>NC_057393.1:90907600-91632073 GCF_019320065.1 Cervus canadensis | reverse complement strand
AAGGTATTTTATACATACAGTGGAATACTACTCAGCCATAAAAAAGAATGAAATAATACCATTTGTAGCAACATGGATGGGTCTAGAGATTGTCATACTAAGTAAAGTAAATCAGACAGAGATAGACAAATATTATATGTTATTGCTTATACGTGGAATCTAAATTTTGACACAAATGAACTTTATAAACAGACTCACAAACTTAGAGAACAAAGGGTAGCAAAGGGTAAAGGTTGTAGGGGAAGGGATAAATCAAGAATTTGGGATTAACATGTACAATCTACTATACATAAGATAGATAAACAGAAATTACTATATAGCACAGGGAACTGTAGACTTCCCCTTTACTGGCTCAGCAGTAAAGAAACTGCCTGCAATGCAGGAGTTGCCAGAGACACGGGTTCCATCCCTGAGTCGGAAAGATCACCTGGAGGATGAAATGGCAACTCACTATAGTATTCTTGCCCAGATAATCCCATGGACAGAAGAACCTGGCAGCCTATAGCCCATACGGTCACAAATAGTCAGACACAACTGAGCAACTGAATACACACACACACACAGGGAATTATGCTCAATATCTTGTAATAAGGAATTGGAAAAAGAATAGATATTTATAGATATGTACCACTAATCACTTTGTTGTACATTGGAAAATCAACTATACTTCAGTTAAAAAGAAAAACAAAATAAAAAGGTAAAGTGCTCAATAGCTGCACATGGCCTGAGGCTGCTGCTCCGGGCAGGCCTCAGGGTCCCTCGCTGGGCTCAGCAGCAAGGCAGTAATCAGGGCCACCGGTCACAAGTCACGAAGCTGGCTGCTTCAAAGAGGCTGCCACTGCAGCCTCTCCTCGCTGACCCCATGTGTCCTCTCCACCTGGCGCTGACCCCGCCCGGCATTGCATCTCATGAGGGGAGAGGGCAGGGGAGGCAATAAAAGGAACCTGGAGAGTCCTCAGAAAGGCATGAGCAGCTGCCCCAGGCCATCTGGCCGCCACAGGGAGGAGCCTGTGCTGACCCACGGCTGGCGGCCCCCTCCCCGCCGCCGTGGGGAGCAGCCTGGCAGCCGGGCTCTGCTGGCTGCACAGGGCCCCACACCAACAACAGCCGAGGTCAGCATCTGTATCCATGACGTGCTTTCTGAAGCCCGGCAGCCTTCACTCAGTCTCAGCTGGCTTTTCTGGGCTGGTGGAGGCATCCAGACAGGCCACTCAACATGAGCTCATTTTATTAGAAAGAATCCACTCTAGGGAGCTTTTCAGCAAGTCAGCACACCCTTTTTCAATCCATGCTTTTCAGGCTCCTGGGTTATGAGCTGGTCCCTCGGAAGAGTTCACAGCTGAGTCGGCCTCTATGTGAGGATGACTCAGGTGGAGCACAGAGCTGTCCTCATTCTCTCCTCATCCTGAGGATTTTCACTTTTCTTGTAAGCACAGAGCTTTCTTTTAAGTGTAAATGATAAAGACAGGCATCCACAGGGTTGGGAAGAAGGCATGGAGCTGCCGTCCCAGCCGTCTCCCCGAGCATCTCCATGTGGTCAGTGCTGGGAACCCAGGGCTCCAGCTCAGCCACTGTCGCCACCAGCAAAGCACAGCCCAGAGCAGGGAGGGTGATACGCTCACCCTGCGCTCTGGGACAGAAGTTGGAGCCCCGCATTCAGATCCCAAGGCCTCTCTTAGTGCCATGTTCTTCCAGAAAGCTCTGAATCGCTTTGCAAACAGGCAAGTGATCTCTTGCTTAGAAACGCGCTGTTGAAGGGATGGTTAGGATTTACAGAAAGCTAAATGAGAGGCTCTAGCAGTGGATTTCACCGTCGCTTCTTCCATCCTCACAGCGATTCGACAGTTTGGCCACGTTCACGTCATAGAAGTGGAGACTGAGGATCAGCCATGTAACCCCCACAATACTGTGCAGCCAGTCACAGGGGGGCTTGAACTCTGCCTGACCCAGATCCAAGGCTCCAGCGTTGCCTCCAAGGCAACCCAGGCTTGGGGTGGGGCAGGTGGTTTCCGCAGCACATCCTCACAGAAGAGGCATCATTAGGAGCAGTTAAGGTTCACAACTGCCCACAAAATCTAAAACACAGTCCAGTGGTGTTATATCCCCAGCCCAGACACTACTATCCCTCCTGCCTGAAGTACCAGGAGCTGCTCGTAGTTGGACCCTGTACCCCCAGAGACTCAGGTGCCAGGGGTCCTGGTTCCCTGAGCCCCCAGCCCCTTTGAGGCCAAGTTTGTGGAGACTGGTCCCCTGAGAAGATGGGCTGGAGAGGAGATTGGGCCACTGCTGAGGAGGGGATGTTTAGATGGGGAAGATTTGACGCAAAATGTCAGGGAGGGACCTGGTGGGGGCATTTGGGGACTTCAAAGCACCATCAGAGGAAGCTCTAGATAGGGGTGGGGATGTCAAGGAAGACTCAGTGGGGATGGGAAGGGAGAATCCAAAACATGGGGACAGGGCAGCTCTCATCATTCAGGTTCATGGGTCAGGGATGCCTTTGCGTGTCTGGCCATACCTGAGAGCTGTACTTGGCAGATGAGAAATGCTGCGTGGACAGATCCTGGAACCAGACTCTGGGCGCAGTGGGGACCTCTACTCAGAGAGACTTAAGACTCATCCACCCCCTGGTCTGCCTCTCCATCGGCTCAGAATATCCCTAACCAGCTGCCACCATTGTCTTTGCTGAGCAGAGACCACAGGCTAAGGTCAAAGGCCACAGAGGCCCAAGGAAGAGCCCTCAGGGGGTCCAGCCATGAGGTACTGTGGTCCTGGGATGGGGGGCTCTAAACCAGGCCCACCCTGTTGCTGCCGTCAATGGCCCACCCTGAGGCAGCAGAGCCAAGACAAACAAGGTGCGTCAGCTCACAGCATGAGCGTTCAGATGTGCTATCTGTCGGAAATGTGGACTTTGGCCTGAGGTCTCAACAGGAAAAAAATAAGCATGAAATCTTGAAACAAAAGAATGTTAACTTGAACCATTTCATTTTATCTTAGAGCTGTTCAGATCCAAACGTCACTCATGGCAAAGCCAAGAATTAAATGGGCCTTTCGGGAAAGAAGTAAAATGGGTGGGGCGGGTTCCAGAAAAGGATAAGGAGGTTAGAAACTGCAGGACCTCCAGACTTGAAAAAGGAAAGTACCAAAGCAGCGCCAGGCACTGCCGTGAACTCTGACCCCAGGGGTGGAACACAGAGCCCATTCCCTCCTGCTTTCTCCGGTTGCTCTGTTTTCTGTCTCTGTGGCACAGGACAGTTTGGAAAGCAGGGAGGACACCCTGGAGAAAGAAGGGTGGAGGAGGGCAGCTTGTAGGAGCCACAGACCAGGCCGGGGCACCAGCTTCCGTGTGTTTTCAAGGCAACGGCTTCTGCACGTTCACGTCCATGTTCACGTCTCGCTCCAGGGAAGGGTGTTGGTGGCCCGGTCAGAGGAATGAGGCCTGAGTGGCCGATAGAAGCCAGACCTCAGGAAGCTCTGAGAGGCTGTGGGCCTGGCCGTGCAGGGGATGGTGGACGGTCCCCACACAGCTGTGCTCTTGAGGGGGTGATGGGCGACCACCCAACCTGGTCTGGAACTAGCCATCCCAGTGACCCCCTCAGAGGCAGGCCTAAGGTGCCAGACAGTGTGGAGTGGGGCCCAGAAGGAAGAGGCTCAGAGGTGGGGAGACGTTTTGTCTAGGAAATGTGCAGCCTGAGGGCGTCAGAGAAGGCTGGGTGCAAAGTGAAGTCGAAAGTCGACATTTGTTCAGCTACGCAGTCCAGAGCAGGACAGAACCAGAGACCAGACTAAGGGACTGAAGAGGGAAACGTGTGTGTGGCCTTCATGTTTATACTTAAAAGCTGGAGAGGGAAGTACGAGACAGCCAACAACACTGACAAAAACTGGGGCCTGCCTCATTAACTGCTGAATCTCCAGAATCAGACCCAAGGCCCTGCACAGTGAGGAATTGATAACTGTTGATTGAATTAATAAATATATATTCTTGGCTGTCATTTCCAGGGAGGAAGTTAGGCAAGTGCTAGTCAGCTAGTGCTGTAGGGATGCGTGTGACAACCCCACGGCCGGTGACTCAGGCCCCAGTCTGTCCTGCATGGCCCGTTTTGGGACTGAGCGTGAGGAGCAGGGGTCACCTCGGGTAGGCTTGCTCACGGCCAGCACTTATAGAACGACTACTCAAGTTGTGGTCCAGCCCAAAATCAACAGGCAAGAAGCAGATAAACAAAGGAAAGAGCATAAGCATGAGCTTCAGAGCTCAAGGGAATCAGGTTGAAATCCTGATTGTAGCATCAAGGAATATATGAACTCACTCAAAAAATTCATTCACTTTTTTTCTTATATTTTATTTTTTAAATTATGAAAGCATGATAACACCTTTATAGGAAACTTGGAAAGTACAGAACAAAATTACATATAGTTCTACTATATATTACAATTTTTAAGTATAAAAATTAACATTTTAGTTGGAGTTTCCCATTATCAAACTCTCAAAAATTAGTAGAATGAATAGACAGAAAAGTAGAAAGATATAGTAGACCTGAAAAGCACTATGAACCAATTCAGCATAATTAAGATTTATACAACTTTCACACAACTGCGGGATACAAATTCTATTTAAATTCCCATAGACTATACACCAAGAGTCACTGGAACATATCCAGGGACATAAAACAAGGTGCAAAAATTTCATGATCTAAAGGTATTGAAATCATACATAATCTGTTCTCATCACTATGGAATTATGTTAGAAATCACTATCAAAAGATATATGAAAATAACCCACATATTTTCAAGTGCAATGTGACTTTTACCAAGAGAGATCTTGACTCAGCCACTGAGAGACTCAGTAAAGTTAGAAGACTGAAAAAGGAGAGAGGGTGATTGCAGAGAAGAAAGCATTTAAATGAGAAATTAATATCAAAGATACTTTAAAAACCCATGTATTTGGAAATTAAATGTTCACTTTTAAATGATGGGTGTATCTAAGAAGTCATAATAAGGAAAATTAGAAAATATTTGTTACAGAGTAAAAATGAAAAGAGAATTCATCAGAAATCATTGCATGCAGCTAGAACTGCTCAATGCATCTAAATATAATGTGGAATCTTGAATAAAATATTAAAACAAATAACAGACACTAGCATAAAATTTTGTGAAATTTGAATAAAATCTATACTTAGTTAATAATATTGTATCACATGTTAATTTCCTGCTTTTTTATGACATAGTATTTCTTCATATTCTCAGAACTGTATTAGAAGTTTCAAGCCTCATAAGAAATTTTTCTTAAAAAATCGCTAAAATAATGTTTCCTAGACTTTTAGCAGTAATACTAGATGCCAGAATAGATGGAACTATATCAAAGTTCTGAGTGAATATGAATTAGAAATCTAGCATTCTCTTCATACTTAGTCAAACAAGTGAAACCAAAATGTCATAAATGTTTTAGCTAAGCAAAAATTCATGTTTTCTCAAATATATATATTATATTAATATTATTCATATTATATATATGTGTGTGTGTGCAAAAGCTTTTCTGCTGCACTTGACAAAGGCTTGAGAAATAACAACAAAAAAAGACATGGTGAAATCGGTTATCATAAAGTAAATGAAATGGGAGCATTGACATTGAAATGGAAAAAATAAACTAGATAAAAGTAAAATATCATCATAGAGTCCAGTTGTTTTAAGCATGGCTGCTCGTTAAAATCATATCTGGAGCTCTGAAAGAAAAAGCAACATCTGGACATTTGTATTTTTCAAAAAATTTCAAGATAATTCTAATGTGCATCTGGATTTTAAAAAGTGATTACAGGTTTTTCTACTAAATGGTAGTTTTAGTGATATAGAATACTATTATTTTCTGTTGACCAATCATGATACAATGGTATTAAAATGAATAACAGTTATATAGTCACAATAGTAAAAGATGTTTATCAGTTTTCACAATCAATAGCCAGACAAAAAATAAAAGATAATTACAATTGTAAGCCATAATGGAAATATGATTAACCTAACACTATAAAATAATTATATACAATTTGGGGGGTTAAGTAGACTGATGTGGTAAGTGGAGGTGCATGTATGCACATGTTTTCATTGTCTATGTCTTTTGGTTGGTGCATTTAATCCATTTACATCTAAGGTAATTATCAATATGTATGACCCTATTACCATTTTCTTAATTGTTTTGGGTTTATTTTGTGTAGGTCTTTTCCTTCTCTTGTGTTTCTTGCCTAAAGAAGTTCCTTTAGCATTTGTTGAAAAGCTGGTTTAGTGGTACTGAATTTTCTTAACGTTTGCTTACCTTGAAAGTGTTTGATTTCTCTATCAAATCTGAATGGGAGTCTTGCTGGGTAGGGTATTCTTGGTTGTACGTTCTTCCCTTTCATCACTTTAAATATATTATGCCATTCCCTTCTGGCTTGTAGAGTTTCTGTTGAGAAATCAGCTAATAACCTTATGGGAGTTCCCTTGTATATTATTTGTCATTTTTCCCTTGTTGCTTTTAATATTTTATCTTTGGCTCTAATTTTTGTCAGTTTGATTACTATGTGTCTCAGTGTGTTCCTCCTTTGATTTATCCTGCCTGGAACTCTGCACTTCCAGGACTTGGTTGACTATTTCCTTTCCCATGTTGGGGAAGTTTTCAGCTATTATCTCTTCAAATATTTTCTTTGGTCCTTTCTCTCTCTCTTCTCCTTCTGGGGCTTTTATAATGGGAATGTTGGTATGTTTAACATTGTCCCAGAGATCTCTTAGGCTGTCTTAATTTTTTCTTTTATCTATATTCTGTTTGGGTAGTGATTTCCACCATTCTGTCTTCCAGGTCACTTATCCATTCCCACTGTCATCTAGGCCCACTTATCCATTTTCCTGCCTCAGTTATTCCTTCTAGTGTATTGTTCATCTCTGTTTGTTCTTTAGTTCTTCTGGGACTTTGGTACACATTTCTTGCATCTTCTCCATTCTGTTTCCAAGATCCTGGATCATCTTCACTATCATTATTCTGAATTCTTTTTCTGGAATATTGCCTGTCTTTACTTCATTTAGTTGTTTTTCTGAAGTTTTATCTTCATAAATAATCCTGCCTTTTCATTCTGATTAATTTTCTGTGATGTAGTTTTTGTTCTATTTGCTACATGATTATAGTTCTTCTTACTTCTTCTGTCTGACCTCTGGTGGATGAGGCTAAGAGGCTTGGGTAAGCTTCCTGATGGGAGGAAAAAACTGGATGGGTCTTTCTCTGATTGGCAGGGCTATATTCAGTAAAACTTTAATCACTTGTCTGCTGCTGGGTGAGGCTACACTTCCTCCCTGTTAGTTACTTGGCTTGAGGTGACCCAGCCCTAGAATTCACAGGCTTTATGGTAGAGTTATAGTGACCTCCAAGAGGGCTCATGCCAAGGAGCGCCTCCCAGTCCTGCTGCTACCAGCGCCCGTGTCCCATGATGAGCTGCTGCCAGCCCACTCCTCCAGAGGAGACCCTCCAACCCTGGTGGGTAGGTCTAGTTCAGTATCCTGTGGGCTCACTGCTCCTTTCTCTTGGGTCCTTGCGTAGACAAGAATTTGTTTGTGCCCTACAAGAGTGGAGGGCTTCCCTGGTAGCTCAGACAGTAAAGAATCTGCCTGCAGGAGACCCAGGTTCAATTCCTGGGTTGGGAAGATCCCTGGGAGAAGAGAATGGCTACCTACTCCAGTATTCTTACCTGGAGAATTCCATGGACAGAGGAACCTGGCAGACTATAGTACAGGGGGTCACAAAGAGTTGATCATCACTGAGTGGATAACACTACAAAAGTGAAGTCTCTTTTTCCCTCAGTCCTGTGGAAATCTTTAATCAAATCCTGCTGGCCTTCAAAGTCAGATTCCCTGGGGATTCCTAGTCCTTTTGCCATACCCCTAGACTGGGAAGCCTGATGTGGGGTCCAAACCTTCATAACAGAGGGAGAATTTCTTCAGTATTATTGTTCTCCAGTTTGTGGATCACCCGCTTGGTGGGTGTGGGGTTTGATTTTATCATGATTGTGCCCCTCCTGCTGTTTCATCGTGGCTTCTCCCTTGTCTTTGGATGTGGGGTATCATTTTTGGTGGCTTCCAGTGCCCTCCTGCGGATGGTTGTTTAACAGCTAGTTGTGATTTCAGTGCTAAGGAGATGAGAGCACGTGCTTCTACTCAGCCATCTTGAACCAATCCTCCTGCTATTCACTCACTTTCAAAATGGGTGAAGTAGCTACTTTTAAGAGTTTTAAGGATTAAAACTAACACACATGAAGCACCTCCCAGGTTACTTGGCATGTGGCAGGCAGCCACAAGCAGGAGCACTGTGGTCTGGGAGCTGTCTTCAACCTTGGCCTTGAGTCTGAAGAGCTCATCTGTGCCCAATGCCCTCTGTGGCTCAGAGGTAAAGACCTCCCTGGACATGGCCTCCAGGATGTGCCTGGGGTCAGGGAAAGGGTCAGGATTGGAAAGATAATCCAGAAGTCAAGAGGCAGCAGCTGCCATCCCAGCCTTTGATCAAATGCTTCCCAGTTCTGCTGGGGCTGCTGTCTCATTTTTATCTAGTTCAGCCCCACACTGCTGCCTAGAGATGTCCTTATGCAAAATCCTCTCACTTCCCAGGCCTGGCCTTTAGTTCTGCCTGTGTCTTGAGTGAGACCAAATATTAATGAGGAATAAAATGCTGCAGGCAAACAGCTCTTCCAAATAGTACTTTTTCCAGATTGCATTTGAACTAGACCTTGGCCTGAAATGCAATATCCAAAGCTGACTTTACAGCTTGCAAGGCCATTTTCCATGAAGGCTTATATAAAGATGCAGAATTCATAAGATCCAGTGAAATGTCTGGCGCTGGTCCCAGATTTATCCACTGAAGGCTATTTTCTTTTGTCCTTATCCACTACTTTGTAAATTACTAGCATAATTCTCAGAGAAAGAGACGATAAATGCTGTTTTTGTCATCCTGATTTCATAATTCCCATGCAAAATGTTCATCTTTATAACTCTTATGAGGAGGATTTCTGTAATTCAGCATTCCTTCTCAAATCTTCAACTACATGTTTTCTTTGACTTTAATTCATTCATTCCCCAAGTATTTATTGAGTGCCTATATGTATCAGGCACTGTGGTAGGGGGTGGTAATTTAGTGAGAAATAAACATGCAGCCACTACCCTTGTGTACAGATGAGAAAGCAGAGGCTCAAAGAGGGTAAAATCTGGCCCAAGTCACACCACAAGTTTGAATCAAGATTGGAAGTCACATATCGTAAAAGGAACAGCTGTATACTTTGCAAAGATGGTAAATGAAATTATGGGGCCCTTTTCCAAAAATTATTAAGAATTTCAAGACATCAACAGCAGAGCATTAAATCAAACTTAGGGCCCTTTGGTCTCATGCCCATGCAGATGGCCCAATTCTCTGGATCATATTATTTTTTATCAGTTTCTACAAATTGCATAATTACTTGAGGATGAAATTAAAAGGGAGGTGCTTCTGAGGAAAGAAGGAACCACCAATAATGCCAATGACAAAGAGCAAACAGGAAGTTCACAACTGATCTTTCTATCTGCCAGTTTGTGTTCAAAGTTATTGTCTTGATAGGTCTTAAGCAGCAGAAACCCCCAGCTTGAATTCTTGACTGTTCCCATCACACATAGGGAAGTTCACAATTTCAAGCACACTCATCTGTGCACAGATTCTGAGGACATAACCAGCCCAGTGCCCAAATTGGTCAGTAGTTCACATTACATGGGCTACCTCTGTGGCTTTGCTGGTGTCTTTCTTTTTAAGGGGAGCCTCAGATCCTGAAGGAAGGGAGCCAAGGACCACTCTGCCTTTGGTTGAGGCTGTGCACCAAAATCACGCTGATCAGAGAGAAAGGTGTGGTCCTCTTTTCTGAGTGGGATGGGGGCGAGAGGGTGGGGAGAATAGGAAGACATTCTCCACATGAGGTTGTGAAGGATTTTAGAAGGAGTTCACCAACTTTTGAGGTCCTTGGAAGGGATAGTGAGCCCAGGTTCTCTTAGTTTCTTAGGGTAGGAGGTAAGGGGTGGGGAAACAGACGGGAGGCTGGTGAGGTGGATACTGCCCTCTCCATAACATGTATGCACATACACACATACAAATTGGTAAATAATAAAATAATTTATAAGTTTCTACCAGATTGGTAAACTAGCTGCAGAGAATTTTGAATGACTTTGAGTTAGTTTCTCTAGAAAAAGGAGAGGCATGTCTTCACAGCAGTTTTTCTCCAGGATTTGATATCTGATCAGGGAACTGAGATGCCACATGCTGTGGGGCAACTCAACTTGCCCACCACAACTAGCAAGCCCATGCATCACAGCTAGGGAGCCTGAGCCCTGCAACTACTGAGCCCACACGCTGGACTCTGAGCCCACACTCGGGACTCTGAGCCCACACTCGGGACTCTGGAGCCCACACTCCACAATAAGAAGCCCTTGGGTCACAATAAGAGAAGCTCCTGTGCTGCAATGAAGACCCAGTGCAGACAAAATAAAATCAAACAAAAACACATAGCTAGAGATGTTGCTGGAGGACGGATGTCAGCAGAATGGCAGATTTGAAAGCTCCAAACTGTCTCACCCCACAGAAATATCACACACAAAAAATCAGAAACTGTATGAGCCAATTTTGTGGGAGTTTAAGAAAACAGTCAAAGGTTTACAGTAACCAAGTAAATTCCCAACCAAGAAAAAGTGATCTTCAAAATGTTAGGAGAGCTTTATGGTGTTTTACTCCCCTGACCCTGTCCCCTCTCCAGGCCACAGAATAATTTTCAATAGATTTAAAAATATTGAAATCACAGAAATTTTCTTTTCTAGTCACAATAGAATGAAACTGGAAGTTTATAACAGAAGGAAAATCAGAAATGTCACAGATAAGTGGAAATTAAGCACCACTGAAGCAATCAATGGGTCAGGGAAGAAAACATGAAGGAAATTATAACTACTTTGAGACAAATGATGATGAAAAAAAAAAAAACATAAGATGCAGCAAAAAACAGTGCTAACAGAAAACATATAGTTCTAAATGTTTACATTAAAGAAGAAAAATCTCAAATCCATAATCTAAATTTACACATTAAGAAACTATAAAAGAAAAAACTAAACCTAAAGCTAGCAGAAGGATGATATTAAATAAATAAAAATATTAGAGAAGATAAATTAAAGAATAGAAAAGCAATAGATAAAAATTAGCAAAACCAAAAGTTGGTTCTTCAAAAAAATCAACAAAATTGAGAAAACTTTAGCTACACTAAGAAAAAAGAGAGAAGATTGAAATGACTAACATCAGAAATAAAAGTAGACATTTAATTACCTCCAATTTTACAGAAATAAAGAGTATTATAAGAGACTAGTACAAACAATTGTACACCAACAAATTGGATAACCTAGATGAAATTGAAAAATTCCTAAAACCACAAAGTCTACCACAACTGACTCACGTGGAAATAGTAAGTTTAAATAGAACTATAACTACTAAGGAGATTGAATTACTAATCAAAGACCTCCCAACAAAGAAGAGCTCAGGACCAGACGGCTTCACTGTGAATTCTACTAAATATTTAAAAAGAATTAACACCAATGCTTTTCAAACTCTTTCAAATAATTAAAAAGAAAATACTTCTTAACTTATTTCATAAAGCCAGGATTAACTTGATACCAAAGACAAAAAAAAACCTACAAGAAAAAAAGACCAATATCCCTTATGAATATCAATGGAAAAAACCCTCAACAAAGCAAATTTGGCAGCATATTAAAAGGATTATACCCTATGTCCACATGGGACTTATTCTTGGAATGCAAGAATGGCTCCACATATGAAAATCATTCAATTAATACATCACATTAGTAGAAAGAAGGGGAAAAAACACATGATCATCTGAATTAATGCAGAAAAAGCATTTAGCAAAATTCAATACCTTTTCATGATAAAAGCACTAAAAAAAAATAGGAGGAAACTTTCCCAACATGATAAAGGTCATATATGAAAATCCACAACTAACATGATACTCAATGGTGAAAAACTTGAAGTTTTTTTCCCTAAGAGCAGGAACAAAACAAGGATTTTCAGTTTGGGCACTTCCCATTCAGCATAGCAATGGAAGTTCTAGTCAGAACAATTAAGCAAAAGAAAGAAATAAAAGGTATAAAAATTGGACAGGAAGAAAAACTATCTCTACTCACAGATCACATGTTCTCATATGTAGAAAACTCTAAAAATTACACACACGCACATTCAGCAAAGTTACAGAATAAAAAATCAACACACAAAAATCAGTTGCATCTCTATATTCTAATAGTGAATGACCAAAGGAGGAAATTAAGAGAAAAACTGCATTTATAATACATCAAAAAGAATAAATTATCTAGGAATAAAATTAACCCAGGAGGCAACAGACTAGTATACTAAAAACTATGAAACACTGCGGAAAGTAAATGAAGAAGCACAGCCAAATGAAAGGACACACTTTGCCCATGGATTAGAAGACAGATTGTGAAGATGACAATATTATCCAAAGGAATCAACAAATTGAATGGAATCCTTACCAAAATCTCAAAATTTTTTGCAGAAATAGAAAAATCCACTCTAAAATATATATGAAACCTCAAGGGGCCCCACATAGCCAAACAATCTAGAAAAAGAAGAACAAATTTGGTGTCCTACATTTCCCAGTTTCAAAATACAACAAAAGAGGGCTTCCCTTGTAGGTCAGCCGGTAAAGAATCTGCCTGCAAAGCCGGAGACCCCCTTCAATTTCTGGGTCAGAAAGATCCCCTAGAGAAGGAAATGGCAACCCACTCCAGTGTTCTTGCCTGAAGAATCCCAAGGACAGAAGAGCCTTGTAGGCTACGGTGCAAGAGGTCACAAGAGTCAGACACAACTTAGTGACTAAACCACCACCACAACAAAAGCAGAACAGTACAGTACTGCATGAGCCAACATACAGGCCGATGAAGTATAATAAAGGCTCAAAATCAAGCCCTTGTATGTATGGTCAACTGATTTTCAACATAGATTTCAAGAGCATTCAATGGGGGAAAAAAGACAGTCTTTTCCACAAATAGTATTGAGAAAACTGGATATCCACATGTAAAAAAATACAATTGAATCCAACCTTACATGATATAAAAAATTAACTCAAATTTGGTCAAAGGCCTAAGTGTGAAAAATAAAACTATAAAACTCTTAGGAAGAAAACATATAGGAGAAATTTTATGACATTGGATTTGACAATAGTTTTTTGGAAATGATGGAAAAAGCATCAAAATGAAAAATAAGAGTTCATCAAATTTTCAAACTTTGGTGCATCAAAGGATGGATACCATTGAGAGAGTAAAACAAAAACTTAGAGAACAGGACAGAATATCTGCAGATCATATATCTGATTAGGGATTAATAGCCAGAATACATAAATAACTCTTAAAACTCACCAATAAACAACCCAGTTGAAAAATGGCAAAGGACTTGAATAGACAGTCCTCCAAATAATATATTCAAATGTCCAAGAAGCATGTGGAAGGATGCTGAACTTCACTAGCCATTATTGAATTGCAAATCAACATGACAATTAAATACTGCTTCACATTCATTAGGATGGCTTTTATTTCAGAAAGAAGAAAATAACAAGTGTTGGTGAGAATGCAGAGAAATTGAAATCTGTGTACATTGCTGAAAGGAACATAAAATGATACAATTGCTGTGGGAAATGGTTTGGCAGTTCCTCAAAACGTTGAACATAATATTAGCCATGTGATTCAGCAATTCCACTCTTAGATGTTTATCCCAAAGAACTGAAAGCGGGGACTCTAAGAGATGTTTTTACACTCATGCTGACAGCAGAGTTATTCATGACAGCCAAAAGGTGGAAGCAACCCAAACAGTGGGTTGGATAAACCAAATGTGATACACACATTTAATGGAATATGGTTCAGCCTTAAGAAGAAAGGAAACTCCGACCCATGCTCTAACATAGATGTGCATGCCAAGTCTTTTCAGTCATGTCCAACTTTGTGCGACCCTATGGCCTGCACACGCCACTGTCCATGGAATTCTCCAGGCCAGAATACTGAAGTAGGTTGCCATGCCCTCCTCCAGGGGATCTTCCCAAACCAGGGATCAAACCTGCATTTCTTAAGTCTCCTGCATTGTCAGGCAGGTTCTTTACCAGTAGCGCCACCTAGGAAGCCTTGAAGACATTATGCTGAGTGAAATAAGTCAGTCATGAAAGGGCAATTACTATATAATTCCACTTACATGAAGTTCCTAGAGTTGTTAACTTCATAAAGAGAGCTGGGAGAATAGAGTTTACCAGAGCCTGGGTGGAAGGGGATGGAACGTTCTTGTTTGATGTGTATAGAGAGACACCTGCGTCTTTTTTCACCAGATTGTAAACATTTAAGTTAATTCTACCTGACTCACCCCTTTCTGGAAGAAGCTAATGGTAAAGAATTTGCCTGCTTTACTTCACAACATTTCAGTGGGTAAAAAAAAAAAAAAAAAAAAAAGAATTTGCCTGCTAATGCTGGAGACACAAGAGAGGCAGATTTGATCCCTGGGTCCAGAAGATCCCTGGAGTGGGAGTCAGAAATCCACTCCAGTATTCTTGCCTGGAAAATTCCATGGACAGAGCAGCCTGGTAGGCTATAATCCATGGGGCCACAAAGAGCCAGACACAACTGACTGACTGAACACACACACACACACATACACATGCCTGACTCAACCCTTTCCTCCTCTGTTCTGACCAGGCTGGGCAGCAGGATGTGGGGGCCCAGCCAGTGTGGATGGGGGACCCACACTCCACCTGTCATGGCGGGAGCCTCCTGTGCCTGCCCACACAGCCTCGGGCTGGGGTCTTGGGGTTTATACCCACCAACCCTCTCTCTCCCAGGGCCACCCTCAGAGTCCACTCCTGCTAGAATGGGGTGAGGGGGGAGGGAGGGCGAGAGGACTTCGCACAAGTCAGGGTCTGGGACGGTGACGCAGGCCCAGGAGCCCCGCCCCTTGGACGGGCGGATTGCAGCCCAGAGGGGGTGAATGACCTGCCCGAGGTGGGCAGCAGCAGGGTCCCATGCAACGCTGGCACTGAGGCCCGAACCTCCCGCAGAGACGCCCACCTGACCCTTGTCCCTGGGCTCCCAGTGGGAAGTCACCCCGCCCCTCCTCATCCTCTGAGTCCGGGGCCTGTTGCTTGGCAGCTGTGCGCTAATTCCACATGGCTGCCTCACAGGCTTTTCTGCAGGGGCTGAGAATCTGGGCGGGTGAGAAGTGTGGTTTCCCAGTGAACTTGGGGAGTGAATGTCTCTGTGGCCACAGCTGGGCTGTGAGGCTGACCCTGGGCAGATTCGTGCCTCTGGGCATGGAGGGTCCTGCTCCTCATCAAGGTTCCGGCCGGAAGAGGGTCCTGACCAAGCACACCTGCCCGCTGCTGGTTCATATCATCTTTCTTCCAGACACTGGGACCAGTAAACAAACAGAAATAAATCCAAACCTTCCCCTATCACCCATGCATAGTGTGCTTTCCACTGACCTCTGGACCAGGAGGCTGCATACACAGAGGCAAAGAAGGTCCCCCCACAGACAGCCTCCCAGTGCATCCCTCCCTCCCCAGAGCCTTCTGCGTGAGCAGCCCACTCCCATGAGCTCCTCCCTGCCTGCCTGCTCCCTCCTGTAGTTCTGGGGCCCCTGGATTGCATCCTCAAGAACAGCTGCCCCCCCAGAGCATCTCAGGTCCTCCTTCCTGTTACCTCCCCTCCTCTGCCCTCATCCTCCAGGGCCTGACTCTTTCTGGCGCATCCTCACCAGGGTAGCAGCTGCATCCTCTGGACATGTGTCCTAAAACACAAAGTGTTAATAGAAAACATGAGGTGGGGTGAGAGGATCACTCCATTGAAAAGATAGTCTATTACTCATTGCTCCCAAGAGGAAGGGGCGCAACACACTCTTCGGAGTTCAGGGGCTCAGCAGGGAAAGCTCGGGTGGTCAGGTGGCAGAGAGAGGGAAATCACGGGCAGGAGCCTTTGCTGTGGTTTCTGGGGGAAGGAACGGGCGAGGCAGGGTCAGCAGGGCAGCACTGGCTGGTTTGGATCATTTCTGGGCTCTGGGGCACAGGGGCTGCCCCTGGTTGTCTGGTGTCTGGCCGGCTGACTAGGGCAGGGGGACAGTGGCCCCAGGTGAGAGCTGCATAGGAGTTGGGGGGACAGGGGTGGGCTCTGGGCTGTTTGCTTTGCATTTGAAAAGTGCTCCCCCTGGGGAATTTTTTCTCATCTCTGGGAATTGACCTGTCCTGGGAGGGGCAGCCCTTCCAGGGTCAGCAAAGCCCCAAACAATAAAAATGAAAGACATGGCTAATTCAGTACAGGAGCCACTTGCATATGGTGACACGCTTCCCGGGGCTGTGCTGGCCCCTCTGGGCCCCGTCCCTTCTCTGGAGCCTCTGCAGGAGAAGCAGGAGGCAGCCTGGGCAAAGCAGGGTGTGAGGCAGGACAGCCGCACCGTGTCTGCTCCCAGAGCATGGAGCAGGGGGCAACCTGCCTTCCCAGGCCTCCTGCGGGAAGTCACAGAGTGACGTCCATGCAGCTGGGCCAAGACGAGGCCCCAGCCCTCCCTCCAGGCCTGTCATTGGCTGAGCTGCTCTCCGCTCCCAGGCCCGCCCCTCCCCCGGGCTCGGCCTGCCCATGCGGCCATCGGACCCTGGGACCCGTGGGATTCCATCACTGGACACACCACAGGCTCCCACCCAGGACCTGCGTAGCCCATGGAGCTCATTTTGGAGTGTGTTTTTTTTTTTTTTTTTCACATAACATTATAGTGTAAATGTTTCTCATGTTATTAAGCACTCCTCAGAAAATCATTTACTTATTTGGAGAATCGTCCGTCTGGAGCACGTTCGCCATGAGCAGACCTGGGAGAGGAGAGGCCAGCTGCAGTCAGGTTTCTCTTGTTTCCCTCACCGCCTGCCCCCTCAGCTTCCTAATGCTGCACCTGCTCACGCAGCACTGGGGAGAAGTGAGCCCGGAGGAAGCTGAACTCCTGAGAGCCTGATCCGACCCCTCCCTCCCTGAGGCTGGCTCCAGCCAAGGGAGCATGCGAGTGAGGACACAAAGCCATCCTTTGTAGAAATGACACTGAGCTCCCGGAACCAACCTCCCAGCGTCCCTGTCTGGTATGGTTACTCCTGGGGATACTGAGTATTTTATTACATGTTTGCTTCCAGCACAGCACCAGGCAGGCCCGAGCTGTCCCTCCTTGAAGGAAGCCTGCATTCTACAGGGAAGTGAACTGAGGGACCAAGGAGGGAATCAGCCTCCTGAGAGCCCGGCCGCAGACCATGGACAGACCCCGCCCCGATCCCCATCAGCGCATGACTCACTCCAGAAGGCGGAGCTCCGGACCTGCCTGAGGGTCCCTGGGGGCACTCGAGGGAGCAGGATGGTGGGATCAGATGGACAGAGAGAAGCACAGAGTGGACACAGCTGGGGTGGGTGATGGAGGGAAGCCTAGAGGAGGGGTGGCGATGCAGGTCTGCCCCTGCTTGGCTGCTTCGGGGTCCACGCCCTCCTCTGCATGCAACACTAAGTGCTCCCAACGATGCTAACTGGTCAACTAATAATTATCCAGAGTTCCAGTCTATCGTTCAGAAGACCAAAGATTGTCAGAAGTGACTCAAAACAGGTTGACCTCAGCCGATTTTTCATCTCTGGGGCAGGGACTGCCCACAAGTCGGGGGTCAGCTCTACACAGGAGGGCACCAGATTCACCCCAGACCTTCCTGACACTCGGATGCCAGGATCCCTCCAGGCCTGGCCTCGGAGCCCAGATGCCTGCATTTTCGTGATGCTCGGCAGGGTACCCTGACTCAGGCCCAGCCTGGATGCTGTCCTGGAGCGGGAGGCTCACTACGCTTGCCCCGAGGGAAACTTTTCCCCTGTGCTTCTTCCTGGTCACTGGAGGTTGCTGTATGTTGTATAAGCAGTGCTTTCTCCTGCACAGTTTTTCTGTTTAAGAGCAATTCTCCCCCAGTCCATGGCCAGCCCCTCAAGATCAACCCTCAGAGATGGGCCTGCTCCAAGGGCTGACCCATTTCTCCCACCCTCCTCCAAGTCCATGTCTTAATTCTTCCCTTGAAGTGGCCTCTCTTCCCCCGTTCAGAGTGTCCCACCTCCACAGTATTAGCAGCTACCTAGCCGAGAGTCTGGGGTGAAACCTCGTTTTGTGACTTCCCGTTCTACCTACCCTGTTCCTGCTCCCCGCTCCACGGCCCACATCATGAGGTCTCTCCACATTGTGCGTGACTGTCACATAGGCTGATCTGAGGATTTGAAATGTCTGCCATAGACACTGTTCAGGCCCCAAAAGGCCCTGGAAATGCGTATGCCTACGTGTATTTGTGTATATATGTGTGTGTGTCTGTGTGACTCTCTGGGTGTGTGTGTGTGCATGTGTGTGCCTGTATGTAGGAAAGACAAACGGACAGACAGCAGAACCAACGGAGTGCAGCGGGCATAGTACAGACGGGCGTTTCAAGGGGCGCCTCCCACAGAGGGCAGGGGTGGACCTCTCTGCCTCTTCTTCAGCTGCTTTGCGATGTTCCTGGGAGACAAGCTCTGTGAACACAGGCTGGCTAGAGACCATGGGTGCGAGAGACTCCAGGACAGGCCGTTTGTGGCGTCCATGTGTCATGTCACTGGGAAACTGATTTCAGCAAAGCCCTGCCTGTTTCAGACCTGGTTACCACCTTTAGGGCTTGAATCTATTCTGCCAGCCATGCAACAGATGTTGGAAGACCAAAGCCAAGGAGCCCGCAGAGGGCCGACAGAACCGGGACCGAGTGTCTGGGAGGTGAACTTGGAAGTGGGAGCGAGGTATGCGTGAGTGAGAAGCGGTCTGGGCATCCAGCACCTGGAGGAGCTGTGCCCATCCACAGCCAGCCCAGCCTTTCCTGGCTCCCCAGCCCTCTCATGAAGTGACCCCAAAAGTGAGGCTGAAGTGCTCCGGCCTGGTGCACTGGGAAGACCCAGAGGAATCGGGTGGAGAGGGAGGTGGGAGGGGGGATCGGGATTGGGAATACATGTAAAACCATGGCTGATTCATATCAATGTATGACAAACCCACTGGAAAAAATAATAATAATAATAAAAAAAAAAAAGAAGAAGAAAAAAAAAAAGTGAGGCTGAGTTTGGGGAAAGTGGCAGCTCTTTGGGGTGAACGGGCTTGTGGCTGGCCCCCTTTGGCACATCCCAGGCAGCCCCCATTGACATCCCCCAGCTTTTCCTCCATCACAAGGGGCTCTCAGTACTTCCCTGAGTGATGCCAGGACCCCACCTGGTCCCTCTGCCTTTCTAAGATGATGCAAGGGTGCCAAATAAGCTGGTAATAGAAGACAATGGCAACCCACTCCAGTACTCTTGCCTGGAAAATCCCATGGACAGAGGAACCTGATAGGTTGCAGTCCATGGGGTCGCGAAGAGTCGGACATGACTGAGCAACTTCACTTTCACTTTTCACTTTCATGCATTGGAGAAGGAAATGGCAACCCACTCCAGTGTTCTTGCCTGGAGAATCCCAGGGATGGCGGAGCCTGGTGGGCTGCCGTCTATGGGGTTGCACAGAGTCAGACACGACTGAAGTGACTTAGCAGCAGCAGCAGTGCTCTTTAATTTGGCACCTAAGTAACACCAGCATGATGGCTCTGCAAACACAGCTGGATCTGATGATTCTACCACCCTACCCACAACCAAATTTCTGAATCCATGCCCCTACCTTGCAGAAATCCTGGAGCTCCCAGGTTCCAGAATAATCTTTTCTGACATCAGCCAGGGCCTCTGTACATAGCACTAAGTCAGAGGCTCTGCCTGGTGAGGGGCAAAATGAGCCTGTAGGTCTGAGTTAGTTCTGAGGACAGCCAGTCAGCAGAGAGTTCATGGTCTCTGCCCTTCAGATAGGAAATTGTTTTCTGGTCTTTCTCCAGAAAACGGCACTAATTGATGCCAATTAAAACAAGACAGGAAAGATGGCCCTGCCCCTAGTAAAGGAGTTGATGGCAAGCATGTCCTGACTGGAAACCAGTCTGCTCTCTCCTTCCTGCCAGGCAGTGAGGGGGAGGTGGGAAGCAGGGCCCCCAGGACCCAGGCAGACAGGCCAGGGGACATGTGGGTGGAGGAAAGGATGCCTCCAGTCCAGGATACAAGACCAAAAACACAAGCAAGTTTCTGGGAAACGCCTGTCCAGTCTCATTTCCTTCAGATTTCTAAGAAAAGGTGAGGTTGCACTGCTTAGGAGAGGAGACAAGATTTCCTGCAGGCAGAGAAGACAAGTCTTTTTCTAGTTTTTTGACAGTGATAATCATCATGTGCGGATGAGGTTATATGTCTAATTTATTAAGAGTTTCCTAAGTGCCAGGCCCTGTGCTAAGCATGTAGCCTCTGTCTTACAGAGAAGGAAGCAAAGATTTGGGATAGTTTGTCCAAAATCTCACAGGGACAGTAAGAGCTGGGATTTGAACCCAGGTCTGCATGTCTCACTAGGAAACACACCCTCACTGCGCAGAGTGTGGTCTTGTAGCTATCAGGGCTGTCCAGAAAAGCAGAAAGCAGAGCCAATGTGGGTGTGTGTGGGTAGGTGTGTGTGTGTGTGAGAGAGAGTGAGAGAGAGAGAGAGAGAAAGTGATTGGTTGACTATTTTAAGGAGTTGGCCCACAGGATTGTGGGAGCTTGGTGAACTCCAAATCTGCAGGGCAAGCCAACAGGCTGGGACCCAGGAGAGCCACAGTTCACTTCCAAAGGCCCTCTGCTGGCAGAATCCCCTCTTCTTCCAAGAAGGTCCATCTTTATGCTCCTGAGACCTTCAACTGATTGGATGAGGCCCACCCACAAATGGGGGCGGACGATCCACTCTCCTTTAGTCTACTGATGTAAATATTCATCTTATTTTTAAAAATGCCTTCACAGAAACATCTTAAATAGTGTTTGACCCGGGATCTGGGCACTGTGGCTCAGCCCAGTTGACACATAAAATGAACCATCATGGGTCCCATTGGCACATCGGCATCACCTGGGGGCTTGTTAAAGACCCCAAATCAGGTCCCGCCAGACCTACTGAGTCAGACTCCGCATGAAGAGCTTGAGAAATGCTAAGACCTCCTACTCGCCTACCACCAACGCCTGTAACAGCTCACTACTGGTTTCTACCCACTCTCTTCCACATGGCTCCTGCTCCACAGTGAGGGAAGATGACATCTGGATGCTCCATGAAGGGCGAAGCGCTTCATGGAGGGATGCCTGCTCTCTCCTGGAGCCTTCACTGCCTCGCTACCCACACGTCTCCTGGACTCCTCCAGGCCTGGAACATGCTCCCTCCTTGGTCCCTCCAAGGTGTTGAGATGCCTGCCAGCTTCTGTCCTCTGCCACCAGGGTGATGACACTGTGGGGGTGGGAGGATTCCTGGGCTATGAGTCAGGAGAACTGGGCTCTGAGTGCATTTCCAACTCTGGGTGACTCCAGATCCACCACTTACCTTCTCTGGTCCGTCATTCTCCCAGGTATAAAAGGAAGGCTTTGTCCTCCACAAGTGACATTCAAGTCCTTCCTCCTCATCCTCAGCCCCCAATCAGTGGGATACTTTTAGGTAAGTGAAGTGTTACACAGAACTGGAAGTGCATAACAGATAAGACTAGAGACTCTCTGATGATCAAAGACAGTGCGTGCGTGCTAAGTTGCTTCAGTCGGGTCCCACTCTTTGTGACCCTATGGACTATAGCCCAACAGACTCCTCTATCCATAGGACTCTCCAGGCAAGAATACAGGAGTGGGTTGCCATGCCCTCCTTCAGGGGATCGTCCCAACCTAGGGATCGAACCTGCATCTCTTACATCTCCTGATTTGCAAGCGAGTTCTTTATCACTAGCGCCACCTCGGAAGCCCCAGTCAAGGAGAGAGGTAGACAACCTTGACCGAGCCCTCCCCAGGCTCTCCTGCCATCCCTCATGCCTGCAAGCTGCTCCCAAATGCAAGGAGGCAGGTAGCTCCCTGAGTAGCACCACCTCCGAGACAGAGAAGGCAGAGGGCTCTTCCAGCCCCTGAATTTCTCTACTGAGTCCAAGAGGCCTGGCTTTTCTAGGGCAGCATGATGGGTGAGGAAGTGTGGACTTTACAACCAAGCAATCAGAATTCATTTCCCATCATCCCTACTCACTATATATTGGTCTGCTGGGGCTGCAGCACCAAAGTACCATGCCTGGGAGCCTCACACAACAGACAATTATTTTCTCACAGCACTGGAGGCTGCAAGTGCAAAATCAAGGTGTGGGCAGGGGTGGCTCCTTCTGAAACCTCTCCCTTAGCTTGTCCATGGCCACCTTCTCACTATGTCCTCCAGTGATGACACTCCAGATGGGATGGCAGAGGAGGGAGAGGGAGGCAGCAGTGCCACTCCTACTGGCCAGCACCCACCTTCTCTAAGGTGCCCAGGAGCCTCTGCTCACCCAGAAGGCCAACTCCCCATCCACCTCTCTGCTCCCTCCACGAAGGGACCCTTCCTCTCCACTAAGTTTCCTGACCTCAGACTTCAAAAGGCTCTAAGGTGTCAACCATCTGATTTGATTAGTTAATCGATGCCAGTGATAAAGGGCCCAAATAACAGAGCTCTTCCTATATCAAGTTTGCGAATAACTAATCATGGCAAATAGATGGGGAAAAAACAATGGAAACAGTGGCTGACTTTATTTTTCTGGGCTCCAAAATCACTGCAGATGGTGACTGTAGCTGTGAAATTAAAAGATGCTTACTCCTTGGAAGGAAAGTTATGACCAACCTAGACAGCATATTTAAAAGCAGAGACATTACTTTGCCAACAAAGGTCCGTCTGGTCAAGGCTATGGTTTTTCCAGTAGTCATGTATGGATGTGAGAGTTGGACTATAAAGAAAGCTGAGTGCCAAAGAATTGATGCTTTTGAACTGAGGTGTTGGAGAAGACTCTGGAGAGTCCCTTGGACTGCAAGGAGATCCAACCAGTCCATCCTAAAGGAAATCAGTCCTGAAAATTTATTGAAAGGACTGGTGCTGAAGCTGAAACTCCAATACTTTGGCCACCTGATGCGAAGAGCTGACTCATTGGAAAAGACGCTGATGCTGGGAAAGATTGAGGGCAGGAGAAGAAGGGGACGACAGAGGATAAGATGGTTGGATGGTATCACCGACTCAATAGACATGGGTTTGGGTGGACTCCGGGAGTTGGTGATGGACAGGGAGGCCTGGCGTGCTGCGGTTCACGGGGTCACAAAGAGTCGGACACGACTGAGTGACTGAACAGAACTGAATAACTATTTAGAACACAGTGATGCAGAATGGGGTCATTTTTCCTGTATATGACAGGAAACTGGTATATTTTTCTACTTCCATCTATTAATCAAAAAAATATAAATCATGTTTTGCTAATATTAAATTCACTTTATTTTACTTGATCTTAAGGAATTTTTGAAAAAGGAGAGGAAAAGGAAAGCTCCGGGAGCAGAACTCAGCTCTGGAACTCTGGGCATTGGTTATATGCTCTGACAGCACAAAAGCTAAAACCTAAGGATGTAGGTATTTTAAGAATAAGTTTTGATAGTTTGGACTAGTTAGTAATTTTTAAGAATACGTCACCTATATCACCTATATCTTTTTCCTGAAGGGAAAAAGAAAGTCCTATCTGATAACAATCTGTGCTGTCGCCTTTATAAGAGAACTCACTCTCACCTCAAGGGCTTTTGTGAACCAGAAAAATATCATTTACTTGGTTGAGATGCAAAAGACTGTTTCATTTACCAATAAAAGGTCAAGGTCTCAGAATTTTTTCTCAACAGCCAGGCACAGTAAAATACTCGGAGGCCTATGTCCCCAGAATATGGTGCTGAATATGTTGCAAAGATCTCAGTGAACCCATCAGGAAACAGAATCCTGCTAGGCATGGGTGGTCCACAGCCGTGCGCCTTCATGGGGAGCCTAGTTGAAGGGTCTATGGAAACCTTGAGATGGTGGTCAATGACGTGTATCTTCATGCTTAGGGTGAGAGGAGGCGTGGCAGGGCCTCCGGGAGAACGTGGTGTGGCCCCACTGGCGGATGCTCAAGCTCTGCTCGCCTCTTCCCTGGGGAAGAGCGCAGGCGCCAGGACGAGGGGCCAGCCTTCACCTCCAGCCCTGGCCCCCACCCTCCCCTTATACCCCCCTCCCCCCTGCCTGCTGAATGCCGGAGGGCAGGTGGCCTGGAGTGAGCCAGGGTGGGGGGCAGCAGGGGGTAGTGAAAGCAGAAATGAGGTCCCCCTGGAGGCGGCGGCCTGTCTGAGAACAGTGCCGGGTGAGCCCCGGGGGAGGGGCGACAGGCGGAACATTCTGGGAATCGGTTCTGCCTTTTTTGGTGCCACCGGAGCTACGCGGCATATGGAAGAGATTTTATTTCTTCTCAAATGTTGGTGCTAATTTTGAAATCTTTCTATTCTAACGAGACATCAAACTATATAACAGGAGCACACACAGATGGCTGCCCGAATGACAGCTCTCCAAAGGGAGAAGAGCCGCCAGGCTCCGCTCTGCTATCACAGGCCTGTGCCGCCTGGCGGGGCCCCGTGCGTGCCCCGCTCCGCTTACTCCACCCTTTCACCTCCTTCTTACCCCAGCCCCGCCCTGCATTCCGTGTCCTGGCTGGGATGGCAGGGAGGCCCGCAGGGTCGCCACACTCCTCATCCTTGTTCCCAGATATGCTGGAGGTGAAATGTCATCCCAGACTAGGAAAAAAGCACCCACCGGGGGCAGCTTCTGAGCAGCAAAACCCTCCAAGGCGAAGTCGGAAGCAATCCCTGTAGGATGAACCGATGGACCGTGAGAACTGTTCAGCAAATGTGACTTTTTTGCTAAATGAGTAAAGGTGACTTGAGCTGGAATTTACATGGGATGCCAGTGTTAGTGCCTGGGACCGAAGGAGTGAAAACGCAGGCGGAACTCGTCCAGAGGCTCTTAGATGAAGGCCTGAGGCAGCCTCCTGCCCCTGCTTCTCTGGCCCCTCCTCCCTCCCAGGGCCGACAGCAGCCTACAGGGCTGCCACACGTTTCCCCAGTACAGTGATTTTTCTCCTCCAGTCACAGAGTACCTACTCAGGGACCAAGAAAAGCCCCCCGCTGGACGCTGCTCTCATCCAGAGCCAGGGCAATGTGCAGCTCCGCCCAGTCCAGGCCGAGTGACCACAGAGCACTCAGGGTCCTCCCTGCGCCCAAGCCTCCAGCCCTGAGCTTCCCTTCCCCGTCAAACCTCCCCACATCCTCCGCTCTCTGAGCCCAGCTGGTGCCACTTCCCAAGCAACTGTTGGATAGGACCTGCTTGACTGCAGCAGACGCTTTCAGGATCACCCTGGAAAAGCAGCCTTTGAAAAGGACGGGACATGAACATGTGGACTCCAGAGGCTGACCTAGAAAGGAAACACGCTCAAGCCCCACCTGCCTCTTGGAGAGACAGACATTCACACTCAGACTGCAGCCACCCAGGGGCCCTCTCCCCAGCTTCGGCCTCAAGGACAGCTGGTGGTTTTGCTTTTTCCTGACCCATGTTTTGTACAGGGAAAGACACATCTTCCAGCTTCCATTGATTACCTATGAGGCCTGTGTAAGAATAATAATAGTCATTAGAGCTAAGATGTGTTGATACTGAAGTTGAAGCCCCAATACTTTAGCCACCCGATGCAAAGAGTAGACACATAGGAAAAGACCCTGATGCTGGGAAAGATTGAAGGCAGGAGGGGATGCGGGCAGTAGGGGATGAGATTGTTGGATGGCATCGCTGACTCAATGGATATGAGTTTAAGCAAACTCCAGGAGACAGTGGAGGACAGGGATGCCTGGCATGTTGCCATCCATGGGGTTGCAGAGTCAGACACAACTGAGTGACTGAACAACAAGAAGATGTGTTGACCACCTGCTGTACACCCCACCCTATCCTAACATTTTCTGAGACTTATCATCATCACCACCCTCACGTAAAAACACTATGATTTTTAGTGTCCAAAGAACTAAAGCTCTGAGGATTTAATAACACACAAGATGTCACAGTCTGCAGCATAGAAAATGTTTCAAAGCCAAAGCCCTGAATCACCACCCAACTCGGTCTCCCCAAACTCGCACCAATAGTATCCCCAAACTTGCATTGTCTAACGGAGAAGTGGGGAAACTCATGATCTCCAGGATCTCCAGGGATGTGGTCCTGAGCCATCCCATGATGCTCTAGACCTTGGGTGAAGAGGGGTGCAGAAGTTCTTCACTAAAGCAGGCAGAGACTTCTGTTCTGTCTGCAGCCCACCTTCCACGTCTGGTCTGCTTTCTTGCCCTGGTCTCTGGGCTCAGCCAGATCTGCTGCCTGAATGCCTCCCCTGGCCGGCTCTGCAGATGCCACTTCTGTGCACCCACAACCCTACATGCTTCCTCTTTGCTCCTGACTCCAAGGCTTTGAGTGGGTTTCTCTAGGTCTTGCTCCAGGCTCAGCCTTAGGACAGTGGTGGCTCCTTACCAGGCCTGTGGCTGCCCCGTACCTGGACAGGCCATAGAGGCACTAGCAAAGCCGTAGAACGGTGCTGCAGCCAGACCCGGGCGGCTGAGCCCAGCCTCGACTAACATCATGACCACTTTATCAATTTTATGACCGCTGTATTTTCCTCCTCCCAACAGTCCTAGGAAATAAGCATCATTATTCTCAATCTATGGTAAAGAAACAGAAATTCAGAGAAACTGGGTAACTTGTCCCTGGTACCATAGCCCCTGGAGCCCAGGTGCATGGATGCCGTCAAGCCTGGCTTTTCTCCTGTGCCTTCTTTGAATGGGTAGTGGCCTCCTCGCTGGCAGGTGGGGTGAGGCAGGTAGAAGGATGCCTCAAGACAAATCCAGACAGATGGACCCTGCCCCATGCTCCGGGTTCCAGGGGATCAGGCACAGAAGCTCCCCTCAGAGGGAAGCTGTGAACCCGATGCTGGGAGAGCCAAGGGCCATGGGGAATGGGGAAGAGAGGGGTGTGGGGACACGTGTCCTGGGAGGAGCCCCTGTGTTGGAACAGCAGGAACACCAGCCTGGCCCAAGTGGGTGGGGGAGAGGTAGAGGGAGTGTGTGGCCCTCAAAGATCTGGGGATGAAAGAGAGCAGTATTGGGGGTTGACCTCCAGGTGGCAGGTGGGCAGGGCAGGTTCTGTGTAACAACGGCCCAGACAAAAAAAAGCCTGGAGATGTGAGAAGTTGGGAAGGATTTTGTTGCAATAAATCAAGCTCCATCCATACCAAACCTTAGCCAGGTAGGCGAACACCAAATCTAATAAGTTTACTAGATGACCTCGCTAATCCAAGAGGCTGGGCCTTAGCTGGGGCATGAGAAGCCAAACTCCCTGAATTGCCCCCCAGGCTAGGGTGCTTGGCCCATCTCAGCCCAGGGGTGGGGTGGGGTGGGGAATCTCCCACAAAGGGGACATGAGGCTGCAGCTCTCTTGGCTTGGCTTCTGCCAGCTGCTGGGAGAAATGGTGAGGTTTTGCTTCTCTGAGGGTGACATCACAGCAAGTGGGAAGTTTTCCAAATGTGGATTTCTAGGCCCAGCTCCAGCACTGCTAAACCAGAGTCTTATGAAAGGGTGAGTGGACCCCAACGGTCTGGACTTCTCTTAATAGACTTCATCTTTTTAGAGCAGTTTTTGGTTCACCCGCAAAATTGAGTGGAAAGTACAGAGAGTTTTCATAGACCCCTTCTCCCACACACACAGCACCGCCTCCCCCACCAGGGAGGTCTGTGTGTTACAGTGGATGAAATTGCATCAACAGATAGTCATCACCCAGAGTCTGCCTTAAGAGTCACTCTTGGTGTTGGACACTATGGGTTTCAAGTGTCTCATGAATGACTTGTATGGGTGCATGTGTGTTAAGCCGCTTCAGTCGTGTCCAACCCTGTGAACTATAGCCCTCCAGGCTTTTCTCTCCAAGGGGATTCTGCAGGCAAGAATCCTGGAGTAGGTTACCATGGCCTCCCTCAGGGAGTCTTCCTGACCCAGGGGTCAAACCCGTGTCTCTCGAGTCTGCTGCGTTGGCAGGTGGGTTCTTTACCACGAGCGCCACTTGGGACGCTCCCATGCCGTGTATATCACTGTATGACAGTTTCATGCATAGTAGCGTCCCTGCCCTAAAACCCTCTGTGCTCTGCCTGTCATCCCTCACTCCCTGACAGTCCCTGGCAACCACTGGTCCTTTCACTGTCTCAATGATTTTGCTTTTTCCAGAATGTCATACAATTGGAATTATACAAAATGTAGGCATTCCAGGTTGGATTCTTTCACTTAGTCACATGCTGCTGCTGCTGCTAAGTCACTTCAGTTGTGTCCGACTCTGTGCAACCCCATCCATGTTCTGCAGGCAAGAACACTGGAGTGGGTTGTCATTTCCTTCTCCAATGTGTGAAAGTGAAAAGTGACAGTGAATTCGCTCAGTCGTGTCCGACTCTTAGCAACCCCGTGGACCGCAGCCTACCAGGCTCCTCCATCCATGGGATTTTCCAGGCAAGAGTACTGGAGCGGGGTGCCATTGCCTTCTCCTTAGTCACATGCATGGAACTTTAATTCATGTGTTATTATGGCTTGATAGCTCTTTTTTTTTTTTTTAGAGCTAATATGCTAATATTCCATTTTCTGGATGGACCACAGTTTATCCATTCATCTTAAAGGACACCTTAGTTGTTTGCAAGTTTTGACAATTTGTAATAAGGCTGTCGTAAACATTTGTGTTCAGGTTTTGTGTGTTTTTCCAACTCCTTTGAGGAAACACAAAGGAGCGCAATTGCTAGAGCGTATGGTAAAAGTATATGTAGTTTTGGAAGAAATAGCCAAAGGGGCTGCACCGTTTTGCATTCCTACCAGCTGTGATGAGAGTTCCTATTGCTCGACATCATTACCAGCATTTGGTACTGTCAGTGTGGATTTTCACCGTTCTCATATGCATGTATGCATGCATGTATGTTCAGACGTGTCTAACTCTGTGACTATGCAGGGCTGCTCTGATCTGCCAGGCTCCTCTGTCCATGGGATTCTCCAGGCAAGAATACTGGAGTCGGTTGCCATGCCCTCCTCCAAGGGATCTTTCCGATCCAGGGATCAAACCCCCATCTCTTAAGTCTCCTGCATTGGCAGGCAGGTTCTTTACCACTGGTGCCACCTGGGAAGTCCCATATGCATGTATAATCTGTATTTATAACAATCTCCCCTGGGTAAGTCTCATGTTTGCTGAGACTGAGACCACGCTCTGGAACTGCGTCCTGTCTGAGAAACTGGGAGCAGCTGTGTTGCGGGAGCAAGTGGAGTTTCAGAAAAGCGGACCCAGGATCCCCGGAAGAGCAGCTGCCCAAGGACTTCAGGTCCGCGTTTAATGCAGCTGCAGGGGGTTAACAATCGCTGAGTAATCTCAGCCTGGGATTTTAGGAGCTCCCTTACTAGAACCTGGGAGAAGTTTTGTGAAGAATCCTCTGATGATGATGGGGGCTGTTGCTTTATTTGTTTGGGTTTTTTATCTTTTTGAAGGAGCCAAATCCAAGCCTCAAATGTGTATCCAGTTGCCCTCTCCCACAGCAGGCTTTGGTCTGGCTGGTTATTGCTAGAGCATAGGGCAGCAGTCGTGTGTGGCAGCTTCATCCCCAGGCACTTGGCGAGCTTGCTGGGTCCCCACCACCCCCGAGGGCCCAGCGAGGTAGAAGCTCTGTCGAGTTTGCAGCAAGAAGAGGCTGCGCCTTCAGCCATCCTGGGACAAGGGGGCTGGGCCACCCCGCACGCACGCCTCCAGTCCCAGAGCCTGTAACCAGGGCTTTGCTGACATCAGGGCTGGCCTCAGTAAACTTGTCAAGCAAGCCGAGTGCGAGCTCGGTTTCCCCTTGAGGACCCCGCAGAGGCTGGTCCACTCCAGGATGAAGCGGCCGTGACTCAGGGTCTCAACGCCCAAACAGCACTGCTGTCCGTGGCACTGGGATTTTTTGCCCGGGCCCCTGCCCCTGTGAGCGTGGAGGTGAGGGGGCTGTGTTGGAGGGGGTGGGGGGTGGGATGGGGGTGTTGGGGGAGGAGGCCACCCTCTTCCTGTGGGATGGGGGAGGGGAGTGGTGGGGTGGAGCTGGGCTGAGGGGAAGTGATGGGATTGAATCTCTGTTTTTCGATGGGATCCAACTCAGTTTGTTTAGTGGATTCAGGACACAGGGCTACAGCCCCCCTGGTAAAGTTGCTTCATTTCACGACGGGATCCTGCTACTCAGCCAGCAGCTTCTCCGTGGGCATGTGGATTCCACAATGGCAACCCTGAGTCCTCTGCAGAAGAAAGTCAAACCAGTCCCCCTCCTGCGGGGCCAGTCTCACATTCTCGGAGATTCAGCTCCATGGATGTGCAAGGTCACTCCTGCGATGGAGCCTGGCTCAGCAGTTTCAATCTGAAACAAGCTCTAACGGGCACTGCATTGGAGAGAGTCCATCAGACAGGCTTTGATTGGGGAGAACGATGTGAAGTAAACACAATTGAAACGCCACTGAGGCTTGGGGAAGGGTCATCTTTCCCGAGGGATTCAAAGACTGTCCTTTACAGCAGAATAGACTTGATAGACTCATTCACAGCCTGGGATGGGAGCGTCATGGTCAAGGCCTGTGCTTTGCTAAGGGCAGGGCACACTTCATTGACTTCACTATCTTGAGTTACTCCTGCCACTTTCTCCAGAGGAGAATCAGTGCAGCCAAAGTTTAAACCCAGAGGTGGTTAAATTTTAACCTCAGCCAAATGTTAACCGCAGCAAAATGTGGAGAGCCTTTCAGGACGCTGGGGATGGAGCAATGCTCTCAAGAATTCTGTCCACAGGATGCTGCGTGAACATCTCAAACCCTCCTGCAAACCCACCCTGGGGATGGTGCTGCCCAGGCCTGGGGAATACGCCCCCACCCCCAGGGGACAAGAAGAAGTTTTCTGGTGATGTGAGGTCCATGAATGACAGTAGCTCACTTACTAACACATCCTCTGTGAGTCTCATTCAGAGTGAACACTCAACCTGTGGCTAGCAGGAGACCTGCAGACAGAACAGAGGTGGGGGGTTGTTCGTCTGTAGGAGACCACACACCTTCAACAACAGAAGCCTATGTCCTCATAGATCTGGAGGCCGGGCATCACAGACAACAGTGCCGGCTGGGGGAGTTTCTCCTGATGCCGCTCCTGGACCTGCAGATGGTCACCATCTCCATGTCTTCACTAGCCCCCTTATGACCTTGTTTAATTTAATCACTTCTTCAAAGACCCTGCTCCCAATGCTGTCACATTCTGAGGTACAGGCGTTAAAAATTCAATGTATGGAGGGGGTGGAGGTGTGTAAGGAACTCAGTTCAATCAGTAACACCTGGTGAGTCCATCTCTCTGCCAGCATTTTCCCCCTCCTCTGTCAGCCTTGACCTCCCTAGGACTGGAGCCTTAATGGAGGCAAAGTAGTCTCTCTGCCCAGGTGTGGAGCCCGGGGGCCATAGCACATGTGGAAAACTGACCTTTCTCTTGGTGGTGTCTTCTTGGGTCCTCTGGGAGCCTCTCGCCTCCAGCTCTCCTGAGAAGGCTGACGCCCTGCCCAGCCAGCCGTGACAACTCCCGTTCAGGCCCTGGTCTGGAGCTCCGGGAACCTCTCACTGTGGTGTTGGGGGCAGAGGCCCCAGGCCTGTCCAGGGCAGACTGGAGCCTCCGCCGGAGCGTCCTTGCACAGGTGCCTCCACCCCCGACAGATGCCGTCTCACCTCCTCCAGCCAACTCAGCCCATTCCTCCCCTTGGGGTCGCAGGCCAGCACCAAGCGCGTGTCCCCGTCAGCTCCCCAGTGTGTCTGCTTAAAGCCCCTCTTCTGAAGCTGGAGATGAGGGGCTGGGCCCCGACTCCTTCCCCACAGACGGGAGGGTGCGCTGGACACCGACGGGACAGGAACCTCCCTTAACCCCCTTGCTCTCTCCACCCTCCTTCACAGGTGGCCAGATGCCATCCAGAGGCCCCGTGTGAAAAGCCCTTGCTGACTGGACTGGGGCCTATGCTGGGAGCACAGGAGCACTGGCCGTTACTGACTGGCCTGCCTGCTCAGTCATGTCAGTCATGTCTGACTCTCTGCAATCTGAAGGACTCTAGCCCACTGGGCTCCTCTGTCTGTGGATTCTCCAGGCAAGGATACTGGAGAGGATTGCCATTTCCTCCTCCAGGGGAATCCCTTCCCCAGGGATTGAACTCGAGTTTCCTGTGCCTCCTACATTCTTTACCCGTGAGCCACAGGGGACGCGCCCAGGGGAAGCTTTGGCAGAGGCACATCTATCACCCTGTTACAAAGTACAACATTAATCAGGGGTAGAAGCTGGCAGCCGGTGGAGGGGAAGGTGAGGGCCATGTGCACCACCACCTGAAGGGCAGCCAGAGGAGGCTTTGCGCTCTTAACCTCAGCTGTGGGTCTGGAAAAGCCAGTGCCAGGCTTCAGGCTTTGTGGTCTGAACAACCTACTTCCAGAGACACCGTTAACCCAGTGGTACTTTTCCAGGACTTCTGCTCACCCTATTCAACGACAGACCAATTAAGACAGCAAAACAAAATAGTGACATTAGTGTACAAACACTTCTATTTATTTATTTCTTTATTTTACTTTACATTATGGTATTGGTTTGGCCATACATTGACATGAATCCGCCACAGGTGTACATGTGTTCCCCATCCTGAAACCCCCTCCCACCTCCTCCGCCATCCCCTCCCTCTGGGTCATCCCAGTGTACCAGCCCCGAGCACCCTGTATCATGCATCGAGCCTGGACCGGCAATTCGTTTCACATATGATAATAAACATGTTTCAATGCCATTCTCCCATATCATCCCACCCTCGCCCTCTCCCACAGAGTCCAAAAGACTGTTCTATACATCTGTGTCTCTTTTGCTGTATCACATACAGGGTTATCGTTACCATCTTTCTAAATTCCATATATATGCGTTAGTATACTGTATTGGTGTTTTTCTTTCTGGTTTATTTCACTCTGTATAATATGTTTCATCCACCTTATTAGAACACTTTTAAAAAGACAACACAATTCAGGTGAAGTTCAAAGAAACGCAAACAAGTCCTAGAGGCAAGAGAGAGCTCAAATGGAAGAGGAGTGAGGAGGTAAGTAGGGGATTTAGCCCGAGGGCTTGGGCACTGCTATCACCAACATCAAATGGTCCTGAATCTATTTTGCAATTTTCTTAAAAATACTGACTCTGAGTCTCACAAATTCCTAACGTTCAATGTCCCTCTGTTTATGTAAACATCCCTGATGTTCAGAGCTAAAGCTCCTCAGAGGCTTGTTTGTTCTGTCATAGGCAATGCATTTGTATATCTTTTCTAATCCCAGAAACAATATTAGCCGGTCTTTCCCTGCACCACAGCCCAGAGTTTCTCTTTTTCCTCTCCCTCTGTGGACAGATGCAGGGGCACACCTGCAGGGTGTGCACACCCGCCAACCACCCCCAGCCCGCCCAGCCTCTCCTCTCCACTGCTGCTCTGTGGCCCCCAGAGCCCCCTCTGCAGATAATGCCCCTGGAGTGGGGTGCTTTTCCCTGGGGCCTGGATTTGAACAAATCCAAGTTACCGTCCCCTCCATCAGTGGCATGATACCGCCGTCTACCTTGGGGAGGCTGCCCAAACACCCAGACAGACACTCCTTCCTCGTGGCCCTCGTCCCTGCTGCTGCACCCACTCTCACATCACACAGCCGCACCCTGGCCCAACTTCCTCCCAACCCTCCTCCCACACATGTGCCTCCATCCACGAACAGTGCTATTTGCATGTCATTGGATTTACATCAATAATATCCTGCATGGGGACTTCTCTGGTGGTCCACTGGTTAAGAATTCACCTTGCAATGCAGGGGTCATGAGTTCAATCCCTGGTCAAGGGACTAAGATCCCACATGCCATGGAGCTACTGAGCCTGCTTGCTGCAACAAAAGGTACAATGCAAAGATCCCACGTGTAGCAACTAAGACCTGAAAGAGCCAAATAAATATAAAAAATAAAAGACGATGCTGTGAAAGTGCTGCACTCAATATGACAGCAAATTTGGAAAACTCAGTAGTGGCCACAGGACTGGAAAAGGTCAGTTTTCATTCCAATCCTAAAGAAAGGCAATGCCAAAGAATGCGCAAACTACCACACAATCGTACTATCTCATGCTAGCAAAGTGATGCTCAGAGTTCTCCAAGCCAGGCTTCAACAGTACGTGAACCAGGAACTTCCAGATGTTCAAGCTCAATTTAGAAAAGGCAGAGGAACCAGAGATCAAATTGCCAACATCCGTTGGATCATAGAAAAGGCAACAAAATTTCAGAAAAACATCTACTTCTGCTTCATTGACTACACTAAAGCCTTTGACTGTGTGGATCCCAGTAAACTGTAGAAAATTCTTAAAGAGATGGGAATACCAGGCCACCTTACCTGCCTCCTGAGAAACCTGTATGCAGGTTAAGAAGCAACAGTTAGAAATGGATATGGAACAACAGACTGCTTCTAAATTGGGAAAGGATTACATCAAGGCTGTATATTGTCACCTTGCTTATTTAACTTATATGCAGAGTCCATCATGTGAAATGCCAGGCTAGATGAAACACAAGCTGGAATCAAGATTGCCGAGAGAAATATCAATAACCTCAGATATGCAGATGACACCACCCTTATGGCAGAAAGCAAAGAGGAACTGAAGAGCCTCTTGATGGAGGTAAAAGAGGAGAGTGAAGAAGCTGGCTTAAAATTCAACTTTCAAAAAACTAAGGTCATGGCATCCGGTCCCATCACTTCATGGCAAATAGATGGTGAAACAATGGAAACACTGAGAGACTTTATTTTCTTGGGCTCCAAAATCACTACAGATGGTGACTATAGCCACGAAATTAAAAGACACTTGCTCCTTGAAAGAAAAGCTATGACAAACCTAGACAGCTAATTAAAGAGCAGAGACATTACTTTGCCAACAAAGGTCCATCTAGTCAAAGCTGTGGCTTTTCCAGTAGTCATGTATGGCTGTGAGAGTTGGACCATAAAGAAAGCTGAGAGCCAAAGAATTGATGCTTTTAAAATGTGGTGTTGGAGAAGACTCTTGAGAGTCCCTTGAACTGCAAGGATATCCAACCAGTCCATCCTAAAGGAAATCAGTCCTGAAAATTTATTGAAAGGACTGGTGCTGAAGCTGAAACTCCAATACTTTGGCCACCTGATGTGAAGAGCTGACTCATTAGGAAAGACCCTGATGGTGAGAAAGATTGAAAGCAGGAGGAGAAAGAGATGACAGAGGATGAGATGGTTGGATAGCATCACTGACTCAATGGACATGAGTTTGAGCAAGCTCCAGAAGATGTTGAAGGACAGAGAATCCTGGCATGCTGTAGTCCATGGGGTCACAAAAAGTCAGACACAATTGAGCAAATGAATAACAACAAAGCAAAAATCAGAAGAAATATAAAGGAAAAGAAAAAATATATTACCATAGTGAGACATATTAACATTTATCTGAAAATATTTTATCAACTGCAAAAAAATAAAAATAGGAGCATCTTAAATGATGTCATTAATAAATATAATAGATTTATATTTAACTGATTTATATTTTGCTTTATATATCTTTGTTTCTTTGTTGTTAGGTGTCTAATGGTTTATGCTGTTTATCTTCTTTGGGAATTGTACCTTGTATCTTTAAAATATTCATCTTTGTTTCATTTAAAATAAATTAATTAAAAAACATTTTTCTTTAGAAAAAAATAATGATATACTGCATGCTTCACTCTAATTCTCTCCGTTCAGCATTATGTTGTTGAGTTCGATTCATGCTGACAAATAGAAATCTAGTTCTTCCTTTGATGGCCCCCAGGAGGCTTAGATCTGGGAGGTCCTTGGGTCCACTGGGAGCCAGCGTGCAGGAGGCGAAGCTGTGTTGAGGAAAGGAATGATGTAAAGTGACCAGTGGGTCATATGCAGGCTGCACAGAAGAAATGAGTTCCAAGTGCTGTGGGAGGGGTTGTGATCATCTACATGCAAAAGCTTTATGCCATCCAGTCTCTGCATTCTACACTGTTGCTGAAAGCACCCATGAGATCTTTCCTGATGAACTTCAAACAAAGAGCAGTCTTTTAAAAAAAAAAAAAACACCTTCTTTCTTTTAGCCACATTGTGCAGCTTGTGGGATCTTAGTTCCCTGACCAGGTATTGAACCCTGGCCCTTGGCAGTGAAAGTGCAAAGTCCTAACCACTGCGCAACTAGGGAATTCCCAGAGCAGGCTTTTCTGAAAACAGGAGACCAATTAGATGATCTTCAAGTTTCCTTGCCTTCCATGATTCTACCTACTTCTCCATCACAGACAGCCAAGAGAAAGTGTCCAGCAGGTCTTGAGTGTGGGACAAATTCTGGAAGGGACCTTGTCAATTGGGATCTGCCCACAAACACTGGCGCAATCCCCCTGTGTTCACAAACATGACCACTCTGTTCCTCATTATGTTGATTTTGCATTTGTCTCCATGACAGTGTCTATGCCCTCAGGGCATGAGCCCTGTCTTCGGCATGTTCACTTAACAAACGTGGCATGGACTCCATGGACTCCCATCACATTTTTAGAGCCTAGAAGTATCAGCCAATATTCATATTGGCCTTCAGTTTTTTCATTTATTTATTCCTTCACTTACCTAGGATTGACTGAGTCTGCCCAGGTCAGGACGTGGGGAAAGCATGAATAGAAAAGATCCCCACTCTTAGATGATTTCCATCTTGTAAAGAAGTCAGGAGACTAAATGTGAAAGTAAAATATGGTCAGATAAGGAAAGTGACCAAGGAAACGTGTTGGTGTGGGGAGCACTCATCTGATGGAGAGGGCAGGGAGGGTCCCAGCAGAGGCAGGGGGGTGGGGGGGAATATCTAAGCTGAAATAAGAAATAAGGAGCAAAAGAGGGTTGAAGGGGGAAAAAAAGGTATGAGAGCAAGTATCCCAGCAATGATGACATCCTAGGAGCAGCAAGAGCAAAAGGAATTCTCACCAAACTGGGGTGAGGACGGCTCTCAGGTCACAGGGGCAAAGGTGGTGGGTGGGTGGGGGGTGGAGGGGTGCGTTGAGGGGAGGCGAGACCAGGTCAAGTGTTGCATCTTGTCAGAGGGCCCTGAGAAGCTGTTGGAAAGTTTTCAGCAGAAAAGTGACATCAGGATCAATACATGTTTCTGCTGCCGTTGGGAAAGACATAGCAAAGCCTGGTTTGGACCAGTCAGGAGTAGTTTCAATAATCTATTCATGCTGCAAATGTTTGTGGAGGGTCTAGAATGTGCCAGCCCCCTGTTCAGATACTGGGGATGAGATGGCGGCGAAAAGAGACAGAGAGTTCGGCTCTCATGAGTGTTACGATGAAAGTGAGGTGGGAGGGTCAGAAAACCCACAGCAGTGGTTGTGTAATTACAGAAACACATTCTCTGCTGGAGAAGAATGGGGCTCCTTGAAAATACCTAACAAGAAACCTGCCCTCCAACAGGAGAGAAGGGCAGCATAGGCTGAGGTAGTTAGAGAAGGGGAGGGAAGTCAGGAGCCTGCTGGGCCTGTGAATGTGGGTGTGGGCGGGAGAAGGAAAGGCAGGGCCACGTCTCTGGCTTAGGCAACCAGGGGGACACAGGGAGGTTTTCAACAGAGGACATGTCAGGTACCCGGAGGCAGAGCCAGGTTCGGGGCTGGACCCACTGGGAGTGAGCACCTGTGGACTTCAAAGGAAAGGCGCCATCCCACTGTCAGGGGCTGTGTTCCCAGAGTTCAGGGGAAAGAGATCAGGCATTGTCAGTTCATAGATGGTCTTCATTTTGAGTTCATTATGGATACCATTAAAGGCTGTTTTAGCCCTGTGGATATACAGTCTTAGCAGCAAACAGAAGTTGATCATTGGGGCCCAGCATACGGGCTGAGCAATTTGCCTTCTGATTTCTGTCCAGCCGTGGCAATTTCTTCCCAATATTGCACAACAAGACAAAAGGTATTTCAACATCCTGGGAAACAATCTCAGTTTGTCCCTATAAAATTCCACATGGATGCCCAATGGCTGGTCCAAGAATGGAATCAGTGGAGCTTGTATTTATTCTTCTGCTACTCTCTCCAACATCCAGAAATATAAAATTATTATAGCAATAGCTACAGAAAGGGGGGATTCAAAATAGAATGGTAATATAGGAAGACCAGGCTTCCCTGGTAGCTCAGATGGTAAAGAATCCACCTGCAATGCAGAGAACTTGGGTTCGATCCCTGGATCAGGAAGATCCCCTCGAAGAGGGCATGGCTACCTACTCGAGTATTCTTGCCTAGAGAATCCCATGGGCAGAGAGCCTGGCGGGCTATAGTTCATAGAGTCGCAAAGAGTTGGACGTGGCTGAAGCAGCTTAGCATACAAGTACACAGGAAAACTGCTCAGCTGGACCCCACTAACTTAGAATCCTCAAGGGGCTCAGGCTTAGCTAACTTTCGAGTTATCTGTGAAAGAAAACTTCTCTGCTAAACAAGTAGGATGGCAAATACTACTACAGGGTGAAGGTTTATTTACTGAAAAGAAAAAAGTTCTTTATAGGTTCTTCAGTTTTCTTATCTGTGTGGTTAACGGTTTTGTAGTCCAATGGTTTACTATTAAAAGGCTTTTCTCTGATCAGGCAAAATGCAGATAGATAAACACCGTCCTGAACACCCCGCACTGTCAAATGTGTTACTGACTGCTTGGTATCAACATGCCCATGCCCCAGACTCTGGTCTGTCTCAGCGCTTGGGTCACTTCTATCTTTCCAACTGCTTTGCCATTCTGACTTAGGCATCTGTTCAGTCAACTCTTGATTCTTTCTTTTCTTACTATTTTTTTAAATTAATAGATTGATTTTTACAGTAGCAAAATATTTTTACAGTAGTAAAATATAAGAAAAATTGAGCAGAGAATATCTTTTCATTCTCTTCACAGTATATCTCATAGAGCAAAGCCTTTTTTTGTTGCTCTGGGATTTTGTTCACTTGTTTTGTTTTTTGGCTATGCTGGGTCTTTGTTGCTGTGCATGGGGTTTCTCTAGTTGCAGAGCACTGGCTCTGGGCTGCTAGGGCTCAATAGTTGCAGCACATGGGCTTAGTTGCCCTGTGGCATGTGGAATCTTCCCAGACCAGGGATGGAACCCGTGTCCCCTCCATTGATAGGCAGGTTCTTAACTGCTGGACCACCAGGAAAGTCCCAGAGCAAAGTTTTTAATTTTAATAAAGTTCAATTTTTTTTCCTTTAAGGGGTCATACTTTTAATTTTATATCTAAAAAGATATCACTAAACTCCAAATCACATAGCCTATAGCCTATGTTATCTTCTAGGAGTTTCATGGTTTTGCTTTTAACATTTAGGTACAAACCATTTTAAGTTTGTTTTGGTGAAAGATAAAAGGTCTGTGTCTAGATTCTTGTTTTGGATGAATCTTTCAGATGACCAGTTGTTTCAGCACCATTATTTGAAAAGACTATCTTTTTTACCATTCAATTGTCTTCGACTTTTGGTCAAAAATCATTTGACTGTATTTATGTGGGTCAATTTCTGGGCCTTCTTTTCCATTCCATTGATCTACTCCTCTGTTTCTTCACCAAAACCACACTGTCTTGATTATTACAGCTCTATGGTAAGTTGTAAAATTGGAGAGGGTTGGTCTTCTGGCTTTATTCTTCTCCTTCAATATTGTATTGGCTGTTCTGGGTCCTTTGCCTTTCCATTCAAACTTTAGAATCAGATTTTCAGTATTCACAAAATAACTTGCTGGTATTTTAATTGAGACATCATTGACTATATAGATCAAATTGAGAAGAATTGACATCTTGAAAATGTTGTCTCATTGTTATTGACAGAATTGTGTCATTCCTAAAATTCATGTGTGAAGCCCTAACCTCCTATACCTCATAATGTGACTATATTTAATGACAGGGCATTTAAAAGAGGTGGGTAGGTTAAAATGTTCCTCAATCCAATCCAACTGGTGCTCTTATAAGAAGGGATTAGGACACAGGGACTGAGTTACCAGGGATACACACATAGAAGAAAGGCCAGGTGAGGACACAGAGAGAATGCAGACACCTGAAAGCGGTGAAGAGAGGCCCAGAAGAAATCAAACCTTGGACTTTCAGCCTCTAGAGCTGTGAGGAAATAAATTTCTATTGTATAAGCCATTCAGTGTTTAGTATTTTGTTGTGGCAGCCCTAGGCACAACACAAACTAATACACTCGCTATCCATATACACGCACTATCTTCCCACTTATTTAGATCTTTGTTATTTTTCATCAGAATTTTGTAATTTTCCTCATATGGATCTCATACATATTTTGTTGGATTTATACCCAAGTATTTCTTTTTTTGTTTGGTGCTTATGTAAATGATACTGTGTTTTCAATTTCAAGTTACAACCCTTCATCACTGGCATATAGAAAAGCAATTGATTTTTGTATCCTGCCTTGCATCCTGAAACTTTACTATAATGGCTGTTACTTCCTAGAGTTTTCCTTCTTTCACTGGCTCTTTGAGATTTTCTGTATAAGTAATCATGTCATCTATGAACAAAGTCAGTTTTATTTCTTCCTTCACAGTCTATATATGTGTTAATTTCCTTTTTTTGTCTTATTGCTAAGCTTCCAGTACTATGTTGGGTAGGGGTGGTGAGAAGACATCCTTGCCTTCTTACTGATCTTAGTGGGAAAGCCTGTAGTTTCTCAACCATTAGTTATATAGACAACATATGGTTGGGTCTTGGGGTTTTGTTTTATTTTTTTTTAACCTACTCTGCAGTCTCTGTCTTTTAATTGGTGTTAAAGTTAGGGTTAGTAAATGATATTTAAAGTAATTATTGATATAGTTGGTTTAATATCTACCATATTTATGTATCCTCTCCAGTTTTCATTGAACATTTTATATGATTTCATTTTCTTTCCTCTCTTAACCTATCAATTAAGATGGTTAATTTTATGTGTCAACTTGACTAGGCCACTGAGTGCCCAAATACTTGATGAAAAATTATTCTGGGTATGTTTGTGAGGATGTTTATGGATGAAATTAACATAAAATCACTAGACTGAGCCAAGTAGATTGCCCTCCTGTGTGAACAGGCTTCATCTAGTCTGTTGAAAGCCTGAATAGAAAAAAGATTGAGCAAAAGATAATTCACTCTCTCTACTTGATGGTCTTGAGATGGGACATTGGTCTTCTGGCTTTGGACCTGGACTGGAAATTATACCATTGACTCTGCTGGTTCTCAGGCCTTCAGACTCAGACTGGAACTTATCAATGGCCCTCCTGGGTCTCCAGATTACAGATCTTGGGACTTCATGTTCTTGCATGAGCCTATCCTTTGTTTACACTCATAAACATATCCTATTGATTCTAATTTTGGAGAACTCTAATACATCAATTACAGTTCTCTTTTAAATTGTTATTAGTGATTTCCCTAGAGCTTACATTATACATCTATAACTAGCCCAAGGCCACTTCCAAATAGCACTGTGCCACCTCACAGGTAACACAAATACCTTCTAATAGAGGATCCTATCCCTGTGACTCTGCTGTCATTCATTCAATTATCCATAAATTAAAATCACCAAATACATTGTTACTGTTATTATTTTGAACAAACTGCTTTTTTAGGGGGGAGGGGTGGGCACAGTGCGTGGTTTGTAGGATCTCAGTGCCCTGACTAGGGCCTGAACATCAGCCATGGGAGTGAAAGCCCACGGTCCGAACCACTAAGGAACTCCCTGAAAACACTGCTTCTGTTAGAATATTCAACACTGTGTGTGACAAGTTGAAAAATGGATGAACAACTGGTGAGGGGTTTTTGTCACTAATGACAGTGAGAGAGCTAGAGCTACTTGTACTTACAAGGCTAAATCTCAAAGACAATTAAGTTCAAAAAGCCAGTTGCATGCACCACATAATAAAATTAATTCAAAATGAATTAATGACCTAAATTTAAGATCTAAAACTATAAAATCCCTGGAAGAAAACAAGGAAAAAATTCATGACCTTGGATTTGTCAAGGATTTCTTGGGTATCACACCAAAAACATAAGAAACAAAAATAAGACAAATGGGACCACATTAAACTTAAAATTTTCTGTACAGTAAAGGAAACAAGGAACAGAGTGAAATAATAATCCACAGATAGGAGAAAATATTTGTAAACCATGTATCTGGTAATAGTTTAGCATCCAGAATATAGAAAGAATTCCTACAATTCAATAAAGCAAACAAATAATCCAATTAAAAAATGGACAAATGACTTGAATAGACACTTTTTCCAAAGAAGACAGACAAATGCCCAACAAGCACATGAGAAGATGCTCAACAACACTAACCATCAGGGTGATACAAACCAAAACTACAATGAGATATTACCTCACACCCATTAGGACAGCCATAATTTAAAAAAAAAAAAAGGAGAGAGAGAGAGAGAAAACAAGTGTCATTGAGAATGAGGAGAAATTATAACTATTGTGCAGTGTTAATGGGAATGTAAATTGGTGCAGTTGCTATGGAAAACCGTATGGAGGTTCCTCAAAAAATTAAAAGTAGAAGTATCATGTGATCCAACAACCCACTTTTGAGTATATACCCAAAAGAATTGAAAGTAGGATCATAAGAAGATATTTGCACCCCTATGTTCATAGCAGCGTTATTTACAAGAACCAAGATGTGGAAGCAACCTAAATGTCCATCAATGGATGAAAGCATAAATAAAACGTGGTCCATCCACACAATGGAATGTTACTCAACCTTGAAAAGCAAGGAGATTCTGATACCTACTACTAACACAACATGGATGAAACTTGAGGACATGCTCCTCAGTGAAATAAAGACAGTGAAAAAGGCAAGTTGTTGAATCATCTCCTCATTCTTGTTGACACTTATTTTCTGATTCCATTTGCAAGAGTATCTATTCAGAGAATATAGGGAGTTGGAGGCCTAGGGTTGGAAGAGGAAGAGGTGAGGAGTCACTGGGTGTAGAGAGTTTCAGTCATTCAGGATGAGGGCATTCTGGGATTTATTACACAACAATGTGTGGGCTGTTGACAATATTGTATTGTACTCCTAGAATTTATTGGGAGAGTAAATTTCATGTTGTGTTTTTTGGCCACAGTGTTTCTTAAAAAGCCAAGTGCAGAATCATATATACAGTAGAAAATCATTTAAAGGAAGTTGAGAAGCACAAAAGAGTATCACATGGATGTTCGATAGATGCAGGTTGTAAAAATGTTAAGGCGAGCATGAGAAACAGAAACATAAGTCGATGGTAGCAATGACCTCTGGGGAGAGAATTACAGCCTACGGTCAGGTTTCTAGCGGACAATTGTGTTTTATTTCTGTTTCTTAAGATCTGGAGTGAACTGGGAAAACTTCCTTAGGATTTGTTTTTTGAATTGCCCTAGTTTTTCCTTTGTTTGAGAAAACAGATAATTTAAAATGAGAATCTAGCCTCTCCTTCCTGCTCTTTTCTCCAGAATCGCTGGTCTGGCGAGCCTGCCGGCTTTCCTGGGCAGACCGTGTTGGTTTCCTTCTGCTTTGTCAGTGTGATGGAGAGCTGGCATGCTCTTGTGATTACTGGACCTGATTGCTGAATTTATTTATGACACAGGCCAAAATAATTATCCCTTCCTGAGAGCGACTTCCTGGCTCTGGAATGTCTTGGAATGAGGCTCCTGGGAGCCCTAGACGCACACACAGGGCCCTGCTCACTGGGCAGCAGTGGGGCTCCCGCCCGCAGGGAGCAGGGAGAAGCGCCGGGAACACTCCACCCGGGCCACTCTGCCTAATGGCCCCCTTGCTGCCAGGAGCAGTCAGCGGTCAAGGGATGGGGTGACAGTCAGAGGGGCAACACTCCTTTTGCTAGAGAGCCAAGCCTGAGCTGGATAATCCTCTGTCAGAGTCAGATAAACCCCAATACACATCCAACCTGCTCATCTCTATTTCCCCCAAGGGCCACATGTTAGCCAAGGTAACTCCAGGTCAAGCTCAGGACTGGGATATGATTTAAGGAAGAGCCAGATTCGGTGTCAGGACAGTCCCTGATGCCCTGTTCCCCTCAGAGTCCCCTGATAACTTAATCACTCATGCCTGCCTGAACGTGATGAAGCTTCCATGAAAACCTCCATGAAAGGATGACTCCATGAAAGGATGGGTCTTCACAGCTCCTGGACTGCGGACCCTGTGGAGATTCGAGGAGAGTGAGGAAGCTCCATGCCCTTCCCCAGACTTTACCCATGCATCTTCTCCACCTGGCTGTCCCCTGAGTTATATGTTTTTACAATAAACCAGTGGTCTAGAAAATAAAAAGCTTCTCTGAGTTCCATGAATTGCTCTAGCAAGGGGTGCTTCTTTGGAGACTCCTATCTCTACAGGCCATTGGTCAGAAGCCCAGGTAACAACCTGGGGTTTGCAATTAGCATCTAAAGGGGATAGGTGCTTCCCATGGGGCTGAGCCCTCCACCTGTGGGGTCCGAGGCTCTCTCCAGGTAGACAGAGTTAGAACTGAGCTGAACTGTTGGACAGCCAGCTAGGGCTCGAAAACCCTGGACACACCAGAACTGGGTGCAAAAACAATAGTATTTATGCAAACTTTTAAAACAAACATTATAATATATTGTTTATATAATTCCTGTAATACTTAAAACATAGGAGAAAGTGATATACACCAAATTCATACCAAGTGCTGCCTCTGGGGAGAGGGGGAGGAGAGAGGTCTTTAATGAAGAAAGTAATTAAATTAATTAAAAGGTTAATAGGGGGCCTTGAGCTGTCTATGCCCTGGTTTTATTCCAGACATATATGAAGCAAATACAGCAGATCATTAGGATCTGTTATTCCAGGGGTGAGTACCTCAGGACTTCTTACAATATTCTTTGTCCTGTCCCCCATGTTTAATTTTTTTTTCCCTGAATGGCAGAGTGGGGAGAACGGATACACTGCGGGTTTGGGGCCCCAAGTGCTTCCTCACACCTTCATGCCCCTCAGGCATGACAAGCAGGACCCCACCCTTTGTGTATCACAGGTGAAACAAAGGGCTCATAGAAGTGCTGCTTCGGTCAAGGCTGGTGAGCCTTGGCTGACTGGAAGCGGCTTCCCTGACTCCAGGTTAGGACCCCTCTGCTCCGCACCACCTGTCCCTGCCTCACCCGACACCTTGGTCTCTGGGAGGAAGATACTGTTACTTAAACCAGTTTTCAGCGGAGGCCAGGGGAAGGATGCCTGCATCTTCTATGGGCTCATGGTGCCCAGCAGACTGGGATCCACAGGGCGGGGTGAGAGCTTATGATGAATCCATCACTGGTTAACAATTGTTTAGGACCTCTCACCGTGACCCGTGCCCCTTCTAGACATCTGAGATACAAACCATACGCCCGACATATGGACACAAACCCCTTGTGTTCCAGAGGAAATGTGGGATGCTCTTGTGCTCCCTTGGAGAGAAGGCTGAGACGCCTCCTGGGAGAGGGTCCTTGCCCCTCTCTAGAGTACAGTTCCCATTCAGCTCTGGACCAGAGCCTCTCACAGAGCATGCATGAAGGGTCCAGTAGGTCCCACCCATGGGGAAGGCACGGAACCCTCGGGAGGGTCTGCCACGCACACACCTCTGCTCCTCTCTCCCCTCCCCCACACTTCCGCCTGGTATCTGGGGGGAGGGGTTCCCTTCTGTCACTGCCTCTGCTCCAGTCTCTTCATTTATTCCCCTCCCCATCTGTAACATTTGTTTTAAAAGTTTGCACAAATAATATGCAAAATCTATTACTGATTTCCCCCAGCATCTGGTGCCCTAACCAGCCTCCCCCCTTTCTCCTTCTTGGTAAAGAGACCCAGCCCATCTGTCCTGCAGCCACAGCCATCCTTCCGGAAGTGCCACTGATGTTCCCTTCTATCTAGGGCTCTTTCTGTTCCTGATCACCCCTCTTCCCTCTCAAAGGCTCCGCCACAACTCCAGATCCTCCTTATCCTGCTGTTTTTATCCAAAACACAACACACTATCTTCTAACACAACATTTATGGATTGTGTTTGCTGGCTGTCAGCAACCCCCCACCCCATTGCAATGTAAGTTCAATGCTGCCAAGGCAGAGAGTTCCGTCTATTTTGCTCCTGCCACATCCCCAGCACCTGGAACACCACCTGGCACACAGCACTTTGTTTAATATCTATACGTAGAGTGAATGAAAGGGAGAGAATTTTATTCATCATAGGTACCGGAATCCAAGCATGTGGTCCCAGAGATCTGGGCAGCGGGTAGACGCTGGCAGGACAGCAGGACAGACATGGGCACAAGCGAGGAGAAAGGAAGGCCGCTGGACAGAGCCCAGCTCTCTGCCGTGTGAGGGCTCGCCGAGGGGTGAGGGGTCCACTGGATTGCAGCCTCCCGGGATCTGGGGAGGGAGAGCCAGGCTTGTCGCAAGGCCCTACATCCCGAACGAAGGCTGACCTGCAAAGCTCACAGATCTCAGGCTTGCGATGCTGTCTCCACGGCTCCGGGAACACTTCAGGATGACACTGATGCAGGTAAAGCTTTTAGGATGAGACTGCTACCTCTTTTTGAAACCTCACTCTTCAGTTTATTCAGAATTTGGAATATACCTAACAAGAGATCTGAGCACAGTCTTTGAGGGCAAGAAACCAAAGAAGCCAGCTTTTTTTGTACCAAACTCAATTTTGCACAAATATTTATTGAGCATCTCCAGTGCACAAGGCTCTCTCCTAGCTGTGAGCTGCTTCTGACAGCCCTTCTCCCCCAGGGGAAGCAGGAGACAGCGTCAATCCGTTTAACATGCAAATGTGAGCAGTATTCCTCTCCAGGCAAAGCTCCATTGCTGGCATTGTATTATAGCTTCTTCTTTCCCAAGGAATGGAGCTTCCCAAGAGAAAAATCCACATTTTCAATCAGCACTGTTGATTGTTCCCAGCCTCCCCGCCCCCCACCCCGCACCCCTCCCTTGCTAGACTCAGTTTTAATAGCTACATCCATGAGATTTCATATGGTTCACCTCCAAGCCTCATTTCACTTTATAGCCACATTTTCTGTCTTTTCTATGAGCAGATGAGGCTGAGACAGCAGTTTCTCAGATTGGATTACTCGGGAAGGATCTTTGACATTCAAAGAGCTATTTGTTCCCTTCAACACTGCACATTGGGGGTTCATTCTAAGCCCTTATACTTTATTCATTACTCTGATGGCAGCTCAGGCAGCAGGTCAGAGAAGGCATGCCTCTCCTACTTTCCGTCTGGGAGCTGGAGTGAGGCATGCTCTCACCACATGAGGGCCTGAGTCTTCTCTCTGTGAGCCATCTCCTCATGTGCTACACAGATACACTTGGCTTTTAGGGACGGTGGGAAGTAAAAACAGATGGTCCCTCTGGGGCAGCCACAAGCTGATCGCTGGTGTCCTGTCCTGAGTCATAGTTGCTGAGTTGCCCGTGGGCCATGGTAGTGGCTTTCCTGGTGGCTTAGATGGTAAAGAATCTGCCTACAATACAAGAGACCCGGGTTCAATCCCCTGGGTCGGGAAGATCCTCTGGAGAAGGAAATGGCAACCCACTCTGGTATTTTTGCCTGGAGAATCCCAAGGACAGAGGAGCCTGGTGGGCTACAGTCCATGTGGTGGCAAAGAATCGGACATGACTGAGCAACTTTCATTTCATGGTCGCTGAAGTGTGGCCTTCCCCCTGGCAGAGCAGTCCTGATCCTTTATTCCTGGCTGGACACCATCCAAGTCTGCTCTCTGGCCCTCCTGGAGACTCTCACAACTCCCTAGGACAACGCAGGAACTCCTCCCAACCTAAACTAGACAGATGGGACTTTGGGGATAGTGAGAATAATTCTGCTAATTCCAGAGTCTAATTTAATAATTGCTCCTAAAGCAATGGACAGTGTTTCATTTGAAAAGGACCTTGGAAAAACGGACCATGCCTTTAGCCAACTTGAGATTTTGGGTTTTAGCCTGGATGTTATTTGAAAATTTTTTTTACAGTTTTATCTATAATGCATCATTTATTACATTTAAATAAAAAGCAAAAACCTTTGCATGTAAAACTAGAAGAAAGCACCCAGTCTAAAAGCAGGAGGCCTGGAGCTGCAGTGCTCAGACCGGTCAGACCCTGAGCTCGGCCCCACTATCTGGTCCCCCAAGCCCTTAAGCCCCCCACCCCCGCAGCTCCTTCCTGTCTGTGACCTCTGGCCTCATCCTGACACCACAGCTCCCGTCGGCCCTGAAGGCAGGGATGCTGTGTCCTCTTCAAACATCACCACTTCCCTGCACCTCCGTCCACACCCGTGGCACAGCATCCATGTTTGGCTATTTGATGTTGAGTTATATGAGTTCTTTGTATATTTTGGATATTAATTCACATAGTAAAATATACTTTGTATATTTCAGATTATCCACTTATCAGAATATCGTTTGCACATATCTTCTCCCTTTCAGTAGGTGGCCTTTTCATTTTGTTGATAGTTTGCCTTGCTGCTTAAAAGCTTTTCAGTTTGATGTAGTCCCGTTTGTTTATTTTCGCTCTTGTTGCCCTTGCCTGAGGAGACAGATCCAAACATTCATCACTAAGACTGCTGTCAAGGAGGTTACTGCCTTTGTTTTCTTCTGGGAGTTTTGTGGTTTCAGTTATTTCATTCAGGTCTTTAATCCATTGAGTTAATTTTTGTGTATGGTGTAAGAATGGTCCAGTTTCATTCTTTTGCCTGTGACTGCCCAGGTTTCTTAACACCATTTATTGCACAGACTCTTCTTTCCCCAAGGTATAGCTCCTTTGTTATAAATTAATTGACCATATATCCATGGGTTTATTTCTGGTCCCTTGACTCAGCCACACTGATCTATATGTCTGTTTTTTATGACAATATCATATTGCTTTGATTACTCAACCTTCATTATTCATGACAGTGCTGTGTGCAGAGAGGGAGAGAAATCTTGAAGAAAAAAAAAAACAACTCACTGGGCACCAACAATTAAGATACATCCAGAGGTGGGATCTAGTCTGAGCTTAAGTTTCCAAATGTTCACACTTTCCTGAAAACTAACAAAAACCTTGTGCTATATATTTCGAAAGGTTTCCCCACCGCATCCTGTAAACCCAGCCTGGGAAGAGAGGAGGAGGAGGTGGGAGGGGGAGACCGTGTTCTTTCCCAGCCTCTCTGTTTGTTTTACTCTGTTTTCTTTAAACTTGAAAAAAATAAGAAAAAACAAACAAACACTCCAAGGAGCAATAGCTAGGATGCTGCACAGCTCCCAAGTTTTGATCAGAGAAACTGGAGACTCCAACTGAGAACATGCCAAACTTTGGAAATGACTCTCAGAGAGGGAGAGAAAGCCAGACCTGCCAGAAAAGGGAGCAAGAGGGAATCCTGAGCCCAGAGGTCCATCCCTCGGGGCAGTGATGCAGGGCGCCTCCCCGTTCCTTCATTTCTTAATGAAGGTGACCTTCACCCTGGCTCCATCAGGGGCCATCGCAACCCCGGGGCCATCTCACAAGAATCTGGAAACACTGAGCCCGCTCCAGGAAGGTCTGAGCCTTCCAGGCTTCCTGCTTCAGTGTGTGTCTTCTGCACGAGGCTCAGGCAGCCTGCCATTCGCTTGGCCCTGCTCAGAATCCACCCCCACTCCACTCTAACTGACAGGAAATGCAATCCATGTGTCTGGGACAGAGGCCTCCTGATTCATCACTGTGTGTCTCTGCCACGGAGGGTTGAGTTGGCTTCTCTTTGCATCCCCTGGGACTCAGGAAGCCGGGGGCCAGCCCTCCATTCATAGGAGATGGGGCTTCCTCGCGCTTAGACTTGCAGATGCCCCAGCAAGGGATCCACTCACTTCTTGGCTCTGATCTGAGTTTAACTTCTCTCCCGGACCTCCCCCGGCCAGCTGCTCGGCCCTTGGCACAGCGGCACGCACACCTTCGTAGCATCCTCTGTTTCAGAATCTTCCAGGACTCCCTATGGCCAGTGGTGTAAATTCTGAACACCTGTGAAAGTACCTGTCAAGATGACCCGTGGGCTACAAAGTCAGCAGAAAATACTCGTTTCGACATTCCTCCTTGTCAACAGTGAATGTTACCCTGAGCACAGCACGCAGATGGGACTGTTGTCCGCAGGTGTAAAAGCAGCCACTCCCCTGGCCTGGAACCTTGGGGAGGTCCTGCTGGCTGTCCTTTTAGGGTCGCCGACAAGCATCCTGCAGGCAAGGTCTGCTCTGCCAGCAATGCCACGAGAGTGTGACCACTAAGCCTCCTACTCATTCAGAACAGAAGGGAGAGGAACCAGCTGAGGTCCCCACCAAAAGCTCTATCAGACAGGGGGGCAGCCAGGCACCCTATCTTCACATCTCATCACACAACCTTCCTGCAACCCCGTGTCCTGAATACCCCACTTTTTTCATCAGTGAAAATCATTTCTAACGTCTCACCTGCTAACGGGCTTTCTGTGCAGATTTATCCCGTGATGTCTGAAGCTCTTGCTAAAGCTGTCTGTCAAGTGGAAGTTCTTGATCACTTACTAACCTCTCCTGGGGTATGAAGTTAACTCCCCACTTTTATAAACACAAGACCGGGTCACACAGAAGGATTTTGAAATTTATGGCAAACAATAGTATACAATGATCCGGCCCTAACCAACTTCTTTCAGATTTTTTCTCATCACTTCTCTATGCAGCCCTCAAACTCTAGCCAGACTGTCCAATGTAACCCTCAGAGAATCAGGGTCTCCTAAGGAAAAGATGGCACTAATTCACATGAGAAGTTTAATCATAACACAAATACAAATAAACAATACAAATTATGAGCAGACAACAAGAGATGACACTACACCCATATAGGTCACTTAAATACACAGTCCAACCCATAGCTCCATGGGGTTGGCAGTGCCCAGGGCCTTCCCAGGATGTCCTGATTCTGACAAGCGACTACCTCCCCCCACTTCACTTCAGACTGCTGCTTCTACTTGAAATCTCAGGTAAGAGTTGGGATTGGTGTCCTTTCGAAAGAATATCTAAGAAGGTACATGATCATTTCTGGTTTCTTCATCTGCTTTGCCAGATGTTCTATAGTTCAGAAACTAAAAAGCCTAATCCTAGCCTTCCCCCATCCCTGCAGCTACCGCTGTTACTAACCCTTCCTCCAGAGTGTGCACAGCCTCTTCCTCTTTATTCTTCAAGGGCTTCCCAGCTGGCACTGGTGGTAAAGAATCTGCCTGCGAGTGCAGGAGACTTAAGAGACGTGGCTTTGATCCCTAGGTCAGGAAGATCCCCTGGAGGAGGGCATGGCAATCCACTCCAGTATTCTTGCCTGGAGACTCCCTTGGATGGAGGAGCCTAGTGGGCCACAGTCCATAGGGTCGCACAGAGTCGGACAGGACTGAAGCTACTCAGCATGCACACACGACAAACAGCAGGCCACTGGTCCACCCATCTGTTCCTGATGGTCTGGGATTAGGAACACCTGAGACCCCAGTGTTGGCCTCATTCTTTCTGTGCTTCATTCATGACTTCTTCTCCCAGGCACTTGAACCCCTGTCTCTTCTCCCAGAGGCCAGCTGGTTGTGGCATTGCAGGGAATCAATCCCCCTTCCCAGTTCGCAGGTCCTGGGACCTGTGTCTCTAGCTACCACACGGACAAAGCAGTGTCTGCCTTACCCTCTCCTCGGGTTAATTTTTATATAACCTAAGAGTCACTGATGTGTTTCACAGACCCAGGACACTTCAGTCTTAGAGGAGTTTTGTTAGACCAAGTTGTCCTAAAATTTGGAATAGCACTAGACCAAAAATTTCTCCATTTCCCCATTTCTAAGGCTGTGTGTGTGTATTTTCACAGGTTTAGGTACTAGATAAAGATAATTTCTTAACAAATTTGTTTTCATTGTAATAATCTAGGAATTCAAAAACAAATGTATTCTGTATCTTCTTGGTGACTCCAGTAGCCCTGCTGATGTTTCATATTTATTTTTACTTATGATCAGCTTGGCACAAGCAATCACCTACAGTGTTTCATTTGTGTAACCTCAAAACCTGAGAGTTTGAAGGACTAGTCCCGGGATCTGAAATGGTTTTCTTTAGAAGGACTGGTGTGTGCTCAGTCGCTTAGTCATGTCTGACTCTGCAATCTCATGGACTGTAGCCTACCAGGCCTCTCTGTCCATGGAATTTTCCAGGCAAGAATCCCAGGGGATCTTCCCCACCCCGGGATGAAACCTGCATCTCCTGCATTAGCAGATAGATTCCTAACCACCTCTCTACCTGGAAAGCCCTTAAAGGGACTGCAGAGTACTTAATACTATAGTGAATATATAGTGACTATGCATATACTATATATATAATGACTATATGTATACTGTATATGCTACATATTATATATGTGTATTATATTTGCATATATAATAATGTATACATATATGTATTCTTTGTGTGTATATAATAATATATACATATGTGTTACATATGTGTGTATACAATAATATATACATATATACACACACTATATTATAAGTATAATTTGTGCATATACTACTTTACATATTAAATAGTAGGTAAGCGTCTAGATCCCGAAGCTGGTCACTATGGGGGGGTGCGGTTTTGTATATGCCTATAACTTCATTTGGCCTATATGTAGTCATTGTGCGCGAGTGGCCAGCTTCAGGTTGTGGGGATGTCCCCCTGCTAGAGTCCCAACCCGCTACTCCACTGCTCACACCTTTCTGCCGAGTTATCCCACTGGCTTCCCTGCCGTCTGCTCATCTACGGTGCAGCTTATTATCTCAGAGAAGCTGATTCAGCAGCTGCCTCCAGCGTGGCCCACTCAGGCTCTTGTCACTCTCACTCCCCTGGCAGGACAGGCAGGTCCGCTACCTGAGGCCACATCTTGGAAGGGGGAGAAAATTAGCATCATCCAGATGCCTTAAATTCCCCCCTAATAGTCTCATTTTCTCATTCAATTGGTCTTGTGTTCCCCCGGAACTTATGTATTATTCATTTGTCATTTGATGTGTATATTCATTAAAGAAGCCTTGTACTTCCCTAGCAAAGACTGATACACGTCTGCTTTTAAAGTATGTATTGTGTTTGGCATGAAAAGATGTTCAACATCACTCATTATCAGAGAAATGCAAATCAAAACCTCAATGAGGTACCATTACACGCCAGTCAGGATGGCTGCTATCCAAAAGTCTACAAGCAATAAATGCTGGAGAGGGTGTGGAGAAAAGGGAACCCTCTTACACTGTTGGTGGGAATGCAAACTAGTACAGCGCTATGGAAAACAGTGTGGAGATTTCTTAAAAAACTGGAAATAGAACTGTCATATGACCCAGCAATCCCACTCCTGGGCATACACACTGAGGAAACCAGATCTGAAAGAGACACGTGCACCCCAATGTTCATCGCAGCACTGTTTATAATAGCCAGGACATGGAAGCAACCTAGATGCCCATCAGCAGACAAATGGATAAGGAAGCTGTGGTACATATACACCATGGAATATTACTCAGCCATTAAAAAGAACTCATTTGAATCAGTTCTAATGAGATGGATGAAACTGGAGTCCATTATACAGAGTAAAGTAAGCCAGAAAGATAAAGACCAATACAGTATACTAATGCATATATATGAAATTTTAAAAGATGGTAACAATAACCCTTATATGCAAAACAGAAAAAGAGACACAGATGTACAGAACAGACTTTTAGACTCTGTGGGAGAAGGCAAGGGTGGGATGTTCTGAGAGAATAGCATTGAAACAAGTATACTATCAAGGGTGAAACAGATCACCAGCCCAGGCTGGATGCATGAGACAAGTGCTCAGGGCTGGTGCACTGGGAAGACCCAGAGGGATGGGATGCAGAGGGAGGCAAGAGGGGGGATCGGGATGGGGAACACATGTAAATCCATGGCTGATTCATTTCAATAAATATTATTTAAAAAAAATAAAGTATGTACCGTGTTTGAGTCTTTCTGGGCAGGTAAGCTTTTCTAATTTACACTTTGGGTATTTTCACTCCTCACTCAAGAGATGAAGAGAAGCCACAGGCGGGCAGCCAGCAGAAAAGGCTAACGCTCCAGGCAAAGGTGGGGCAAAGGCTCCCAGGCAGGAAATGGCTTGCCTGTTTTTTGCACAGGGCCAGATGAGAGCACGTAGCTGGACAGGATGCGGAGAGATGCTGGCCACTTAATTAAAGTCGTGCCTGCCTGCCTGCTGAGTCGCTTCACTTGTGTCCGACTCTTTGCGATCCTATGGACTGTAGCTTGCCAGGCTCCTCTCTCCATGGGATTCTCCAAACAAGAATACTGGAGTGGGTTGCCATGCCCTCCTCCAGGGGATCTCCCAACCCATGGATCAAGCCTGCATCTCCTAAGTCTCCTGCTTTGGCAAGTAGGTTCTTTACCACTAGCACCACCTTGGAAGCCCCATTAAAGGCATATTCAGGGGCAAAGTTCTGACACGTTGACCTTGGAGCCTGTGAGGGATGAAAGGGACTACTGGTGGGTTCTTCTTTGATTCCAGTTGGAAAAGGGTTTGGAAGTAAATAAGAGGCAGGGAGCTGGAACGTGGAGGGGTCCTGGTCCCTGATTCACATAGATTCTACTGGTTTTAACACCTGTGAAGTGGGCACACTCTCTTGAGTGTTTCAGCTCAACTCCCCAGATGAAGTCCAAGCCCCTAGGTGACCAGCACTGCTCCTGGCTTTAAGGGGTCCATCCCGGGGTCCCCCCAGAGCGCATGCAGGAATGCTTCAGTTCTCTTGTTTACCATTTTGTTTTTTCATGAATCACAGGTCTGTCAAAAATACCTTTGACAAGGGTATGGATATTTATCTTTGACAAAGTAGGGATAGAGGGAACATATCTCAACATAATAAATGTCACATAGGACAAACCAACAGCCAACATGATCATCAGAGGTGAAAAGCTGGAGGAGGAACTTGGAGAGGCTGAAAGATCAGGCAGCACTGTCTCTGGGCCCAAGGACCAAGTCAGCTGACAGTGGTGCGGGGTCTGTGCGCTTAGATTCCGCCCGAGTTCTAACGTGTGGGTGTCCAGCAGTGCCTGGTGGGAAAGCAGGAGCGCCTACAGGGTGTGGATTCACACCGAAGGCCCCCTCTGGGGCCTTGAAGGAGAGACTGGGAGGACTCTGTGGAGGGGCCAAGATCCTAACTTTGACTGTTAATATAGATGTGATTTTCTGAGCCTTCTAGATACTTGAGAATATCTGGGTAATGATTAGAAAAACTATTGACTATAGCTGATAGCACTGTATTTTCTAACTGAAGTTTGCTAAGAGAGTAGAACTTAAATGTTCTCACCAAAAAGAGAAAAGTAAATGAGGAAAAAAAAGAAAACTTCTTAAGTCAGTGGACTGAACCACTGATCTACTGAAGCTGTGAAAGAAAAACTGGTTTTTAAGTGGGTCAGTTTTGAAAATTGTTTCCCCTGTTCCCCATCCCAACACTAACATCGCCTTGCTGCCCCCACCCTTGTGTCTGTTTTTCTTTCACTGGATGTCCTGGAGTGACTCTAAGCTTTGAATCAGAACACATCTCATCCCTGCCCTGTACCCTCCGTGTTGTAAGATGCTTTTGCTGTATATTTCAGAGACCATTGTCAGGTTTCTGACACCAACCAAATGCCAGGAGGCCCCTGGGCTGAGCATGTTGAGCTTATGCGCCTTTGCAGCGAGGGGGGGTACACACAGGAGCCACCCCATGCCTCCACCCAAGAGCATCTTGGTCCAAGGCCTCAGAGAACACATGCAGGACTGGGCAGTGCTGACTGACCTGGGGAAGGACCGTAAGAAAGGGGACTTGGGTTGGATGCTATCACAAACAGGAGCCATTTGTGACTGGCTATCTTAACCAGCTCATGTAGAGTAAGGGCAGGCTAGGCCCACCTCCAGCCTGGAATTGGCACAGAAGAGTTAGCCAGGGAGGGATGTGTTTGGTGCTCTGTGGTTGGAATATGCATGTTGTCTGGGTTCAGACCTGATTGCAGAGGAGTCTTGTCTCTGTCTTGCCCCATCATGGTCATATGTGGCCTTGTCCTTTGTTGGTGTTCTGGAATGTTTCTGTTCAGCAGGAGAGCATCAGGCCTAGCTGCACTCGGCACCTGGAGGACCAGGCCGGCCCTGGTGTGGGGCTGCTGTTTTCACTGTGATTTCAAACTCACTCTATGTTGAATTTATCTCTGGGACTTTTTTTTTTCTTTACCACCTGGTCTACTATGTAGGATGCAGCTGTGAATTTTGTGTTTATTTTAAGGAAAACAAAAATCATGTCTTTTGGAATCCCTCTTTGTGGCCTCCTGAAGTCCATGGCTCGTCTGTCGAGCAGAGATCAAGACCCAACTCCCCTCGGCTTTTCTCGTTGCGCAGAGCCCTGAGGTTTCAGCCAGCTCTCTAGGTGGACGCTTCTCTCCCATGTCAACATTCTAAAGTTGGACCACAGCTCAAACACAGAGAAGAACTGGGTCACAGCACTGATCTCACGTACTCAAGGGATATGAAAGTGATTTGCTCAGAGGAGAGGAGCTGGGTGGGAGGACAAGCCCACTCTCCATGTTTAGAAAGGCCTTGGCTGTGCTGGGCACCTGGGTTCATTGCCTCAAAGGAAAGCAGCCTGGGCAGTGGGGTGGGGCCTGCAGGCTCCTTTCTCCTGCCCAGCCAGCAGTGGGGATGTGGGTTTCATGTGGATGCTTCGTTCTGTTGCCTTCCTCCCCCTGTGCCTGCATGACCATGACCACAGCACAGTCTGTCCTCTTGCAATCAGATGGGCCCCTGCTGTGTGCTGCAGAAACTGACTTTGGCAAATGATCTTCCCAGGCCAGAAGGATGTAGGGTGTCCACTGTGAAACTCTCACGAGCTCACCTAAGACGAGGTCCACGCACCCTCCAAACCCAAGCCATCTGCTTGCTTTAGCTCAACATGGGGCTGAAGGCAGCCCAGAGACCTACCTATCCAGAATCCCCAAGCTGCCAAGTGTGCAGATGCCCCAGGAGATATGTTAAAATGCAGATTCTTGGGTCCTGTCCTAGGAAGTCCAACACGTAGGTCTGAGGAGGTAACCAGGAATCTGAATTTTTAAGTTGTCTGGCCTGAAGTATTCTTTAAACCACTGGGAGCTTAGGAACCACTAATCTGATCCAGTGTTTCTCAGCTAAAGGAGGGTATGTTCAGTCCGAGGAGCTTTATTTTCCTCCAAAAAAATATGTGTCTTTGTGTCTGTACATGTATATATGTGAGTTTATGTGTGTCTGTGTGTTTGTGTTTGTATGTGTGTGTCCGTAGTGTGTGTCTGGGTGTATATCTGGGTATACGAGTGCATGTACGCTTGTATATGTGTGTGTATGTGTATATATATATGAGTGTATGCATGTGTGTCTACATGTATATTCATATGTGTCTGTGCACATGTGTGTGTATCTGTGTGTATGCAAGTATGTATTTCTATGTATGTCTACATGGTGTGTGTGTGTCTGTAGGTATATGTATACATGCATGTATTTGTCTCTGTGTGTATGTAGGTATGTAGGTAGTCTGTTTGTGTGTGTGTGTATGTGCATATGTCTGTCTGTATGTGTGTGTGTATGACTGTGTGCCTGTGTGTATGTTTGAGTATGTGAGGGCATTTATGTGGGTATGTGTCTGTAGGTATGTGTGTTTGTAAGTATATGTATGTGTGTATGTGAGTATATATCTATGTGAATGTGTGTCTCATTGTATATGTATGTCTGTGTATGTAGGTATGTATAAGTATATGTGTTTGTGGGTATGTATTATGTATATGCATGTATTTCTGTACACACAGAAGTGGATATGTCTGTGGGTATGTCTATGTGAGTACATGTGTGTGTGTATGTGGGGATATATATGTATATACGCATGTATTTCTGTGTGTATGTATGTATGTGTGTATGCATGTGTGTTTCTGTGTGCATAGGTATGTGATGTGTGTGTGTGTGTGTGTGTAGGTATGTATGTGTGTATGTGTCTGTCTCTGTCTCTCTGTATGTGTGTGTATGTATGTATACGTGTGCTGTATGTGTTTGTGTATGTGTGTATCTCTGTGTGTATATGTCTGTGTGTGAGTGTGTGTATGTGTGTCTGGGTGTATGTGTGTCTGTTTATATGTGTGTATGTGTGTGTATGTGTGCCTGCATTTCTGTGTATGTGTGTGCATGTGTTGCGTGAGTCTGTCTCTGTGTATATGAATGTGTGTGTGAGTGTGTACCCTTTCTTCTCCCCATGTGTTGAGATGCTCTCTAGAGAGAAAAACAAAGTGAGGTTTTGGAAAAGCTGCCAGTTTTTCTAATACCTCCCCTCACACCCTCCTTTCCTGCTGTGGAAACTGCTAGAGGGGAGCAAACTCTGACACCCCCAAATGTGACTCTTTTTCATAAGGATTATCTTGAACTGATTATTTTTAAGAGAAGCTCTGAAATCTAAGTAGAAGTTACCCTTTGTCAGCGACATTTACATTTATAAAGGAAGTCTCCACGTGTCAGAGGTTCGCCCTGGTGGACCAGGAGAAGGGGGTGACTAAATCTCTAGAAATCCTTATCCTTCAACTCTGATCTGCATAACAATCGACAGGCTCTGTCTGGCCGTCCCCCAGCATCTTCTTTTGTCTTTAGCTGGGGGTGGTATTTAAGGTGGTGGTTGGACCGTGGGGCAGGGAGGAGAGGGGCGTTTCTTGGTTTTCCTGGGTCTCTCCCGTGTATACAGGAGGTCACATGTTATTAAACTTGTGTTTGTTTTTATCCTGCTAATCTGTCTTTTTATTACAGGGGCTCTCAGCCAAGAGCCCAGAAGGGTGGAGGGGAAGTTATTTTTCCTCCCCTGCCCCATGGATCAAGTGCGGGTTTACAGAGCAGCCCTGAGGCTTAAGTAGGGAGACCGCCTGCTTGCAGGCTCTGGGTCAATCGAACCCTCGACGTGGCCCCCTGAGCCCTGGACTGCCCCTTGCTCAGGACTCTGAGGAAGACCAGAGTGAGGACTGGGCCTGGAAGAAACTGGAGGGGCTCCTCCAGGAAGATTCTTCAGAGTAGCCTCAAAGGGTGAAGAATCAGCTGGGCTGGGAGGAGCCGGTCCTCAGAGGGAGAGGGATTCAAAGTGATGCACAGCTGCCTGCTGGAACAGAGGGCCCCAGAGGCTCCCAGGTTAATTAACTTGCAAAGTAGTTTTCACCTATTATCTCTTCCTGACACTTTCCCCAGGCGGCCCCAGTGCTCTGCTCCAGAAGCTGCTGCTGCTTCCTTGACTCAGGCACCTCAAGAAGCTGCTGTTACCCCACAGCCTGTAATAACAGGGTACCTCAACTGTGAATGCATCCCAGCATCCCAAGGTTTCCTGATGCCTGAGAAAGAAAACACAGCTTCCAAAGGCCCCCTTTTCGTACTGTTCATGAGGTTCTCAAGGAAAGAATACTGAAGTGGCTTGCTATTCCCTTCTTCATGTTTTGTCATAACTCTCCAACACGACCTGCCCATCTTGGGTGGCCCTACATGGCATGGCTCATAGTTTCATTGAGTTAGACAAGTCTTCAGTCCATGTGATCAGTTTGGTTAGTTTTCTGTGATTATGGTTTTCACTCTGTCTGCGATCTGATGAATAAGGATAAGAAGCTTATAGAAGTTTCCTGTTGGGAAAGACTGACTGTGGGGGAAACTGAGTCTTGTTCTTCAAGAGATGGGAATACCAGACCATCTTACCTGCCTCCTGAGAAATCTGTATGCAGACCAAGAAGCAACAATTAGAACCAGGCATGAAATAACAGACTTGTTCCAAATTGGGAAAGGAGTACATCAAGGCTGCATATTGTCACCCTGCTTATTTACCTTATATGCAGAGTACATCATGTGAAATGCCGGGCTGGATGAATCAGAAGCTGGAATCAAGATTGCCAGGAGAAATACCAATAACTTCAAATTTGCAGATGACACCACCCTTATGGCAGAAAGTGAAGAGGAACTAAAGAGTCTCTTGATGAAAGTGAAGGAGGAGAGTGAAAAAGCTGGCTTGAAACTCAACATTCAAAAAATGAGGATCATGGCATCCGGTCCCACCATTTCATGGCAAATAGATGGGGAAACAATGGAAACAGTGACAGACTTTATTTTTTGGGGTTCCAAAATCACTGCAGATGGTGACTCCAGCCATGAAATGAAAAGACGCTTGCTCCTTGGAAGAAAAGCTATGACCAACCTAGACAGCATATTAAAAAGCAGAGACATCACTTTACCAATAAAGGTCCATATAGTCAAAGCTTTATTTTTTCCAGTAGTCATGTATGGATGTGAGAGTTGGACCATAAAGAAAACTGAGTGCCAAAGAATTGATGCTTTTGAACTGTGGTGATGGAGAGGACTCTTGAGAATCCCTTGGATTGCAAGGAGATCAAACCACTCAATCCTAAGGAAATCAGTCCTGAATATTCATTGGAAGGACTGATGCTGAAGCTGAAGTTCCAATACTTTGGCCACCTGATACAAAGAACTGACTCATTTGAAAAGACCCTGATGCTGGGAAAGATTGAAGGCAGGAGGAGAAGGGGACAACAGAGGATGGGATGGTTGGATGGCATTGCTGACACAATGGACATGAATTTGAGCAAGGTCTGGGAGTTGGTGATGGACAGGGAAGCCTGGTGTGCTGCAGTCCATGGGGTCGCAAAGAGTTTGAGGTGACCAAGTGACTGAACCCAACTGAACAGAAAGGCCCCCAGCTCTCTGGGAAAATGCAGACATAAGCGAAAAGAGAGAATTCAAGAGATCTCACTGAAACTTCCAGGTGGAAATGCGGTGGTACAAAGGCTAGAAAATCCACAAGCACAGGCCTCCTGGCCACTCACAGCTGGTGGTGATGGGCCCCCCTCAAAGGTTGCAACTTCAGCTGCTGAACCTGCCCCCAGCCTGTTCACTGAGAGATTAGGCTCAGCCCGTGGCCAACTGGCCATTCCCCATGTGAAGGAGATTTGCTCCAGGGCCTTCTCAGGGTGTCAACCACAGACAAGTGGGCAGATTTCATTTTCATAGATTTGTGAATTGCCCAGTGAGAAGAGGTTTAGCTCTGTCATGAGGATTTCCTGTTCCTTTGGCTTTCTTGGCTCAGTCAGCATTTGCAGCGTGGATTGACAGTGAAAGTGTCAGTTCAGCTCTTTGCAATCCCAAGGACTGTAGACCACCAGGCTTCTCTGTCCATGGAATTCTCCAGGCAAGAATACTGGAGTGGGTAGTCACTCCCTTCTCCAGGGGATCCTTCCAACCCAGGGATTGAACCTGTGTCTCCTGCATTGCAAGCACATTCTTTACCATCTTAGCCACCTGGGAAGCTTGGCCATCTTAGCTTCCAGGGAAGCTCAGAAAGCCAGTGGATCGGCAGAAACAAACTTAATTCCCAGGGTTAGTGCAGCTCAGTCTCTAAACTGCAAACTTGGGTCACTCAGTCTCTGTTCATCATATGAAACATCATTCTTTCTAATATTTACATTTGGTACAGAGAAAGGCTTTGACGGTGCCAGGGCTGGAAACAGAGACAAGTTCTCCTCCCGAGAATCAGCTTCCGGCATCTCAGTTTCTTCTGAAACTGCATCTTATCAGGTCCTCAGTTACTTCTGAAAATCAGACCTTCTGTTGCTTGACATCTTCATGGGATTCAGGTGAAAGGTTTGCCAGAGTCCTTAGCTGCAGGCGACTGGAATCTATACTAGCTAGTGAGATAGAAAGAGATCTAGAGAGTTTGGAGTTCTTTAGAGGGTTAAAAAGAAAACAGCCTGTAGTCAGAACTTCCAGAGGCAGTCCCTACCCCAGCACCACCAGGTAACCCCCTCAGCAATGACAAGCAATGGGTGGGACTTTTACAATAACAAGAGACACTTTTCTTCCCTACGCCATTGTTATTTGAGGCTTTATATCACTCTCAGCTAAAAATATTCCTAATCAATTAACAATGTATTTGATTTCATCAAGCACTTGCCAGCTAAAGACTGTCACTTGCCACCCAGCTCCAGAGGGTTGAGTCCTTGGCCACTGCAGGCCCTGACCTGAGAAGCTCAGGGTGGAAATCAGGATGAGGCCTTCTGTGCTCTGGGAAAACTGGCAGAAACAGGCCTTCAGATAATTAGATATTTTCAGAAGAAAATTTTATAAGCCTGGATTCTTGTGTTGTCCTATACTTAGAAAAGCTCTAAAACCATTTTCTAAGCTCTAAAACCATTATCTAACCAGAAGCAGCCTTCTACTGAGATGCCTGCTTGGGTTCATGTTCCCCCTTCTCCAAAATTACATGTATACAACTTCCTTAGCTCTTCAGAGCAGTTTCTCATCTGAAAGGCTGTCTCCTGGACTATCGTCCTCAGTAAGACACGGAATAAACTCAACCCACAGCTTTTACACCGTGTGGTGTTTTTGTGTTTTTTTTTTAAGTAGATAAGACCAAACCCTAATCACTGTTCACCTAATACATACAGACTGATTGCTCCTATGTGCTCTTCTCTGCACATCTGTGCTCTTGAGGAGAGACCAGTGGAGGGCTGCAATCTTCTGAGGCCCTTGAGGGACACCGTAGTGCCCCATGGAGGTGCATTCTCTGAGCACCTCCCCAGCTGGGCAAGGAATGGGGAAGGCTTCCCATAGGGTCCTCTCCAAACTGGGTTCCAGAGGGAAAGGAGTTGCAAGTTGGGGACACACATCTAAGGCATGGCAGCTGCACCTGCAAAAGTCAGAAGCAGAAAAGAGCTCTACTTTCAGCGTGGTGGAAAGGAAGAATTGAGAGCTTAGCATGGGAGGTCTGGCCACTGGAAGCTTCGGGACGATGAGGAAACTTGGATTTTGTCCTGAGGGTAATGCAGAATTATTTTGCGACCTGGGAAAAGCGATCAGCTTTGCAGTGTAGGATGCCTGGTCAGGCTGAGGGGTGGCCAGTGATCAGCAAGGGGCAGGGCTCTCAGGGGAAAGGTTGTCAGAATGCTTTCAGCCTGAGAGAAGCCATTCCTGTGTCCGAGCTGCAGGAGACCCAGGATGTGGAAACTAGAGGATGGGTGGGCCTGGGGCCACCGACCTCTGAGAGGGAGGGGCTGGGGAAGATGCCATGTCACGCAGTGTAGGGTTTTGTGAGAAAAGCAAACGCGTTTACGAGGGAGGGCCCGGGGTCCCTCTGAGCGGACACAACCCCTCGCTGTCCAGGGAGGAGGAGAAGGCCGCACTCATTCACTGGTGCTTGACGGTTTGCAAGACCAGTGCCCTCCGGGTAAGAACTGGAGGCTGCCTTGTATTTGCATGATTTGGAAAACATTTTGACACTTTGTTTAAACAACGATTACCCCCGAAAACAGAGTAGGATGAGAACCCCCAGCCCAGCGGAAGGAGACACTGGCGGTGGACGGCGCAGCCCCTCTGCCCGCCCTGTGCCTGCGGGTGGGGGCCGGCAGGGCTCAGCGGCAGCGGCGCTGCCCGGGGGGATGGCTGCCCGCCCCACCCAGCAGCCACAGCCCGGGAGGGAAGAGTCATGCACAGCGGCACCGCGTTGTCGGGAGGCTGAGGATTCAGGGCCGGTGAGAGGCTGACAGCACAGTTTAAAAGGACTTTCGGTCCTCTGCCCCAGGAGAGCACATTAACAGCAGGTGTTGGCACCAGTTTTCCTGGTCGACCCGCCTCCCTGGTCTGGTTCTGCTTGTCCTCCATCCCACCTCCACCATGGCGGCTCCCCCCTCCACCCCCTCACCAGTCCTCCCTAAGCCGTCTCTGAAAGCATCTACCATACCGCCCCGTAGGGAGGTGCCGTCTCTGTCTTTCCTATGTGCTAGGACCCACTGCATTTCACTCTTAGCCCCCACAGCCTAGCATGTGCCTAGTCACACATGGGAAGGCACACAGGTCCACACAGTAATTAAACAGAGGCTGTGGGATAAACTGATTGTTGAATAGCCTCGTCTCCATATACGGTTGCATAGATTGTACACTGGGCAACCTGCAAAACCATACATAATGTGCAATGGCTGCAAACAGCAGCCTCCTTGGTAGTGTATGCAACCTGTTGCCTGTACAGGTAGCCCTAAGGGACCTTGGAGACAACTCTTCCTAGTGGGCATTCATGACTGGCCTGCTGTTTCTCAATCGAGACTCCAGACAGGTATGCGTGGTGCCTTTGGAAAGCCCCAGGGCACAGTGGCCAGGGTCCACATTGGCCAGGTCATAATGTCCATCCGCACCAAGCTGCAGAACAAGGAGCATGTGACTGAAGCCCTCCGCCGGGCCAAGTTCAAGTTCCCTGGCCGTCAGAAGATCCACATCTCCAAGAAGTGGGGATTTACCAAGTTCAATGCGGATGAATTTGAGAACATGGTGGCAGAAAAGCGACTCATCCCGGATGGCTGTGGGGTCAAATACATCCCTAATCGTGGTCCCCTGGACAAATGGCGGGCCCTGCACTCATGAGCATCAGCTCTGTTCCCTCCTTAATCACGCTCACCAATAAATGCTATTTCCTGTCAAAAAAAAAAAAAAAAAAAACCATACATAATGGCTCTGAAAAGAGACAGGACTTGACTGGCTGGGCTTTACGAACAGCCCATGAAAATCATTAGACCATTGCCCACTTTGAACCTGGGCAAACCGCCCATCTTAACGAATCCCTTGGCATTGCTACACACTCTCACAAGGTTATATTCATACTCATGTAAGCCAGCAAAGGTTGTAGTATTTAAAATGGCAATCCTTCCTTGCCTTTCACCATTCCTAACTTGACCCAAGGAATCTCTTTCATCACCTACCAAAGATATTTTAGCTCAGACCACCCTATTTCTGGGATGGCGACATACTCCATCAGGCAGGCAAGACCTAACAATTTTCCTCTCCTAAACCATCGAAAATGGTTCCAGATAAACCCAGGCCTGCCAAGAGCCCCAGCTTCCAACCTGTCACAGAATCCCAGTGTTCATTGTTCACCTTGTCCCAGAGAGACTGCTGTCCAGACCAGCAGGAGGAGGGACCCTGTGCCCCAAGTACACTTCCGTGGGGACCATGCATTCAGTACCCCCCCACACACAGGACCCCGCTCCATGAACAATGCAGCAGGACAGAGTGGATTGGAGACTAAGGGTTTTTTCTAGGGTAACTGATTTTCCATCACTGGGCAGGAGGAGGTGACAGAGCTGCCACAGCTTAGAGGACATCCAACAGCCCCTAGGTTTACAGATGAGGACTCAGATGAGCTCAGACATGACTGCGGGGCTGGCACAGGGAGGCAGAGAGTAGAAAACTCAGCTCCTGGCCTCTACATCTGCATGTCTTCCTGCTCCCCTGCTGCCCTCGCGTCTCCTCAGGGAACTGGCTGCAAGGCCACCTCTGAGAAGGAGTTCTCACCCTACCCCACCACACCCATGTCGACAGAGATACTCATTCCCTTCTTCCTACCCATCCTTCAGCCTGGGGGCTTCTATCACAGAGCTGGTCCAGCTATTTTTCTGCTTAGAACCACCCCCTGCCTTGTGCCTTTCCCCCTTCCACCTCAAACTATCTCCTCCTTGGCTTCTGGTCCTCACTCAGATAATGGATAGCAGCTCCAGGGCATGTAAAAGAAGCACAAAACATCTTCTGAAGCATTAAATACTAGTATTAACATTTAATTGTAATTAATGTTAAATTTAAATGTTAAAAATATTAATTTCAGAGACAAGAAGAACACCTAGGAGATTATTAGAAGACAAAGCCAGGAAGGGTGCGTCTAACCTAATTTATGTAATACCTGGCAAAGTTCATTCACATACATCTTAGTTTCATCCTCTCGACAAGCTCATGCAGAGCTTCTGGTCCCAGGTTACAGGTTAGCCTGGCAGAATTGGGGTTCAAGCTAGGGTTCCCCAGGCCCCAAGCCCCAGGAGTTCCTCTCCACAGACCCTCCAGGGTTTGGTGCAGATGCAGCAGATGGGCAGCCGTCACCACTGTGGGCTGAGAAGCCAAGGAGTCTGATCTGGGAAAGCAGGTGCAGGAGGGGCTGCAGAGAACCAAGACCGTTCAGAAGATGCTACGCCTAGTGCCTCTGTCTCTGTGGCAACACGGAGCTCAACTCGAGGCAGCCAGTGCTAGCAGTCAGAAGCCCTCCCTCCGTAGGGCTGGGTCAGTGAGGTGATGAGCCCTCTTCCCCAGAAAATCCTGGCAAGGAGGGACCAGCACCTCCAGGCCTGGAGACTGTTGTGTCAGCAGGGATGTGAGCTCTCCTTCTGCCAGCTGCAACCTCTGGTTCCCCGGCATTGTCTCCAGGTGGGGAGTCCTCCCTGGGGACCGAACCCATCCCTTCCTGTCCTTGGGCCCTGGGCTGAGCTTCTGCAAGGGAATCCAAGTCCTTGGAGCCTCCTATAGCGCCTGTGCCTCATCTCAGCCGGGGAACCCCTCGGAGACGGAAAAAGGAAAAGCAGGCGGACCACTTACATCCTGCGGAGAAAAGTGAAATCTTTCTGAAGAGAAGGTGGAGAGCCCCAGGAAACCTGATAGAAATAAATGCTTCCAGATTCAGAAAAAGACCATCTCTCTGATGGGGATGGATTTCCAGTGGGGAGGTCGGTGCTGGCTGGTGAGAGCTAGCCCATCAGGTTGGCCCCACTGACATGAGGTCTGGGTGTGGCTCAAACATGTCTAGTGAGTGATTCAGTCCCTGTCAACCTCTCTCCCTCTGGGATGTGGGAAGGTGGTTGAGGAAAGCAGGACCAGTCCTTCTGGGGGAGGGACAGATTGCTTTTAATTCCCCCAGAGTGCAAACCAGCTAAACTTTGCAGAAGTACTTAGAAAAAGGTTGAACCAAACTGGTAACAGGGCCTCCAGGGCATCTTGAGAAAAACTCCCCACTTAATAGAAATCACATGCAAATTCTTTCCTTCTGATGGTGCTGACACTAGCCTGTACCTCAAAGCTGCAGCCTCTTCCCAGGCCTTGCGCTGGGATGCTGGGGACCATAAGACAGGATCACCTGCCTCAGATCACCGTTTGAACAGAAAGTGTGAGTCACTCAGTCATGTCTGACTCTTTATGACCCCGTGGTCTATAGCCTGCCAGGCTCCTCTGTCCATGGGATTTCCCAGCAAGAACACTGGAGTGGGCTACCATTTCCTTCTTCAGGGGATCCTTCCAACCCAGGGATTGAACCTGGGTCTCCTGTACTGTAGGCAGATTCTTTACCATCTAAGCTACCAGGGAAGCCCTGGAACAGAAAATTCCCCAGTATTTGACTGATTTTGAGTCATGGCCTACTCTGTGCCTGTCCCGTGTGGTCATCATGAGGGATGAGACAGTGTTTCTCTCCTGGAAGAGTAACTGGTGAGGTGGGTTCTTCCTGGACCACACTGAGGAAGGGCTGGGATGGGGAGGGGCTGACAGCTGCTGGGCTCTCACTTGGCGCCAGGCACTGCTGAGTTGAAGGCAGAAGGGAGAGTAAGTCTCCCCTTGTGACAGGAGAATTCAGACTCCAACAGAGATGGAAAAGTCAGAAGTCACAGAGGCAAGGGTGGAATGAGCTCTTTTGTTAAAGCACCATTCAGAGTGGGAAGGAAGTGGGAGGGCAGGGGGGCGCCTAGGAGCCACATGAGGAGCCTGAGCAATGCTCCTTTCTCTGCTCTCCCGTGAGCCCTGGTGCTAATGGGCCCAGGGCTCTCTGACCTTCACCTCCACTCCAGTGCCCACAACGCCATCTCTGGGCCTCAATACATGTCTGAAGAGTAGATGAGTGGGTGCTGTTCATCTCATAAGTCCATCAAAAGGGCCCTCAGGGGAATGGCCTAGTCAGATGAGATTTTTAGGAAAGCATCTCTAGCAGCTGGTGAGAGAGAAGCTAGGGTGTGGAGGAGGAGGGGGCAGATGGAGGCAGGACATGGATTGGGGCCTCTGATGATGCTCCCTGGGCTGGGTCCCCTCCTTGACTCCTCCAGCACCACTCTGTCACCACCCTCACGGACCCTTCCCTACATCAGTAAAGAGTTCCAAGCAAACATCACGCTGCAGCCCCAGCTGGCACCTGTCAGGAGTCCTGGACTTCACCTATGGGTGGGCTGGGTCTCTGCCCGGAAACGTGGCAAGAAAAGCAGAGCCAGCAGATGGCCTGTGAGCAGTCCCATCCTCTGTGCTCACCTTCTCAGGCTTCTGTAACAAATGACACGGTCAAGGGACTTAGACAATCAGGATTTACTCTCAGAGGTCTGGAGGCTGGAAGTCCAAGATCAAGGTGCAGCCCACTCAGGTCCTGGGGAGGCCGCTTCCTGGCTTGCAGACAGCTGCCTTGTCACTGGGTCCTCACCTGGTAGACAAGAGAGAGCGCACTCTGGTGCCCTTCCTCTTCTTAGGAAGACACTAATCTCATTGTGGAGGCCCCACCCTCATGACCCCAGCAGAACCTCATTTCCTCCCAAAGACCTCATCTCCAAATACCATCTCATCATGGGTAGGGCTCCAGCATATGAATCTGGGGGGCTCACGGCAGCCCGTGGGACCCTCCTCTGCTGGGGGGCGTTCTCCTGAGCAGACAGACTCCCCAGGGCAGGGGCTTGCAGTCTCTGTTCCTACCCATCTTCCCACTTGACAGAGCCAACCGTGTTGCATCCAGAATCTCATCGTGATGCCAGCTGGAACAGTCTAACTGCTTGAGGGAAAGCCAATCTTCCTGGAATAAAACTGTTCTTCTGTGTGGGCTCCAGCCTCCCTGTGGCTTTCTGAGTGGGGATGACTATTCAGAAAGAAAGAAAGAATGGTAAAACAGTTGTTCCCGTGTGATAACGGCCTTGATGCGGGAACAGGAGAGAACCGACCGCTGACCCCTGACCTCCTAATCATTCTCTCAAGAGCACACATGAAGACTGATGGAGTCTGGCTAATCCTGAGCCTCTTTAAGGATTAGATGGTTGGTTCCTTAATAATTAATCACAGCCCTATTTGCAATTATATTGCTCAAGATAACATTTTTAGGTCAGCTTGCTTTCTATTTCCATTAAGAAACTACTAATAATGGGGATTTAGTAAGAAATTTTTAATGATTTCTTAAGAAAATGGAGAGAAACCTGACCTAAAAAAATTGTCTTAAGCAACAGAATTATGAATAGGATTGTAATTACCCAGTTTATAATTATTTACAAAGATACTCATTTTAAAATTTTTAAGTAAAATAAATATCATAGAATATGCATGTAAATAACATAATTTTGAACCATGTAGAGAGGTTTTTAAAATGTGTCATTGGAAAAGAATATAAAAAAGAAAGTATATATGTATAACTGAGTCAACTGGCCATACAGCAAAAATTACAAAATTTTTTAAAAATGAAAAGGGAAAACAAAATAAATGAATAAAATGTTTCATTGTTGCCTCCCCAAATTCCTCAACGTCCCAAATTTATGCTGGGAAAATGAACCCTTCCTACCTCACTTCCTTAGGCCTCAAATGCAAATTTTGCTTCCCCTCCGCCCTCAGAAGGAGGTGATCTGACTCTTTCTCAAGCCCCTTTCTGTTGTCCCCCCACAGAATCTCATCTTGGTGGTTACATTCTTCTTTGGAACCTCATTATGTATGAGCTTGTCTCTGGCTCTCACTAAATCTTCATTTCCCAAGGGTCTCAAAGACGGGGCATCTATACCTTGTGTGAAATATTATGGTTTATCCACAACCCACACTTTATAAATGTGTGTGAAATGACTTAAATCAAAATGTGACAGAAAAGTGGCCCACGAGCCACACAGAGCATCCGAGGCCTGGGCAGAACATCACCAAATTGGAATCTTAATTTAATGTCTTATCCAAGCCATGAAGCTGGGAAGATTTAGTTCCTCCCCTAAAAAAAGCTAAGTTTTCCATCCTTTGCAGCATGCCCCTGGTTCTGAGAATATAAGCTGGTGGTCCCTGCCCTTGACCCCTCCAGAGCTAGCCCCCACACCCCCTCAAGGCATCCAGCTACACCCTGGCCTTGGGAGTCCCATTCTTTTTCCTGAACCCAAAGTCACTGTATTAAAAATGGACCTTCTTGCACCCAACACACTGCTTATCCTTGAAGCCAGCTTGTCCTTCCTAAATGGGTGCACATCCTCAAAGCCCGCATTTTCATGTTTCTGAGGGCTGTTTTCATGACAAACAGAACTAGAAGATTTGGGAGGTGGAGGACAGACAAAAGCTAGATGGGGAAGGAGTGTGACTATAAAAAATCAAATAAGGAGAGAAGCATCTGGTGTTTTTAAAGATGAAGAAATGTAACCCATCTGCTATTTGCCTCCATGTGTTGCAACGAGAGACGAAAGAATTCTTGAAGGAGCTTGAAAAGTTATTTTCAAATATCTTTCTGAATTACATTACTTGACTAGATGGTATTTCAGGGAACACAGGAGGGTCTGAGGATGTCAGTTTGCTTTGTAAGATGAGGAGCTCAGCAAAATGAAGGGCGCAGAGGGCTCCCTTGGTTGTGGTCTGGGAGGAGATGGCGGGGCGGGGGCGCGGGGGGAGTGCCTGAGAGAGTTAGCCCAGGGGTGGGAAAGGAGAGGGAAAATTTAACTGGAGAAGAGAGGCAGGAAGAGGAATTTAAAGATGGGCTATATTTGATTAAACAACTTAGACAACAAAGACAAAGTCCCCTTGAAGCTTGTTTCAACAAACAGTTCTAAATGGCAGTACCAGAGCTTAGGGGTTTTCAGAATGGAAACCTGGCAGAATAGATCAGACATTTGCCTTCTTAACATGGCAATCAATCAACCAGCCCACAATTGAGCTCTGAGGGCTGGCATATTAGGAACCAAATAAAGGGTACCCCGGGGGGAAGATGGAGGGGTGGGGTACCCCAGGAGGGTTGATCTCAATGAGCCCCAAAGCAAACTTCTGATGGTTAAGAAAGTCTGCAATTAAACTTTTAAAAAGGCCTCCTTGAACTTCCTTTCTGCCTATCCTTCATGTTGTGGCTAAGTTGAGATGGAGATTCTTGACATTAAGGAGTAGATTTGGTTTATTCAGATGAATCCCCAAAAAATGATTGTGGATCCAGAAGAAGTTGAAAAAGCATTTAGAGAAGAGTCACAGAAGGACAGATGTGTATTTCTTCCCCTCCTTTATCCCATTCCATAGTTTCATACAAAACTGAGAAGAATCTCCCCAACCTTTAGTATTGGGGAGTCTATACAATCAGCCGGCAAAGTGGATTTTCCTGTCTTCTGGTGGACCCCAGGGGAACCTTTTATCCCCAACTCACCAGCTTGTTTCTAGTGACCCAGAATTTCTTTATCCTGAAGGACACCCCATATGTAAGTGGGGGAGAGAGTCCTGGGCTTGCTGAGAGCTCATTTGCTGAAGTCTGTACATGGTGAGAGGGAACCCAGCATTATTCATCTGTAACCAGAGGAAGAAGGCTCTGGAGTGGGTAGAAAGGCAGGAACAGACCACATCCCTTAAGAAGAACCTGCTTCTTACCATCATGAACTGCTTCCAGAATCTGTTCTAATCACTTGCTCTTAGCTTCTATTTGGGCTAGTAAGCCCACAGGACAAGGTCCATCTGAGTTAGCCTTTTATAAAATTCCTGTTATACAGCCAGTTCTACATTAGTTCATTTTGGATATTTTACTGTTTGTCCATTTTACAGGTTAAAAAAAAAAATAGAGGCTATTTACAATAAAAGCTTTGTAAAAAAACCTCACTATTAGTAAGTACCATGCACTATTATATTTTTACATGCATTATTTTCTTTGAATTTCATAACAATCCAGTGAGCTCAGTACTGTTGCTATAGCCAAAGAATAGATGAGGATACTGAAGCTCAGAAAGGTTTAGTTACTGCTCCAAGGTCACACAGCTAGTGAGAGGTGGCGGTGGTTTAGTCGCTCAGTCGTGTCCGACTCTTGCGACCCCATGGACTGTAGCCTGGCAGGGTCCTCTGTCCATGGGATTCTCCAGGCAAGAATACTGGAGTGGGTTGTCATTTCCTTTTCCAGGGGATCTTCCTGACCCAGGAATGAAACCCGGGTCTCCTGCATTGCAGGCAGATTCTTTACTGACTGAGCTATAAGGGAAGCCCTAAGTGAGTGAGCGGTAGAGCCTAGATAACAAGGCTGCTCAGTCTGACCGCAAAGCCTCCTCCCCCTAACTGTCTTCCCCACCCCCTGTCCCTCCACCTTAACCACTATGGGAAGTTAATTATACAAAGGGACAAATAGATCTTTCAACGTTTACTTTTGTTCTTGTAGAAAACTGAAACCCAGCAAATTAGAGACATAAAATCACCAGACTCACCCTTGGATTTTTCTGGAAAATCAATGTCCCAGAAAGCATAAAGACTTCCGTGAACAGGACAACTAACAATAAAACACCAAACAGTGAAGATTCCCAAGCCCTGGAGGAGAGTGGTCGGGACAGTGAAGGGTCTAGAGACTCCCACATCGGCAGAGCCCCGAGCCGTGGCTCACAGGTCCCAGCCCCACTGCCCACTTAGCCAGTGCCCACGCCTGCTGGTTGCATGTTAGCAGAGGGGATGGAGAGAGAACGCAAATGGAAGCAGGCCGCAGGGCAGGCCACACAGCTGTCCCCGTGGCACGTGGCCGGGACCCTCTGACAAAGCCAGCCCCGGACGCGGGGCCAGCTTCCCACAGCGGCCACTAGATCCCGTGCCCCCGGTGCCAGGTGGGGCTCAGGGCTGCACTGCAGGTAGCGTGCGAAGGGACAGCTTGGAGGGGATGGAACCCCTCAGGGATCGCTGGGAGGCTACTGCAGGCCAGAATGAGCCTCAGGCCCACCTGCCACGGCCGCACCACAGGACCAGGCTCCTGGGCCTGGCCTCCTGCCATGATCCAATCAGAGACCCATTGCCATGACTCAGGCTTTCTCCAGGACACCGTCAGCAAAAACGTGCCTTTTCCCTGCCCCTGTCTCCCCACAGCTCCGTTTCCAGTCAGTTGTCATATGTCTCTGGTCTGCAGGACTGACATCACAGCTCATGCAAAGGCTTTGGGAAGGACAGATTGGTTTCCCAGCGTTTGCAGAATGGGAAGACACAGCAGGAAGATGTTGGAGCAGGTGCTGAAGGTCAGTGAAGGTCAAGGGTGTTTCAGAGGCCCCTGTGCAGGCAGTTCTGGTCATGGCAGAGAGGGGAAAAAGACATCTTTTCTCTCTGGAAGGCAGCCTGGCTCTCAGAATTTCCCTGAGGTGCTGTCTGTAAACTCTCAGACTCCTCCCTTACTCCACCCCATCCTTGGGCAGCTGCCAAATCTGAAGAACATGTTACAACCTGCCCAGGATCAGGGCAAAAGTGGGCATATCATTAGAAACCCCTGGCTCCCAGTCTCCCCTTTCCACCCTGGCTTGTCTGCCATCAAACTCCTTGGACTTGTTTCAGTTCAAAATGTGATGATTTCTAGAGTGAGCCAGGCTGAAAGCAGCAGGTGCCCACCCCTTAGACCTCACTGCCCACCATGATGCTCAAATGTTGAAGTTAATTAAATCCATTTAGTGCCTACCCCAAGTCTTAGCACAGGCTGCCTGCATGGAGATCAAACCCAGGAAACATTTAAATACCATCTCCTGCCCAGCATGACACATGAATCACATCCATCATGGAAAAATCCAGGCAGCAAAACAATAGTACATGGAAACCACCTATGCAACAGAGTCCGTGGGGCCCAAGTCCTAGTGTCCAGCTAACACAGGGCACTCAGGTAAGGGGCTGCCAGTTTGGTGGTGGCTGATGGCTTAGGAGATGAAGGTGCCCATCTTTTCCTGTGTACCCCTGCTCATTGAAGCCCAGGAAGTGTGACGCTGCCCCTAGCACCATCCTGCAAAGACAGAACATTCTGCTGGCTCCTCCTGACCTCCTGGTGCCAGAGCCCCCATGTTACCCAAACTTGACCCCTCATCACCCTCGAGTCCCCCCTTCACCTCACCTCCTCACCAGGCTGCTTCACTGCCCGTGGCCCCCTCCCTCCTTCACTCCTGTCTCTGCCTTGGGCTCTATCACCCGGTCAGTAACTCATCTTTCTAGATCGCAGATCAGGGTACTGTTAAACCTCAACAAAAGCCTTTCTTTTGCCAGTAAAATGTGATGGACACAATGCATGTCGCTCCTGGGCAGGAGCCCCAGGGCCCACATCTGCCTTATCTGGTCCTCTGGCCACAGAGTCTGGCCCGGGTCCAAGGCTGCTTCAAGGGCCCAGGGCTCAGCGCAGAGACCCAGAGACACCAGCTGTGAGGTGCCCGCAGCTCCAGGGAAGAGCAGAATGACCGACCCCATCTGCCCTGAAAGATCAAGAGGTGGGAGCATCCGGTTGTTTTCTTCTTTAGAGAATGTCACGCATCCTCAAGATAATGGCTAGTGCACGAGTTAGAACCTGGAAGGTAAAACAGGAAGGTTAAGATAGTATCATATAAAAAATATGACTGGCCTGTGCTCCTGGTTCCAGAGAGGGAGACTCTCTGGAGTCTCTCTGAGTCTAAACTCAGAATCTCTCAAGTAACAGGAGTGTCTTTATTATTCAAGAATCCAGGCATCACACATCAGTTTATGCTAATGAGGTGACTCATGGGAGCCCCTAGGTGGTCCCGGGATGGGGGAGTCAGGCTGAAAGACCTAAAGTGTGATTGATTAGAGGGTCGGGGCTCTGAGCCTCTGATCACCCAAACTCCAGACCTTCAAGGAGGGGTGGGGCCTGCATAGAGCCCACTTACGTGGCCACTGATTCAGTCCGTCATGCCAAGGTCATACAGCCTCTGCACAATGAGGTTGAGTGGGCTTCCTGGATGTGCTGGGAAGGTGCTGTGCATTGATTCCCCAGGGCGAGAACACTTGGCCACCCGTCAGAACCCGCCCTCTTCGTTTGGCTGCTTCTGATTTCTATCCTTTATCATAAAACTGTAAACATAAATTATAGCCCTTTCCTGAATTCTGTAAATCCCTCTAGTGAATTATCAAGTCTGAGGGGCTCATGGGGACCTCTCAGCTTTGTGGCAGGTCAGTCGGAAGCCGGAGCAGTCTTGCCGGAGACCCCGCCCTGTAATCTGTGGGGTCTGCTCGCACTCCAGGTGCTTAGCCCAGAACTGAACTGCAGCCCACCCAGGGTGGCAGGATCATGGGAAAATAGGTCAGAGCGTGGGTGAAGCTGGGGGATGCAGCAGGAGGGAAGCCTCCTGATGGAGGCGTGGAGATGAAGGCTGTGGAGAGGCAGGGGTGCAGCTCACTGAAACCCGAGCCAAGTAAGCTTCTTAGACCTCACATTCCCAGCTCCTTACAGCCTCATGAGACCCTTGCCTTCCTAGGACTGGGCTCAGCCCGGCATCAGTGGCTTTACCAGAGAAAGCCAACAAATGTCTCACATAGAGAGGGTGAGGTACCCACATGGAGGGTGAGAACAGCCCCACCCACGCTCCAGTTCACTCTGTTCTGCCTGTGTCCTTATTCTGGACATTCATTCGTGGGGGGCCAGGCCACAAGCCACAGTTCCCAGGTCCCTCAAGTTTCCTCCTGATGTGCCTTCTAGGAAATTCAAAAAGCTCATCTGAACATCAGGACACAAGGAGAAAGTGCACACACCCCCTACAATGGTCCAGTTCTCTTACATAAACTTCAAAAACTCTGTACCCAAAAGGTGACCCAGATTGAAAGTAGATCATTTCAAAAACAGAGCCAGATGAAGTAAGACACCACTCGGAGCCACAAGCCGACACGCAGTGAGAGCGGGAGCTGGGAGCCCGGCAAAGCTGCAGGAGGGCGGGGAGGGGTGGTGCAGGCAGGGCTGTCCAAGGAACACGGCAGAGCCCCGTTCCTCACGGCCTTGACCATCTATTTGCAGGAGTAAAGTGCATAAAAGTGCAGCCTCCAGGTGAGTTTCGATCAGGGCTCCGTCCCAGGGATGGCATGAGAGAGTTCACTTCACCTCTGGGAAGTCTCCTTCCGTCACTCCCTTCCACAGTCTAGGTCAGGGGTCCCTGCTGAAGGCCACAGCTCTGTTCCTACCTGTTAGTCCCTGCATTCAACAAGTGCTCAAAAAACATTAGTTGCTGCTGTTGCTTGTGGATTGTAAATCAGGAAATCCAGACAGAAACCTGGCAAAGAGCCCATGGGACCATCTGCACTTAGGGAGTCAGTCCTGAGACCATGAGTGAGGCCAGTTGCCACACACAGATGAGACCTCCGGCTGCCATGGAGACTCAGGACACAGCCATCATCTACTCAGAGCAGCGTAGAAACTCCTAGGGGCTGAGGCTTGGCTGGAGGGTCAGTGTGGTCCAGGGACAAAGCCTTGGCTGGATGGGGCTGCGGAACGCTACCAGTTGACACTCTTTGTTAGATTTGCACTGTCCACTTAGAACAACGACCTTCTCTGGTAGCAGCGCTTACTCAAGTGTCAGTGCGCAGAACAACCCTCTGAAAGGCTGTCTTCCTTTCACAGGGAGGAAACAGGCTTAGACCCTGGCAGGTAGCCTCCAGGCCCCACGTCCACCTTCCTGGGGACCTCCCAGAGGTGAGTGCTCTGCAGTGGGTAGGGTCACAGGTGGAGGTTCCTGGCAGCCTGTTTCCACACCCTTGCTCCAGCAGGAGAGCCTCACCTCTCCACAAGGGGCTCCAAACATCCTCCAGTTTTATACCTTAGAGCAGCTCCATCGGCCAGAAGGGCTGAACTTGCCCGGGGTTGGTGGGGTTGGATTTTCCCCACACTGCAAAACTTGCCCTGCCCCAGGGGAAGCCCAGGTATCTGCCTTTGCTGGGTTTCTCTAAATCAGGCCCTGTATTCTCTGAGCTGAGAAACTCCGGGGGGAACCAGACAGTTGCTAACATCTCATCTGTCCCTAAGATCTCAAGTCCCTTGGGTCCTAAATTCATCTGCAGCCACAATCCCAAAGGAAACCAAAAGTGGGAGATTTTGCAGGGCAGGGGGGTAGGGTGCAGAGAGATTGCAAGAATCAGAGAACAGGTGTGGGAAACACGGAAAATGGAAACAAGAGATGGAATGGAAAGACGTGGATATTTTCACGGTAAGATGTGTCTGCACATGGGTTAGTCTGCTTGGACTGCAGTAACAAAAGAACCACAGGCTGGGTGGCTGAAACAGCAGGAATGAGCCGCCTCACAGATCTGGAGGCCAGAAGTGCCAGACCAAGGTGTGGACAGGGTGAATTCCTTCCAAGGGCTGCGTGGGGAACCTGTTCCAGGTTCCTGCCTTCATCCCTGGTGGCCTACTGGCCACCGTTGGGGTCCCTCAGCTGGACATCCTCAGTCTCTGCCTCCGCCTTCACGTGGGCTTCTCCCTGCGTGTATGTCTGTGTCCAAATCTCCTCTTTATATGGACACCAGTCACGTAGGATTAGGTCACCCTAACGACCTCATTTTAACTTGACGACCTTTGTAAAGACTATTTCCAAATAAGGTCAACATTCTAAAGTACCAAGGGTTAGGATACAACATCTGTAGGGGCACACCATTCAACCGATAACAGTATGCATTTTTCTCACTTTTAGGAAGGGCTCTAAGCCTGTGAATTTTAAAGAATTTTTAAAATAGCACTTTAAAAATTAGTCCATCAGATGATTGTCAACTGCTAATGATCAACCTGATGTCGCGGTGGAAAGCCATGGGGTACTGATCCTGTCACATTAAACCCAATTTCCAGCACGCTCCCTTTCACGATCCAAATCTGACAGAACCAGACTCCTTGGAGCACCACCTCTCTCCTATGGCCAAGACCCATGTTAGGAAGCTCCCTTCTCTGTCTCTCTCTTTCTCGCCTCTTCCACTAGGAAAGGATGACTGTCTTCTTTCCCTGAAGATTCAAGTTCAGCAAAATTAAAAGAAAAGAAAATTATTTTACTTGGTGATATAAAAGTTGCCTTTTTATGGTCAGAATGCCCATCTTTAAAAAGTCTACAAATAACAAATGCTGGAGAAGGTGTGGAGAAAAGGGAAACCTCCTACACTGTTGGTGGGCATGTAAGCTAGCAAGTTAGTGGGGTCACTATGAATAGCAGTATCGGGATTCCTCAGAAAACTAAAAATGGAGCTACCATATGATCCAGTCATCCCATTTCTGGGCATATATCCAGACAAAACTATAATTCAAAAAGATATATGCACCTGCTATATTCATAGCAATACAATAGCCAAGACATGGAAACAAGCTAAATGTCCACTGACAGATGGATGGATAAAGAAGATCCATAAAATATTCCATGGACAGAAGAGCCTGGCAGGTATAGTCCATGGGGTCGCAAAGAGTCAGACACAACTGTTAGAGTCAGATCAATACACACACACACACACACACACACACACACAATGGAATACTAGTCAGTCAATTAAAAAGAACAAAATAATGCCATTTGCAGCCACATGGATGCAACTACAGATTATCATACCAAGTGAAGTAAGTCAGAAAGAGAAAGACAAATACCATATAATATCCCTCATGTGTGGAATCTAAAATACAACACAAACGAACCTATCCATAAAAAGAAACAGACTCACAGACATAGAGAAAAGACTTGTGACTGCCAAGGAAAAGGGAGCTGGGGGAGGGATAGACTGGGGGTTTGGATCAGCAGATGCAAATGATTATGTATATACGTAATGGATAAACAACCAGGTCCTAGTGTATAGCACAGGGAACTATGCTCAATATCCTGTGATAAACCATAATGGAAAATAATATTTTTAACAATGCTTGCATATACATACATACATACATACATGTGTGATGTATGTATAACTGAATCACTTTGTTATACAGCAGAAATTAACACATAGTAAATCAGTTACATAAGTAAATCAATAAAACGAAAACTTTTTAATTTTTAACATAATTTTATTTATGTATTTATTTTTGGCTGTGCTGGGTCTTCACTGGCGCATGGGCTTTTCTCCATTTGCAGTGTGTGGCTCCTCTGGTTGCAGAGCATGGCTCTAGGCACGCAGGCTTCAGTACCTGCAGCAAGTGGCCTCAGTAGCTGTGGCTCCCAAGCTTTGGAGCACCGGCTCAACAGCTGCGGCACACGGGCTGAGTTACTCCGAGGCAGGAGGGATCAAACCTGCGTCTCCTGCATTGGCAGGCGATTCCTTACCACTGAGCCACAAGGGAAGCCCTGAAATGAAATTTGTTTAATTAAAAAAAAAAAAAAGTAGTTTTCCTAGATTGAACTTGGGGATCTGATGAGACCAGTAACGAATATTTGAGTGGATGAGCTTGAGAATATTGAGGCCCTAGATTTTCCTAAACCCAGTGGACCACCAGAAGCAGCCCAATCTTTTTTTCCTAGAAAACAGTATCCCTTTGCCTAGAAATCAAGCTGTCAAAGACCTTCCTGAAGTAGGTGATTTCTGCACTATGAAGTTTTTCTCCTCAAGAGTTGTTCACACCTTCAATTATTGATTCCAGGTCAAAAGTCACCTGGATCAGAAAATGTAGCCCCTGCTCCAGAACACAGTTTGCATGTTAAAGGAACTGCAGCCCTGGTTAATAAATACTATCAAGAAGTATGAAAACAGGGGAAATAATTTTGAGGGTACTGGCATCAGATAAGGGAGATAGGCTGGAGAGGGGAGAACATATTTAACACAGGAGCCCTCACATGGAACTTAGGTGTCCACATTCTGACAAAGATGCCTGGAGCCCATCCTAAGAGTCGACTGAGATGCCTAGAGGGCACACCTCCCACTCAGATGACAGGGAGTGCATGTGGGATGGCTATATGGACAGCTTTGAAGAGCCTGCAGAGGGCCACACCTTTTAGAGGAGATTTGACAGTGAGAGATGTCAGAGCATTGGGCTCCCTCCTATCAGTGAGGATAATGGAATGAGAGAATCACAGACATCAGGGGGCACCCAAATTAAAAAAGGAAAAAAAGAATGTAGTCATGGAAGACCAGAATAACAATCAAGATACTCTTAGTGCTTGACTGTAGGGACGTGTGGTGATGACTACTGGATCATGTGTTGTCAGCACAAGACAGATGCGAAGCCAACCAGGGTACCACTCAACTTGGACAAAAAAGGCTGGGAGTGAGTCCTTCACTCAGCTCTCAGATCTAAATCATTCTCTGATGAAGGAGAGCCTGGATCCTCTTGAGGGAAGACTCAGTGATGACATCACAAGCATTATGTAGTAAACTTCCCCCATCTTTTCCCCCAAGTGACCGGATTTCATCTGCCAAAGTCACTAAACCCTGGGGGAGAGATCTAGACAGTCACTTCCTGGACTATTAGCTATGGGTGTGAACTGACACAGATGCAGGGTCTGAAAAGCCATTATGCTCCTCCATTTGGAGTTGGGAGATATGAAGACCAGATGACAAACAGAATATTCCCCCAATTCATCTTTGTCTCCAGGGAATGCTGACCACTTAATGCAACCTGCACTTCTCATCACCAAGAAGCACATGCTTGACAAGGTGCTCCAGATCTTAGGGACATCAAACGTGACACTGGAGATACCCCTCTGACCCACTGTTAGGTGAATCCAGATGCTACCAGCCTGGAGTGGGTTACTGAGCAAGAGCCATATAACCCAACAGGTGCCAGAAGATTTTGGAACAAGGACTCCCCCTGTCTTTTGTTGAAGATGAGATCCTGCTGTCACCACTGACAGTGGTCAAATTCATGTCTCAGGACATTCCAGGAGCCATCGAAGGTTAGGAACTGGGAGAGCCTTCAGGAGCAGACCTGATATCTCCATCAGCCTCTCCCCGTTCCTGCTCACAAGGGACTGACTTCCAGCAGATGTAGTCTTGAACCCTGCCTCTGCTTCTTAGAGAACCTGTCCTGCAAAGTCACCCGCTCTGAGGCCAGAATTCACATGCTTGGATTCTTTGTGGGGCTCAGTCTCCCCAAGGACAGAACACAGGATGGGTGAGCAGGTGGCCTGTCCCCACGGGATCCTCCACCACATGCCCACCATGGCATGGACAGGAAATGATCAGGGCCTGGAATTGATCAGGAAACCTCCCCGGGCCTGTTTCCTCACCTGGAAAGTGAGGATGAGGTCATCTGTCCCACAGATAACCAGAGCAAAGCCCCCAGAGCACAGTCACTACTTGCTGATCGCCTGCCATCTCTTTGTCCCCAGGGCCAACTTCCAAGCTGCTCACGGTGTTTGTATAATCACACAATCAATTTTGTTAACCTGCCAATTTTGACTTCAGCTTCATAAGGATTTTCAACTCCCAGGGGCAGAGCTCCCAGCTGCTTGGCTGCCTCTGTGTTGCATCGAGGGCAGGACCGCAGGTACGGAGGCCCAGACCGGCTCCTGACAGGGTGTGCAGACTCCGCGGTCCCCTCTCTTCTGCCACCGTGTCATCAGGCATTATCTCAGCAGCCACAGACCCATCAGGGAAATCTGCCCTTCACCCCGTGCCAGGCCATTCTGCTCAGACTTTCAAATCGGGCCATTACCAGCCTGGAGCTCAATTGTTATTCACTGGGCCTCAGCTTCCAGCTCTTATCTAATCAAGGCACAGACCTAGTTATTCAGCCAGTATTTACATAACCCCTTCCTGCTCGGGGCCCCTCTATCCTCCAGCTGCTCCCCTGGGCACAAAGCTCTGGTTTCACTTGATCAAGTGTCCCAGGTAACAAGCCATTCCCCACCACCCCCCCCAACCTGTTTGTTTTGGCAGGACCGGGAGGCAGGGAAACAAAGCACTGAGGCCTCTCTCCTGGAGCTGGGCCCCTGGAGAGAGCCTGTCCTGCAAAGTGACCCGCTCTGAGTCCAGAAGTCACATGCTTGGATTCTTTGTGGGGCTCAGTCTCCCCAAGGACAGAACACAGGATGGGTGAGCAGGTCGCCTGTCCCCACAGGATCCTCCACTGCCTCACCATGGCAGGAAATGATCAGGGCTGGCTGTGCATCCGCGTCAAACTTCTCACCCAGCTCTTCACTCACAGTGTCTTCTTTAACCGTGACCCCAGCCCTGCCAAGTGTTATTATTTCTATTGTTCAAATGGGGAAACAGAAGCTGGGTAGCGTGTCTTTGGACAGGCAGCTTATGAGCGGCTAAATCATTCTGACTGTGAAACTGGCTGACTGGCTGCGTGTACACCTCGACCCCAGCCCAGCCTTGCACAGCTGGGTCCACCCCCTGAAGATCCTGCTTCATTAGACTTGGGGTCGGCCTTGGAATGCTGCCTTTTTAAGGCTCTCCAGGTAATTCCGCTGCATTACTAAGTTTGGGATGAGCCCTGAGTTTCCTTCCATCTTTGCTTGCTTTAGCTGCTAAGTCGTATCCACCTCTTTGCGACCCCATGGACTGTAGTCTGCCAGGATCCTCTGTCCGTGGGGATTCTCCAGGCAAGAATACTAGAGTGGGTAGCCTATCCCTTCTCCAGGGAATCTTCCCAACCCAGGAATTGAACTGGAGTCTCCTGCATTGCAGGCGGATTCTTTACCAGATGAGCTACCAGGGAAGCATGTGTTGGAGAAGAAGCTGAGCTACCTTCCATCTTTAGAAATCCTCTAATTCTGAGAGACTAATCAGAAAGGATGAGTTAGAGGCCCTGGGCCCCTCTTCACCGGCCCCCCTTCACTGCTGTCCCGGCCTCACTGCCCCCACCCCAGCCCCATCAAGTCAGGCAACTGGCTTCACAGAAGGACAGCTGATGCCTCCGGGTGAGGCTGGCTCTGACATAAGGCCAGCTTCCTTCTGAAGCCTGCTTGCCGCCTGTGAGGAGGGGCCCTCAGCCCCACAAGACAGAGGACAGAGGAAAAGGGTTGGGTGGTGGGGCCAGAACCGGGGCAGGACAGAATTTACAAATTTTCACCATAAATTTGCCACTCACCAACCTATCTTTGGAGCCTAAAAGGTGGGGAGGAGCCATCTCTGCTCAGGGTAAAGACCCCCATCCTCACCCGAACAGACCCCACTGCCTGGCTGCACGCACCTGGGTAGGAACACAGTCTAAAGAGAGGGCTGAGGGTGAACACGGGGTCTTTGGGAGAAGCCTTCAGTGGAGAGTCCCATCCTGCAGGGCACCTTCAAAACTGTCTGAAAAAAGTCCGCAAAGTGCAGAAGTGACGGGTGTCCCTGTGCAGAGGCCCTGGGGAGAACCCTGAAAGCAGTTGGGAGGCCCCTGAAGCTCCCTTCCCAAAGGCCCGTGGGCCGCAAGAGGCTGTGGCTCACACAGCCGCGAAGCCTGCGGGCCCAAGCTGGCCAGGCCACCGGGCCCCGGTTTCCGGATCACAGCACTGAGCTGAAGGCGAAATCTGAGTGAAGCAGGGATCGGGGCTGAGTTCGGCACTTCTCCATGCTGATGAGAAGTCTGTGGTGCCGGGGGATGAAGCCCGCCTCCAAGCAGGGGCAGCGCAATGTTCGGCTTCCAAATCGGGAGCGGAGAAAGTGGAGCACTGGGCGAGCTTGCTTTCCTCCCCAAGGTCTGAGCCGCGAGGAGGCCAAGGAGGCGGGCATCTCACGCACGCGCCCCGGTGCCCCTCCGCATCCTCGCCTGCTCATGTGCGCACTCACTTCCTGCTTGACCTTCCTTCTGCCTTTCTGTCTGTAAGGTGGGGTCCCCAGGCGGCCTGGGCCTTTCGCTGCCCTCTGCAGATAACGGCGAGGGAGTCTCAGTGAGCAGAGGAAGAAGGCTGTGCGGGCGGGATGACGGTCTATGCAGCAGAGCTCTCCCTCTCCCGGTGACCCAGCAGGCAAGCTCCGGAGGGCGTCCTGGAGGCCAGGTTCAAGGCCTGTACTTGGAACGACGTGCCCCTTGGCTTGAAACCGCTCCCAGGGTTCCGCCCCTTTAGGGGCCGTTGAGGACATGCTTCTGGATCTTGTGCTCCCGAGTGTCAACTGCTCTAGTCTCTCGGCACATATGAAGGAATTTCTTTTAACTCATGACGTTACAAATCAACAGTCTAATAAGGTGAACAAAATTGAATTCACTCTATAGTATAACATATCCGTGGGTTATTAAACAGTTCAGTTAAACATAAATACAGAGACATTTAGATGGATATCACCTTCAAGTCCTGACTATCCATAGCTGCAGTGTGAGCCTCTTACCACCTTGCCTGCTCTGGTTCTCAGCCAGTGGCCGGGCCCGGGTTTGTCCAGGTGCTTCCCTTTTGTCACCTGCTGTTTCCGCCCCCTGTGTGTCCTGAGCTAGCCCAGCCTAGCCCAGGTCAGGTTCATCTCCTCTCAGCGTCCGCAGGGCCAGGCTGACTGCAGAGACCTCTCAGTTCTCCGTTGCCCTGGCTCAGGGCTCAGCTGTAGCGGTACAGAGCCTTCCTACAGAAGCACACCGCATCCTCAGAGTCACGCCCGGTGACGGACACAGGGCCACCGCGGGAAGAAGTTACAGACCTCAGGGACGCCGAGCAGGGGAGAGGGCTCCTTGTGCCTGTCAGAAGGCTTCCTCTCTGTGACGGCTCCCTGTCTGTTCCTCAGCATCAAGTCTCTCCACCCACCACCCACAGAGATAAAATCCAGAGCTAAAAAGCAACCACTCGGGGCAAAATCTGCCTCACTGAGGTTGTGGGTTTACCCTTTTCATGCTGAGTGTAAAGTGACCAAGATGTGTGGGAGGATAAGACTGTTACCAAACCGGGTTTGTTTCCCTGACACCCAACAAGCCGAACACTGAGAAGCTGACGTGTGAGGCAGAGAAGGGGCTTATTGGCGAGGCAGCCCCTGAGGAGACGGAGAACAGATCTCACATCCGCCTCCCCAGAGGCGTGAGGCTTGAGACACTTATGGGATAAAGAAACCGAGTGGTCTGAGGCATGGGGGAGGGTGACTGGAGGAAGGGGGAAAGGTGAAGCAATTGGCGTTCCGTGCAGGTGTATCTGAGTTACATGCTTCTTCACGGGATGGATGTTCACAGATGGAGGCACTTAGCGTGCTCTGAGGTGGAGTTTTTGACACTCTGACATCAGAGGCACCTGCACAGGCCCAGCTTTAAGGTCAGAGATCCCAACCAATCTTAGCTGACTTGAACTGGACAGGAGCCGACTCCAAGATCCTGGAAAACAGCTTATGTCCCTGTTACTCTAGCAACCCAAATATCAGTGGTGCTATCTATAGGCGGCAGTTAATGAGTCCAAAAGATAACTAAGGCGAGCTTGGTCAGTGAAGGCAGGTTCCAGGCGGAGGGGGGTTTACCAAGCTGTTCTCTCACCTGCTGTTCTGTAAGACAAGCTCAAGAGTTTCTGTTAGTCACCAGTTTCTGTTAACCCTACGGGGCATGGTTTCAGGATAGATTTTTTTTAACCCTAACAGGCACGATTTCAAAACAGCTAGACTGCTTAAGGCATGATCCCAGAGAACCAAAAGTACCCATTAACTGGGTTTTAACAAGAGAAACCTTCCTTTGTTTTGTTTTAGCCCTTATGACTTTAAAAATCTTTCTGAAATGTGAACAAGCAGCATCATGTACAAGGAAACAAATAGGGTTGTTGGCTGGGCACCAGGAGATCTGGGTTATTTTTTGTTTGTTTTTTGTTTTTTAATACTGGAGTATAGTTGATTCACAACGTTGAGTTAGTTTCAAGTGTACAGCCAAGTGATCCAGTTATCCATGCATGAGGAACTTGAAAAAGAAGAGATCTGGTTTCTTTGCCCAAATCTTACAGTTATTTAGCCATGTCTCCAGAAGTGTGTTCTGGGCCTGCGTCTCCTCGACGTAAAGCCAGGGAACTGGATTGGATGGTTTTCAATGCCGTCCCCACGTGGATGGGTCTAGTTCACTTTCCAGTCTAGCACTGAGGACCATGCAAATCTCCCTTTGATCATAGACGGCTATGCAGTGTGTGACCTGGGAGCCCTGGGCCAGTATAGAAGGAGTGGGTGAGGGGCGTCCCACCATGCTCAAAGCTAATTTGCCTGCTAGAGGGGGTTAGAAATGGGGGAAAGGAGGTCTACTCCAAGGGGATGGAGCTCTAGATTCCTCCCCCACTTCAACCAAGGCAACCCCACTTACATTTTTATATGATAAGATACAGTCTCAGCTCTCATCTAGCCAAAAGTTACATTACACAAAACAGTGCATAGAGGATGCTGAAGGGAGAGGTCATGTTGGATCAGATAAGACTCTGGAACTCACCTTTTCTTTATATTTCCTAAATGCTTAATGGGAGCTGGTTTTCTTATCAGTTACCCTCCTGATGGGGGATGGCGTGGGTGGGGGAACCAGTGTAGAAAAGATTTCAATCAATTGGGAGAATCTGCTTGCTAGTGATTCTGCCATCTATGGCCTTCTGTGCCAAGGCCAGCAGCAGTGAGTTTGACTGCTTCCCACGGCAGCCTCTGGTTACCCCATGGAAAAATGACACCCCAACACCAGGAAAAAGTTCCTTTACAGGGATTACCTCCTGCTCTTGTTTTTCCCAGCAGAAGCGAGGTGTGCAGCTGGGAGGAAATAATGTCTGATTCCGGTGAAGCTCGGATATGCTTTCTGGGTGCTTGTGCAGTCAGCCACGCAGTCACGTCTGACTCTTTGCAATCCCACAGGCTATAGCTTGCCTGCCAGGCCCCTCTGCCCATGGAATTTTCCAGGCAGGATTACGGGAGCAGGTTGCCATTTCCTACTCCAGGGGATCTTCCCAATTCAGGAATCGAACCTGCCTCTCCTGCATTAGCAGGCGGATTCTTTGCCACTGAGCCACCTGGGAAGCGTTCTACTCCACCTTCGATAACATTTCCTTCCTAAACCCACACAGCACCTTGTTCCAGCTGCACTGAATGCATGGATGGGCTCGAGACTATGCTGTGTTTTCCCTTTTCATTTATCTCCTCACCTCCTTTTATCCTTCTTTTCTGATTCCTTCAGGGTGGTACCTGCCACAGGGATATAGGTTTTTCTAAAATTCACGATGTGCTCCAGTTCAGCCCTCCTGACTTTACTCAGGATGGTCCACACCTGCAACTCATTTTCTGCTCCAGGACAGTGGTGTGTTCACTCATTCTCTCGGGAAACATATTTGGGGTACCTCCACAGTGCCAGGCTGTATTTTAAGCAATAAAGATACAAAGATAAACACAGGCACATTTCTTGACTAAAGCTAAATACGAGATAGTAGGGGAGACAGACTGTCACAAAACATGATGCTGTTGAGAGCCGTGGGGACAGGAGGTCCAGGACCTCAGAGACATCTCCCCAAACAAAGAGGCAGAAGCTCCCTGAGAAGTTGCTCTACAGCTGCATTCTCGACACCCAGTGTTTCAGCAAGGAAGACACGATGGCTTGATACATCTAGCTCTCCTTACCTCACATAAGGAGCAGTGGCCTGCACAGAGAGCTAGGTCAGGTCCCAACACTGCCTGCTGGCCAATGGTAGGTACTGCCATGAGCAGATCCATGAAACTACCACACTGGGCATGTGTTGCTGGATGGGGGTGGTAGTAGGCTATAGCACCCAACCTTCAAGGTCGGGGTGGAGGCCCCCCAGTCAGCACAGACCGTCCACAGAAGCGATCAAATAGGACCCCTGACTCTCCTGTGAGCCTTCCTGCTGCAGGAAAAGTTCTGGCCAGCCATCCTGATATCGGTTACCCAACAGGCAGGCCAGAGGACACTTAGCACGATGACACAATGAGAGAGACTTGATTTTTCATCGATTTATAAAAGCAATTGTACAACCTAGATGGAGAAAGCCACAACTTTGTTGGACTGCCTGCACTCATTTCTGTGGTTTAGACTTGTTTCGAATCCATGGGGTCATGAACAGACCAAATGTTCTCAGTGCTTCGGGCTCCCCAAAGATCTCACTCAGCCTGTCCCAAGTGTAAGGAACCTGTGTGCTGACAAAGCTTGCCCCGCTTGCCTACCTGCCTCCAGGTCCAGAGAGTGGGGGCTGTGTTGCCCTCAGGTCACTCTGCAGCCCCCCTACTGGGTGACTGAGTGGCCGCCCCACACAGCTCCACATCTCCTCTCTATGTCATTCATCACCACCTCAATTAAAATTAGGCAGTGTCTTGCAATTTCTGAGAAATGAGGAGACCTCCCTGCTGGTAGGGTGGGGAAACATCATGTTTTAAAAGGCCTCCTTATCCGACCAATAGCATCTCATTTGGTGTCTCTGAATCCATCTGGACACTGTTGTTTCTGTGGCTCTCTGGTGGAGTTCCCTGCTCTGATGCAGTCAGACGACTTTCCATCAAGCCCCTATACCCTGCCCAGAGTTCAAGGCCCATCTTAAAATGTCAATTCATCTAAGCCTTCACTGTCTATTCCAGCCTTCACTGAGTACTTGCCTCTAGATTTCTAAAGCACTTTCAGTTACTGCTATATAGCTTACACTCATTAATATACCTAGTAGACCCCAGAGCCCCTACAATCCAGTTTCAGCAGGCTTCCATGAAAGGATTTCCTGTAGCATTTTTTTCTTTCACAGAGCAGTAGAGCAATTTGATTTAAAACCTAGGACAGCATTTGTAAACTGTCCTGTCCTGTCCTCTCCTTTTCAAGTCTCCTGCACCCACAGGTGCTCTGAAGCCTCCCATTCCCTGAATGTCCCACCCCTCACCCATCTGCCTCAACTATGCCCCTAAACCTTAAATATGCATAGCTGTTCCAGATCCCTTGTTCCCATCCCATTTATCCACTCTTGATGATATACATAGACTTAACCTCTTTACCAGCCACATGAGCCTGATTTACACTCCATAGCAGACTTCCCTGCTCAAAAGCATTCTCTCCAGCTTCAGTCTGCTCTAGGTTGTCGGGACTCCAGAGTCAGGGCTTCAGAAGCAGCTCCTCTCTGGGACATGCTGGTCTCATAGCAGAGGAAGGAGAGAGATGGCGTAGCCATGCAACTGCTCTCAAGTCTCCTACTCAGAAATGGTGGAACTGAGCAGCACCCTGTGGGGCTGTGGGCACAAGAGCCTTTCTGTGCCCCCTGTGTTTTGGTTTTCTTCGTTCAGCCTCCATGACCTTCCCTGAGTTCCTGCTGGAAAGTTCAAACAGTTGCAAGTCAGGGAAGGGAAGGGATGCAGAGACAAGGGAGGAGAAGTCAGGAAACAGCAGTGCAGCCTTGCAGCAGAGTCCTGGTCTCCCCTCAAGGGACACATATTACAATATTTTTAAGCTGTTTGGCAGATACTGAAGCCCCCGCCAGGTTGGAGAAGTTAACTGTATGCTTCCCACAAGTCCATTGACCTCCGGCAGGTTTGAACCAGAAGGTTGATGATTCTGACTCCCTCTTACCTCACTACCAACCATTCAGAAGAATGTCCATGAGCTGATCACACCTTTCTCTTTGAACCATTTCTGCAAAACTCCTCGCCACCCACTCCAGGTCAAGTAATACAGGTTTGAGGGTGTGAGCCCACTGTGGTCCCCTTTACCTGGCAAAACAGTGAAACTCTTCTCTTCTACTTCATGCAGAACTCTGTCTCTGAGATTCAATTTAGTAACAGTATGCAGAGGTTGGATTTCAGCTACAGTGGCTCCATACTGACCATCCTGTTCTAGGGCATTCTATATCCAGGAGGAATCATGACCTCTAGATTCCCTCCATGATGTGGTGGAAGGCCCATGGCAAAGGATCTAGAGATCAGTAAATCAGGACATCACTGGCCCAGGTAACTCAGGACTCTGCCCCCATCATCCCATTCAGCCACCCACCTGTCTGGGGCCTGGCTGCTGCCTGGTAGCAAATCTGGAAGCAAGCCAGTCCCAATACACCTTCATGCTGCAAGAAAACTTGTGTCAATAACTGGAGTTCATCTGCCCCAAGTGGTGGGGACCTTCTTTCTAGAAGCAGATCCACCTGGTAAGTGTTCTCTTAATCTTTAGTCCAACTTCTGCTGGATTTTATAGGAAACTCCTTCCCCAGAGGTGGGATAGAACAATGAGGCCATCATCAGCCAGGGGATAGTTTCTTTGAAGCAATTTATTTGTTTCCTTGTCTCTCTTGCCTCCGTTTTGTTGTTCTTCACTCAGGAAAAAGTACTAAGTTGTTCCATGAGATAATTAAAGGGGAAATGATTGCACAGCATTTTAGAAAAATATCTCAACAAATGAAAAATAGCAGATTTGCTGGAGGAGGGCAGTTGAGAAAACAGATCTTTGACAAGAGTTCAGAACTCCCTGATAAGCATTTTGCTGAAAATATTAGTCTTTACTCTTCCTGCCAAAATTAGGCACCACTATTTTTTCTCTCTAATAACAACCTTGGAGCTTAATCAACAATTGTGTTGGAAAAAGAGTTATGTACTTTAAGTGTGGAGGTTCATGATGTAGAGGAACGCTGAAAATTTCCAGAACCACCCTATCCAGGAACTATTTTCCCTTTTGCCTCTGACCAGATAGCCCCAAAAGTGAACATCTGCTCTTCAGGGAAGGGAGGAAATGACACAAGGAAAAAGACTTGCACAAATAAGTAAGCCCTGCCCAGGAGATGGTTTCAAGTAAGGTAGATGGGAAAGGAAATCACTAGAGATTTTGAAAGGTGGAGGAGTAAGGATAGAGAGGGAGACTCAGTAACCCCACTGGTCAGCTTCAGAGATGCTCCAAGTGTCCACACAGATTGAGCTCACACACCACCTCCTCAACCCCTCTGCGGCGGCACATAAAATGTATTTGACTCTCTGTCCCTTCTAGTGATACCGACCAGGGTTCTTGGCCTTCCCCAATCAATGGAAATTGATTAGAGGCCAGACAAGAAATTCAGGCAAGGCTTTTAGGGGGTGCGGGTGGGGGTGGGTCAGGAGTTGGGCCAGAGGGGCGGCTTAGGTGGTTTTCCCACCCCCGTGGTGGTATTGTGTGCAGGGGGCATGTGCAGTTCTCTGCTTCCACTCCTGACACCCTGTTTTTGCTTCCAGAAGTGCTTCATAAATGGCAATTGGGGTTTTTTGGTCTTTTTGTATCTTGTTGTCTATAACTTGCCTCAGCTGAGCGTGCTTGCAGTTACTTTTAGTCCCTTATAGTTTCTTTGTATTCTGTGGCTTGAAGAGCTGTTTATTCAGGTGCAAGCCATGCAGGAAAGGGTCCCAGGTCCGATCTGTCTCACTAGGATGGGGCCACGTGAGACACTGGGCCTTCCCCCACTCAACACACCAGGAAACAAGGAGTAACATACACTTGCAGCCCTTCTGCCTGACTACTTGGGATGCTAACTATCACAGCCTTATTTCTAGCATCCCAAGATGCTAATTCCATGACCTCATACTTTTCTACCGCTTCCCAGGTGGTGCAGTGGTAAAAAATCTGCCTGCCAATGCAGGAGACACAGGAGACATGAGTTCTATCCCTGGGTTGAGAAGATCCTCTGGAGGAGGAAATGGCAACCCACTCCAGTAATCTTGCCAAGGAAGAGAGGGGCCTGGTGGGCTACAGTTCATGGGGTCACAAAGAGTCAGACACGACTGAGTGAGCACAATGCACGCTTTCCAGGAAAGGGGCAGCAGATGAAGTGACCGAGACCAGTTTATAGCAGGAAACTGTGAGGCAACTTCAGCAGAAAGAGAGATTTAGGGAGGTAAATGGTAATGATGATGTAAAAGCAAAAACGGAAAGACATCATTTCTTGGGCAATGGCACTTCAAAGATGGTTTATTACTAGGAAGGTTGCATTTACACCCAACGATGGATGAAGAGAGAGACAGCCTGTGAAAGAAACAATGGTCCACCATATATTAGTAAATCAATCTAATTAGATATAAAAATTTAAGTTGTTTTCCCTCCTGCCCCACCCTTGGTCTGGTGGACAGGGATTGGAAACAACCCTCCCCAGCACGTGCTCAGCCAGCAGTTGTTTTAGCGTGTGGAAGCCTTACCACAGTTAGGAAGGGGGAGCTGCTCTCTTTTGTCACTAATGATCTGAGATCCCTGTTTTAAAGCTTCCTTCTGACTTAGTTGTCATGGCTTTGGTGAAAGAAAAGCCTGGAGGATGCCTTGAGTGTGGAAAAGGAACAATGGATCCAGGCAGATGATGGCAGGAGCTGAGAAAGGGAATGATAAACAGAGGAGGTAGGAACAGTCAGAGCAGGGAACCAACTCGGCACCTGCATGAGGGACGTCCATCTCGGTTAGTGGAGCTTAAATGCCCAGAAGCTCCTTCAACTCAGCTGTTTTCACCTGGTCACTCAGTGCTCCCTGTCCAGCCTTATATCATGATCTTGGTTCCACATACCTTGCACACAGATACACACACATGCACACACATGCCATAACACAAAGGGGTCTCCTGGCAGTGTGCTCAGTGGAAGACAGAAGTGCCACCTGTGCCAGGGGTTAAGTTGAACAACTTGAGCCAGACATGGGTGTCAGCACTCATTAGCAATAAACATGCCTTAAGAAACAAAGGGATTTTGTGTATCTGTAATAAAGTAAGTTTGAGGCAAACTACCATAAACTCTACCTAAGGTTGTGTAACATCGTGGTGGCCAGCCTCCAGGTGGCCCCGATCGTCCTGACTCTGGGTCCTCACACCCTTGTACAGTCCCCCCATGCTGATTCAGGGCTGGTAAGTGTGACCAGTAGAGAGCGGCACAGGTAATGGAGTGTGATTTCCAGCTCCAGTCACATAAAGCACTTCGGCTTTTGACTGGTCCTCTGGGGAAGCCACTGCACTGTGAGGACTCTCAAGCCTCCCGTGGTGCACACAGGAAAGAGCTGAGGCTCCCAGCAGAACCAAAACCAATTTGCCAGCCAGGGCATCTTGAAAGTGGGTCTTCCAGCCCAGTCAAGTCTTCCGATGATGCGGCCCCAGCAAACACCTCAACTGCAACATCATGAGAGACCCCGAGCCAGAACCACCCAACAAAGCTGCTTGCAAATTCCTGACACACACAGACTGTGCTGTTGTTGTTTAGTTGCTAAACTGTGTCTGACTCTTTTGCGACCCATGGGCTGTAGCCCACCAGGCTCCTCTGTCCATGTGATTTCCCAGGCAAGGATACTGGAGTGGGTTGCCATTTCCTTCTCCAGGGGATCTTCCTGTCCCAGGGATCAAACTCATATTTTCTGCATTACAGGTGGATTCTTTACTACTGAGCCACCAGGGAAGCCCTGTGACTATGAATTGGAAACCTATTGAGGTCACATTCAAGTAACAAGGAAGTATGGAAGGGAGAACTCTCTTTAGATAAAAGGACACTTTTATCTAAAATCCACACGTTATAGATGTTAGAGAGCATCTGAAGTGTTACGTCATCATCAAAGGTTTGGTGATGCTTCCAATAAGCCTGGTCTGGATATCTTGAGGAAACGGTCTCGTCAGATGTCATCTGTTTCAGTTCCAGCAAGTCTTTACTTTCAGGTCACAGGATGATGTGCAGGTCCAGTCAGGGTTTGAGGCTTTCTTTAGGTGCATTCTGTGAATCCAAGTGTCTATTCCTTGAAGTTTGGCAGCACAAGGTTTGGTTAGCAGTACTTGATAAAGGCCTTTTTGTTGAAATTAAAGAGAGTTCTTCTGGAGATATCTTTTGAAATAGAGGAAATCTTCAGTTTGCTAGATGTGACACTCAAGGTCTTCATCTCCTGAGGACTCACTATGAAAAAGTTGCTGTACCTTAACATGGTTATTTTTAGTAGAAGCAATTAGGCATTTGCAGTATTGGAGTATTGCCTTTTTATCAGTTGTGGGTCAAAAGCAGTAGCAGCCAAGTGCTTTTGGACATCCTCTGACTATCTCAAAGGTTGAGTTTATGGTTTCAAAAGGAGTGGATCTGAGATTAAGAAGGACCAATGACTGTGCTTTTGGCCAAGGTATTTGAGGGCCACTCCAAATTTTGCCGATTGAATTTTAATAATGTCTTTAGTGCATTGGAGTAAATCAGAGGATTGAGGGTGGTAAGTGTATTGAAAGTGTTGTAAAGCCAGCCAAACAGCACAGACATATTAAAACTTCTCACCAGTAAAATGGGTTCCTCAGTCACTATGAAGTTCAACAGGAGTGTCCCACATACGGATAATCTTTTTCCAAAGGACTTTGGCCACAAGAAGAGACAGTAGCCTGTCTGCAAGGGAAGACTTCAGTCCAGTGTGAAAACATACAGACCATGACTAAACTAAATTAATATCCATGAGGTAAAGGGAGTTGTAAGAAATCCATTTGCCAGACCTCAAATGGTCCATTAAGCTGTTCAAAATGTCCCAGGGAAGTAACAACAGGGTTCCCTGGGGTGTTCTTTGGACAAGTAGAGCAAGTGAGCAAGGAACTTTTTTCAACCTTGTTAATGGTTGCCCACCATATTGATTCATGAAGGCTCTTACTGTGTCAGTAGCCTATAATGGCTTAATGCATCTACAGTGGTAAGGGCTGGAAATTTTATAGACTGAAGTTTGCCTCCTATTGGTCTCTTTAAGGGCAGCATTCCTTGCAGAAATGTCAGCAAGATGATTTCCCTAGCTTCAAGAGAGTCAAGATTAGAATGTCTGAGAATCTTAATAATAGCTAAAGTGGTAGGTAAAATTATTGTATGTAATAATTCCTGAACATGGGGACCAATTTTAATTTCTTCTGAAAGGAAGGGAGCTATATTGCTTCCACAACATTCCAAAATTATGAACTACTCCAGAAGCAAATCTGTTACCAGTTTAAATATTGGCAGTTTTGTCCTTGGCCAAAGTACAACCCATTTAAGAGCAAATAATTCAGTCTATTGGGCTGAAAGAGTCATAGATAAAGAAGCTGACTCAAGAAGATCCTGGAGGAAAAAGATAAAGGAGAGGGTGATCTCACAGTGCCCCTAGGTGTCAGATGGGATGGGGAAGAAACCCTGAGCCGCTGTTTGTTTTCCACCACCCTTTATGGCCACTGGGGAAACAGCATCCAGAAAGAACTCATTTCCTTTCGAGAAGGGTAAGAGGCTGCACCCTGAGAATGGCTCAAAGAGCTGGAGGTGAGGAGCCCTGAAAGTACAGCACCCAAATCACCTTCCTAGGTGCCTTCCAGTTGAAAGGCCTGGGTGTGGGCAGAGGCATGTGGACACTGGGCACCCTTCCAGGCCACCAGCATGCCACGTCTGACACAGACATAACCCCTTTCAAACCTCACTTCTTCCATTTGCTAAATGGGTTAACAGTGCCAGCCTCACAGGACTCTGGGTGGATAATGTGAGAGCAAGAAGACCAGGCCCTCCTTTCCCACCACCGTGCTCTACTTATGTCAAGGCTGTATCTTGTCACCCTGCTTATTTAACTTATATGCAGAGTATATCATGAGAAATGCTGGGTTGGATGAAGAATGAGCTGGAATCAAGATTGCTGGGAGAAATATAAATAACCTCAGATATGCAGGTGACACCACCCTTATGGCAGAAAGTGAAGAGGAACTAAAGAGCCTCTTGATGAAGGTGAAAGAGGAGAGTGAAAAAACTGGCTTAAAACTCAACATTTAAAAGAGTCAGATCATGGCATCCCGCCCCATCACTTCATGGCAAATAGATGGGGCAACAATGGAAACAGTGAGAGATTTTATTTTGGGGAGCTCCAAAATCACTGCAGATGGTGACTGCAGCCATGAAATTAAAAGATGCTTGCTCCTTGGAAGAAAAGCTATGACCAACCTAGATAGTGTATTAAAAACAGAGACAGAAGAACAAGATGGCGGAGAAGTAGGCAGACATGGAGTACATCTCTCTCTATGAATACATCAGGAATATACCTTCAGACACACAGAAGTCCATGCAGAACACCAGCTGAGACCATACAGGAGTACCTGACCAGCAGAAAAGAATATAGGGAACCATGCAAAACTCAGTAGAATGAAGGAACTAGGGGGGAAAACAGGAGTGTCAGTAGGACTGAACCTGCCCTCAGTCAGTAGGACTGAACCTGCCTGAAGCAGGCATCCGATCCCCACAGTGGGGCAATTGTCTGAGTCAGAGGAGAAACGTTTAAGGCTGAGAGCTGACCTGTGGCAACCTAAATGGAATGAGAATCAGACAGTCATTGCCACAGTCATACATAGCCCAGACAGGGATGCAGGTCGCCTGGAAGGTGCAGCAGCTGGGAGCTGGAGTTAAGCAATTGTGGAGCAATCCCAGGGTGAGGACTGCTGATGACTGCAGAGAGACTGATCGAGGGGATGTGAGGGAAGAGATCATGGTGGGAAATGCCTGTGGAGGAAAGCCAGGCAGCCATGGAAGCAAGGTGATAGAGCTGAGTCATGCATAGGGGGTGGGGCCATCACCATAGCCTCTCTCTCTCTCTCCACACTCCAGCATCAGAGGCTGAACAGAGAGGCTGGTCCATCAAACGCCTGAGACACTGAACTGCAGAGTAGGACCCCAGCCGGGGGTCCCTCCATGTGTTTGACGCCCCAAACAACAGAGAAGGACCCCAGGCAAGGGAGCCCTCTAAGTGCCTGAACTGGCAGAGGTATGAAGAAAGACTGGCCAAAGAGGCCTTCTGATCGCCAGCTACAAGAGGCTTAAAAAAAGACCCTGATAGGGTCATAGTTCCTGCGGCAGAGACAGTCCATGTCCCTGCACACTCGGCACCACCAGGGTCCCTGCACTGCCACCTTCATGCTCAAGTCTCACTGGGGCAGGGCTGACAGAGACAAAAAAAAAAGTCTTGCATCTATGTGCACAGCGTCACTTTGGTCCAACTCTTTGCAGCCCTGTAGACTGTGGCCTGCCAGGCTCCCCTGTCAGGGAGGGGGTTTCTCCAGGCAAGAATACTGGAGCATATCGGCCAACACTGGTTGCCATACCCTTCTAGAGCACTATATTTCCTGCTGCCCTAGCCTCAAACTCCCCTGAATATCTGCTGGTGCCAGAATCCCTGCAACCCAAGCAGCTGCACCACCTCCACATCTGGCCCTCACAGGAGCAAACCCAAGCCCTCCAGGGCAGCCTCAGGAGCAAACCTCAGGGGACAACCCACATGCAGAGGCGGAAATAAAACTATTATTGAAACCCAGGGGCAGTGTGGCTAAGGAAGAAGACCCAGAACCTTCCCAGCAGCTGTACAAGCTGCCGATTAAATCCACACAATCAATCAGGCAGACTCTGTGTCTATGGAATATATAAAAGGCCACTGAGAGCTCCCACAAAAGAAAACGCACTAGCTCTGATAGCTGTGGGCATTGGAAGCAAGAACACACAGGAGCAGGACCAGGTTAGAATCTGAGCTGCCCCCACAGCAGGTCCAGAGACCAGCAGCATTGGAAGGCATCCTAGGGAGGTGAGGTGGACTGTGACTCCCAGCGAGGGAAAGGACTCTGACAGCAGTGACTCGGGAAAAATATTTATCATTCTTATGTTTTGATTTGTTTTGTAGATTCTTTTGGATTTTTTTTCCTTTCTTTTTCTCCCTCTGTTGTAGTTGTCAATTTTATTGGCACTATGAAATTTAATTACGCTTTTGAGCTTTTTTTTCCCTCAGTCACATTTTTTATTGCTGCTATAAACCTCTGCCTCTATGTTGAGCTTTTGCAGTTTTGTGGAGTTTTCCTTTTTTTTTTTTTTTTTTTTTTTTAATTTTAATTTTTAAACCTATTATTATTTTTTCTACATTTATTCCTTTGTTTGCTTTTCATACTGTTCTTTTCCCCTTGCAGTTAATCTTTAATGTATATAAATCTTCTTTATCTACCTCTATTTAATTTTGCATATCTATTCTTTCCTTTTTTCCTCTCCTTTCCTCTCAACATATTTGTTATTTTTATTTTCATTGCTTTATTCCCCAATTGGCACCTTGCTTTAGTTTTGTTTTCCAGTTTGTCCTTTAGTTAGTTTTGCTCTTAACTGGTAGATGCAATTTTTGGTTTCCTTTATTCACTGGGTCAATCTATTGTACTTTATTTTTGTTGGACTGTTTTGATTTTGCTTATGGGTGTATATGTATACATGTATATTCAGTCACACTTTTTTTTGTTGTTATAAACCTGTGCCTCTATGTTGGGCTTTTACAGTTCTGTGGGGTTTTCCTTTTTTTTTTTTTCTTATTCCTTTTCTTTCTCCTTTTTTCTTTTCTCTCTTATAATTTTAATTTTTAATTTTTTTAGACCTATTATATTTTTTATACATTTATTCCTTTGTTTGCCTTTCCTACTGTTCTTTCCCCCTTGCAGTTAATCTTTAATGTATATAAATCTTCATCTACCTCTATTTAACTTTGCATATCTATTCTTTCTTTCCTTTCCTCTCAACATATTTATTAGGTTGTTTTCATTGCTTTATTCCCCACTTGGCACCTTGCTTTACTTTTGTTTTCCAGTTTATGCTTTAGTTCGCTTTGTTCTTAACTGGTAAATATAATTTTTTATTTCCTTGGTTCGCTGGGCCAATCTACTGTACTTTATTTCTGTCAGACTGTTTTGACGTTGCTTGTGGGTGTATATGTATATATCTATATTACATTATTTTAATTGTTTTTTGCCTGATTTTGTAACTGCCATTTGTCTGGGGTTCATCTTTCATTTCTCATTTTTGGGTATTTGTTTTAATCTCACTTAATGCCAAAACAAACCACTTGTGGAATCTTCATTCCTGACCAGAGATCAAGCCCTGAGCCTTTGGAGTGGGAGCACTGACTCCAAGATCCTAGACTACCAGGGAACTAACCCTAGGGAGTGTCAAATAGTGAGAACTCACACAAGGGAAACAACTTGAATACAAGACCCGGGATCACCCAACCACGAGTAGCACCCTGTGCAGGGTGCTTCATCCAAACAACAAACACAACAAAAATACAAACCCAATCATCAGCAGACAGGATTACCACCTCACTCAGCCTTGCCCATCAGAGGAAAAACAAACAAAAACTCAGCACAAATCTCACCCTACACAAAGCTTACACAAACCACTGGGCCAACCTTAGGAGGGCAGAAACCAAAAGGAAGAAAGAATTCAACCTTGAAGCCTGGGAAAAGGAGACCTCAAACACAATAAGTTAAAAAAACAATAATGGAAAGGCAGAGAAATACTACACAAATAAAGGAACAAACTAGAAGCACAGAAGTCCAAATAAATGGAGAGGAAATAGGCAAACTACCTAAAAAAGAATTCAGAATAATGATAGTAAAGATGATCAAAAATCTTGAAAACAAAATGGAGAAAATGCAAGAATCAATTTTAAAAAGACCTAGAAGAATTAAAGAAAAAGCATAGAGACAAAAAACACAATTAGTGAAATTAAAAATACTCAGGAAGGAATCAATAGCATAATAGCTGAATCAGAAGAATGAATCAGTGAGCTGGAAGATAAAATGGTGGAAATAACTTCTGAAGAGCAGAATAAAATAAAAAGAATGAAAAGAGCTAAGGATAGTCTCAGAGACCCTCTGTGACAATATCAAATACATGAACATTCAACTTATACAGGTCCCAGAAGAAGAGAAAAAGAAAGGGTATGAGAAAATTTTTGAAGAGATTATAGTTGAAAATTTCCCCAACATGGAAAAGGAAATAATCAATCATGCCCAAGAGTCACAAAGAGTCCCATACAAGATAAACCCAAGGAGAAACACACCAAGACACATACTAATGAAACTAACAAAGACTAAATGCAAAGAAAGAATATTAAAAGCAGCAAGGGAAAAGCAACAAGTAATATACAAGGGAAACCTGATAGGCTTAACAGCTGATCTTTCAGCAGAAAACTGCAGTCCAGAAGGGAATGTCAGGATATATTTAAAGTACTGAAAGGGAAAAATCTACAACCAGGATTATTGTGCCCAGTGAGGATCTCATTCAAAATTGATGGAGAAATAAAAAGCTTTTCAGACAAGCAAAAGTTAAAAGAACTCAGTACCACCAAACCAGCTTTACAAGAAATGTTAAAGGGACATATATAGTCAAGAAATACAAGAGAAGAAAAAAGATCTACAGAATCAACCCCAAACAATTAAGAAAATGGCAATAGGAACATATATATCCATAGTTACTTTAAATGTAAATGGATAAAATGCTCCAAGCAAAAGACACGGACTGGCTGAATGGATACAAAAGCAAGACCCATATATATGCTGTCTACAAGAAACCCACTTCAGACGTCAAGACACATATAGACTGAAAGTGAGAGGATGAAAATATATATTACATGCAAATGGGAAGCAAGCTACTCCAGAAACCTGGAGTAGCAATCCTCATATCAGACAAAATAGACCTTAAAATAAAGAAGATTACAAGAGATAAGGAAGAACACTACATAATGATCAAGGGATCAAATCCGAGAAGAAGACATAACAACTGTTAGTATCTAAGCACCCAACATAGAAAACCTCAATACAAAAGACAAACACTAACAGACATAAAAGCAGAAATTGACAGTAACACAATAATAGTAGGAGACTTTAACACCCCACTCACACCAATGGACAGATCATCAAAACAGAAAATTCATAAGGAAACACAAGTCTTAAATGATACATTAGATGAGATGGATCTCATTGATATCTTCAGGACATTCCATCCAAATGCAGAAGAATACACCTTCTTCTCAAGTGCACATGGAACATTCTCCAGGATAGACCACATCTTGGGTCACAAATCAAACCTCAATAAATTTAAGAAAATTGAAATCATATTAAGCATCTTCTCTGACCACAATGCTATGAGATGAAATATCAATTACAAGAAAAAAACTGTAAGAATCACAAACACATGGAGATTAAGCAACATGTTTCTAAATAACCAACAGGTTACTGAATAAATCAAAAAGGAAATCAAAAAATTTCTAGAAACAAATGACAGTGAAAACATGACAGCTCAAAACCTATGGGATGCAGCAAAAGCAGATCTAAGAGGGACGTTTATAGCAATACAGTCCTACCTCAAGAAACAAGAAAAACATCGAATAGACAACCTAACTTTACACCTAAAGCAACTGGAAAAAGAAGGGAAAATCCCCCAAAATTAGTAGAAGGAAAGAAATCATAAATATCCAAGCAGAAATAAATGAAAAAGAAATGAAAGACACAAAAGGAAAGATTAATAAAGCTAAAAGTTGGTTCTTTGAGAAGATAAACAAAACTGACAAACCTTTAGCCAGACTCATCAAGAAAAAAAGAGACTTCTTTTTTATTAATTTTGTTGTTATTTTGTATTATCATTTTTTATTATTTTGTTAATCAAATCAACAAAATTAGAAATAAAAAAGGCAAGGTTACAGCAGACAATGCAGAAATACAAAGGATTATAAGGGACTATTATGAACAACAATATGGCAATAAAATGGATAACCTGGAAGAAATGGACAGATTCTTAGAAAAATTCAACCTTCCAAGACTGAACCAGGAAGAAATAGAAATTATAACAACCCAATTACAAGCCCTGAAATTGAAGTTGTGATCAAAAATCTCCCAAAAAACAAAAGCCCAGGACCAGATGGCTTCACAGGAGAATTCTATCAAACATTTAGAGAAAAACTAATGCCTATCCTTCTAAAACTCTTTCAAGAAATTGCAGAGGAAAGAACACTTCCAAACTCATTCTACGAGGCCAGCATCACCCTGATACCAAAACCAGACAAAGACAACACAGAAAAAGAAAACTACAGGCCAATATCACTAATGAACATAGATGCAAAAATCATCAACAGAGTTTTAGCAAACAGAATTCAGCAACACATCAAAAAGCTCATACACCATGATCAACTTGGGTTTATTCTAGGGATGCAAGGGTTCTTCAGTATATCCAAATCAAGCAGTGTGATATACCATATTAACAAATTGAAAGACAAAAACCACATGATAATCTCAATAGATGCAAAAAAAGCCTTTGAAAAAATTCAGCACCCATTTATGATTAAAACTCTTCGAAAGAATGGGCATAAAAGGAACCTACCTCAACATAGTAAAGATCTTATATGATAAGCCTACAGCAAACACTAGTCTCAGTGTTGGAAAACTGAAAGTATTCTTCCTAAGATCAGGAACAAGACAAGGGTGTCCACTTTCACCACTATTATTCAACATAGTTCTGGAAGTCCTAGCTACAGCAATCAGAGAAGAAAAAGAAATAAAAGGAATCCAGATTGGAAAAGAAGAAGTAAAGCTCTCACTGTTTGCAGATGACATGATACTATATATCAAAAGCCCTAAAGATAGTAGTAGAAAATTACTAGAGCTAATCAGTGAATTTTGCAAAGTTGCAGGATATAAAATCAGGATACACAGAAATCACTTGCAGTTCTATATACTAGCAATGAAAAATCAGAAAGAGAAATTAAGGAATCAATCCCATTCACCATTCCAACAAAAAGAATTCAATATCCAGGAATAAACTTACCTAAGGAGACAAAAGAACTGTACACAGAGAGGGGGAGGAGCCAAGATGGCGGAGGAGTAGGACGGGGAGACCACTTTCTCTCCTACAAATTCATCAAAAGAATAACTGAACGCAGAGCAAACTTCACAAAACAACTTCTGATCGCTAGCTGAGGTCATCAGGCACCCAGAAAAGCAGCCCATTGTCTTCGAAAGGAGGTAGGACAAAATATAAAAGATAAAAAGTGAGACAAAAGAGCTAAGGACGGAGATCCGTCCCGGGAAGGGAGTCTTAATAGAGGACGTTTCCAGACACCGGGAAACCCTCACACTGGCGGGCCTGGGGGAAGTGTTTGAATCTAGGAGGGCAACCTGACTGGGAGGGAAACAATAAATAAAACCCACAGATTATGAGCCTAAAAGCAACTCCCAGCAGAAAATTACCCCAGACACCCGCATCCGCCACCAGCAAGTGGGGGCGGAACGGAGAGGAGCGGGCGGCATTGCTTGGGGTAAGGTCCAGGCCTGAGTGCCCTGAGGACAATCAGAGGGAGCTTTTGTGAGTTGCCAACTTGAACTGTGGGAGAGCAGGGAAGAGAGAGAAAATTAACCGGCCTGAACACGCTGCCGGCCGTTCGCAGAACAAAGGGACCTAGAAAGTCCAGAGAAGAGCTCGCAGGCTGCGGACTGGCCCAGGCCCGCTGGAGGCAGGAGGCAGAGGGGAGAGGAAGGGGGCAGGCTTGGCCCCAAGGTCCGCATCCCCTGCCTCACTACAAACAGGCCTCCAGTTTCTAATCAAAGACCTCCTGAGATTCTGGATGGTCGACATCCGCTTGGAGGGTCGCGGCGAGACACAGGGCGCAGGCACCCGGCCAGCGCGGCAGGGGACTGGGGCTGGGGCCGGGGCTGGGGACGCGGAGGGCAGAAGGCGCACGCATCCGACTGGCGCCGGCGGAAACTGAGACTGGGACCGCGGAAGGGAGTGGGCGCGCCGCACCCGGGGAGAGAGCGCCCGTCAAGCCCCTGGCTGCCTGGACTGCTCTGACAGGGAAGGCACAGAGAGCAGGCGCAGCTTTTTGTTCCACGCTTTTGTGGAACACCCAAGGGCTGGAACCGCGCGCAGCGCGTGGCGCGCTCCATACAGAGCAGCCGGGAGCCTGAGCAGCGCAGACGGAAAGCAGCGCCAGCCCCTCCCCACAGCACCAGCCCCTCCCCGCAGAGTGACGGAACCAGCTACCTGAATAAGAGTCCACCTCCGCCCGCCTGTGTCAGGGCGGAAATGAGGCGCGGAAGAGACCGGCAAACAGAAGCCAAATAAACAAAGGGAACCGCTTCAGAAGGGACTAGTGCAATAGATTAAAATCCCTGTAGAAAACACCGACTACACCGGAAGGGGCCTGTAGATATCGAGAAGTGTAAGCTGGAACGAGGAGCTATCTGAAACTGAGCCGAACCCACACTGACCGCAACAGCTCCAGAGAAATTCCTAGATATATTTTTACTTCTTTTTTTTTAAGTAAGAAAAAAAATTTTTTTTTTATTTTTTATTTTTTCTCTTTTATTTTCCTTTAAAATTCCCTATTACTCCCCCATTACTCCTTAACTTTCATTTTCATAGATTTTTATGATTTTTTTAATTAGGGAAAATTTTTTTTTCTTTCTTTTTTTTTCCTTTTTCTCTTCTATTTTCTATTTTTCTTTTTCTCTTATTTCTTTTAAAGTCCTCTAGTACTCCTCTACTACTCCTTAATTTTCATTTTCAATACACTATAACCTTACAAAAAAAAAAGAAGAGAAGCCCTATTTTTAAACCAAACTTCATATATATTTCTAAAATTTTTTTTGTGTGTTTTGGTTTTTGTTTTTAATATAGTATTTTTAAGAGTCTAACCTCTACTCTAGATTTTTAATTTTTGTTTTTCAGTATATGATATAAATTGTGAACATTTAAGAATCCAATATTCAGTTCCCATTTTTATTCAGGAGTGTGTTGATTATTCTCTCCCAGTCTGACTCTCTGTTTTCTACCTCAGAACACCTCTATTTCCTCCTTTCCCCTTCTCTTCTCAGTCCAATTCTGTGAATCTTTGTGGGTGTCTGGGCTATGGAGAACACTCTGGGAACAGACAACTGCGTAGATCTGTCTCTCTCCTCTTGAGTCCCCCTTTTTCTCCTCCTGCTCATCTCTATCTCCCTCCTCCCTCTCCTCTTCTTCATGTAACTCTGTGAACCTCTCTGGGTGTCCCTAATGGGGGAGAATCTTTTAGCCATTAACCTAGAAGTTTTCTTATCAGTGCTATATGGTTGGAGAAGTCCTGAGACTACAGGAAGAATAAAACTGCAATCCAGAGGCAGGAGACTTAAACCCAAAATCTGAGAACACCAGAAAACTCCTGACTACATGGAACTTTAAGTAATAAGTGACCGTCCAAAAGCCTCCATACCTACACTGAAACCAACCACCACCCAAGAGCCAATAAGTTTTAGAGCAAGGCATACCACGCAAATTCTCCAAGAACGCAGGAGCATAGCCCCTGAACGTCCAACATCACAGGCCTGCCCAGAGGCACACCTAACACATAGACCCCATCTCCAAAAACTCATTACTGAGCACACCATTGCTCTCCAGAGAGAAGAAATCAAGTTCCATGCACCAGAATACTGATGCAAACTTCCCTAACCAGGAAACCTTGACAAGCCAATCATCTAACCCCACCCACTGGGTAAAACCTCCACAATAAAAAGGAACCACAGACCTCCAGAATACAGAAAGCCCACTCCAGACACAGCAATCTAAACAAGATGAAAAGGCAGAGAAATGCCCAACAGGTAAAGGAACATGAAAAATGCCCACCAAGTCAAACAAAAGAGGAGGAGATAGGGAATCTACCTGAAAAAGAATTTAGAATAATGATAATAAAAATGACCCAAAATCTTGAAAACAAAATGGGGTTACAGAAAAATAGCCTGGAGACAAAGATTGAAAAAATGCAAGAAATGTTTAATAAAGACCTAGAAGAAATAAAAAAGAGTCAATTAAAAATGAATAATGCAATGAATGAGATCAAAAACACTCTGGAGGGAACCAAGAGTAGAATAACGGAGACAGAAGATAGGATAAGTGAGGTAGAAGATAAAATGGTGGAAATAAATGAAGAAGAGAGGAAAAAAGAAAAAAGGATCAAAAGAAATGAGGACAACCTCAGGGACCTCTGGGACAATGTGAAACGCCCCAACATTCGAATCATAGGAGTTCCAGAAGAAGAAGACAAAAAGAAAGGCCATGAGAAAATACTCGAGGAGATAATAGCTGAAAACTTCCCTAAAATGGGGAAGGAAATAGCCACCCAAGTCCAAGAAACCCATTCGCCTATGGGTACTTTATTTTTGACAAAGGAAGCAAGAAAGAATATACAATGGGGCAAAGACAGCCTCTTTAATAAATGGTACTGGGAAAACTGGACAGCCACATGTAAAAGAGTAAAATTAGAACACTTCCTAACACCATACACAAAGATAAACTCAAAATGGATTAAAGACCTAAATGTAAGATCAGAAACTATAAAACTCTTAGAGGCAAACATAGGTAGAAGACTGGATGACACAAATTAAAGCAAGATCCTCTATGACCCACCTCCTAGCATAATGGAAATAAAAACAAAAATAAACAAGTGGGACCTGATTAAGCTTAAAAGCTTTTGCATAGCAAAGGAAACTATAAGCAAGGTAAAAGGATAACCCTCAGAATGGGAGAAAATAATAGCACATGAAACAACTGACAAAGGATTAATTTCCAAAATATACAAGCAGCTCACACAACTCAATACCAAAAAAACAAACAACCCAATCAAAAAGTGGGGAAAAGATCTAAACAGACATTTCTCCAAAGAAGACAAACAGATGGCTAACAAACATGTGAGAAGATGCTCAACATCGCTCATTATCAGAGAAATGCAAACCAAAACTACAATGAGATTTGTAGTTTCACCTCACACTGGTCAGAATGGCCATCATCAAAAAGTCTACAAACAATAAATGCTGGAGAGGGTGTGAAGAAAAGGGAAAGCTCTTGCACTGTTGGTGGGAATGTAAATTGATACAGCCACTATGGAAGACGGTATGGAGGTTCCTTAATAAACTAGGAATAAAACCACCCTATGACCCAGCCATCCCACTCCTAGGCCTATACCCTGAGGAAACCAAAATTGAAAGAGACACATGTATCCCATTGTTCACTGGAGCACTATTTACAATAAGTAGAACATGGATGTAATCTAGATGTCCATCAACAGATGAATGGATAAAGAAGTTGTGGTACACATATACAGTGGAATATTACTCAGCCATAAAAAGAAACACATTTGGGCAAGTTCTGATGAGGTGGATGAACCTAGAACCCATTATACAGAGTGAAGTAAGTCAGAAAGAGTAAGATAAATATATTCTAATGCATATATACAGAATCTAGGAAAATGGTACTGAAGAATTTATTTACAGGACAGTAACAGAGAAACAGACATAGAGAACAGACTTATGGACATGGGGAGAGGGGAGAAGAGGGTGAGATGTATGGAAAGAATAGCATGGAAACTTACATTACCATATGTAAAATAGATAGCCAATGGGAATTTGCTGTGTGGCTCAGGAAACTCGAACAGGCGCTCTGTATCAACCTAGAGGGGTGGGGTGGGGAGGGAGACGGGAGGGAGATTCAAAAGGGAGGGGATGTATGTATGCCTATGGCTGATTCATGTGGGGGTTTGACAGAAAGTAAAAAAAAAATCTGTAAAGCAATTATCCTTCAATAATAATAAATTAATTTTTAAAAAAAGGCAGAGACATTATTTTGCCAACAAAAGTCCGTCTAGTCAAAGCTATGGCTTTTCCAGAAGTTATGTATGGATGTGAGAGTTGGACCATAAGGAAGGCTGAGAGCCAAAGAATTGATGCTTTGAACTGTGGTGTTGAAGAAGACTCTTGAGAGTCCCTTGGACTGCAAGGAGATCCAACCAATCAATACCAAAGGAGCAGAAGCTCCAGTACTTTGGTCACCTGATGCGAAGAACTGACTCATTTGAAAAGACCCTGATGCTGGGAAAGATTGAAGGCAAGAGGAGAAGGGGATGACAGAGGACAAGATGGTTGGATGGCATCACTGACTCAATGGACATGAGTTTGAGCAAGCTGCAAGAGATGGTGAAGGACAGAGAAGGCTTGCGTGCTTCCCATCTGTGGAATCACAAAGAGTCAGACACGACTGAGCGACTGAACAACAATAGACTAGGGCTATTTCTAGCACACTGATGATTATATACAACAGAAACCTCATTTACTAAAGGGATTAGTTGAGAAAAGGATTTCTTGCTTTACAGAAGGATTCAGTTAAAATAGCTCATTGCTTTAAAATAGGCCCCTCCTTTACATTCAAGAATGCTTTATGAGCAATCAGACCTGAAGCCTCTGGAATACTACAATTCAGCCACAGGTGAAGTATTTACACAAATCAGTTGACACAGTTTTTCAGGAATATGCTTCATAGTAACAAGCATTTCAGTATGATGTGCATCCCTGGTGCCCCAGCGTCAAAGACAGTCTCAGTTCACTGCTGAAAGGCAGAGGCAGGCCACAGTTTCCTTCCACTAACCAAAACAGGGCCAGTGCCTGGATAAACAATAGAAATTTGGTGGTGAAAAATGGCCTGTGATTACACTGTCAAGAAGTCAGTTCACATAATCTCCCCAGTGTTGACTGAAAATACAGTCACAACCTGAAAGTAGAGAATTATTTTATTTGGTGGGAATGTTTAAGACCCTTAGCCTGGGAGGGTCAGTATCCCTGAGAAAACTGCTCTGAAGAGGCAAGAGAGAGAGTCAGGCTATCTCTAAGTTTGCAACAAAGAGAACAGGCAGTCTGAACAGCAAAGATTATTGTTCAGTAGTACGGAAAACCAGATATCAAGCTAAGGAATTTTGTGTTCTTCTTTGTATGGGAAGATGCAAGCCTCTGGGCTCACTGAATTCATTCCTTTCACAGGCACCTCAGCTATCTGGGGCCAAACCCTATTTCTTGACTGTTTACATCCTTAATTCCTGTGCATCTCTGGGGTGGCAGGTGTGGCGGATGGTGCTTCTTCTACCCAAGCCCACCCCACCCCCCAACTCCTCAGCAGTCACAGCGGTGGGTGGTGGCATCTGCTGGCTCTCAGGCACCGTGTTCCCTTTTGGGAGCCCTCATTCACATTTGGGAGCCAGAAATCGCTGATGGCTGTGACATTTCTTGCCCACTGATATAGCAGAAAATATTTCATTTCACACCAGATTTCATCTTAAATTCCCATCATTAAACAGAACTCCTGCCTGTTTCATGTAAAAAAATCCCTCCTATTCCAGTGTTGCTCATAAAGATCCCACAGGGTGTGCAGAGCAGGGAACTGGCTAACCACAACAGTGGAAACCTCTGTCCCCAGAAAGTGTGGAACAGTGGGGTACCTAGACTGTAGTTCACCCCTCTACCAGTCACAGATGTGAAATGGAATATCTCCTGGCATATCAATAAACAAGGATGTCACAGCTAACCATGATTCCTGCCCTCCAAATGTGAACTTCTAGCCATGCACTTCCTACATAAGTAACTTGAGGATGTCATGGTCTGACTCTTTGTGACCCCATGGACTATAGCCTGCCAGGCTCCTCTGTCCATGGGACTCTCCAGGCAAGAATATTGGAGTGGGTTTCCATTTCCTTCTCCAAGGATGTCATAGTCACCAGCAATTACAGCCCTCTGATGTGAGCAAAAGAGCCCTAAAGGAATTCAAGAAAGAGAAGAATACCTCTATAAAAATGCAGGATGCTGGCCCCAGATGGCTGAGATACATACGAAAGGAAATATTTCAATAATCCCAGACCCTTGCATCTTCCCATACATAAAACACTAAATCCCTTAACTTGATATCGGGTTTTCTTACTTAATCTTTGATGTTCAGACTGCCTGCCCCCTATGTTGCAAACTTCTGTATAAACAGATTCCTCCTCCCCGCCCCCACCTTGGAGCAGTTTCTCAGGGCCACTGAGATGCTGTCTCCTAGGCTTGAATTCCCAAGACTTTCTCACAAGTAAAATAACTCTACTTTCAGGCTGTGACTACTTTTTTAAGTGGACTTAGTCCTGCCCAGTACAACTCCAGCTCTGGGATCTGTCCAGCTTGCAGCAACCCTTCAGGAAGGTGGGTAGCATTGGCCACAAGTCTAAAAAGCTGTAGGACTCATAGGAGCCTGAATCCAGAAGACCTGGGTTTACTGTGCATGGAGAACCACTCCCCCCAGGTTCCCTCAACTCCAACCAGAAGATTTTACAAGTACTGTGGGCATACAAAAGGAGCATGACAAAAGCCCACAATATCTGTTCTTAGAGCACTCTAAAGAGAGAGAGAGAGAGAGAGAGCACTTTATAGCATGGAAGATAATATCTAACATCATCATCACACGGGGAATAATTCAGGCCAAAGTGGGAGCCCTCAGTACATGAGGACTTGATTGCTCTGGTCAACTGAAAAAAACACAGAACCTAAAAGTTGAGGATTACATTTTATTCAGTGGACATTCTAAAGACTGAAGACCAGAACATAACATCTCAGATAGCTCTGGGAGTCTGCTCTGAAGAGACAAGGGGGGAGCCAGGATATATAGGAGTTTTTGCAAAAAAAGACTAAGTAGTAATGAAACCAAGCAGGACCCTATGGGGCTCCTGGACACAAAAGCCTTTCTGTGCCCACTTCCCTGAGTTTCAAAGGACAGCTCTAACAGTTGCTTATCAAGTAAGGGAGGGAATGCAAAGACAAGGGAGGAACAGTCAAGAAACAATAGTGTAGCCGAGGGCAGGGCCCTGGTTCCCCCTCAAGGAATACACATGACATTATTTTTGAGACCTTCTGTAGAACTAAAACCTCCACCAAATGGAAGACCTGATGAAGCACTCTTCATTCCAGAGAAAGTCACAGTTTGCCCACCATCACTGACACCACATGATCTCTAGATTGAAGGAATGTGGGCCCTGCATGCACCCTGATCCTTATCAGCAACCCCACCCCTGGACTATAAGGCTCCTTACAAACCCTCCTGGCTTGGGACCCAGTTTGAGGGCATTAGCCCACTGTGATTCCCCCATTTGCCTGGCAAACAATAAAGTATTCTTTTTTACTTCATGGAAAGCTCTGTCTCTGAGATTTATTAATTTAGTGTCAGGGTACAGAGGCCAGATTTGGCTCCAAATTTTTGTGGTTCTGATTTGGGGATGGCCCCAGGAGGGTCTCCTGGTTTGATTGAATGTTCCAAGGTTTTCTCCAAATCAGCTTCTTTTGAGACAGTGGAGGCTAGATTGTCTGGGACTTGCTTGGAAAGGCTGCACCCTGGCCGGACACAGTCCTGGTAGTTGGAACTCCAAGGTGGGAGTGCAGCAGCAGGACCATTCTAGCAGCTATCAAGTCCACTTCCTTCTTCCTCCTGCCTCAGCCAGCCTGGATTTCCTACTCCAAGTAATTATTTTGGGTGAAATAGAAAAGAATAGCTTTATTGCTTTGCCTGAGAAGAGGGCCACAGCAGCCTAATGCCCTCAAAACTGTGTGCCCCACCTTGTGTGGGGAGGAGGGGGCAGAGGTTGTGAGGAGTCTTAGAATCCAGGGATGGAGTTGCTGATAAGGTTCAGGGCGTGTGCAGGGTCCACATTGCTTCAATCCAGGAACCACCTGGTGCCGGGCAGCAATGGGCAAACTGTGCCCTTCTCTGGAATGAAGACTGCTTCATCAAGCAGTTAACACCCTGAGTCCCCTCAGATGCACAGTTGGGTGTGACTGTAGTGGCTGAGGGCTTGGTAGTGGGCATCCCATTTGTCTCCATCATGAGTTCCCTCAAGGCTCACCATTGGAGCAGCTGTAATGTGATGGCGTCATAGCTGCAACATCCTTTGTTTACCGGTATGGTAGGCAACATTTTCCATTCACACTGTGTAACTCAATATGGCAAAGAAGCCCCATGAAGAAGGCAGGTGTGGGATGCACCTTAAAGAGGGGATGATAGCAATAACTACTGCCACATCTGTGTCCTTCTGACTTTCCAGACTCTCTGAAAAGTGCCTTTCATGGGACTCTTTACCATGTCACCCTTCTGCCAACACTTGGACATTGCTATTAATAGCATTTTCATTTTACCTGCAGTAGCTTTGACTTTGAGGTTAAATAAGTTAAATAACTCTAAAGTTAAACAGCAAGCCAAGGGGTAATTACATAATTTTAACACAGATCTCTCTAACCACAAAGTCCATGTTCTTAACTATAGTTCCACACATTAGGATGGGTAGGAGGCAGGTGGCCCTGTGATTTTCAAAAAGGCAAGAGGAAATAGAGACTTGAATGAGCCCAGGATCTGTGACGGGGAGAAAGAAAGACACCCTTGTTAGCCAGCAGGGGTCAATTTACAGAGGAGGGGAAATGAGGTCAAATGTGCTTAGAAGAGCAAGATCACAGTCTGCCTTGACGACCAGCCAGTGGAGTCAGTCCTTGTAATATGTCCACATTAGGTTCTGGAGCAGAGGCTGGGATGGGACCACAAAGATGAGTCCAGGGCCAGCCAGGAGGTTATTGCAGAGATCCAGGTGAGGACAACAGGGTCTAAATAGCAATTGTGTTGAAAGGAAGAAGGAAAGGAGGCAGCAGAGAAGTGTTCCAGAGGGAGATGAAAGAGGAAATGGTGGAGAGAGAGCAGGAGTCAAGAGAAGACTTCTATGGGCCCACAGAGCATCTGGGCCCAGGACAGAGGCCACCCAGCTTCTACCCCAGGGTCCAGAGCTATGGTGTGTCTCTCTCCCCAACTAGAGTGGAATTGCCATCAGGTCACAACTTGGTTTAATTTATTGATATATTCTCAAGGGGATCTCCTTCCAACCCCAATTCTTTCTCCCCTCAACATGTACATATAAATTCACACCTTAATTGCTCTTTCTTGTGTCTCTAGATCTCAGGAGGAAGAGAAACAGGAACAGGGAAAGGAAGACTTCTTAGTTGCTGTGTGGTATATTTCATGGCCTCTATGAGCCTCAGTTTTCATATCATTAAAATGAAGATAGTAACCTCCTAGAGGGGTTAAGAGAATACCAAATAGGTGAAATGCTTTGAAGTGTTGAATAATATATGCATAATTAAAATGTACATATAATTTTAATATATATATATATATATATATAATTTTACTTATATAACTAGTTAGAAGTTTTTACAATAGATGTTTCTCCTGTCTACCTGGAGTCTATTGTGGGTAGAATATTGAGGCAGACAAGCAGAAAAATCTTGAAAGCAGCAAGAGAAAATAATTCATCCAGTAAAGTCATCCCAACAAGATTAGCAGCTGTTTTTGCATGAGAGATCATGAAAACCAGGACAGTGGATGCCATATTCAAAGTGTTAAAAAAAAAAATGGTTAACCAAGAATCCTATATCCAGTAGAACTATCTTTGTGAAATCAAGACATTCACAGATAAACAAAAACAGACAATGCTTTGTTAGGAAGCATGATTAGAAATACTAAAGTCAGTTTTTCAGTTGAAAGCAAGTTGAAATTAACTCTAGACAGTAATTCAAATCCTATGCCCCCCCCAAAAAAAAACCACCAATATAGGTGATTATGTCATTATAAGAGATAGTATAAATGCATATTTCTTTTCCTTTTTTTAACTCATTTAAAAAGCAATTGTGCAGAGCAATATGTATATAATGTACTATCCAGACTATAACATACAGAAATGTAATATATTTGAAAATAGCACCACAAAGGAGAGGGAGCAAAGTTGTGTTGAGGAAAGGAAATCACACCACATGGTGATGCAAATCCACAGGACCAGAAGAGAAACAGAATTTTTTTTTTAAGGGTTTGAATAACCAACTTTATAAACACATACTTTCAATAAATTAGACATCAATTACAGGGGGAAAAAACCTGTAAAAAACACAAACACATGGAAGTTAAACAGTACACTTCTAAACAGCCAAGGATCACTAAAGAAATCAAAGAGGAAATAAAAAACACCTAGAAACAAATGACAACAAAAGCACGTCAACCCAAAACCTATGTTGCTTAGTTTGTCATGCTTAGCATGCTTAGCATGCTTAGCATGTCACTAAGTCATGTCTGACTCTTTGAAATCCCATGGACTGTAGCCTGCCAGGCTTCTCTGTCCATGGGATTTCTCAGGCAAGAATACGGGGGTGAGTTGGATCCATTTCCTTTGTCTGACAGGACTGTAGCCTGCCATTCTCTGTCCATGGGATTTCTCAGGCAAGAATACGGGGGTGAGTTGCCATTTCCTTTTCCAGGGGATCTTCCCAACTCAGGGATCAAGTCCAGATCTCCTGCATTGCAGGCAGATTCTTTACTGCTACACCACTGGGGAAGCTATGGGATGCAGCAAAAGCAGTTCTATTTTACCTTGTTGGGGTTCTCACAGCAAGTATACTGGGGTCGCTTGCCATTCCCTCCTCCAGTGGATCCTGTTTTGTCAGAACTTTCCACTATGACCTGTCCATCCTGGGCAGCCCTGCATGGCATGGCTCATAGCTTCATTGAGTTATGCAAGCCCTTTCACCACAGGTAGTGATCAATATACCCTTAGAAAAGCATAAGTCAAAAAGACTCATGTACCCCAACGTTCACTGCAGCACTATTTACAAGAGCCAGGACATGGAAGCAAGCTAGATGCCTGTCATTAGATGAATGCATAAAGAAACTGTGATATGTGTACACAATGGAATATTACTTAGCCATAAAAAGGAATGAATTTGAGTCCATTCTAGTGAGGTAGATGAACTTAGAGTCTGTTATATAGAGTGAAGTAAGAGAGAAACAAAGGTATATTAACACATATATATGTTAGGACAATGGTACCGATGAACCTATTTGCAGGGCAGGAATAGAGACGAAAACATAGAGAACAGACTTGTAGACACAGCAGGGAAGAAGAGGATGGGATGAATTGAGAGAGCAGCATTAAAACATACACATTACCATGTGTAAAACAGAGAGTGGTGGGAAGTTGCTATATAGGGCAGGAAGTTCAACCTGGTGCTCTGTGACAACCTAGAGGGGTGAGATGGGGTGGGGGTGGGAGATATGTTCAAGAGTGAGGGGTCATATGTATACTTACGGCTGATTCACACTGTTGTATGGCAGAAACCAACACAACATCGTAAAGCAATTATCCTCCAATTAAAAATAATTGTTTTTTTAAAAAACCCACATACTTTCTACTCACTCTCTCAGTTTCTCTAAAAGGCATAAAGTTATATAAAGTAATAATTACAACAATATATTGTTAAGTTTGTAACATTTATTAGTGCAACATCGGTAGTCCAGAACGGGGGATGAGGGAATAGACCTGAATAGGAGTAATGTTTCTATATCTCACTGGAATTAAGTTAGTTACTAACAGCTAGTTAGTAAATCTGAAATACATTCTGGTAATTGAAGAAGTACATGGTAGCCCCTACGGCAACCGTTAAGAAAAAATTCTTCAAAAAAAACCATTAAAGGAATTACAATGTTACAATAGAAAATATTCACTTAATGCAAAAAAGAAAGAAAAGAAAGAAAAGCTCAGATCAAAGCTTACCTGTATTATGAGATCTTAGTTGTGAGTTCCCCATCACCTGCTTAAATTGGCCACTTCCTTCAGTGGATCTGCTTTCACTGTCTGCCCCATCCTGGCATCCTTAAATGTTCACTGCCTTTTCTCTTTCATTTATTTTCCCCACAAGACAGGAAGCCCCCCCAGATACAAGGACACTCTTGAGTCCCCATTGTGTAATACAGTATCTTACACTTCAGTATTTTATAAATGTTGAATCAAAAAATACAAATTGACTCTAGTACATGGTCAGACAGAGCTACGGTGCTGGGGCTCCAAATGACCCAGGGAGATGAGAACGTCATCTTGCTGGGCGTTTCAGTCCTTGGCTACAAGGGGTGGGCCCCTATGTCACCCAACATGCTGAGTGTGCCAAAATAGGACGTTGCCATAAGGTACGAGGAATCACAGGTAGATGTAGGGCCTCCCTGTGTACTCCATCCCATTCTCCTCCTCTTCCCACACTTGAAAAGAAGAACCAGGGCCACAGCAAAGGAGGAAGAGTAGGTCCCAGGAACGCAGCCTCTGATTTTCAAGCTGCTTCATCCCTCTCCTTAACGCACTCCCAAGACTGTATTATACAAGCCCCCAGAGCCATCACACGTGCTTTTTCTCCCCATCGTGATTTGATCCAGGACGTTGCTCTGAGTCACACACTAACCCAGGTTCACTCCTTCCAGGTGGCAAAGCCTACAGCGCTGTGACACTGCCTTTGTCACCGCAGAAAGCCTTGGTGCCCCAAGTCACCCAGGTACTGGCTTCTCAGGAGGCAGAGTGGCAAAGTGTCTGCCTGCCAGTGCAGGAGACATGGGTTTGATCCCTGCGTTGGGAAGATCTCTTGGAATAGGAAATGGTGACCCACTCCAGTATTCTTGCCTGAAACATTCTGTGGACAGAGGATCCTGGCGGGCTGCAGTCCATGGGGTCGCAAACAGCTGGACGTGACTGAGTGACTCAGTCTTACACTGCACTGCAGGAAAGCTCTTTGCTCTGAGAGAGCACTAGATGCCAGACAACAAGCTAACTCTGTAGTTCTCTGCATGGGCTTTTCTGTTAACTGTGAATTCACCAGAAATGCACGTTGAAATAAACGTTACCTTTAATTCAAAAATCTCGTAATGCAAAGTGTGAAAGGTTGAAGCACTGAGGTCAGAGGCTCCTGGGACAAGGATCGAAACACCTGTTTTGGAGACAACTTGACAGTACTTACTAACAGCCTCAAGAATAATCATTTGTTTGGACCAAGAAATTCCACATTTAGGTATTCACCCTAAGGAAATTACCATGTGTATACACAAGAAGTTATTTGCAGAATAAAATTTGTCTTTTAATTTTTAACACAGAATTCACTATGCATTTTCTGTCACATCCATACAATTATTTAGATCAATAATTACAGTCATCTAAAATTATGTTGCAGAGTACAACTAATGAAAAGGAATAGCATTAATTTACAATACAAATTTTAAGTGTTACGAAAACTGTATGTACAGTATGGTCTCCCTTGGGAATGACATATATTTGTGTAATTTAGAAGTGCACTTTTATCACATTTTACCATCTTTGCCTTTTCTTTAATTGATGTATAGTTGATTTACAGTGTTGTGTTAGTTTCAGGTGTATATCAAAGTGATTCAGTTACACACACACACACATATATATATATATATAGATAGATAGATAGATATATTCTTTCTCAGATTCTTTTGCCTTGTAGATTATTACAAGATATTGATTACAGCTCTCTGCACTATAAATAGGTCCTTGCTGTTTATCTCTTTTATATAAAGTAATGTGTATCCGTTAATACAAAACTCCTAATTTATCCCTCCCAGCACCTACCATTTTAGGATTTGAAATAGCTCAACTGGAATTTCATCACCTCCACTAGCTTTGTTCATAGTGATGCTTCCTAAGGCCCACTTGACTTCACACTCCAAGATGTCTGGCTCTAGGTGAGTGATCACACCATCATGGTTATCTGGGTCATGAAGATCTTTTTTTGTATAGTTCTTCTATGTATTCTTGCCAACTCCATCTTCTACTTCTGTTATGTCCATACAATTTCTGTCCTTTATTATGTCCATCTTTGCATGAAATGTTCCCTTGGTATCTCTAATTTTCTTAAAGAGATTTCTAGTCTTTCCAGTTCGAATGTTTTCCTCTATTTCTTTGCATTGATCACTGAGGAAGGCTTTCTTATCTCTCCTTGCTATTCTCTGGAACTCTGCATTCAGATGGGTATATCCTTCCTTTTCTCCTTTGCCTTTCTCAATTATTTGTAAGGTCTCCTCAGACAGCCGTCTTGTCTCTTTGCATCTCTTTTTCTTGGGGATGATTTTGATCACCATCTCCTATACAATGTCATGAACCTCTGTCCATAGTTCTTCAGGCACTCTGTCTATCAGATCTAATCCCTTCAATCAACTTGTGGCTTCCACTGTGTAATCGTAAGGGATTTGATTTAGGTCATAACTTAATGGCCTAGTGGTTTTTGCTACTTTCTTCATTTTAAGTCTGAACTTTGCAATAAGGGCTTCCGTGATCGCTCAGTTGGTAATGAATCTGCCTGCAATGCAGGAAACCCCGGCTCAATTCCTGGGTCAGGAAGATCCACTAGAGAAGGAATAGGCTACCCACTCCACTACAGTGTTCTTGGGTTTCCCTTGTGGCTCAGCTGGTAAAGAATCTGCCTGCAAGGTGGGAAACCTGGTTTCAATCCCTGGGTTTGGAAGATCCCCTGGAGAAAGGAAAGGCTACCCACTTCAGTATTCTGGCCTGGAGAATTCCATAGACTGTATAGTCCACAGGGTCACAAAGAGTTGGACATGACTGAGTGAATGTCACTTTACTTGAAATAAGGAGTTCAAGATCTGAGCCACAGTCAGCTCCCAGTCTTGGTTTTGCTGACTGTATAGAGCTTCTCCATCTTCAACTGCAAAGAATACAATCAATCTGATTTTGGCATTGACCATCAGGTGATGCTCATGTGTAGAGTTTTCTCTTTGTGCTGTTTGAGAAGAGAGTTTGCTATGACCAATGCACTCTCTTGGGAAACTTCTGTTAGCCTTTGTCCTGCTTCATTTTGTACTCCAAGGCCAAACATGCCTGTTACTGCAGGTATCTCTTGACTTCTTACTTTTACATTCTAGTCCCTTGTGGAAAACTCAGCAGTGGCCACAGGACTGGAAAAGATCAATTTTCACTCTAATCCCAAAGAAGGACAAAGCCAAAGAAAGTTCGAACTACTGCACAATTGCACTCGTTTCACATGCTAGCAAAGTAATGCTCAAAATTCTCCAAACCAGGCTTCAACTATATGTGAACCGAGAACTTCCAGATGTTCAAGCAGGATTTAGAAAAGGCAGAGGAACCAGAAATCAAATTGCCAACATCCATTGGATCATAGTAGAAGCAAGAGAATTCCAGAAAACACCTACTTCTGGTTCATTGACTATGCTAAAGCCTTTGACTGTGTGGATCACAACAAACTGTGGACAATTCCTAAAGAGGTGGGAATACAGACCATCTTACCTGCCTTGTGCAAAACCGGTATGCAGGTCAAGAAGCAACAGTTGGAACCAGATATGGAATAATGGACTGGTTTGAAATTAGGAAACGAGTAAGTCAAGGCTGTATCTTGTCACCCTGTTTATTTAACTTATTGCAGAGTACATCATGAGAAATGCCGAGCTGGATGAAGCGCAAGCTGGAATCAAGATTGCAGGGAGAAATATCAATAACCTCAGATATGCGGAAGACACCACCCTTATGGCAGAAAGTGAAGGGGAACTAAAGAGCCTCTTGATGAAAGTGAAACAGGAGAGTAAAAAGTTGGCTTAAAACTCAGCATTCAAAACATGAAGATCATCACTTGCTTCCAGTCCATCACTTCATGGAAAATAGATGGGGAAACAATGGAAACAGTGACAAACTTTATAGTCTTGGGCTCCAAAATCACTGCAGATGGTGACTGCAGCCATGAAATTAAAAGATGCTTGCTCCTTGGATGAAAAGCTATGACCAAATAGACAGCATGTTAAAAAGCAGAGACAGTAATTTTCTGACAAAGGTCTGTCTAGTCAAAACTATGGTTTTTCCAGTAATCATGTATGGATATGAGAGCTGAACCATAAAGAGGACTGAATGATGAAGAATTGATGCTTTTGAACTGTGGTGCTGGAGAAGACTCTTGAGAGTCCCTTGGACTACAAGGAGATCCGACCAGTCAATCCTGAAGGAAATCAATCCTGAATATTCATTGGAAGGACTGATGATGAAGCTGAAGCTCCAATACTTTGGCCACCTGATGCAAATAGCCGACTTATTAGAAAAGACCCTGATGCTGGGAAAGACTGAAGGCAGGAGGAGAAGGGGTTGACAGAAGATGAGATGGTTGGATTGCATCACCAACTCTACAGGCAGGAGTTTGAGCAAGGTCTGGGAGATGGCGAAGGACAGGGAAGCCTGGTGTGCTGCAGTCCATGAGGTTGCAAAGAGTCAGACACAACTGAGCAACTGAACAACGACCTCCGCTTTGGTAACCATAAGTTTGTTTTCTATGGGACTTTACTACTTCTGAAATGGAATCATCTTACCACTGAAAGTGCTTCCTTTTTTATCTAAAAGGCTATTAATTGATCAAGAGCATGTCTTAGAAATGATGATACCTTAGAATCAAGAAAACACATGTGCACACTTGGAAGAACATGCCAAAATGTTAGCTGTAGTTAAGCTTACAGATGATTTTTCTTTGTTTTTATTAACTTTCACTTTCTAATTTCTCTTCAATAAGCATATATTGAAAATGACATCTAGAAAATGATGTTCATAGGCAAAACACTCTCTGACATAAATCACAGCAGGATCCTCTATGACCCACCTCCCAGAATATTGGAAATAAAAGCAAAAATAAACAAATGGGACCTAATGAAACTTAAAAGCTTTTGCACTACAAAGGAAACTATAAGTAAGGTGAAAAGACAGCCCTCAGATTGGGAGAAAATAGCAGCAAATGAAGCAACAGACAAAGGATTAATCTCAAAAATATACAAGCAACTCCTGCAGCTCAATTCCAGAAAAATAAATGACCCAATCAAAAAATGGGCCAAAGAACTAAACAGACATTTCTCCAAAGAAGACATACAGATGGCTAACAAACACATGAAAAGATGCTCAACATCACTCATTATTAGAGAAATGCAAATCAAAACCACAATGAGGTACCATTACACGCCAGTCAGGATGGCTGCTATCCAAAAGTCTACAAGCAATAAATGCTGGAGAGGGTGTGGAGAAAAGGGAACCCTCTTACACTGTTGGTGGGAATGCAAACTAGTACAGCCGCTATGGAAAACAGTGTGGAGATTTCTTAAAAAACTGGAAATGGAACTGCCATATGACCCAGCAATCCCACTTCTGGGCATACACACTGAGGAAACCAGATCTGAAAGAGACACATGCACCCCAATGTTCATCGCAGCATTGTTTATAATAGCCAGGACATGGAAGCAACCTAGATGCCCATCAGCAGACAAATGGATAAGGAAGCTGTGTACATATACACCATGGAATATTACTCAGCCATTAAAAAGAATTCATTTGAATCAGTTCTAATGAGATGGATGAAACTGGAGCCCATTATACAGAGTGAAGTAAGCCAGAAAGATAAAGAACATTACAGCATACTAACACATATATATGGAATTTAGAAAGATGGTAATGATAACCCTATATGCAAAACAGAAAAAGAGACACAGGTGTACAGAACAGACTTTTGGACTCTGTGGGAAAAGGCGAGGGTGGGATGTTTCAAGAGAACAGCATCGAAACATGTATATTTTCTATAGTGAAACAGATCACCAGCCCAGGTTGGATGCATGAGACAAGTGCTCGGGCCTGGTGCACTGGGAAGACCCAGAGGGATTGGGTAGAGAGGGAGGTGGGAGGGCGGATCGTGATGGGGAATACATGTAAATCCATGGCTGATTCATGTCAATGTATGACAAAACCCACTACAACATTGTAAAGTAATTAGCCTCCAACTAATAAAAATAAATGAAAAAAAAAATGATGCTCATTGAAAATATTTTTATTGTCTGCTTATTGAAAATATTTCAAAGAAATGTGACAGCAGCCCAATCTCCCACCTCAGTCAGTACAAACTGACAACAACGATTTCAAGGTGATGTGGTGTTCAGAGACTTGCTGGGTCCCTAAGTGGTCATCACAAGGCCTGGGGACAATGCTCCCTGGTCGCCATCAAGGTCCATCAGGCCATCGTCAGGAGGGCCTGGGGACGCTGCTCCTGTATCCCCATCACATCACCCACGTTGCTGTGCACCCTGAGAGCAGCCCATGTGCACACCTGGCCCCTCTGGATCTTTGGTAAGTCTTCAGGGAGACAGGCCTTACATCAGGGCCCCAGCCTCCCGGGAGATGCTCTTTTTCAGTGAGCAGCAAAATGTAAGCACACAATAAGTAAAATGAAAACACATGACAGGAAAAATTTTCAGGTGATTCACGGGTAATCACAGAAAGGCTGGTACAAGCAGAAAGAAACAGTAAGAATCAAAGGTGGCCTTTAGAAGGTGAGAGGGTCTTTCAAAGGCTTCACCCAGGAGTGTAGGCAGATGTGAAGCCAGCCTGGTCCGAAGCCCAGGGACTGGGTGGGGGCGCCCTGTGGGGTAGGTGGAGGGGAGGCAGTCAGGCACTGCGGGGGAAAATGTCCACGCTAGAAGGAGGGTTTGGGCCTTATCTGGGAGTAAAAGAAGAATTTTGAGCACAGTTGCACCAAAATGAACAAACTGCAGTGTCATTTTAGTATGAAACAGGAGACTCAGACAAGCTTGTCTCCTTGTAGCCATGATGGGGCAGATACACACACACACACACACACACACACACACACACCCCTAGATACTGGGCCTGGATATGAGACCTGCCAGTGGAGTGTGAACAGGAGTGACCCACGCCAGTCCAGGTGCAACTTCGAATGTACCCGAGGATTTGCAGGGACCAGGGGAAGAGCAGTGCCCAGATGGCCAGGCACCTCCCATCAGGAAGCCCCAGACCTGACCTGACCAGGAACAAAGCCAGGCAGCCGCCCTGCCCTGGAGAGAGGAGGAATCACTACAAGATGTCAGTAGTTTGTGGTCCCAACAAAAAGTTGGCTGATAACTTCTTCTGAAAGTCAAGTGTAGGAAGGAACACATCATTCACCTCAAAGGTCTAGTCAAGGAAGTTCTGGCTGTACAAGAATTTGCCATGTGCTACATGAGTATTCCCAGGTGGCGCTAGTGGTAAAGAACCCACCTGCCAATGCAGGAGACATAAGAGAGGTGGGTTTGATCCCTGGGTCAGGAAGATGGCTTGGAGAAGGGTATGGCAACCCGCTCCAGTATTCTTGCCTGGAAAGTCCCACGGACAGAGGAGCCTGACAGGCTACAGTCCAAAGGGCTGCACAGAGTCGGACACGACTGAAGCGACTTAGCGTGAGCACGCACATTAGTATTAACGTGGATCAGCAGCAGACTCCCCAGACTGCCCCGTCTGCTGCTCGAGTCCCCACTCACCCGTCACTCCGGGCAATGGCTGGCTTCACAGCGTTGGTACACCACTGTAGCGTCTTCAGCCTCCCCTCCGAGGGCCCTGTGCCCTTTGACTTTAGGCAATTCTTTGTGTCACAGAAACCTCGTGGGGTGGACATGGAATTTGTCAGGACACCTGAGGCTTCTGCACGTGGCATGCTCAGCCCTGTGGGTCTTCCAGGCGCTGTGGTCACTGCTGCAAACACAGACATGGGGAGGACATCCCTGCCCTGAAGAAGCTTGTGGCCAGCAGGTCCATAAATGTCATTCTGTTGAGTTAGAAAGGGGGAGAGATTCCACCATTATCTTCAAGGTGCCTCTCTGACAGTGACATTAACAAACAAAGGAATAACAAATCCCATGCTCTGATTTGTGGTTTCATCTGAGGAGCCTCAGCATTTCAAGGCCATTTGGGGGAGCACTAGAGCATCAGAGGAAACACAGAGAGGTCCCCAGAGAAAGGTAATGGTGAGTGTGGGTGTGTGGGTGAGGTGGGGAGAGAGGCCGAACCTTCCCACACCAACCCTGGGACAAAGACAGTGCGTCCTCTCACTTCCCGCACCCACCCCACTCCCTCCAGCTCAGGGATCTTTGATCTGGGAAGGTGACCGGGAACCAATAGAAAGAGCATCATTCTTAGGCCAACCTTCAACTCTCTCAACCAATTTTCTTGACCAAAAGGGAAAAGTTATGGAGCATTTATGGAAATGTGTGGGGATGTCTTTGACACCATGAATGGTGTGGGGGACTCTAGCCTTTAGAGCTGAGGGCCCTCACATGCTGAGAGCCCTGTGACGCAGGTGTCAATCCCATGCACCAGGGATTGTGCAGATCAGTCAGGCTCCATGGTGAGACACTCAGATGGATGGTGCCCTGTCTGGTATTTGATGATTCTAGGATCATTTCAATAGTGAAGTGAAAGTCACTCAGTGGTGTCCAGCTGTTTGTGACCCCAATGACTATACAGTACACAGGATTCTCCAGGCCAGAATACTGGAGTGGGTAGCCTTGCCCTTCTCCAGGGGATCTTCCCAACCCAGGGATCGAACCCAGGTCTTCCACATTGTAGGCAGATTCTTTACCAGCTGAGCCACAAGGGAAGCCCTCATTTCAAATGGAGCATCTTAATTAAAAATTACCAGAAGACACGCCGATGGACCACCACATTTCCACCATCTATGCCTCCGGACATACAGATTAGTATGTCTAGACAGTGTCAGCATCATGGACTTCTTAACTGCTGTCTATAGAAGCAGTTCTTCCTTCTGCCCTGAACTGGGTCCTTCATGCTTCTTGGGTGACCGCTGGCCCCTTGTGTAGACCACATCATCCTGGCACACTGCCTGGCACCGGCCGCAGCCAGGGCCTGATGTCGTGGGGCCACAACGGCCACAGACACGAAGGGGCTTTGTGGCCACAGCGGAGAGAAGCAGGCCTTTTGTTGCAGACTCAGTCTCCACATCCCTGCCCAGAGGAAGAGCAGAAAACTGGGGGGTCATTATCAACAAATATCCAAGAACTGCCCTGCGGGTGAAATGACAGCTTAATTGCTGACTGAGGAAGAAGTGTGCAAATCCAATCAGGAAGTAACTGGATTTGAAAGCTTAAAACCTTGTATGGATTGTGGGTGGAGCAAATCCTCTACACATCAGGAAAAATACAGCCTGCAGCTGCAATTCACAACACTACTTTAAAACAATGTCCTCACAAGAAGCGGAAGAATCAAAGACCATCCTTTGCTCTGCACTTTGGGGTTTTTTGACTAGCACTGCAGTCAGGGATGAAAACATCTGTTCACACAGGAATCCAGCTGTTGAACCAAGAAATTAAGTAAATTCACTGCGAGTGCGGGCTGAAGTGGGGTGGGGGGAGGGGATGGGAAGGGAGAGAAGTACGAAAGGAGAGATGTGAGAGGGACCGAGAGAAGGATGGAGGGGTGGAGGGAGAGAGGAAAGATAGAGGGAGGAGGAAAAAGGGAGAGGAGAGGGGGAAATACGGAGGGTGGGGCAATGAGGGGAGGGGAACAGGAGTGAGCTCTGAGCTCAAATCTACAGAGGCAGGTCTTTCTTATATTATTAGGCTCCCACTTTGATGGAGAATCAAAAAAAGAAAGTATCGACTTCATTGGGGGTAAAGACATAGGAACCAAGCAACTCCTTGCATAAGAGCTTCTCATGAGAGATGCCTTCCAAGGGGAAGTGCCCTGCCCACACAGTGGGTTTGCACCTCAGCCTTGACCCTGGCCCCCCCAATCCTCACCCCTTCGACTTGCTTGGACACCACAATGAGGGATGAGCCTGTGACTTGGTATTTTTAATGTGAAGGATACAAAGTCCCTGTTGTCCTGGGGCTGTTATGCTGACATGATCTGTGCATCTTTCTACCCTACTTCTGTTTCTCCCAAGGAAGTGAGGAAAACAAGTTTGACTTCCTTAAGCTAGTATGAGGGGTAGATCTTCCCTCACTAATGGCTGTCACAGCACCCCACCCCCACCCAGACCTGAGCCACCTTAACTCCTGCATCCCCTCTTGAGAGGGTCCTGCTCTTGGACTCCTGTCGGGACTCTCCCCTCCCTGTGGGTTGAGTCTGCAAGTCAGGGACCAGGTACACGACCCCTCTGGGCCAGACCTTAGAAACTCCTGCCACCAAGCATGAGGCAGCAAGCAGGCCTCTTCTCTGGACCCTCTTCTCCAGGACGGAAGATGCTATGTGAACCCCTGGGCTTGCACGGCCATGTGCAGAGGGGAGACCGCCCCACACACATAAGGCCCTGGATACAGAGAGGAATCAGGGCTGGGCAGAATGAGGAAGAGCCTTCCCTGTGCATCTCTTCTTGGGGGTACAAAGGTAGAGGGGGTGCATTAGATGCTTTCAAACTTCTCAACAAAAAAAATAAATAAATAAACTTCTCAACAACCTGTGACCCTGTTAGGCGGATGAGCCATTGGAGAAATCAAGTACGTGGAAGGGGAGGTAGTGTGACTAGAGGTGGGGCTTTTAGGAACTGGCGACATCCTCTAAACAACATGGCAAATGCCCCTGCCAGCAGGAATGTAGCAGCGACATGCACAGCTCACCTGAGCACATAAGTCTGTGGGTCTCTGTCACCTTCAGCCGTTCGTCCTGACTCTCTTCACACCTTCCCTGCCTGCCTGTGTCTGCCAGGGCCCCAGGACTTTCCTGCTTTCTTGTCCCTCTACAAGAGAGGAAATGAGCAATGAACCACTTCCCATGCAGCTACGATGCCATCCCCTCCATATCAGATAAGCTTGGCCACACAGCACAGAATCTACAGCACCAAGACAGGCATTGGGGTTTCTCATCACAGGAAAGGATTTCCAGCTGAACTGACTGAGGAAGACTGGTTTTGGACTGATGCCAGGAGCTGCCTTTGCCATGGTACCCCTGCTCCAGGGCTCCTGCCTGAGCCACACTGACCAACAGGACGCGATCTCTGCCTCCTGCCCCGACGGACTTGGCTTAGAATGCAGGTCCCTCCCAAGACATCTCATCAGGGTCCTACATGGTCTCTGGAACATCAACTTCAAGGAGTCTGGGAGGTACTGGGGTGCATCTCCTGGATGGAATCAGAAGGGATGCACACTGAGCACCCCACCCCCACCCCAGCCCCAGCCCCAGCCCCAAAGCATCACCCCTTCCTGGAAGCTCCTCTGCAGATATCTCCTCACTACACTGGGCATAAAGCGTCGCCATAAGAGAAGGCGTCCAACCTTCATCAGGACACAAGTCGGCATTGGAGGGCTCTTGCAGCAGGAGACAGCACACAGGCTGAGGTGCAGATAGAGGGAGGGGCAGGTGCGTGGTGCGTGGCAAGGCCAGGCCCAGCCTGGAGGCGCCCTGTGCTCTGGAAGAGCTTGAAGGAGCAAAGCAAGACAGGGCTGGCAGACAATGGTGTGAGGTCTGCTCTCTCCCCTGGCCCACCCTGGCCTCACGTGCCCGGAGAAGCACAGGGTCCCTGCACAGCTGCCTCCTAGGGTCTTGGGTACGCTGACCCGGCAACCCTTCTCTAAGGGCATTCCATGCCTGGGTCCTCTCTCCTTCTCCCCAAATTTGTACAGTGTAATCTTCCTCCCAGAAAGGGAACTTGTGACTTATGGTCACTGTCACTGAAGCTTCAGCTTCAATAAGCAGCTCAGGAAAGTGTGGCTCTGTCCACTCTCCAGGGACAGTGACCAAAGGACACCAGATGCTATCAGGCAATTTGCTTCTGGGACTTAGGTCTTGGGAAACCCGGATAGCCAGCTGCACACGGCCGCTGGGAACCCAGGAGAGCAGAGCCCTGTTGCAGTCAGACCAAACCACGGGAACTAAGGAGCACTTAACCAGCCTTTCCAGAGAGAGTCCAAGCTCTTACGTCGGCCAGTCTCCAATGACAGTACAGTCTAAGTGGGAGCAGGTCATGGGGTCAAGGAGGAACTCAAGAGACAAAACAAATTTCAGGAATCACCAAGAAACCACACTCTCTTCTAGGCAATTAATATTAATAAAAGTACCTAGAACTCCAATGGAAGCTGTCTTCAGAATCTCAAAGCACCCACTTCCCTGTATTAGTCAGGTGTTTATGTGGAGAACTTAAATGAAAAGAAAGCCATAGTGACCTTGAAGCGAACTCCATCCTAAACTCAAAACAATATAATCTCAAAATATAAGAAGCAACAGCTAACAAACCCATGAAGAGAGTAAGTCAACCATGGGGAGTGGTGACTTAGGACATGTTTCCCAAATACTAGTGGCTCAACAGACCATAAACATGAACAAAGATGCACCACACGCTTCAACCATCAGAGAAATTACAAAATCCTTAGCAGTGAGCTAACGATGACAACACTGCCTATCAAAATCTGGAGGCTTTTGGCCCGGACTGTTTCATACGTAGGTTCTGTCAAATTGTCTTCTTTTTTTTTTTTTTTTTTTAGTGTTTTAAAATTTATATAAACATAGCAAACTAGATGCATCACTCTCAACATTAGGTTTTTAGTAGCTAATAAAATAGATACTCAGCTTGTTTCATCATACACATGTATCAAATTTTACTTAGTTTAGAATATGGAAGGACTTCACTGGTGGTCCATTGGCTAAAATTTTGCACTCCCAGTGCAGGTGGCCCAGGTTCAATCCCTGGTCAGGGAACCAGATTCCAGATGCTGCAGTTAAGACCTGGCACAACAAAATTATTTAAAAATAAAAAATTATTTTTTAAAAAAAGAATATATTGTTTTAAATTTTTTATTATTTCAAACCATGCTGCAATCAATAATCTTTTGCATATATCTTAGCATTTATGCAAGAGCAATTCTATGTGAGGTAAAAAGTGTAATCTCTTTGTTAAAGGATATGTTTATTACACATTAATTATAAACAATTAATTACAAAAATTAATTGATGCTACAAAATTATACTTCCTCAAAGACTGTATTAGAAAACTCACTGACTATTCTCCATTCATCAAGTGGTATAGCTAGATATTTAGCCAACCTATAAGGCTGAAAATTCTGTCTCAACTTGCAACACTGAGATGATTACATTGCTTTCCTCCTACAACCTATTATGTAGTTACTGTGTTAAAAGATTTTCTAACTTGAAATAATACCTGTATTCCTGAAAGCTCTGTTAAATTTTCAAGGAATAGATATTATGTTTCATTCAGTTCTGTTCAATCGCTCAGTGGTGTCCAACTCTTTGCAACCTCGTGGACTGCAGCATGCCAGGTCTCCCTGTCCATCACCAACTTCCAAAGTTTACTCAAACTCATGTCCATTGAGTCAATGATGCTATCCAACCATTTCATCCTCTGTTGTCCCCTTCTCCTCCCATCTTCAATATTTCCTAGAATCAGGGTCTTTTCAAATGAGTGAGTTCTTCAAACCAGGTGGCCAAAGTATTGGAGTTTCAGTTTCAGCATCAGTCCTTCCAATGAATTTTCAGGACTGATTTCCTTTAGGATGGACTGGTTGGATCTCCTTGCAATCCAAGGGACTCTCAAGAGTCTTCTCCAACACCACAGTTCAAAACCATCAATTCTTTGGTGCTCAGCTTTCTTTATAGTCCAACTCTCACACCCATACATGACTACAGGAAAAACCATATAGCCTTGACTAGACAGACCTTTGTTGGCAAAGTAATGTCTCCGCTTTTTAATATGCTGTCTAGGTTGGTCATAGCTTTTCTTCCAAAGAGCAAGCATCTTTTAATTTCATGGCTGCAGTCACCATCTGCAGTGATTTTGGAGCCCCAAAAATAAAGTCTGTCACTATTTCCATTGTTTCCCCACCTATTTGCTATGAACTGATGGGAACGGATGCCATGATCTTAGTTTTCTGAATGTTGAGCTTTAAGCCAGATTTTTCACTCTCACTTTCATCAAGAGGCTCTTTAGTTCTTCTTCACTTTCTGCCATAAGGGTGGTGTCATCTGCATATCTGAGGTTATTGATATTTCTCCCGGCAATCTTGATTCCAGCTTGTGCTTCACCCAGCCCGGCATTTCTCATGATGTACTCTGCATATAAGTTAAATAAGCAGCATGGCAATACACAGCCTTGACATACTCCTTTCCCAATTTGAAACGGGTCTGTTGTTCAATGTCCAGTTCTAACTGTTGCTTCCTGACCTGCATACAGGTTTCTCAGGAGGCAGGTCAGGTGGTCTGGTATTCCCATCTCTTTAAGAATTTTCCACAAAATTATGAAACAAGTTATGTTTCATAATTTGACCCTAAAATAGTATTAAGGAAAATTACAACTAAGTAGGACTCATCTCAGGAAGGCAATCATGATTGAATGAAAAAAATATTTTTCAGTGTAGGTTTAACATTACTAGAATAAAGGAGATAGTTCTATCATCTCAGTTTTCACAAAACACAGTCAGTAATGTTCAAAACCTATTTTTAACTGGGGGCAGGGGGAAGCTCTTAACAAACAGAAAAAAGCTGCAACTAGAAAGGAAATACCTTAACTTAGAAAAAAGTGATACACAGAACACATACAAGGAGTGTTATAGGGAGTGGTTGCCTATGAAGGGGGAAAAGGAGGAGTGAAAGAGGCCTACAAAAGGAATTAATAATGGAAATTAGAAACTAGAGTGGGATCTTCCACAGACCGTGGTGATATTGTGGCCTGAGCCAAGAATTGGCTATATCTGGGGTTTAAAAAGTCCCCAAACTATGAAACACAATTGGGCCTGATCATTTGTTTTACACAATGGATTCATCTCTCATAAGGTCACAGGGTTCTCTTATCTATTTAGACTATTTTGTCTAAAAAATTAGATTTCCAATAAAACCATTAAGTAATTCATCTGTTGAATAGGGCTATGCCCACAGGCCTCTGGGGAGGTTTGGGTTTTTCTTTTTGAAAATCAAATATGTATCAAATGTGTTTGCTCTCTTTGTCTTGAAAAGATACTTTAAAATACCTTTAGAGCAGATGGTATCCAAAGAAGGTACATGTGCCTCAGAATGAGTCATGCCCATCCACTGGGGGATGGAAAGAAATGTTAGAAATTTAATATTTATCTTATAAAATGAGAAGATTAAACTTTATGATATTTACTCTACAATGGAAGCAGCTGCTTTTCCTTTTTCTGCACATCAGACGTTGGCTGCACCATGCAGAGCTCCTGAGGGACCCAGGGAGAACTGGGTGGCAGTGGGAGGATGCAGGGATGTGGGCCTGATTAGATTGTTTGGTTTTAACTAGATTCACTCCTGCAAAATAGCCCCAGAAGATTCCTGCCAGAAGACAACAGAATGAGGACAAGGTCAACCATGCAACTCCAGCCAACCTCTTACCATCCCTGATATAAACCCTTCACTGGCCACATTAACAAGTAAAAACAGAGACAATCTAATCAGACCTGATGGCAGACCTGGCACAATATTGAAATAATCAGGAAGCTGATCTGAAGAACGGATTTGCAGTCACCCAGTCTCCCTGAAGGATGTGTTGTGCTGAGCTATTGGCTAACAATAGCATAAAGCCATCCTGATTAGCAAGACATTTGAAAACTGAGCAAAAACACAGATGCGAGAACATACATCTGCCAGCTCTTCAGCAATGTTTACTGTGAGAAGTGAGGAAATATTTAATTTGTTGCCTTTGAGAACCTCATTGAACTTAATGATAAAATTTTAAAGCCTCTTTCAAGGCTTCTTATTTCACAGCAATAGACTAAAAGAACAAAAATCACAACATTTGAGAAACACTCGCTTTAGAGTACAGATGTCTCAGCTTATACTGTGTGTTTGATTCTGTATCAATAATAAAATATATCTTTTAAAAATGTTTTATATCCTCAAAAATGTCCTGGAGAAGAGGTACTCAGCATTAAATGACATCTTTAATAAAATGACCGTCTTTTGGGAAAACTACGTAAGGTGTCACCAGGTAGGTATCTGCTGCTTCAGCCAGAATTCTTTCTTCTTCTTTTTTTAATTAGAAAGATTCTGGTTATTTGCAAATAAATAACTATGACAAAACAGTGCCCCAATGGTGTGATCACTCACCTAGAGCCAGACATCCTGGAACGCGAAGTCAAGTGGGCCTTAGGAAGCATCACTATGAACAAAGCTAGTGGAGGGGATGGAATTCCAGTTGAGCTATTTAAAATCCTAAAAGATGATGCTGTAAAAGTGCTTCAGTCAATATGCCAGCAAATTTGGAAAACTCAGCAGTGGCCACAGGACTGGAAAAGGTCAGTTTTCATTCCAATCCCAAAGAAAGGCAATGCTAAAGAATGCTCAAACTACTGCACAATTACAATCACCTCACACACTAGCAAAGTAATGCTCAACATTCTCCAAGCCAGACTTCAACAGTACGAGAAATCAAGCTGGATTTAGAAAAGGGAGAGGAACCAGAGATCAAATTGCCAAAATCCACTGGATCATTGAAAAAGCAAGAGAGTGCCAGAAGAAGCCAAAGCCTTTGACTGTGTGGATCACAACAAACTGGAAAATTCTTAAAGAGATGGAAATACCAGGCTACCTTATCTGCCTCCTGAGAAATCTGTATGCAGGTCAAGAAGCAACAGTTAGAACCGGGCAAGGAGCAACATTCTGGTTCCAAATTGAGAAAAGAGTTCATCAAACCTGTAAATTGTCACCCTGCTTATTTAACTTACATGCAGAGTACATCATGCACAATTCCGGGCTGGAAGAAGCACAAGCTGGAATCAAGATTTCAGGGAGAAATATCAATAACCTCAGATATGCAGATGACACCACCCTTATGGCAGAAAGTGAAGAGGAACTAAAGAACCTCTTGATGAAAGTGAAAGAGGAGAGTGAAAAAACTGGCTTAAAGCTCAACATTCAGAAAACTAATATCATGGCATCTGGCCCCATCACTTCATAGCAAACAGATGGGGAAACAGTGGACACAGTGGCTGACTTTATTTTTCTGGGCTCCAAAATCACTGCAGATGGTGACTGCATCCATGAAATTAAAAGATGCTTGCTCCTTGGAAGAAAAGCTATGACCAACCTAGACAGCATATTAAAAAGCAGAGACATTACTTCACCAACAAAGGTCCATCTAGTCAAAGCTATGGTTTTTCCAGTGGTCATGTATGGATATGATCGTTGGACTATAAAAAAAGCTGGGCACTGAAGAACTGATGCTTTTGAACTGTGGTGTTGGAGAAGACTCTTGAGAGTCCCTTGGACAGCAAGGAGATCCAACCAGTCCATCCTAAAGGAGATCAGTCCTGAATATTCATTGGAAGGACTGATACTGAAGCTGAAACTCCAATACTTTGGCCACCTGATGGGAAAGGCTGACTCCTTGGGAAAGACCCTGATGCTGGGAAAGATTGAAGGCAGGAGAAGGGGGCAACAGAGAATGAGGTGGTTGTATGTCATCACCAGATCAATGTACACTAGTTTAAGCAAACTCTGGGTGATGGTGAAGGACAGGGAAGCCTGGTGTGCTGCAGCCAATGGGGTGGCGAAGAGTCAGACATGACTTAGTGACTGAACAGCAACTGTGGCAGTGAGGTGGACATCAATGCATTAGAAGCTGCTCGTGTCACCGATGCGGGTAGTTTGATACAAGCAGTACTTTGAAACTTTCAAATTTCAAAAACCATGAAATATTTGTACCTCAATGGTTGCCTCATGGCAAGATGCTTAAAAGACTTCTCAAACCAAGCATTTTCTTATACCCAGTGTTCCAGATTGACTGGTATTTCCTGTAATTACAAGTGGCAGTCAACAGTATGTCTGCCAGCAGCTATTACAAAGATATGCAAATAATTGTTTTAAATGCTCTTAGTCAGCAAGGTGAAGTTTATATTGTAACTAGGAGTGAAAAAATAACTCTTTTAGAAAGAAAATTGTGTGCTGGAGAATGCATTTTTAAAACTCTGATATTTGGAACTGTTTCCCTTATTATGAGACTTCATTCCTGAAAACCATCTAAGTGCGACACCTACAGAAACTGTCATATCTATTGTTTTAAAAACTTACGAACATCAAGAAAATGAAAAGAAAACACAAAAGGTTGGAGGGAAACAATTGCAAATCATATATCTGGTATGTAACATACTAAGAACACAATAATTTAACAATAAACGATAACCCATTTTTAAATGGGTAAAGGACTTGAATAGACATTTTGCTAAAGAACGTACACAAAAGCCCAAAAAGCACAGGAAAATATGTTCAACGTCATTAGTCACTAGGCAAATGCAAACACAATCCATGGTTGGTTGAACTGTATGTAGTGTTTTGACTACACAGGTTGTTGGCACCCCCAACTCCTATGTTGCTCAAGGGCCAACTTTCTTTTCTTTTCTTTTCTTGTGGCATCTTAGTCTGGCTTTGTTCTCAGGGTAATGGAGACCTCACAGAATGATCTTGGGGGTGCTTCTTCCTCTGCAATTTTTGGAATAGTTTCAGAAGGATAGGTGTTAACTGTTCTCTTAATGTTTGTTAGAATTCTCCTCTGATGCTGTCTCATCCTGGACTTTTATTTGTTGAGAATTTTTTTCATTACTGGTTTGATTTCATTACTGATCATTGGTCTGTTGTCATTTTTTATTTTTCCTGATTCAGTCTTGGGAGATTTTACATTCTTAGGAATTTGTTCATTTCTTCTAGGTTGTCCTTTTTATTGGCATATAATTGTTCATAATAATCTCTCATGATCTTTTGTATTTAGGCACTGTTGGTTGTAACTTATTTTTCATTTTTGATTTTATTGATTTGTGCCCCCTCTCTTCTTTTCTTGATGAATCTGGCTAAACATTTATCTTTCATTTATTTTTACAAAGAACCAGTGTTTTGTTTCATTGAACTTTTCCATTGTTTTCTTATCTCTATCTCATTTGTTCTACTGACATTATGATTTCTTTCCTTCTAATCTTGAAGGTTTGGGGTTCAAAAAACCCGAACAAAAATTTTGGATTTTGTTTGTTCCTCTTTTTCTCGTCCTTTAAGTGTGAAATTTAGTATTTGAGATTCTTCTTGTTTCCTGGTGTAGGCTCGTATGGCTGTGAACACCCCTCTTAAAACTGCTTTTGCTGCACCCCATAGATTGTGGATCACTGTGCTTTCATCTCCATGTGTCTCCAGGCATGTTTCTATTTCCTTAATGACCCATTGGTTGTCTGCCTGAGCATCTCCATGGTACCATATATGCGTTGACTGGGAACTAACAGGTAGGTCATGGGCAGCTGCGAAGCCAGACAGTCACGTTTCAGCCACAATCTGCTGCCCCAGCAGAAGACATGGCAGCAGGGCCCACCCAGCTACCCACTTGGCCATGCCTTACTGGAAGCCCAAAGGCTTTAGGAGCATCAGTCCCCTGCATCTCTCAACAGCAAAGCATATGCTTCCAGGACATTTCTCAGCACCTGTCACCCTTCCAGAGCATTGCCTTCCACGTGGGTGGAGTGGACGTGAGCCTGGGGATTGGATTCAGCTCCTGAGACAAAGCAGAGGAGGTGGCCCTCTGCCTCCTCCTCACTGAGGCCTGTCCTGGTACAGCAGGCTCTTGGCTACAAGGGGTTCAGCATCACCATGGGTAACACCTCACCACACAGACTGCAAGGGAGCTTTTATAAAAGGATTTGCTACAAATATTTCTTGAAGAAATTGAGCCAGTAGCAAGGGCTTAAAAGTTCATTGGGAATTTAAGAAATGAATTTAAGAAATCTTACAATATGTGTACATAACCTTCTCAATCCTCTTGTCCAAGGGCCACAGACTATGTCTGTAAAGGGCCAGAGACTAAATGTGTCAGCTTTGCATGCCATGTGGTCCCTGCAACAATTCAACTCTGCCATGAAAGCACTGGCAAGAGGTGGGCTGTGTGCCCGTCAAACCATGGCCACAGGCATGGGCAGGGCCAGTGGGAAATGCTGCTGCAGGAGTCCAAATCTGCTCCCGTCCAGTGCCCTTTTCTTATGGATCTGGAAAGAGATTCTTTTCTTATGGATTCGGGGGAGGATAGCATGGTCAGGTCCCCCAGGAACCGACCTCCAGGTATGGACAGCCTTCAGAAACAGACGGATGCTCGAAGCTTGGCAGAGTATCATTCCGAGAAGCACTGTCTCCCCCACTCCAAGGACAAGCAGTTTTACACCAGTCAGAGGGTTGGGGGTGGGTCCCAGAGACCAGACAACTGATGAGCCTTTTCCTCCATGATGTAATGCTTCCAATACAGAACTTCATTGGCTACATGGTTTAGTGCTAACTCACCAAGGTTTACAGGGATGAATCTGTGGAATCCAGGATTTTCTCTGAATAGGAGGCTGGGTTAAGCCCTGCTTGAACTCAATTGCTATTTTCTTGTCCTCAGTTGACTTTTGAATTACACATACGGTTTGTGGGATTCTTGGGCTTTCATGTATTTTACTTTCATTAGCATTTAAAAAAAACCCTCATTAATAGATTTTCCAAAGCAGCAAATATTCTCTGGAATTAGTGCTCCAAACCCTTCAGAGTCCCGCTGTGATTTATATTATTCCCGTTTTATCCATGGAAACAGAGACCCTGGAGCAGAAAAACTTTCCAATTGCACTGAGTCTAGGGGTGAGGACTCTTGGCCCCAGATTTTAAAAGCAGAAAGAAAAGGAAGAAGCTACAAGACCGAGAATGGCTCTGGCAGTTTTTCTGGGCTGTTGATCCCCATCTTCCAGCTCCAATCATTCCATTTCCTGTGTGAACATCCACTGTGAGGCTGGCTGCCAGCCAGGGGCCTGTGTGCAAGGCAGTGTGCTGGGAGACGTGGGCCCCAAGACTAGCTGGGCTGGCTCCGTTACTGCTGCCCAGAGGCCTTGAGCAGGGCCCATGCCTGGAGAATTCCATGGAGAGGAGCCTGGCGAGCTACAGTCCACTGGGTTGCAGAGTCGGATACGACTGAGCAACTCACACACAGGCTTGGGTGAGCTTTTTTCACTTTACACTCACGCTGTAAAGTGAGCCTAACAGTGTCTCCCTGCCAGAGAAATTCAAGGCGAGCACTTGTGTGAGTCCCTGGCACAAATGTGGTGCTCAGAAACAGTAGGCTGGCTTCACACGGTGTCTGTTCCCAGCAGCGAGCTTCAGGAGGCTTGGGGGGTTCCGCCGGCATCCACAAGAGATGTGATGAGGTGACCTTCTGGGCTGTCAGGGCCAGGCACTGAGGCAGCCTCACATAGCACAGAAGCTCCCTTTCCAGGAACATGGGCTCAGCCTTGCCCGTTTGAACCTCCAGTGTCCCCAGGGCAGAGCAGCCCCCCACACACCCACACGGCAGTCACGCTTTCCAGGAGGCGGTTGGGGGCACCACGCATGATCCACCCAGGAACACAGGACTCCATGGGCCAGGAGCCAGGCACCTGAGCCATACCTTTGCTTTGACCAAATACACTTCTGCAGTTTGGCGTGACTTTAGATCTGGCTATTCAAAGGCACACAGGCAGATATGGGCCAGACAAGTATTTTTCCTACAGTATGAGGACAAAGCCACTCTGCTGCCTGGAGAGAAGCCATGTTTGAGGCAGATGGGTCCCACTCAAAGCTTCCTGGGAGATGGAGGGGCACAGGCAGGTGGGCGTGTGTTTGGGCGGGGGAAGGGGGTCTGGGTTCAAAGACTGGGTTCTGAGCCCTCGCCCATCCTCCCTCTATGCCCCCTGCCCACCCTGCACCAGCTCATGCAGCCCATGGGAAGAAAAATGCTGTGATCCCAGAATCACCTCAGAAGCGGGAACCCTGCCAGCTTTCGCCCAGGCCAGAGGAGGAGAGAGGAGCAGGTGCAGCCCGCCCCGCTGAGTGCCATCGCCGCTCAGGGCCCAGGACATGCATGCCCCACGCCCCCAGGAGCTCAGACCACGAGGATGAGACCACTGTGTGCACCACTCGACATCTGAAAATTCCAAGATGCTGCCTCTAACATGGTGATCTGGACATGCGGGACCTCGTTATCTTCCCCGAGTGGCACATTAGTCCCCGCTTTGCAGCAAGGCTGTTTCCAATTTGCAGTGCAGCTCACACCCCGGCTTCCCCGCATTTGGCACATGCAGATCTGAGCACCTGCCTCTGACAGAGTGCCTCAGAAGCTTGTGACTTAGGAGGCTTAATTGCTCACTTGGAGGAGACACAGAATGGCAGAATCAGGGTCTCTCCTCCATCATAAATGCCGTATGTCAAGCCCTCCCATCCTGCGCGTGTGCATTCACATGGAACCCTGACGACTGGAGACTTTCCCCAGGCTGCCCAAACGGTCAGAGATGGAGCGAGATTTCAGTCTGGCCTGTCTCCCTTCAAAACAGTGTTTTTCTCCTCCGCAGCCACAAATCCAGAGGTGAGGTGTCCTTCGCCACTTGACACCAAGTCACCCAGCCCCATGCAGAGTTAGAGCCTGTCCCCCCATCAGGGTGGTCCCGTGAAGGCTGAGCCATTCTGCCCTCTAGCTGTGCAAGGATGGTGGGCAAATTGGCTCCCCTCCTCCCTTCAGTACTGTTGGTGTGTGGGTGGTGGCTACACACCCACAACAGAGAGGCAGCTGAGCGAGTCAAGTGGTGGCTAGCGTGTCCCCTCTGAATGAGCAGCAAGTGAGGAGCCCTGACGATGGCATGACTGCCCACTTCCTTCCCCTACTCCACAGCTTTTGGCTGAACCCCCCCCCCCCCAGGGTGTTTGATTCATCTTCCCTAAGCCTGAGCTCTCTCCCCTCCTGGCTATCTCCCGCAGTGTCCAAGGTGGTCAGAGTCTGAAACCTACATCCAAAGTCCAGAACTCAAAACCTGGAAGAGGTGAGCGCCTGCCGTCTTCCCCCCAAGCTGAAGAGGAGCAGGCAGACAGCCCACCACACCCAGGGCCGGGGAAGGGAGGGTCCCACAGGTCGGGCCCCGGCAGCAGGACAGATTTCTTCTGGAGGAAATGCCCGCCACCCTCTCTGGGCCCTGAGCAACTCTCCCCTAAACCACACCCTGGAAGGCTTCTGTGGATTCTGGCCAGGTGTCTGAGAGCCCCAAACGGCAAACCCTCACCTCTTTACCGTGTATCACTCCACTGTAGGATGCTGCCTGGGATGTGTCCAGGGCTGGATTTCACACTTTGAACAGTGGGAACATGCAGATCCCTGAGCATGGTGAACGGAAGTGGGCCGCCCACCACACCTGCAGGTCTGATGAGCAGCGAGTCTCCTCAGACATTTGACTGTGACCCTGATCCTCCCTCCAGGCTGAGTGGAGGGTGCTCTTGAAACAGACATGAGTCTCTGCTGCAGAGAAGCTGTCTGCAGTATGAGGTCACTTCTTATTACAGCTTTCCCCAGGGTGGATGCTGCATACGGCACACAAAAGATCAGCCTTACTCTTCCCATTATCACAGCATTAATATCAAGCAATCACCTAGTCCTCTACTCTGCCCAGTTAATGAAGTTCTGTTCTCCAAGCTTTGGAAAGAAGTTTCGATAAGGATGGTCAGGTCTGGCCAGCAGGCTCTTGTCAAGGGATCCAAGCAGAATTTTTTTCCAATGGAAGGTCTGCAACAATTTATTCTGGTCAGACTCCTACTAAGCCACAGGAAATGCTGCTGCCATCAGGGTATCAGATTGTAAATGACACTCTGATAAAGACATTTTGCTGGATCCTTCGCAGTTCTACACACAGGAATTCTAATTTATTCGCCCTCTAGGCTCTCCAGGAACAGGGGTGGCACGTCCTGCCCTGACTCCCGCTGTGATGATTGCCCAGTGACTTGCAAATTAAGGTTAGAGTTCAAGAATATCTAAAGATCCCACTGCTTCATCTGTGAGTCCTTTCTAATGACTTTTTATCAAGTAATGCGTGTATGCTAAGTGGCTTCAGTAGGGTCTGACTTTTTGCAACCCCATGAGCTGTAGCCCACCAGGCTCCTCTGTCCAGGCAAGAATTCTCCAGGCAAGAATACCGTACTGGGTTGCTTGCTATGCCCTGCTCCATGGGATCTTCCCTTCCCAGGGATTGAACCCTTGTCTCCTATGGCTCCTTCCTTGCTGGCCGATTCTTTACCGCTGAGCCACCTGGGAAGCTCTTCTTAAGTAATAGGACTTTCCAATTGCTTTCCAAATCCCTTGACTGTGACTCAAAGATGAACTCACTCCCTTGCTATTGAGGGAGGAGAGGGGAGGAGGGAAAGCTGGTCCTCCCTCAGCAGCAGGAAGACCGGTCACTTCTGGACCCTGTCAGCTCCTCACTGTGGCTTCTCAAATGCCTGCTTTAGAGATGAGTGAGAAAAGCCTGGGGAGGCTGAACAACTCCAAGATCAGAAAGAAAGTCAGCAGGTGAATCCAGAAATAAACCCAGGAGTCCAAGCTCAGCTCAAGGTCCCTCTCTTTCCATCCAGCGTGGCTTTGCTTAGAAGACCTGAGTTTGTAAGCATCCTCAGCAACAGGGGGAGACTGTGGGTGGTGCTCAAGGCCAAGGTTCTTGGCAGGAGAGCTCCAGAGACACTTTGCTCTGATGATGCAGAGACACACCTAACTCCTGAGAGCTGAGCCCTCTTCCTAACACTACTGCCATTGGGAGGGGTCTGAGGACAGTCTGGGGCCACTCCTCTGAGGCTCGGCTTGCCTGCATTCCTCTCCCTGGGGGCCCAGAGCTCCCGCTGGGCAGGACATTGCCTTGGGCAGCTTCCAGATTATCCTTCCTAAGGAAGGGGCCTTTCCAGTGCTTCAAGCTTGTGGTTTGACGTGAAACAGGTACACCAGTATAAGCACAGTAAGTGGAGTGAAAACAGGGGCTGTGACTTCCAGCCTCAGCTGAAATTAAACTAGAAACAGCAGAGAGTTCATAATGAGCCTGGGTCACTTCTTGACCTCGTGATGCAGGTCTGGCAAGAAACCTGATGGTCAGGAAAAGCAACTCTGCTAGTGACAGCTTACTGGATCCAGCACCCTTATCCCCGAATACGAGCTCTCTCTCCCAACCTGAGCAACCACCTGACACCTTTCATGGTGGAGAAGTCACTTAATCTGTCTGGGGTCATCCAGGCAGAGGAGGCCCTGAGGAATTTACTTCTGGAACAAATGCTTCCATTGTGCTTACCAAGTTCCATGTCTCATCTCAGCACTTTACAGGCACTAATTCCTTAAGCCTTGAAAGAATCCTATTGGGCAGGTCCCATTATTGTTTCCACTTTAAAAGTATGGGGGCTTTCCTGGTGGTCCAGTAATTAAGACACCATGCTACCACTGCAGGGACACTGGTTCAATCCCTGGTCGGGGAACTATAATCTCGCATACCATGCAGCATGGCCAAAAATTTAAAAATAAAATAAAAAATAAAGTAATATATCCCTTCTCACCACTCCTTTCCAGTGTTGTGCTGAAAGTCATAGTCAGTGCAATAAGAAAAGGAAATAAATGATATAAGATTGAGAAAGAAGAAATAAAGCTGTCTTTGTTCATAGAGGGCATGACTATCCATGTAGAAATCTGAAAGAATCAACAACAATGACAAAAATACTCCTGGAATGAATACACAATTATGGCAAGGTTGCAAGATATAAAGTTAATGTAGAAAAGTCAAATGCATTTCTAGGTACCAGTTATGAACAAGTGAAATTTGAAACCAAGAGCCTGCACCCCCAAACTGAAATACTTAGATCTACAAATATGGACAAGATATAATGAGGAAAACTATAAAAATTATGGAAAACTAAATCACAGAGAGGTTCATCAACCTGCCTAAGTTCCCACAGCTTATACAGGGGAAGGTAGGATGTGAAACTAGGTTATGAGGTCTGTGTTATAACCGCCAGGCTACACTGATTGGCTGCTGAGGTTTACTGGCATCTGGGTCTGAGGTACCTACGATTTAACACCCATACACTGCTCTCTACTGAATCTAAGATGTTGAGTGTGAGAACTGGAAAGGACGTTAGGATTCACTGAGCTCCGCTCTCCCATTTGACAGGTGGGGATGCGAGGCCTCAGGAAGGGACTTCCTAAGCCTCAGACCAATCGTGAGCCTGGAAAGAGCACACGTGCTTTGAGAGTGCCCGGAGTGCTAACTAGGCCCTCCTATTGGCTAGGGCGGGCTTGGCCATATTGTCTGAACCACAGACCCTGAAATCTCAAAGGCTCACCACAAAGGTCCACTACTTGGTCTAGTGTGGTGTGACCTGGGCTGGACACCGGGTGGGGTTCCTCCGTGCAGGGAGCACACTGCTCCCAGGATTCATATCCCTGTAACATCTCGACCCACGACCCGGTTATTCCCGAGTCAAGGAAAGGGCCTGGAAATGGCCTTCATGCCTTCTGCCCACACCTGATTGGTCAGAACCCAGTCATGTGACCCCACCCCCTGCAAGGGCGCCTGAGCCCTGGAGGCTGACGGGTGAGGGAGACAGGACTCGGCAAACGCTGCTGCTACAATAAGCACCACCGTATTTCACCTCCACGTCAGCACCGCAAGGGCACCAGCACTGCTCACTCAGGGAAATTCAGGAAACTGCCCCAGATTCGCCCTGTTGCTGGATGGTGCATCAAGGTTAAAACCAGTCTTTAGACCTCCAGAACTCCAATTTTTGTGCTTCACCAAACCATAAGAATTTCCTGAGTCCCATCTGAGGGTTCTTCGACTGCTCCACGCTGCTGCATCAGCGTGTGAGCAGGAAAGATATCCCCTCCCCAGCTTTGTAGCCAAAGATACGGCTATTCTCTCAAATGCTGGAGCTGAGTATACAGTAGCAGAACCATTCTGGAGAGCAACCTGTTAATATCTATCAAAGTTACAAAGATGCATGTTTTTGACCCAGCAATTACACTTTCAGGAATTTCTTTGACAGATAAACTTTCAAACGTGTACAGCAGCTGTTTGGCACCAAGATATTTATCTCAATATTATCTTTAATAGCAGAAGAACTGCAAACAACAAAAAAGGGACCATGTAAAATAAATACTGAAATATCCATATAGCAAAATACTCTGCACCCATTAAAAACAATGCACTATCTCTACATGCCAACAAGGAAAATGGCTCACTTACAGGGATAAATGTACACAAACAATAATATATATGGGATGATCTTATTTATGCAAAATAAGCATGTATAAGCATATACTATATATATAAATATGTACATATTATGCATAGAGCATTGGAAAGGATTCCCCCAAAAAGTGTTAAAACTGGGTAATTTCAAAAGAAATGTTTATTTAATAACTTTTGACTATTAATTTTTACAATAGACACAAGTTATTTATATAAATAACCAATTTTTTAAAAATATGCTGCTAGAACTGTACAATTGAATGCAATGTTCTGATTAAACCTAGTATCTGATCATTCTTGCAGATACAATGTGAAAACTGTATTATATCTAAACTCACTCTGTTGATTGCTGAAAGTAATAGGACTTCCCTGCTTTGGCCTGGAATTGCTCAAAGCACAGGGTCTGGTGGATTAGCACAGCCTCAGGTCAGTCACACAGCTCACCCCGCTGTCCTCCAGCTTGGCTACATCAAACTCACACTTGCCTTGAACGTTTTGAGGACAGCGCCGAAGCTGCCAAAAGCCCTTGGAACTTGACTTAAAAGAGCCCTAAAGTGAAAGTTGTCTCAGACTCTTTGTGACCCCATGGACTATATAGTCCATGAAATTCTCTAGGCCAGAATCTGGAGTGGGTAGCCTTTTCTTTCTCCAGGGGATCTTCCCAACCCAGGGATCGAATCCAGGTGTCCCGCATTGCAAGCAGATTCTTTACCAGCTGAGTCATAAGGGAAGCCCCAAAATACTGGGATGGGTAGACTATCCCCTCTCCAGGGGATCTTCCCAACCCAGGAATTGAACTGGGGTCTCCTGTATTACACACAGATTCTTTACCAAGCGAGCTATCAGGAAAGCCCAAACCATCTATCAGTTCCAGGTGAAGGCTACACCCCAGCTGTAAAGGGGCAGTGACATGATACAGTGGCTTGTGGGGAGGTTTGTTCTCCGCTGTGCTAAGTGGGCCGGGGGTGGGGAGGGGAGCTTGGAAGAATCTGTTGGTTTGGAAAACACTACACTGACCCCGTGGTTGCAAAGGTCCTGACTCCAGTCTCATCGTTATCATATGTGTCCTCCTCCGCCAAGCTCCCAATTAGCCCTGACCCTCATGTCTCATTACTTCACACTCAGATGATGGTACCAGGTTCCTACTGACATCAAAGCATCTTCCCCACCACATTCCAATGCACTCAGATTAATCACCACAGAACATGGCTTTAATCTTTTTTTTTTCCATTTATTTTTATTAGTTGGAGGCTAATTACTTTACAACATTGTAGTGGTTTTTGCCATACATTGACATGAATCAGCCATGGATTTACATGTGTTCCCCATCCCGATTCCCCCTCCCGCCTCCCTCCCCATCCCATCCCTCTGGGTCTTCCCAGTGTACCAGCCCCGAGCACTTGTCTCATGCATTCAACCTGGGCTGGTGATCTGTTTCACCCTTGATAGTATACTTGTTTCAATGCTGTTCTCTCAGAACATCCCACCCTCGCCTTCTCCCACAGAGTCTAGAAGTCTGTTCTGTACATCTGCGTCTCTTTTTCTGGTTTGCATATAGGGTTAAGGCTTTAACCTGTTAAAGAACTTCCTTTGGATCATCTTAATCCCTGATTGAAGCTTCTGAGCCAGGGGTGGATGGGGTCCCAGGGCAGGTCTAAGCAGCATGACCCACTACTGTGCACTTGGGCAGTTTGGGGTCTGCCCACCTAGAGGAGAGAGAAACTGATAGCCTGGTTGGACCCAGGATGGAGGCTCTTGGGTCCATCAGGGAATCCAGACCCCCTCTCAGCCTTTCGAGTGTTGACATGGATCCAGACGTCTGCCCTGACAGGAGAGCTTGTTGAACTGGGGGATAGAAAAGCAGTATCTGTGAAGAGGAATGATTGAAAATAGATGGCACAGAGAAGTATCCATACCCCCATGCCCACACCCCAGAGGACGGGGCCGGATGTGGGGTACACAGGGAAGTCAAGAAGATCAGAGAAACCTCTGAGGACAAACCTCCAAGAAAAGAGCCAGCAGACACGTGGGCTGCACGAGAACCATCACGGTCACATCTCTGGGGCCCTGGTTGGCATGCAGGTACCTGGGCCCTCTCTCCCCAGACCTCCTCACAGGAGCTCCCAGGATGGGAGTCAAACTTTGCACCTTAACAGGCCTCCCAGGCCCTGAGACAGTGCTTCAGCTGAATAGCAAGAAAGCAGGGCTTTCTGAGAGCACCAGCTGTTGGGCTAATAACTGGTCTTCAAACGAGGAGGATAGAGTGGGGAGGACACCACTAGAAATAGAGTATCTGCGGTGTTGGGGTCCCCAAGATCCCCTTGGGCTCAGTAACTCACTAGGAGGATTCCGGGGCTCTGTGAGAACACAGCAGAGGGAATGGGCTCCGAGGTGAGGTCTAGAGGAAACCAGGTTCCCTTCTAGGGCCCTGGGGAGACAGGCGGCACCAATTCTCTGAGGAAAATGCTCATGAGACACTCGGTGCTCAGGGACTGTACCGGAGCTGAGCCTGTGAGCACACCTGCCCAGCAGGTACCCTAGGCCCCCGGAGGAGAGCCTTTTGAACCTGCCTGTCACCTCCCACCCCACCCATCCCGCCCCTCTAGGTTGTTATAGGTTGGCTGAGTTGCCTGAGTCATACCGACAATTCCCACTGGCCATCTAGTTTACATGTGGGAGTGCATGTGTCACCCCGCTGCTCTCTCCATTTCAGCCCCTTCTCTTTACCCCACCACCCCCGTGTCCGTAAGTCTGTTCTCTAAGTCTGTGTCAAGGAGACTGAATTTTAAGTTAATATACAGAAATAGTTAACGAGGTCTCCTTTAGTATGCACTTGAATTAATCATGATGACATAGAAGATATATTAAAGAGTAATTTCTGGTAGAAAAGAAAAATTACTTTTAAAAAAACCTCAAGAAACAAGTGAAATTCCTATAAAAATTTAAAGTGTTACTGTAGGACACATAAAAAATATATCCTGAGTGAATAGATAAGTTGCTCAGTCATGTCCAACTCTTTGCAATCCCATGGACTGTAGCCTATGAGGCTCCTCTGTCCATGAAATTTTCCAGGCAAGAGTACTAGAATGGGTTGCTATTTCCTTCTCCAGGGGATCTTCCCAACCCAGGGACCCAACCCAGGTTTCCCGCATTGCAGGCAAACGCTTTACCGCTTTACCATCTGAGCCACCAGGGAAGCCCTGAGTGAATGGAAAGGCCTATTGTATTCTTGGATTGAGAACCATCATAAATGTCATTTCTCCCAGCTTACTATCTAAATAAATAGCCCATAAATTAGCAATCCAAATAAGATAATAACAAGATTATTTAACTAGGTAAACTGATGATGAAGATAAGATGTAGAAATAAGCAAGCAAAGCTGTCTGAACATTTCTGAAAAAGAAGAGTGATGGGGGTCAGCCTAGGCATCTATTAAGACAGTTAATCATGGGAAGAGTGTGATACTGATGAAAAAATAGTCAGATAAATGAGATGGACTCAAGAGTCCACAAATAAACCCAAGCATAAGTGAAAATATAGTGTGTGAAAGGATAGCATGTCAAATCAGTGCAGAAAATATGACATTGGGACAAGTGGGTAACCATCTGTGGAAGCATGAAGTGGAATTCACACTTCACATCTTACACCAGGATAAATGTAGTGTGGATTTAAATTTTTAACATAAAAAATTAAATCATGAACATATGAGAAGATCCCATGGGATAGTTTTAAAAAATAATTTTGGTATAAAGAATATTTTCCTAATCATGAAACAAATTATAGAAGCCATAAAAGAAAAAATTGGTCAGCTACTTACATACAAATGTTTTAAAATCTGCATGGCAAAAATCAATATAAGTAAAGCTAAAAGACAAATAATCAACTGAAAAATACCTTTTGCAATTCATATCACTGACAAGGAGCCAGTCTGGTCTAATATATAAAAAGCTCCTTTTCAATAAAAACAAAAATAACTTAATTGAAAAAGATAATGACCAAGGGAAAGTTCTTCTAAAACAAAATGAAAATAAAACATGAAAAATGTACAGACCTGCTCATAACAAGAGGAATGCAGGTTAAAATATCATTGAGTCTTCATTTTTTTCACCTACAAAACTATAAATATCTAAAAAATGGTAACTATTATGGCAGCAAGTGTGGGGTAAAATATGCGCTGATAAAATGGCTGGTGGGCATGGCAATCAGTACTTCAGTGGAAGGAAATCCAGCAGGATCCATTAATATCCTTTGACTCAGCAACTCTGCTTCTAGGATTTTCACCTGCATTATATTTGTATACATATTATAATGGGAGGAGTTTGGAAAAAACCTAACCAACCATTAATAGAGAATCAGTTAACTAAAGCACAGGTCATATATATAATGGAATAAATGCAGTCACAGAAAGAATGGGACAAGCCTCACTTACTAATGGTGTTAGGGGAAGCACACTGACTGAAACCGCCCACCCTGGCCAGGCACCATAGTAACCATTTGCATGAGTTGTTTTACAACAGGAGGTCCTGGTAAGGAACACAGAACTAATAAGCCACCACCAACCGGAAGAGTGCGGGAAAGGTCAAAAGGAGACACCACATGTCCGACCACCTCCCAGAATCCTTCTCTCTAGCATCCATCTTGGCTGAACAAGGAAGGACTCTGAGAGTGATTGGCTAAAGACAACCCAGAAACTAATCCCATCACCATAAAACCCAAGACTTTGAGCCACGCGGCAGAGCAGTTCTCCTGGGTTCCCTTACCGCCTGCTCTCCATATGGGTGCCCTTTCCCAATAAAATCTCTTGCTTTGTCAGCAGATATGTCTCCTCGGACAATTCATTTCTGAGTGTTAGACCAGAGCCAAGTTTCGGGCCCTGGAAGGTATCCCTCTTCCAGCAACAATGGTGCATTACCTCCAAGATGATTTTTTTTTTAATTTTTATTGAAGTATACTTGATTAAGAGTGTGTGTGAGTTTTGGGTGTACAGCAAAGTGACTCAGTTATACATATAAGTATCTATGTTGTAGCCATGTGATGCGGGAAACAAACTCACTCAGAAGGACAGTGCAGATAGTGGAGTGCAGTTTATTACACGGGCTGGCTCAAGGAAGAGTCTCCTCTTAGCCAAGGACCCCAACCAGTTTTTGTGAAAACTTTATATACCCTAGGTGTACATGTGCCCAAACCCACCTCCCTAAATTCCCTGAAACTAGTCTGAACAAAGGAAAAGAAAGATACAATCAAAGTTAACCCGTGATTCATATGCCTTAAGCCTAGGTAGTTCACAGTGGACAATATCAATAGGCCTGTGGTCACACCCCAAGAAACATAATAGAATTTATGGTTCTATTCGGTTACACAGATAATTAGGGTTTTCTTTCAGGCAACGGAGAGTCTAGGTATGAGTCCTGGGGCTCTTCCTTCCGGGGGCCTGGTTTTCCACTTGGCATGTCCTTTCTGTAGATATTGGGCATAGAGCTCAAAGACCACCGTCTGGCCCAAGATGGAGTCCTGCTTTCAAGAGGGCGCCTGTTCTGTCTGTCTCCTCCTTCATATATCTTCTTTTTCAGATTTGTTTCCCATGTTCTGTGCTCTGCTTAGTTGCTCCTCCGTCCATGGGATTCTCCAGGCAAGAATATGGACTGGGTTGCCTTGCCCTCCTCCAGGGGATCTTCCCAACCCAGGGATTGAACCCAGGTCTCCCACATTGTGGGTGGATTCTTTACTGTCTGAGACACCAGGGAAGGAAGTTCCAACATTCCAAGATATATTTAATATTTTATTTTTTAAAGGTATTTTTGAAGTGGGCCATTTTTAAAGTCTTTACTGAATTCATTACAAAATTGCTTCTGTTTTCTGTTTTGGTTTTTTGGCCTCAAGGCATGTGGGATCTCAGCTCCCTGACCAAGGATGGAGCTCACACTCCCTGCATTAGAAGGTGAAGTATTAGCTTTTGGACTACTGGGGAAGCTCCCCCAAGATATATTTTAAATAAGTGAAAGATGCAAATACAAAACAGTATCTAAAAGGTACTAGAATTTGTTCTTTAAAATGAAGGAAAATGCATACCTTAATACAGAGACTATCTGTGGAGAAAGACAAAAGAAATACCTCCTCTGGGAAGACTGGCACCTGGGAGGAAGGACAGACCCTTTACGTTCTGTACCTTTTACACCTTTTACTTTCCAACTCTGAGCACTTTACCTATTCAACAAATAAGTGGTAAACAAAAGTAAGTAAGAACCAAACAAATGCATTTCCTTTTAGAGAAGAGAGGGAGGTGGTTGAGAACTTCCCTACAAGGAGAAGCCAGAGGCAGCCTGGAGGTAAGGCCAACACGGAGCCTGGGCATGGGAGTCACTCATCTGCTGGAAGACAGGGACCCCTGGCACCAGAGAGGGGAAGGGTCCTGAAGTTTTGAAACCCCTGATTCTCAAGGCCACTATTGACAGCTTGAGATGAAAAGCTTTGAGTTTGGGGGCTTTTTTTTTTTTTTTAATGTGGACCATTTTTAAAGTCTTTGCTGAACCTGTTACGACATCACTTCTGTGCCATGTTTGGGCCTCCTGGTTGTGGGGCATACGGGATCCCAGCTCCCTGAGCAGGGATCCAACCTGCACCCCACATATGGGGTCTCAGCTCTGTGACCAGGGATCCAACCTGCACCCCACATATGGGATCTCAGCTCCGTGACCAGGGATCCAACCTGCACCCCCACATTTGGAAGGCGAAGTCCCAACTACTGGGCCACCACCAGGGTCCGGAAAACTGTGAGTGTTAAAATAGTTACTATTATTGGGACATATAGTTTGAGTTCTACCTGTCAGGCTGATGGAACCTGCAGAAAAGTTGGTTCCCTGATATTCAAGAATTCCCCCTCATCCCCCACCACATGGCACCAAACTTTCTAACCAGCACCATTTCCCCTTCATCCACTCACTTCACGAGGCTTCAGCGCACATCAGGGCCAGCCTTCTTCCTCCCGGGCCCCTGCAAGCTCCGGTACAGAGCAGGGGCTGTACCTGCTGTTATACTGTGAGTCTCATGTAGGGCCTGGATATGCGGCCATAGAATATTTGGTGAACAAACACACAATCTCAAACCCACTTTGTGCTCCGCCCCCCTACACTGTGCCTGCCTTTCGCCTGACCTGGTTTCTTTGCACCGTCACTCCCTTCCTCTCTCCCAGGTCCTCAATTCCAGCGGTTCCGTCATCCACTCGCATCGGCAGCACCTCCACCGCCTCTTACGGAGCCCTCCCTTGGTGTCAGTACTGTCCCCCTGCGTCTGGAAGGACTGAAGGACTCTGAGACCCTCTCTAGGGACACCATGTCCACGGTGTCAGCAAAAAGACAGGGAAAATCGGGAGTCTGGTCAACACGGGACACCCCTGGGTCAGGGTGGGTGACTGAGGCCTCTTGAGAAAGGAGATAGATAGGCCCCAGGTTAGACACCTACAGCTAGCCTCCTGTTGATGCTTTGAGACAAAGATAATAACAGGAATAGGATAAGCAGCTGGACTCTGTCTCCTGTGGGCACTTCAAGATAAAAGGAGTGGCTGAACAGAGAGGGGTTAAGCCCTGCTTAGGTCAGTGATAAGGAGGCCACACATTCCTCATTCTTGGGGTCAGGGAGACCTCCCAGACTGTGCATGCTCAGAAAGGATCCTCAGGGGAAGGGGCACTCGCCCATAAAATGTCTGCAACCCTCTCAGAGACCCTCGCACTGGAATCCACCTTGGCTAAAAGATAAGCATGCACACAGGGGAGTGCCCAGGTCTCTCCCTCTCTCTCTTTCAGCCAAGGGCTTTCTCCCCAGGTATCTGCTCTGCTAATCAACACTCTACTTGCCTCACTACTCTTCATCTCTTAATTGAACTCTTTCTTCAAAGCAGACGAGAGCTGAGGCCCGGCTCCCAGCCACCAGCTGCAAGCTGCCCGGCCCTATAGCCGGCGGAGATCATGCCTGTCTCAAAAGGGTTAGCGCAGAACTGAGTCTGCACAGTGCCGGCAGGACTCGGATGAGCCAGGGACAAGGGAGGTGGGATGAAGAGGCTCCACCAGGGCATATCCATCTATCCATGCAGACTGTGAGCACACTTTCCTGGAGAAGCAATGTGTCTTTTTTTTTTTTTCCCATTTATTTTTTATTAGTTGGAGGCTAATTACTTCACAATATTGTAGTGGTTTTTGTCACATTGACATGAATCAGCCATGGATTTACATGTATTTCCCATCCCGATCCCCCCTCCCACCTCCCTCTCCACCCGATCCCTCTGGGTCTTCCCAGTGCACCAGGCCCGAGCACTTGTCTCATGCATCGCCTGGGCTGGTGATCTGTTTCACCCTAGATAATATACATGTTTCGATGCTGTTCTCTCGAAACATCCCACCCTCGCCTTCTCCCACAGAGTCCAAAAGTCTGTTCTGTACTTCTGTGTCTCTTTTTCTGTTTTGCATATAGGTTATCGTTACCATCTTTCTAAATTCCATATATATGTGTTAGTATACTGTATTGGTCTTTATCTTTCTGGCTTACTTCACTCTGTATAATGGGCTCCAGTTTCATCCATCTCATTAGAACTGATTCAAATGAATTCTTTTTAATGGCTGAGTAATATTCCATGGTGTATATGTACCACAGCTTCCTTATCCATTCATCTGCTGATGGGCATCTAGGTTGCTTCCATGTCCTGGCTATTATAAACAGTGCTGCGATGAACATTGGGGTGCACGTGTCTCTTTCAGATCTGGTTTCTCCAGTGTGTATGCCAGAGTGGGATTGCTGGGTCATATGGCAGTTCTATTTCCAGTTTTTTAAGGAATCTCCACACTGTTCTCCATAGTGGCTGTACTAGTTTGCATTCCCACCAACAGTGTAAGAGGGTTCCCTTTTCTCCACACCCTCTCCAGCATTTATTGCTTGTAGACTTTTGGATAGCAGCCATCCTGACTGGCATGTAATGGTACCTCATTGTGGTTCTGATTTGCATTTCTCTGATAATGAATGATGTTGAGCATCTTTTCATGTGTTTGTTAGCCATCTGTATGTCTTCTTTGGAGAAATGTCTGTTTAGTTAGCCATGTGTGTTAAAGCAGCAGCTGCTCACCTCAGGCTCAGGCCGAACCTGCTGGAGCAGACACACCCAGGCACTCTAACACAGCTGGGAAACATGCCCCAAAAACATGACCCTAAGAGTTCCCTACCTTCTACTTTTCAACTTTGTAACTTCTTATTTTGAAACAATTTCAAAGGAGAGAAGTAATTTAGGAATACTGCAAAAGACTCCCTATATCCCATCAGTTATTCACATTATGCTACATTCTTTCTCTCCATATGTGTGTGTGTGTGTGTATGTATATATATTTACATATTTAATAATTGTTACTTTCTGAAACATTTGCAAGTAGCTTGCAAAAAGAGCATTCCCTTTTATCCTTAAATATTTCAGCATTTTCCCCTAAGAACAAAGATATTCTTTAACATAATAACACTAAAATTTTCAAATTCAGAGACTGATGCAACTATATATTTGTCATCCAAATACCAACTTCTTCAAACGTCGAATGGTGGTCCTCTACAAACAGCCCAAGATTCAATCCCGGCCATACGTGGGTTTAGCTGCCTGTCCTGCTCCATGCTCACTCTCCCCCATGGACTGCTGCATACAGGCGTGGCTGTGTATCTCCTCTCCCTGGCTGGGACCCTGCGCCTCTGATCACAGGTGGACACACAGGAGAGGACAGAGTCAGGATGACAAGGCCGGGCCCTGACGACGTGATGCTATTGTGTCCTGCATGACCCCTCCACCCAAGAGGACAGTGTGGCTCCCATGGCCCAAGGGCTGGTTCCCGGAGCTTCAGGAGAGACAGACACGATTGAGACCCAGAGACCTGGGCGGCCCAGCATCACCCAGCTGAGCTCACTTTAAACCACGTGCTCTTCCCAAGTGGGATTCCAGAAGCTGAGCCACTAGTTTCCTCCTCATGAATACTTCAACCTCCAAGCCTCCTGCTCAGGGTCGGAGGCAGAGTCCGGAACTACCGACTGCTCTGTGTCCTGCCACTCCTGTAAGGCAGATGCGTCCCGGTCCCCCCCCTCAGCTGCCCGCCCCGTCCCCCCAGTCGCCCCTTCCCATGGCTCCCAGTCCTCTCTTTCTGCTTTTCCCTCCTACTCCTGCCGCTGTCGCTGTTTTTCTCATCATTCTACTTCGAGACCAGAGCATCTGGATTTGCTCTCAAATATGCTTTTCCTGGTATTTGCTTAAATCAGTAGGGATGGGAGGGGCCTGGCCCTAGAGGGAGTGTGAGTTCTGACTGCCGGTTACCATGACCAGTGCTTCATCGCTGTCAGGGAGCCTCTGAGCAGGAGTCCCCACAGGGACCGGACAGACCAGGACCAGGTTTCCAGGCAGATAGCAGAACTCGGGCTTCAGGGGAGAACCGAGGGGAGAGGGGTGGGTGGAGAGTGGCTGAGTGATGTGCTAAATGCAGGCATGTTTCTGGAAACTTTTGCAAAGTAAGATTCTTTATATTTTTTCCTTTAAAAAAGCCATCCTAATTTTATAAACTACTACCCTGTGAAACTGCTGTCCATTCTTATATATACAGATAATATTTGTATGTGTGTGTGTGCCTACAGTAGGAAATACAAATAGACACATGCATACATAGATAAATACAGCATATAATAATAGTGTCCTCCAATGAGATCGTTTAAGGAAAATCAAAATTTAGATGAAAACATTAGTCTGGAAAAGAATATATATATATATATATATATATATATATAAACCAAATAACTTTGCTATGCAGCAGAAATTAACACAGCATTGTAAATAAACTCTACTTCAATTTTTTACATTTTTAAAATTAAAAAAAAATTACTTTGACATTTCTTTTTGTTTTCAAATAGATGGGTAACATACTATCAAGCTGACCAAACTATGCCTACTAAAGACCTGTCCTGAATGTTTTGAGCAAAACACCAGACTGAAGGAAGTTTTTTATTCTTTCTGTCTCTCTCTCTTTTTTTTAAGATGACTGGATTCTTCCTGGTTTTCTAATCCAAACACCACTTCTCCGGCTTTCTCTCTCCCAGACACAGTCCACGCGTACAGAAATCTGCTGCTAAAATGCGCAGCCTTTGCTGAAGAAACAGAGGGCCCAGTTCACAGGATGACCCCACGTCTCGCCTGAACACCAGTGCCTGGAGTGTGCTGTGGGTCCTCTCTCAGCCCTCCTCCAGGTGTCACAGTCCTGGGAGAAATACCACTCCAGCCAACTGTCTTCCCATCTAAACTCATATTCATCCTGTCCTTTTCATCAATAGGCAACCTCATTCAAGAAAATAAAGACCATTGTTCATCTTACTAGTTATTCTACTTGAAATATCCTTAAAAAATGCTGTTTGCAGATGATATGATCCTCTACATAGAAAACCCTAAAGACTCTACCAGAAAATTACTAGAGCTAATCAATGAATATAGTAAAGTTGCAGGATATAAAATTAACACACAGAAATCCCTTGCATTCCTATATACTAACAATGAAAAAACAGAAAGAGAAATTAAGGAAACAATACCATTCACCATTGCAACAAAAAGAATAAAATACTTAGGAGTATATCTACCTAAAGAAACAAAAGACCTATACATAGAAAACTATAAAACACTGATGAAAGAAATCAAAGAGGACACAAACAGATGGAGAAACATACCGTGTTCATGGATTGGAAGAATCAATATTGTCAAAATGGCTATTCTACCCAAAGCAATCTATAGATTCAATGCAATCCCTATCAAGCTACCAACGGTATTTTTCACAGAACTAGAACAAATAATTTCACAATTTGTATGGAAATACAAAAAACCTCGAATAGCCAAAGTAATCTTGAGAAAGAAGAATGGAACTGGAGGAATCAACCTGCCTGACTTCAGACTCTACTACAAAGCCACAGTCATCAAGACAGTATGGTACTGGCACAAAGACAGAAATATAGATCAATGGAACAGAATAGAAAGCCCAGAGATAAATCCACGAACCTATGGACACCTTATCTTTGACAAAGGAGGCAAGGATATACAATGGAAAAAAGACAACCTCTTTAACAAGTGGTGCTGGGAAAACTGGTCAACCACTTGTAAAAGAATGAAACTAGAACACTTTCTAACACCATACACAAAAATAAACTCAAAATGGATTAAAGATCTAAATGTAAGACCAGAAACTATAAAACTCCTAGAGGAGAACATAGGCAAAACACTCTCCGACATAAATCACAGCAAGATCCTCTATGACCCACCTCCCAGAATATTGGAAATAAAAGCAAAAATAAACAAATGGGACCTAATGAAACTTAAAAGCTTTTGCACTACAAAGGAAACTATAAGTAAGGTGAAAAGACAGCCCTCAGATTGGGAGAAAATAATAGCAAATGAAGAAACAGACAAAGGATTAATCTCAAAAATATACAAGCAACTCCTGCAGCTCAATTCCAGAAAAATAAATGACCCAATCAAAAAATGGGCCAAAGAACTAAACAGACATTTCTCCAAAGAAGACATACAGATGGCTAACAAACACATGAAAAGATGCTCAACATCACTCATTATCAGAGAAATGCAAATCAAAACCACAATGAGGTACCATTACACGCCAGTCAGGATGGCTGCTATCCAAAAGTCTACAAGCAATAAATGCTGGAGAGGGTGTGGAGAAAAGGGAACCCTCTTACACTGTTGGTGGGAATGCAAACTAGTACAGCCGCTATGGAGAACAGTGTGGAGATTCCTTAAAAAACTGGAAATAGAACTGCCATATGACCCAGCAATCCCACTCCTGGGCATACACACTGAGGAAACCAGATCTGAAAGAGACACATGCACCCCAATGTTCATCGCAGCACTGTTTATAATAGCCAGGACATGGAAGCAACCTAGATGCCCATCAGCAGATGAATGGATAAGGAGCTGTGGTACATATACCATGGAATATTACTCAGCCGTTAAAAAGAATTCATTTGAATCAGTTCTAATGAGATGGATGAAACTGGAGCCCATTATACAGAGTGAAGTAAGCCAGAAAGATAAAGAACATTACAGCATACTAACACATATATATGGAATTTAGAAAGATGGTAACGATAACCCTATATGCAAAACAGAAAAAGAGACACAGAAATACAGAACAGACTTTTGAACTCTGTGGGAGAAGGTGAGGGTGGGATATTTCAAAAGAACAGCACGTATACTATCTATGGAGAAACAGATCACCAGCCCAGGTGGGATGCATGAGACAAGTGCTCGGGCCTGGTGCAGTGGGAAGACCGAGAGGAATCGGGTGGAGAGGGAGGTGGGAGGGGGTATCGGGATGGGGATTACGTGTAAATCTATGGCTGATTCATATCAATGTATGACAAAACCCACTGAAATATTGTGAAGTAATTAGCCTCCAACTAATAAAAAAAAATAAATAAATAAAGTAAAAAAATTAATAAATAAAAAAATTTAAAAAAAAAATTGACCAAGTGTTAAATACACTCATTTTCTAAACTTTCCATAATAAATCAAAGAAAAACCTTGTTCTTACTCACAGTAGCTCTTCTTAGAAGTTCACGGGACAGGATATTGTCATTGCTCTTCTTTTTTTTTTTTTTTTTTTTTCTTTTCATTGCTCTTCTTTTTATAGAAACAGCCTGTGTTTACTAGGCCTGGTAATAAAACCAGAAAGATTGTGGGAACCTAGGCAACAGAAAGACTGCGGGAAGGATTCCCTCTTCTGGGGTGCCTTAAAAGCCACACTGCTCCCCTTGAGAACCTCAAAGCCTGACATGGCCCCGAGCCACTTAGGGCCTTTGCAGAGCAGAGCTGAATCCACTATCAAGTGCACCCTTGGGGTCTGGGGCCAGTGGTTTGTGCGGTGACAGCTAGGCATTCAGAGGGGCCTCTGAGGAAGCGATTATTTACTCTACTTCCGCAGAAAGAGAAGCAAAACCTGAAACACCAAAAGCAGCTCTCGCTTACTGAGCCAAGACTACACATGTGCTTTTCATGCATTCTCTCATCTAAGCCTCAACAATGAGATGCTGGAGGGCTGTTACCAAACAGATGAGAAACAGAAAATACCAAGTACTGACAAGGAAGTAGAGAAACTGGGCCCCTTGGGAGCTGCTAGTAGGAATGTGAAATGGTGCAGTCACCATGGAAAACAATATGATGGTTTCTCAAATAATCAAGAACAAAATTATCATGACCCAGGGAGGCCACTCCTGAGGATATACTCAAAAGAATTGGAAGCAGGGGTTTGAAAAGACATTTGTACACTCGTGTGCACACGAAAAAGTTCATTTGAACTCGTGTTCAAAAGAGGGAAACAACCCATCAACACATTAATGGATAAACAAAATATGGTATATATTCAGCTTTAAAAAGAAGGGAAATTCTGACACCTGCTACAACATAGATGAAGCTTGAAGACATTATGCTAAAGGAAGTAATCCAGTCACAAAAGGACAAATAATGGATGATCCCATTCACATGAGGTACACGGAGAAGTCAGATTCAGAGATGGAAAGTAGAAGGGCGCTGTATGCTGGGGGAGGGGAATGGGAGTTAGTGTTTAGTGGAGACGGAGCTTCAGTTTTACGAGATGAAAAGAGATCTGGAGATGGATGGTGGTAATGGCTACACAACAGTAAGAATGTATTTAATCTCACTGAACAAACAGTGTACTTCAAATAGCTCAGATGGTACATTTTTTGTTCTGTGTATGTGTATTTTACCACAATAAAAACCAACCCCTACAAGTGAGGTGTTTTTATCTGGCATGCATGCTCATTTGGGTCCAACTCTCTGAAGCCCCGTGGACTGAAGCCCACCAGGCCCCTCTGTTCATGGGACTGTGCCAGCAAGAATACCGGAGTGCGTGGGGATCTTCTCAGGATTGAACTCCCGTCTCCTGCGGCTCCTGCATCATAGGTCAATTCTCTACTGCTGCAGCCACCAGGGAAGCCCTATTATTTTTCAGCATAGCAACTGAAGCATAAAGGCGGTACTATAAGAAGGAGGCAGAGCAGAGCCAGGACCCTCACCAGCCAGGTGGACTCCAAGGTCGGGGAGCCAACACTACCATCTGCCATTGGCCATTGACCAATGGCCATGGATATTAACCATTGATCATATACTCAGTAAAAATAATAAACAAATTAAGTAATAAAAATATCCAGTCTTGCCCTGGGCAATCAGAGGGCCAAGTGGCCTGAGACTGATCTCCCCAGGGCAGCTGGTTCCAATCAGAGACTAACCTCCCAACCCAATCAGTTGCAATGTTGTCTTATTCTACACCATGAAATGGAAACTGCACACAGAACTTACAAAACAGGAGTAAGTTTTAGCAATTCTTCGGTCAATTCACTGATTTCTCAGATGTCAGTGAAGTCATTTCCAAAGTGGTTGTTCCTTCCACACACCTGTGCTAGCCCCTCTGACAGTCATGAACGGTGTTGTGCAGGTGGTTGGCCAGAGTCATTGAGAGGTTGTTGTGACTTGGTCATCTCCAGAAGGTCACTGGGCACTTGGTAACTTGATCTGTTTCTCTGACTGAACTACAGTCCAGCAGGCTCTGGCAGTGGGTGTCTGGGTCCCCACTGGTCACACCCCACGGCCATGGTCTCTCCAGGTTGTGGCACCAGCTCCTCTGACTCTCCCCTCTGAAGGAGGAAGGGGCTGGGGAACGTCTCATCGATGAGACAGCACCACCCCCTCCAAGGGCCACAGGCACAGGCAGCCGATGTCAAGTGTGGGGCTTAAGAGCCAAAGAAAGAAGGAAGGAGTCAAGCAGAGAACCTGAAAAGCAAACATCACAAAACCTCCAAAACCAGACTCAGAGGTGCCCTTACTATGGGGACAGGCCAGTTAGCAGCTCTTCCTCTGGACAATGTGATGCTTGTTTAGCTGGAGAAGAGTTCGACTGGGTGGGGGGTGTGAGTGTGTGTGTGTGTGTGTGTGTGTGTGTGTATACGTGTGTGTGCGCACAGGACATGGAAGCTGGGAGGCTAGGGACCTCCGTTAGCACTCAGAATGTCCACCCTCTGAGTCACAGAGGAGCCAGCTCTCCAAGGCTAGTAACTAAACATGGGTGTGGACTCCAGAAAGAAAAGGACAGGCCTAAATAACCATGTTAAATGCCTCCTCTACCTGGACATAAAAACATTTTACACAACAATCTATAGCTAGAAATGTTTTACTGTAGCCCAGCACACACACACACACACACACACACACTTCATAAAAACAATGCTTGCCCTTACTACTGGTGAGGTACTCTGATACTTTTTTATTCTATTTTTTATATTGAATTTTTAATTGAGGTCTAACACACCTTAATAAAGTGCATAAATTTCAAACATACAGCTTGAGGAATTTTGTAGGGCTTGCTAAACTTTTTTATATATAGCTTTTTTGAGATATGGTTTACATAGCACAAAATTCATCCAACGTGTATAACTCAATAGTTTTCAGTAAATTATAAAAATTATTGCCAAAATAACTTTGAAGCTTCTAGAATTTTTAAATTTTCATCAGTTCAAGGATAAACTTCATACTTAACACCTATTCTATTTTATTTATTTATTTTTTGGACACACGTCCTCAACCAGAGATTAAACCCACAACCCCTGCAGTGAAGCTGAGTCTTAACCACTGGACCACCAGGAAAGCCCTATTTATTTTTTAATGCTAGTCACAACACAGCAAATTTATTCCATTAGTGGGCCACAACTGCAGATGATAAAACCGGAGTCAGATGTTTTACTGAAATAGCTCATTTGCTCCTTACAAGAGTCCTGAAAGATAGGTACCACTATGCTCATGTAGCAGGAAAACCAAGGAGCAGGGTGTCACAGGAATTTCAAGCTTCCAACATTCACCAGGGACAAAGCAGGAAGTCAAAGCTAGTCTGCAGACTCATGAGAGCTGCTGTCCATCCCTGAAGGATGGAGGCTGATCCGGAGGGCAAACCAGTGCCCCCAGTCCCCCCACCGCAGAGAGATGCTGGACTTGGTCAGCATAGTGACCTACTGCCCAAAATGTATCAGTCAGAAAGGTTGCCAGACAAGCTGAATTCAAACTCCATTGACGCAGAACTCGGCGATGGCCTTTGTAACCTGTGTGGGGCTGGGTAACACTAACCATAGTGGGATTTGGGAGAAGAGCTTGAGGAGCAAACTAACCACATAAAAAAGCCTTCAGGGATGTTGCTGCCTCAAATTCTTTAGGCAGGTAGCAGGTGACCATGTTTCAGAAGCTGCAAAGCATAAAAAGTATATCTATTTTTATAGCATTAAACTACTGTTACCAGTAAAATTTAGAGCAGTTTCAACCAGGCATAGGTTGAAAAATCCTACAGCATATTGTGAAAAAGTACAGACATATGACAAGTTCATGTCCTCTGAGTCAATCCTTCAACCAGTGGGAGGACCTGGGGTCAGAGGGGTGGGGGAGGGGTATACATGTGTGTGTGTGTGCGCGCGTGTGTGTGCATGTGTGTGTGTGCGCGCGCACACTCATGCACACCTTGAGGGAAATGGGAACACTCAATCCTCACCTCCACTCAGAAGGACCCAAAAATTGGAGATATAAAACAACAGGCAAACACATTGTAGCCCAAGATGCCATGAATTATGTGGACACAGATGCCAAATATTTGCCCACTGGCCACAGGAGAGGCTCAGCCAAACACCAAAGTGAAAGAAGCCACAGAGGGCCTGGGCTCTGGATCTCTGACAAACTGAGCCATCCTGAGGCTGTCTGATCCCTGCGGAATGGAGGCAGAGGGCGAAGGGACAGAAATCAGGTTGCAGGGGACTGAGAAAGTGCAGCCAGCCCGCCGCTGGTCACATCAGCACGTTAATGAGCATATCTTATCCCTTACCCTGGGGCAGTACTGGAGTGTGAATGTCATTAGGGGAAGGGAAATGTATAAAATGAGTTTTCCCCTTGCACACTAGCCCTGTGCTATTTCTAGATACCTGTAAGTTACTAAACTGGATTCCCTTTGGAGAGCCCAGATTCTTGTTCCATGTGAAGTGAAAGTCGCTCAGTCATGTCCGACTCTTTGCAACCCCATGGACTATACAGGGGGTCCATCGACTTCTCCCCATCGACTATACCCCATCTACTTCTCCAGGCCAGAATACTGGAGTGGGTAGCCTTCCCTTCTCCAGGGGATCTCCCCAACCCAGGGATCGAACCCAGGTTTCCCGCATTCCAGGTGGATTCTTTACCAGCTGAGCCACCGGGGAAGACCTCTTGTTCCATAAGTAGAGTTTATTCATCCATTCAACAAGATTTTCCTGAGCACTTTAAGTACTACCAACTGGGACAGAGGGCAGAGAGCTGCTTCACTGTTCCCTAGAAACTCTCCACAGGTGGAGGGTAGCAGCAAAGATGTTTACATACAAACATCATGAGAGCCTGCATACAGCTGCTCCTGGGGCTCCCCGTCACTCGCAGGGCCCAGGGTCCCACGAAGAGCCAGAGTGTGATGGGCGCACGGCCACCATGGCCCAGAGCGTGGCTCCACCACACCCTTGCTCTGGGCTGAGCCTGACATCTGCTTCACGGGGCCTATGGCCAGGAGGGTTCCTGCTTCAGGATGCTGTGTGGGGTCAAAGGGCACCGCCTGATCCCACAAAACCTACCAGAGCTGGTCTTGGTGAGGTTGGGCCTCCCCTGCCCTGGAGCCAGAGGCCCTGACATTGAGAGCAGCAGGACGTGGCAGGGGCGCCGAGGCCTTAGGACCCCCGACCAAGGTGCCGCTGCAGCTGGATGGCCCGAGGACATGCGTTCCTGGGACCTTCTCAAAGGTCTGGAAGAGAGCCTGACCTTTTCCAAGCTCTGCCGCGGGCTGTGTGTGGCGAGGCAGGGGGTGAGAGGCAGAAGTCAGCAAGCTGCTGCGTGCTCAGCCCAGCTCCTGAGGCCGCGCTTTGGGGTAGAGCACCGGCTCCTGGAGCCTTGGTCAGGTGCCCTGTCTGGGGCCAAGTCTGTCTTTGACCCCCTCCCTGCTGTTCTCCGGAGGATGGAGGCCTGGCCCACCTTCACTGGGGGCTATGAGAGGTGCCCCTGGCCAGGCAGTGCCCGCTCTGGGGCTGGGGAAGGTGCACGCCCTCCCTTCCTAGTGTCCTGTCCCCCAAAGGCCACATAGCCCTCCTGCAGGGATCTCACCTGAGGTGGATGCCTTTTGTGCTATAGCGCGGGGCGGCCGGTGTACCGAGGCCCAGGACTTTCAGGGGTGTGACCAAGACAGTTTGGTCACTGTACCTCATCCCTCCACAGAGAGGCTCGGGGTCTCAAACAAACTAAACCTGCCTTTGGTCAGAAAGCATCAGAACCAGCCCCCCAGCTGCAGGGCGTGCCCGTCCTCACTGGGATTTAGAGGACAGGGTGCATGCCGACTCCCAGACCTGTCCAAAAGCAAACCACCTGGGTTGACCCAAACCAGAACAGTCCTCCAGCCATGCCCAGCCTAGACTGAGCCTGACCCCCTCCTACCCAACGGCCGCCACCAGGCTCCCAGTGCCCTGAGGCAGCCCCCACGGCTGCCCTGCTGCCCGGGCCTGATGCAGATGGAGGCCACCAAGGCAATGACCACACGGCACTGCCAGCTCTGCTCCCGGGGCTCTACAGACCGGTCTCCACGGGCCAGACTCCTGGGACATCTCCCATCCCTGCTGGGGTGGGGTGGGGATGGGAAGAGGCTTGTGGCTCACTTTGCCTTCCAAGTGAGCAAGAGCCCAGACGCTGTCTGCAGAACGCCCCTACAAGGTGACGTGAGAGCAGGAGAGGGGCTGCCTGGCCTTGCTCCCAGCACCCTGGGGGCTCACCCCTCCTCTAGTCATCCTGGCCCAGCGGGATGGGCCAGGGCCGCCTCAGCATCACTGTGGGTGGCAACCTTCACCTTGCAGGGGGAGCAGAGTCAAGGAGAGGAAAAGGAGGTGGGGGCAAGGAGGAAAAAGATCAGCGCAAACGGCCAGGCCCCAAAGTCACCTCAGTGGCTAAGATCTCTATCAGCCACCCAGCGTTTCCAAGAGCTTCACCCCCGCACCACTTCCGAGCCACCTTCCTGGTCCCTCAGGTGGGTAGAACCCAAGGAAGCAGAACCAAGAAGCCTCACCACGGGGCCGTCTGATTGCAAAGCTCTCAACAGCTATTATACAGCACACAGTCTTCTGCCTTCTCCACGCTGCCCAGATGCACAGCCGAGACCCCGAGCTAAGGGACAGTCCTGTCCTCCCGCAGCAGGATCTCGGGAGCAGTTGCCACTCAGGCCGGGTCTGAAACTGGGACGTGGCCGCTCAGCGCCCCCTGCCGGCTCCTCCGAGAGCGCCGCGCACGCAGGCAGGAACCGGAGACCAGCAAGGATGCTCAGAACAAGGGCAGCCTTGCTCCGAACTGTTCTGGGCTTGGAACACATCCTGCAGACGTAGGAGGAAAGACCTGAACACTTCAAACGAGAGCTGATCCTAAGACGCAGATGACCTTTCAGAACGAAAAGTACCGAAGTCAGGTGGATGTGTTCCCACGGTCTGAACTCAGAACGCAAAAGACCCAAGTGAGGTCTGATCCTTGACTAAAAATAAAGCAACAGTAATAAAGGACAGAAATGGCATGGACCTAACAGAAGCAGAAGATATTAAGAAGAGATGGCAGCAATACAAAGAAGAACTATACGAAAAAGATCTTCATGACCCAGATTATCACGATGGTATGATCACTTACCTAGAGCCAGATATCCTGGAATGAGAAGTCAGGTGGGCCTTACAAAGCATCACTACGAACAAAGCTAGTGGAGGGGATGGAATTCCAGTTGAGCTATTTCAAATCCTAAAAGATGATGCTGTGAAAGTGCTGCACTCAACATGCCAGCAAATTTGGAAAACTCAGCAGTGGACACAGGCCTGGAAAAGGTCAGTTTTCATTCCAATCCCAAAGAAAGGCAATTCCAAAGAATGCTCAAACTACCGCACAATTGCACTCATCTCACATGCTAGTAAAGTAATGCTCAAAATTCTCCAAGCCAGGCTTCAACAGTATGTGAACCGTGAACATTCAGAAGTTCAAGCTGGATTTAGAAAAGGCAGAGGAACCAGAGATCAAATTGTCAACATCCATTGGATCATCAAAAAAGCAGGAAAGTTCTTTAAAAACATCTATTTCTGCTTTATTGACTATGCCAAAGCCTTTGACTGTGTGGATCACAACAAACTGTGGAAAATTCCGAAAGAAATGGGAATACCAGACCACCTGACCTGCCTCCTGAGAAATCTGTATGCAGGTCAAGAAGCAACAGATAGAACTGGACATGGAACAACAGACTGGTTCCAAATCAGGAAAGGAGTATGTCAAGGCTGTATCTTGTCACCCTGATTATTTAACTTATATGCAGAGTACATCATGTGAAATGCTGGGCTGGATAAAGCACAAGCTGGAATCAAGATTGCCAGGAAAAATATCAATAAACTCAGATATGCAGATGACACCACTCTTACGGCAGAAAGCGAAGAACTAAAGAGCCTCTTGATGAAAGTGAAAGAGGAGAATGAAAAAGCTGGCTTAAAGCCCAACATTCAGAAAACTAAGATCATGGCATCTGGTCCTATCACTTCATAGCAAACAGATGGGGAAACAATGGAAACAGTGAGAGACTTTATTTTTCTGGGCTTCAAAATCACTGCAAATGGTGACTGCAGCCATGAAATTAAAAGACACTTGCTCCTTGGAAGAAAAGCTATGACCAACCTAGACAGCCTATTAAAAAGCAGAGACATTACTTTGCCAAAAAAGGTCCATCTAGTCAAAGCTATGGTTTTTCCAGTAGTCATGCGTGGATGGAGAGTTGGACTATAAAGAAAGCTGAGTGCCAAAGAATTGATGCTTTTGAACTGTGGTGTAGGAGAAGACTCTTGAGAGTCTCTTGGACTGCAAGGAGATTGAACCAGTCCATCCTAAAGGAAATCAGTCCCGAATATTCACTGGAAGGACTGATGCTGAAGCTGAAACTCCAATACTTTGGCCACCTGATGGGAAGAGCTGACTCATTGGAAAAGACCCTGATACTGGGAAAGATTGGGGGCAGGAGGAGAAGGGGATGACAGAGGATGAGCTGGTTAGATGGCATCACCAACTCGATGGACATGAGTTTGAGTAAGCTCTGGGAGTTGGTGATAGACAGGGAAGCCTGAAGTGCTGTTATCCATGGGGTCACAAAGAGTCAGATACGACTGAACAACTGAACTGAACTGAAAAAACATATAAGGACGGACAGGAAACAGAAAGTCTGTGTGCACTTTCTGTGAGCCGGGCACTGTTCAGGAGCTTTGCCTTTACTGTCTCACAGTGCTCCTCTGCAATGATGCTATTATTAATTAAAATTAGCAGCTGCAAGGGGTGGGGCACAGAGGTGGGAAGTAACCTGCGAGGCCACTTGGCCAGAATGGCAGGGCAGACAGACACAGCAGCGAGGGCCACGGGAGCAGAGTGTCTGCTTAGGTAACATCCCCTCCCAGGTTACGCAGGGACAGCGATCCCACCCTGGGTGTGCAGGAGTGGTAACACCCCCACCCACCCCACTCCACCCCCTAACCCTGCTGATATGCAGAGTCCATGATCCCAGAGCAGCATGTCTTGTCTGTCTGCTACTCCGCCTATTCGTTCTGCCCTGGTGACTAAAACCAACCCACCAAGTGTGTGTGAGTCCACGGTCAGATGGGCCCCGCCACCCACATGTAGAAGCCCCATGTCCCATCCCAGAAGGCGATCCCCTGCACCTGCATGGTGAAGCTGGAGGAGGGGGTGGGGGGAAGGGGTGGGGCAGGCTGAGGACCCTGGAGCGGCTGGGCAGCCTTACTGAAGTCTTGGGGTTTGGGGTTCATCCTGGAGGTGCAGGGTCACCTGAATCTGCCTCCTCGGCTCCTCGGAGTCACTGCCCGTTCTTCTCTCCCACTTGGTTTTCTACTAAAAGATGAAGTTGTGCCTATCTGCCTAGCAGAGAGGTCAATGATTTCAGGGGGCAAAGTTCAGCCCTATTGACTCGTGTGACTCCCAGTCCTTTCATAAAATACAAACAAGAGCAGTCACTGGGTGGCTGCTGGCATCAGGGGCAATAGGCCGCCCTGAGCCAGACTCTCCACACTGGGAGCAAGGAGAGCAAGCCCGTGACCTGGGCAGATGCAGGGCAGGGAGTGCGTTTAAACCTCCAAACTGGCAGTACCTGGGGACCCTGGCAGGGGCTCAGCCTCTCCTCTGCCCTCGGGGGACAGACAGGGCTGACCTTCAAGATGTCCCTGCCTTACTCAAGGGCAAAGTGCAGCTTTGGCAGCTCACCCGGGCACAGCCGTGCCAGGGACGCACCCAGAACAAAGCACAAAGGAGAAAGAGCAAATCTGGCTTGTCCGCGGGTCAGAGCGTCATCGTGTTTATCCAGCAAGACAGAGCTGGTACAGTGAGGAATCATCCCTGCCAAAGGCAGATCCTCTCGGGCCAGACCCTGAGCACCAGCCTGGGCCCAAGACTCCAGGCCAGTCCCTCTAGGATTTGGGAGATCAGGCAGCCTGGACAGTGTCCACCCCCCACCCCACCCCCAGGGGGAGCAGGGCAAGCAGGGGCCTTGGGAACCCAGCTGGAAGGGAGTGCTGCGGGGGCTGTGCTGTCCCGGATTGATGGAGGCCTTTCTGGGTCAGAGTGACACAGTCCGCCCTCGTTTATATCCTCAGGGCTTTAAATCATGGTGACAGCCCCGCTGGGCTCTGACCGCCTGGGGGCTTCCAGGGCCAGCTCGCGGCTCCTCACCTGCGGGGAACGAGGGAACAAGGGAGGAGTGGGCTTGCTGCACTGCACTCCCCCTCCCATCTGCTCCAAGCCACACCCCAGGTCCTCTTGGGCCTCTGTTTACTCAGATCATCATCAGAGCCAGACTCTCTTTTCACTGACTAGATGCTTCCTAAACAGAAAATATATATATATATGTATGTATAAGCCAGAAAAAAACTGATTGACACAACAGCTCACACTTACCTTGTATTATTGCTAAGCTTCAAAGCAAACACCTGCTACTGTCAACAGAGCAAATGCTAAAGCACTAGGCTGACTAACTTCTTTCTTTAAACAAATTCTACCAAACCTCTTCAATCCTACTGGGCTGGAGGAAATTCTGAGTGCCCACCCAACTTTCAGTGCCAAACCAAACCTTTGAAGTCTACTGCCTCTTGCAGTTAGAGAAAAAAAGAAATTAAAAAACACAGCACACAAGAAAGCCTTTTTATTTTTTTGAGGGGGAGGCCACAGTAGCTCACTCTCCATATGGTAGCTGTAGAAGCAAGTAGAAACAGAAATTAGGCAGCAGGTGAAAACCAGGCTAGCCAGAGCTGTAGGAAAGTTTGAGGCAGCAAAGTGACAAGGAAAAGGGAAACGGGTGGATGACTTCTTCTCTGAGATCAGATCTGAACTCCCCAGCTAACACCAGGGCGAGCCATGCAATTATCAGGCAGCAAGTAGGTGTTTCTTATGCTCCCACTCTGTGTTGCTGCTGAGTTCAGAATTAGAGGTTGTCTCTGAGATGATCTTGGCTCTCCTGGAAAAAGAAATCCAGCCTTAGAAATCTAAATCATCCAGAGATGCCCATGGAGCCTTTCCTGTCCTGCTTCTTATGACAGAAGAGATTCTGTTTCTGACACAGGGATGCCAGAGATGCACTGTGATCCATTGATTCGACTCAAGGGAGATGCTCAGGAGGCCAGGAGACTCCTCAACTTGCATTGTGGTTGGTGGGCTGTCCCGTCACTGTTTCCTCCAAACAGGAGGCTAGGGTTGGGACTTCCTTCAAAGGGTTTAGTGGCTGCCAACACCACCAACACGCGCTGCTCAGAGAAGGCACCTGGGCAATTTAGAGTTTTATTCTTTTATTATCAAAGTGGTAATTGAGGGGGCATTGTAAAATGGGGCTCTGATTAGGACTCTGAATTTATATTCCAGCTGGGGAAAAACACATGACAAACTGCAAAACTCTATGAGCTATTGAAATGAGTAAGAGACACATCATACCAAGAGTAATGGAAAGAGCAGCTGCTGGCAAACCCCAGACAAAGCAGAGGGCAGAGTGGGCAGGGGTCTTGGCCTTTTTGAGGGAGGATTGAGATGATTTGTGACAAGAAAAGGCAAAGGCATAGCTGTCAGGGGCACCTAACAAAGTGGGCTGAGATGGGAAGTGCACACAAAACCTACAGGTTTCTGAAGACACATGATCCACCCAGCAGGTGGGGAACTTTCCCTTGAGAAGGACAGAGAGGACGAGGTCATCAGTCATATGGGAGTCATTGGGCTCTTATGGAGGAGAATCAAGATATTGAAATCACCGTTTTACAGAGATTCATCTGGTATCAAAGAATAGACAGGATAGAAGACAGAAGAAAAACAGAAGGTCTCTAGGAAGCTCCCAGACCCTATGTCCTGAGGACCGCAGAGACAGGAAGAAGCAGCCAAGGTGACCGCTGCCCCACATCGCAAAGGGCAAGGCTCCGGGTCCAGGTGACCACAGCAGGCAGAGGGGAGGGAGGCATATGCACACACTGGGCTCTGTTTCCAAATAACTGGGTAGAACCTTCCATCGAAGCTTCTCTAGCTGCCACCACTGTCACATCCAAACTCTACCTGCACATTGGAATCTGCTCCTGCCAGTGGACTAAGCTCTGAGGCCCCTTGGGGCTGTTTTCATTAGAAAAAGTTTCAAGTGTTCTCACAGAGACCCCAAACATCAGAACTACAGGTAGACATGGATTTATCTCTCCTGTAATCATCCACATTTCATGCAAAGACAGGCACAATAAAGGACAAAAATGGTATGGACCTAACAGAAGAAGAATATTAAGAAGAGGTGGCAACAATACATAGAAGAACTATACAAAAAAGATTTTCATGACCCAGATAACCACGATGGTGTGATCTCTCACCTAGAGTCAGACATCCGGGAATGCGAAGTCAAGTGGGCCTTACAAAGCATCACTACGAACAAAGCTAGTGGAGGGGATGGAATTCTAGTTGAGCTATTTAAAATACTAAAAGATGATGCTGTGAAAGTACTGCACTCAATATGCCAGCAAATTTGGAAAACTCAGCAGTGGACACAGGCCTGGAAAAGGTCAGTTTTCATTCCAATCCCAAAGAAAGGCAATGCCAAAGAATGCTCAAACTACCGCACAATTGCACTCATCTCACATGCTAGTAAAGTAATGCTCAAAATTCTCCAAGCCAGGCTTCAACAGTATGTGAACCGTGAACTTTCAGAAGTTCAAGCTGGATTTAGAAAAGGCAGAGGAACCAGAGATCAAATTGTCAACATCCATTGGATCATTGAGAAAGCAAGAGAGTTCCAGAAAAACATCTGCTTTATTGACTATGCCAAAACCTTTGACTGTGTGGATCACAACAAACTGTGGAAAGTTCTGAAAGAGATGGGAATACCAGACCACCTGACCTGCCTCTGAGAAATCTGTATGCAGGTCAGGAAGCAACAGTTCTGGACATGGAACAACAGACTGGTTCCAAATAGGAAAAGGAGTATGTCAAGGCTGTATCTTATTTAACTTATATGCAGAGTACATCATGTGAAATGCTGGGCTGGATAAAGCACAAGCTGGAATCAAGATTGCCAGGAAAATATCAATAAACTCAGATATGCAGATGACACCATTCTCATGGCAGAAAGTGAAGAAGAACTAAAGAGTCTCTTGATGAAAGTGAAAGAGGAGAGTGAAAAAGTTGGCTTAAAGCCCAACATTCAGAAGACTAAGATCATGGCATCTGGTCCTATCACTTCATGACAAACAGATGGGGAAACAATGGAAACAGTGAGAGACTTTATTTTTCTGGGCTTCAAAATCACTGCAAATGGTGACTGCAGCCATGAAATTAAAAGACACTTGCTCTTTGGAAGAAAAGCTATGACCAACCTAGACAGCATATTAAAAAACAGAGACATTACTTTTCCAACAAATGTCTGTCTAGTCAAAGCTATGGTTTTTCCAATAGTCATGCGTGGATGGAGAGTTGGACTATAAAGAAAGCTGAGTGCCGAAGTATAGATGCTTTTGAACTGTGGTGTAGGAGAAGACTCTTGAGAGTCCCTTGAACTGCTAGGAGATCCAACCAGTCCATCCTAAAGGAAATCAGTCCTGAATATTCATTGGAAGGACTGATGCTGAAGCTGAAACTCCAGTACTTTGACCACCTGATCAGAAGAGCTGACTCATTGGAAAAGACCCTGATACTGGGAAAGATTGGAGGCAGGAGAAGGGGAGACAGAGGATGAGATGGTTGGATGGCACCACCAACTCGATGGACATGAGTTTTGAGTAGGCTCTGGGTGTTGGTGATGGACAGGGAAGCCTGGCATGCTGCGGTTCATGGGGTCACAAAGAGTCGGACACAAGTGAGGAACTGAACTGAACTGAATCATCCACGTGTGATGGCCCACGGTTGCCTGCATCGCAGACCAGCTCCCCCCTCCCCAGTGGCTCCACTGTCCCTGTGGTATTCTCTTCTTGGTTTTCCCCGAACTGGCTTGCTCCAGCCTCCATGGTCTCGGCAGCAGGATGGCGGAAGGTGTGGAAGGAGAGAGCACCATATCCTTTTAAGGAAATGACCTACAAGTTGCACCTACAAGTTTCACAGCCCTTTGGCCAGACCCAGTGTGTTGCCACATCCAGGGGCAGAGAATCTGGGAGATGGAGTCGGTGTCATGGGCAGCCTGGGTGAAAGTTCCATAACCGTGAAACAAGGGACAGATGGCTGTTGAGGGGTCACCTGCAGTTTCTGTTACAAAAGCACTTCACCTAAATTAATAAACCAGACCTTTCTGAGCAGTGTGGAAAGAATGGCCCAAGAAAGTGATGGGACCATTAACAGAAACAAGAGGAGTGAGGAGGGGCCAGCAAGACAAGTGAGATGATTAATTCGTGTGGGGATGTTGTTTGTTTTATTGAATTATGGTTGATTTACAATATTGCATTAGTTTCTGGTATACAACAAAGTGGTTCAGTAATACATAATTCTTTTTCAGATTTTTTTCCATTATAATTTATCTGACAAGATAGTCAGTATCCTTCCCTGTGCTACAGGAGAAACTTGTTGGTTATCTATTTTATGGAAGGTTGTATCTTCTTGTAGAAGCTTGTATCTCCTGATCCCACACTCCTAGTTTGTATTTCTCCACCTCCCTCTGTTGGTAACCATGTTTGTTTCCTATGTTTGTGAGTCTATTTCTGGTTTGCAAGAGAGTTCATGTATCAGAGTTTAGATTCCACATGTGAGTGATAAATCACATTTGTCTTTCTCTGCCTTACTTAGTAGGGTAAGCTCTAGGTGCATCCACGTTGCTATAAATGGCATTATTTCATTCTTGTCTGTGGCTCAGTAATACTCAATTATGCATATGTACCACCTCTTCTTTATTCCTCTGTCCATTCCTCCATCAATAGACAATTAGTTTGCTTCCGTGTCTTGGCTATTGTAAACAGTGCTGCTATGAACATGGGGGTGCATGTATCCTTTTGAATGTTTTCATTTTTTATGGATATATACCCAGGAGTGGGATTGCAGGATGATAGAATAGCTCTATTTTAGTTTTTTAAGGCACCTTCACACTGTTCTCCATAATGGCTGCACTAATTTACCTTACCACCAGCAGTATAGGAGGATTTCCTTTTCTCCACGTCTCACATGGGGTGTTCTAATGAACCTCCCCAGGGATACAGCTCCTACATTTGGAGACCTGGCCCTGGGTCTCAGGGATACAATGGGTTTGGAAACCCACAAGACAGTCATGATGGCAGAGACCATGAATGCCCTGCCCTAGGACTGAGAGATGAGCCTTCTAGAGGCCTGTCCAGCAGGCTCACAGCACTGTGGTGAGTTCCTAGATTGTCTCCAAAAAGACACCGTAAATCCTAGTCTCCATTACTGTTGCATGTTCCCAATGGCACTGGATCTTAACCTTGGGGGGAAAGAATCAGTATTTGAAACTCTGATGGATAATGACTCCTCCTTACTAAGCAAGCTGCTGCCTTCTTGATGTCAGTCCCTTGTTGTATGTGTACGTCTTGGTGGGAAAGAGACAAAGACAAAACAGAAGCACTGAGAATTTTCAAGCCACCTATGAAGCACCAGCTGCCTTTTCTTGTGGTCGCCAGCATTTTAAAGTTTCCCGAGTGTTTCATCCCCATGGCTCTGTCGACCCTTTTTAAGGTCTTTACACCAAAAAGTAGGATTAGTGTCAAATGGATGGATGCTATCACTTTCACTTGGCAGAAGAAAAGGATCTCTGGCTGGAATAAAGTTGGCCCCAGAATATAAAGTGGTCCCTGCTCCAGGCTGCTTAGCAAGATTCTAGCTGAACTGGGAGCCAGCAGCCCAGTGCTCTAGAAGGTCAATGTAAATGTCAAGTGCTAAGGGAATGTGTCAGATGTGGCAGAAAAGGGGGGCAGTTTTCTAACCCACAGATCTGCGGAAGGCTCTCAGAATCACAACTATAACAATGCTATTTTGTCTGGTGGCATTCTGTGCATCAAAAGATAAAGTTTATATTGAATTACAAGATCAGGAATGTCGTACAGGATGTTTGGATTTACCCTGTGTGCAGGGTAAACCAAGAGTAAAATGAAGTCAGGGTGATGCTTGGCAGTTTGCGTTTCTTGCCAGCCAGCAAGGTACAGTTAGCAGAGAAGTACGGTCATGCCCACTTTAGTAGCTCTGTGTACCTCTCAGGCAAATGTAGCAAAGAGGCACCTGATGCCTTTGCTTCCAGCACAGAAGGAAACTAAGACTGATGGAATACGTCATGCATGCGGGACACTTTACATATGCCACCTCATTTACCATCCCAACAATCCTAAGGAAGGGATTTTGTTACTCCTACTCTACAGATAGGGAATCCAAAGTTCTGAGAGGTTAAGTCACTCACCCAAGGTCACACAGCTAGTAAATTGTGTGGCCAAGATACAAGCCCAAGTCAGTCTTCACCCTGTAACTTGGGGAAAAAGGAGGTTTAAGAAGAGGGTCTTCCCTGGCAGTCCAGTGGTTAAGACACCACGTTCTAAATGCAGGGGAGCATGGGTTCAATCCCTGGTTGAGGAACAAAGATCCTGAAGGCAAAATAAAGAACAAACCATGCTGAATTTATTTCAGCTTAATATTTATGCCATGTCTTAAATAGGGCAGGATAAGACAAAACTTAGGAGTGACGTATTGGATACCACTTCATAGGATGAATGAGAAGTGGTAAAAACACATTGTCAAAAATAAATGTGCAGGATATACATGAAGAGGGGTACAGAGAAGGGTGAAATCATCATAAAGGGACTATACCAAGAATTTTTTACTAGGTAGTGTTGTATAAAATCCTGTACAGTGTTTCTATAAAATCTAATATCTATAGATTAGTAAGGTTAAAATCTATTTTAAAACTAAACTAAATAAGAACAGAAAAGTAAAAATACAATATGTGGCAGCATTCTAGCTTATTGAAAGAAATATGGAACCTACCAGGATGATTAAAAATAGAGGACTGAAAATACCAAATGTCAGTAAAAGTCTAAAGCAGCTGAACTCTCAGACACCACTTGGTCAGCAGTTAAACTGGGTCTTTTTAAAACTGTTTAACATTATCTACTAAAGCTGAACACACACCTGCACTCTAGCCCAGTAACTCCACTTCCAGGTAACCCAACACAACGCTTGTCTGCCAAACACCCAGGTGCTCATGGCAAGTCTGTCTGTGAGGCCAGTAACTGGGCAGAGCCCAGACGTCTCTTCAGCAGATGGACAGTTCCATCCCTTTGGCTTTAAAGCCATTCACTATTTCCTGCTGTTTCACTGGTCCAACTTTATCCTCCATTCCTTTTCCTTAAAAGCTCAAAGTTCCAAAAAGGCAAAGTACCTCAGTACAGGCCCCTGTGGGTGCTGCAGGGAAATGGTGCTGGACACCCTGGGGGTCATGCAGGCAAGGCAGCTGGGGTCAGAGGATGAAGGGTGCTGAAAGGACTTGGGAGTCACACTACTATATATAAAATATGAAATTAATAAGGGCCTATTGTATAGCACAGGGAACTCCACTCGATACTCTGTAATGACCTATGTGGGAACAGAATCTTAAAACCAGTGGATATATGTCAATATAGATGCATAACTGATTCACTTTGCTTTACAGCAGAAAGTAACCCAACATTGTCAATCAACTACACTCCAATAAAAATGTGAAAAAAGAACAAGAAGGCCTAGGGAGTCAGACAGACAATTCACTACCCTGGGAAGGTCTGCCTGTACTTACATTTCAAAGTGTAATAAAAACTGGATCCACCCACTTCTGTTCCAAAGGGCCATAACAATCCAAGGACACCAGTGTTTTGATTTAAAGAAAGAAGTGATTCACAAAAGGGCTAATAAACATATAATAATGTGCAAGCTCATCGATACTCAGAAAAGAAACAAACTCAAAGCCCAGCACAATGTTTTGCTTATCAATTTAGTAAAGAGTGTGTAAATGTTTTGACATGATGTGGTGGAAAGGTGGAGATAAGCCTCCCCACTCACAAGGGGAGGGAAGTGGGCAGAGGCACCTTGGTACTAACTGAACGCCTGAACTCACATACACACCTTGTCTTCTTTTCGAATCATCCAGGGAAATGACAGTGGATCCATGCAAAGCACAGGGTAATCTTGGTAGCAAACCTAATAGACCAACCACAGGAGGTCGATAAAATAAATTATGGTGTATCTATCCATTTTGAAATGCTGCAGGAAAATAATGACACAAAAACATATTCACAATATATCATTTGCAAAGTGTATTGAACATATACATAAATCTACGCATAGACACATGAACAGAAACACTCAAAGTCTGTACACCAAATTGGTGAGAATATGCAATGTTTAAACGTCCTTCCTTCTATGTTTTTTAAGTTTTCTAAAATGAACTACCATGTCTACTGGATTAAGAAGAACAATAAACATTATTATGTTCAATAATAGAGAGGAGTCAGCTGAGAACTGGATGCAGCCTCGTGGCTCCCGGGCAGGAAGGAGCCCACCCCACACCGGCTCCCACCCACCCACTTCCTCCTGCCCCTGGGCTTCTCCAGCCTCTGTGATGGGGGCTGGCGAGAGGGTAGGGAGCTTGTGACGCTCCTGGGCTCCTGGGGGAGGAGGAGTGAGATCCCGTCAATGTCTCCTGACCCTCCCCCCACACACATACACACACACACATGAACGCTCCCAGACGACTGGCCAGTCTTTGCAGGATTAATAGGTGAGGTCCCTAAGAGCTGAATCCGTGTAACTGAGCTGGCTGCCACCTCACCATCACACACGACATCGTTTCTAGGAAATACACTCCAGGTTCCAAAACACTGACTTAGTAGCAGTTTTTGGCAGCTGACACACGAGTAAACAGGAAAATGCCCAATTGCCTCTTCTGGCAACTGGGGCTTGTTCAGTGCCAGCCAACAATGATTCCTAGAGGAGGGCTGCCCTCAGAGGTTCCACCTCTTGCTACTGGCTCGGCAACCGTTAAGTGAGTCCCCGCTGCGTGACGGGGGAATCCACAGGTTCACTGCCCCTGGGTACGGGGTAGTCAGCTCTGCCAGGCCCCACGGAGACACCCGGAGGTGCTGAGGGTGACGTCACAGGACCCCACCGAGGCGGCTGTCTCAGGGGGCCATCAGACCCAGGGCAGTCAGGCTAGAAAGATAAGCATCGTGTGATATCACTGACATGTGGAATCCAAAACAACACAAATGAACATACCTGTGAAATGGAAATAAACTTACAGACAAAGAGAATGGACTTGCAGTTGCCAGGGGGAGGGCGTTGAGGGAGGAAAGGATTGGGAGTTTGGAGTTAGCAGATGAAACTCAAAGTATATACTACACTATATATAGTAATATAGCACAGGACACTAGACTCAACATCCTGTGATAATCCATAATGGAAAAGAACATGAAAAACAATATATATATATATGTATATACATATATAAAACCAAATCAGTTTGCTGTGCAACAGAAATTAAGCACAACATTCTAAATCTAAATAAATAAAAATATCAGAGCTATGTATAAAGTCATGTGTTCTTATAGCCACGCCGCTTTCACAGGGTACTTCAAATATATCCCTCTGCCCTTTTTCCTCAAGCGTCCTGACTTTACTGTTATTTATGTGTTTACTGTATTATTTTTATTTTTGGCTGTGGTGGGCCTAAAGTTGCTGCTCTCCAGTTGTAACTCTCTGGCTTAATTGCCCCATGGCACGTGGGATCTTCCTGGACCAGGGGTCAAACTTGTGTTCCCCGCACTGACAGGCAGATTCTTAACTGCTGGACCACCGGGGAAGTCCCCGTCAAGCTTCTTACAGCTACATTAAGGACCAGAGTCTGTAGCTCACGAATCTAGTTAATCAAAATGATTTGTTAAGCCCATTGATTGTCCAGAGTTCAGGTTTTATGAACAGAAGCCAACAGACTCTGGGCTATGGCAGCTCAGGGTAAGAGCCAGCCTCCCGATGACTTGGAAATTGGCGAGTTTGTAGGGTTCGCTCACCAACACCTATGAAGCAGGCAGAAATGAAGCTGAGTTTGGGGACAACACTGTCCTCAGGTCTAGGCCGTGGGGCTGCCCTACGAGTGGGTGACGGAGCTCAGCAGTAGGGCCAGGCCTCCCTCAGCAGCCACGCAGGCAAGTCTAGAAGGAAGACCAAGAAATGGGAGTGGAAACAAACTGCTTTTCTGTGCCAGAGTGCAGTGTTAAAGTTTTAGAGTATCCATTCCAAAAGCAAAACGTACAGTGATTTGACTGTTCTGGGCCCAGCTTTGCTGGGTGCCAGGGTGCTGAAAAGAGTACCCGGGGTTACAGCCCTGAAGAGACTGATGCTGCTTGGGACAAGCATTTACAGGACTACCAAAGACTATAGGGACACTTATTTACAGGGCAGGGAACATTTAAGATGAACTTTGAAGGATGTGTAGGGGTATGCCAGAAATAAAAAAGGGGAGCAAAGCCCTGGAGAGGTGAGCAGATGTGGAGGTGTGGGGGATCTGAGTGGAGTAAACAGAATATAATGGGGCTTAACGGGGGTTGCTATCACACGAGATGGGAAAGAGAAGGGTCAGATTATGGAATATTTTATGCATAATGCTAGGAAGCTTGTGTCAGTTCAGTTCAGTCGCTCAGTCGTGTCCGACTATTTGCGACCCCATGAATCGCAGCACGTCAGGCCTCCCTGTCCATCACCAACTCCCGGAGTTTACTCAAACTCATGCCCATCGAGTCGGTGATGCCATCCAACCATCTCATCCTCTGTCGTCCCCTTCTCCTCCTGCCCCCAATCCCTCCCAGCATCATGGTCTTTTCCAATGAGTCAACTCTTCGCATGAGGTGGCCAAAGTATTAGAGTTTCAGCTTCAGCATCAGTCCTTCCAATGAACACCCAGGACTGATCTCCTTTAGGATGGACTGGTTGGATCTCCTTGCAGGAAGCTTGTGTAGTCTGATCATAAAATAGAGATCTCCTGATGCTTTACTAGAGCCTTGCTTCTAAGCATCATCTGATCTCTTAAGGATGAAAAATGGCATTCTTATCTCATTTCTTTCTTCATCTTTTTAATCTCAACTGAGTGCTTTAACCATCATCATTTCTTGTTCTTTCTTACTCTGACATGAAGCTGCTCAACAATGGAATAATTCATTTCTTTATTTTTCAATATTGCCCTTTTGAAGATTTTAGGTTTTATAAGAATCTAAACACTCATGGCTATTGTTTCACAGGGGTAGCCTGTAGGTACTTCCAAAGCACAGCAGAGAGGCTAGTTTCCTGGGGACAAACGGGACTGCGTTAGATCTGATCCTAGGGCTCTGGCACCAGGGCACTGGGAGGGAGATTAAAATGCAGAGTTGGAAACTGAGCTGAAATCCACGTTAATATCAGCAGCGAGCCCAGCTGCACAGTCTCCACAAACCGTCTCCCACGACGCTGAGAATATATGTATTCACGGCACAGTAAGTATTGCCAGGCTTCATAACCCCCTTCCTCTCCACTCATCCCAGATAGCTGTGATACCAGCAGTATACAGCAGCCTCACATTTTATTTCTCTGACTCTGACCTCTTTTGACTCCTGAATCCACCTGCTTGCACAGCATCCCAATTCACACTTGACAGGTCTTGATCTCCGCATTCCTCCTGTGGCAGGATGTATTTCCCCAAAAGGGCAACAGGATATCCACCACCCCGTATACTCCTCTAGAATGTGATGCTGACACGCCCCATGGAGATCCAGGGTCCCTGTCCCCTGCCCTTGAGCTTGGCAGACCTCTATGACTCCGTCAAGCAATAGAGGAGAGTAGGAATGAGCCAAGGGACTTCGGGCTGGCGCATAAAATGCCACACCCTTCCACCTCATCTGAGTCTCACTCCTGGAGCCTGGCCTCCCGGCGGGGAGGGACGGAACACTGGTGCAGAAAGGCTAGGTGTGGGGGTTCCACCCAACAGCCCGTGTCAGCAGCAGGCGTGCCCGGAGCCTCGGCCCGCCCAGCCAGCACGCGAGCCGCCTCGCCCGCCAGGTCCCCGCTGAGCTCTGCCCGCACAGGAGGCTCGTGAGCAGAACTGAGTTCAGGATGGTCTGTCACTCAGCGATTGATTGCTAGAACCCCCAGTCCTGCTCCCTTCTCCCCGCCCACCCCAACCAGCAGCTTCTCTTTCTCAGATAATAGAAATGTTGTTTACCCCATGGCTCAGGCCAGTGCCTGGAGACACTGTTTGCTCACTTCTCACATCTAATCTATCAGCAGATTCAGTTGATTTTACCTTCAAAATACACCCAGAACCCATCTACTTCCCATTACTTCACTGCCCCTGCCCCACAAGCCTCTATCATCGTGGAGGATGGTGGCAACAGCCCCCGCTCTCCAGCATGTGGAACTACCCCCTCTTCTCCCAGAGAGGACACATTCCGTACTGACTTGTTATTTCCCTCGAGTTCTGTCTCCTCCAACATATAAGCGAGCTGCAGGGGGCAGGACCATGGCTTGGCGCGCTCCTGCAGCCCTGGGAACAGAACAGACCCGGAACTGACAGGCATACAGTGACCCCGACTCTGAACCCTGCAGCAGAGGGCACTGTCAGTCATAGGACATGAGTCAGCCAGAGGAGCCACCTTCGTTTCTGTCTCCTTAACTCAGATTTTTTTTTTGTAATGGACAATACAACCCAAATTGGCTTCTTTCCAAGATATGGTTTTAGATGAGCCATATCTCGGCTCTAGCATTTTCCTTGTCTCCAAAACAGGAAGAGTAAAACTCAGTTCTTGCGGGGGTCTTTGAAGGATGGGAAAGAGTGTGAGAAGTCCCCACCTACAGAGGACTGTGAGTGTGATGTTAGCACTGCTGCGGATATTAATAAAAGTAAGTGGCAATCAGATTGGGCCATGAAGGAGTTTTTATCCTGGGGGTCTGGGAGTCATGGAAGGATTTTAAACAGGAAGTCACCCAGTAGGATTTGTGTTTCACAGAGCTCTCTGTGGACCTTGGAGCCTCTCAAAACTCTCTCTGGGACATTCTGTGCTGTGGATGCTTGGGCTTCACTAGAGTGTCCCTCAGTGAGTCTGCGGCCCTGTTAAGGTCAGAACCACTGGGAAGGGAAGAAGGTGGTGAGGTAAGCAGGCAAGGGCGGTGGGAAGCATGAGGAGGTGCCAAGTCAGGAAATCATTCACGGGGACCTACAGAGACCACGTAGTAAGGGCCTGAGGCTTCCCATCAGCAGTCACGTGAGGGCGCCGCCCTGGCATCGAGCCCCAGCCCGTCTGAACTTCAGACGCTGCAGCCTCTCAGGAGACCCCAAACCAGAACTGTCTAGTTAAATTGCTCCAGATTCCCAAGTCACAGAATCTGTGTGCAGCAACACACTTATTGTATTAAGACACTAGTTTTGGTCTAATTCGTCACAGGGCAATAAATGACAGATCCCTTTAACTTCCTCCAACTCCATTCCTGGGCATCACTCCTTTGACTCATTTAATAATCCTGTCTTTATGATATTTCTGCACATGGACCAAGGCAAATGGACATCAGAGCCTAGCTCTTAGACTCTGCACTGCGCAACCTCCCAGCTTCCCTTCCATAACAATATAACATTTGCATCACACTCTAAAGCTTACAGATTGCATGGTCACACTTCATCTTCACAGGAAACTTAGGGTAAGGGAAACACTTGTATTTTCCCATTTCGTAGTTCAAAAAATTGACGCCCAGGGGAACTGAAATGATTTGTCCAAGGTGACAGAGGTAGTGAGTGGTAACAGGAATTCAAAACAGGTCTTCTGATTCCAATCCCAGCCTCTCTCTGTGTTAGTTTGCTGGGGCTGCCATAACAAAGTAGCATGAAGAGAATGGCTCAAAGCAGTAGAAAGGTATTCCCTCACAGATCCAGAGGCTGGAAGTCCAAACTCAAGGTGTCAGCAAAGTCCTCCTGGAAGCTCTGAGGGAAGATGTGCTTCACACCCTCCCGAGATCCTGGTGTTGGTGGCAGTCTTGCCCAGAAGTCCCCTGGCTGTGACTGCACCATCTAATCTCTGCCACCATCCTCACGTGACCCCAACTTACTCTGTGTCTCTGTTCTCTTCTTTTAAGGACACAGTGTTACTGGAGTAAGGGTCCACCCTAAAGACCTGATCTCACTTCTTAACTACATCTTAACTATACCTGCAAAGACCCTGTGTTCAAATAAAGTCCCATTCACAGGTACCAGGGCTTAGGTTTTCATCATATCTTTTGCAGGGACACAAATTAACCCAGAAAACCTTCATAGTTATTTTCTTGCCTAGTAGACAATCTACAGACAGTCACTGAACTGGGCCTAACCTGGGAATTCTTGGGATTCTCCTTGCCCTGAAGTGCAGCCTGGGAGAATTCACAAATGACCACGAGGGGGCACCCCTTGACCAGACAATAACTCTATAATATGTGTTGGTTTATTACTCTTTCATGAATTGTTTCTTAATTTTATTTCTTATATAGATAAATGGAACAAAATAGAAAGCCCAGAGATAAATTCACATACCTATGGACACCTTATCTTCGACAAAGGAGGCAAGGATATACAATGGAAAAAAGACAACCTCTTTAACAAGTGGTGCTAGGAAAACTGGTCAACCACTTGTGAAAGAATGAAACTAGAACACTTTCTAACACCATACACAAAAATAAACTCAAAATGGATTAAAGATCTAAATGTAAGACCAGAAACTATAAAACTCCTAGAGGAGAACATAGGCAAAACACTCTCTGGTGTAAATCACAGCAGGATCCTCTATGACCCACCTCCCAGAATGTTGGAAATAAAAGCAAAAATAAACAAATGGGACCTAATGAAACTTAAAAGCTTTTGCACAACAAACGAAACTATAAGCAAGGTGAAAAGACAGCCTTCAGAATGGGAGAAAATAATAGCAAACGAAGCAACAGACAAAGGATTAATCTCAAAAATATACAAGCAACTCCTGCAGCTCAATTCCAGAAAAATAAATGACCCAATCAAAAAATGGGCCAAAGAACTAAACAGACATTTCTCCAAAGAAGACAGACAGATGGCTAACAAACACATGAATAGATGCTCAACATCACTCATTATTAGAGAAATGCAAATCAAAACCACAATGAGGTACAATTTCACGCCAGTCAGAATAGCTGCTATCCAAAAGTCTACAAGCAACAAATGCTGAAGAGGGTGTGGAGAAAAGGGAACCCTCTTACACTGTTGGTGGGAATGCAAACTAGTACAGCTACTATGGAGAACAGTGTGGAGATTCCTTAAAAAACTGGAAATGGAACTGCCATATGACCCAGCAATCCCACTCCTGGGCATACACACCGAGGAAACCAGATCTGAAAGAGACACGTGCACCCCAATGTTCATCGCAGCACTATTTATAATAGCTAGGACATGGACGCAACCTAGATGCCCATCAGCAGATGAATGGATAAGGAAGCTGTGGTATATATACACCATGGAATATTACTCAGCCATTAAAAAGAATTCATTTGAATCAGTTCTAATGAGATGGATGAAACTGGAGCCCATTATACACAGTGAAGTAAGCCAGAAAGATAAACACCAATACAGTATATTAACGCATATGTATGGAATTTTAAAAGATGGTAACGATAACCCTATATGCAAAACAGAAAAAGAGACGCAGATGTACAGAACAAAGTTTTGGACTCTGTGGGATAAGGTGAGGGTGGGATGTTCTGAGAGAACAGCACTGAAACAAGCATACTATCAAGGGTGAAACAGATCACCAGCCCAGGTTGGATGCATGAGACAAGTGCTCAGGGCTGGTGCACTGGGAAGACCCAGAGGGATGGGATGGGGAGGGAGGCAGGAGGAGGAATCAGGAAGGGGAACACATGTAAATCCATGGCTGATTCATGTCAATATATGGCAAAAACCACTACAATATTGTAAAGTAATTAGCCTCCAACTAATAAAAATAAATGAAAAAAATTTTTATTTCTTAAATTAGGATCTTCCCATTTGATAGTCCAGAGAGATTCAAGGATTTACTGGTTTTCCAATTACAGGTTTCTGAGCAACTTTAAAACCCACCGCTCCCACATTTGGAGCCAAAAACTTGGAGACACCCTGTGCTGCCAGGCTCTTCAGGAAGAGGGTGTCTCCCTGGTACTTATTCGGGGCACTCCCTTGGGATGAGCTCAGTTAGAGGGGCCAGGAGCGCCCACTGACCCTAAGATTCAAGTGAGTACAAAAGTACATGGAGGAGCAGGAGGTCATCCCTCTAGGACTGGCTCAAGCTCCTATCTTGCTAAGGGAATTTCAACTCAGCGAAGATGCCCAAGAACAGAAGTGTGCTCTGGCCACTGCGTCCTCCCCCACCCGCCCCCTCACCCCACTCTCTTTCCTCATGTCCCACAGACTCGCTCCCAAGTCCATAACACACCAGGTCCCAGAAAGCCCTCAAGTTCCCCAGACCACATATCCAACAAAGAAAATCACCAGTTCCCTGAGGGTCAGTACTGAAGAAAGGCCCCTCATTACCCACATTCCATGTGCAGCTTGTAAGCTGAGCAAGAAAGGGCAGCAGGAAAACCCACAGAAGCAGCCTCAGAATAACTGTCCCTGAGTCCCAGCCCTGAGTGGTTCACCCATCCTGGAGATGCTGGCTTGCAGCCTTGGCACGGACTGGGGCTCCCCTGGGATGGTTTAAAGACTTGTCATGGTCTCCATGGGGCCTCCCTGGGGGCTCAGATGGCAAAGAATTCACCTGCAATGCAAGAGACCTGGGTTCAGTCCCTGGGTTGAGAAGATCCCCTGGAGAAGGAAATGGCTACCCACTCCAGTATACTTGCCTGGAGAATTCCATGGACAGAGGAGCCTGGCAGGCTACAGTCCTCGGGGATCGCAGAGTCAGACAGGACTGAGAGGCTAACACACTCACATAATCTCCACGGCCACTGTTCCTGTCCCCACACAGGTGGCACCAGCTTCCACTGACCCAGTCACTCATCCCACACACATTCGAGGGCATCTAAAAAGTGCCTGGACCCAGGGCCGGTGCTAGAGGGGGAAGGAAGGGAGCACAGCAGCGGTCACGTGGGTCCTCAGACACCCCTGGTCTGAGGCTCCAGACTCCCGGCCCAGTGACGCTGAGCCATTGCTCAATCACGGAGTCAGGAAACTAAAAGAAAGAAACTGAACAAATCGGGCTGTAAGAATGGAGATGGGCCATCTCAACAAAGGGGATCAGGGGAAGTCCTGAGTTTCAAGAGCCTCCTGAGGATGGTGAGAGAGCGAGGAGGGGGCCCTGCACGCCCACTGTCTCCCCACCTCTGACGGCTCACACGGCGTGGCTGCAGCCCTGGAGAGCTCTGCTGACTGCGAAGTGGGGGGAGCGGTCTTCAAGGGGAGAGAGCAGCCCCCCAAAATGGATAGCTTGAACTTTAGGCCACGGTGTATTTTCAGCTCTTCTATACTTCTAACCAGAGGACTACCTCCCTGCAAGACATCCTCACTTCCAGACAGGGTAGCCCCAACACCCACTGCATTTAAATACTCTACTTAGCCTCTGCCTGCTCCCTTGCGTGTCCCTTAGGCAGCTAGGGCCCAAGGCCTTCTGTATGGAAGCCCACCCCACCCAGCCCATACCAGGATTCCTCATGTGTAGGGACCACCTGTATCAGAAAACTGAGAAGTTGGTTAAAAAATACGCAGATCCCTGGGCCCTGATGCAGGACCAGTGAATCACAGGCCCTGGAGTTGGGATCCAGAATGTGTGTTCCCACCAGTCTCCTAAGTGTTTACAGTTTCAGACTCTGCAGAAGCAAGAAGACAGTGGGACCTACATACTGTGAACCCTCGTGCGGCACTTGGGTGATGAAAAGTGTTACTGATGGGTTGAATTGTGTCCCCACCCCCACACCCACATGTTGAAGTCCTAGCCCCTAGTTCCTCAGAAAGTGAACTTTTATTTTGGGTCAGGTTTGTTGCAGATGTTATCCATTGAGGTCATTGGGGTAGGCCCCAGGTGGTGCTAGCGGTAAAGAACCCCCCTGCCGATGCAGGAGACCTAAGAGATGCGGGTTCAGTCACTGGGTTGAGAAGACCGCGTGCAAAGGGCATGGCAACTGACTCCAGCACTCCTGCCTGGAGAATCCCACAGACAGAGGAGCCTGTCGGACGACAGCCTGTGGGGTCTCAAAGAACCAAACGTGACCGAAGTGACTTAGCACACATGCGGCAGTTTTAATTCTATGTGACGGGCGTCCTTAAAGAAAGGGAAAATTTGGACACAGATACACACACAGGGAACAGACCACATGAAAATGAAGATGGGGGGTGCCAATGACCACCAGAATCTGGGAGCAGCGGGAACAGATCCCCCTTCCCAGCCTCAAAGGGAGCCAACCCTGCCCACACCTTGATCTGGGTCATGTTGCTGCCAAGACTGGGGGACAGTAAACGTCTACTATTTAAGCCCCTGAGTCTATGGAATTAATACTTTGTCACAACAGCCCTGGAAAATTCATAGAGGAATAGAGGTGGTATTTGGCACAGTTTGGGTCCAAATAAATAGATGTGGAGACCAACAGAAAATTCCGAGTTTGGAGGAGGGAGGGCAGGCTGCAGATGGAGGATAAGGCAGGTGTCCTCACAGTGGGAAAATCTGCCCTCCCTGCCCCGCAGTTTCACAGAACACATTATATTTTCCCATAGGAAAGCCAGTAATTTTCTTCCAGAATTTCTTAAAAATCAGCCTAGAGAGGATTGGGAAAAAACATGAAAGAGCTTTTAGGGTGACATAAAGATTCTATATCATGATGGTTGTTGTTGGTTGTTCAGTCAGTTCAGTCCAGTTCAGTCGCTCAGTCGTGTCTGACTCTGCGACCCCATGGACCCCACGGCTTCCCTGTCCATCACCAGCTCCCGGAGCCTACTCAAACTCCTGCCCATTACGTCAGTGATGCCATCCAACCATCTCATCTTCTGTCGTCCCCTTCTCTTTCTGCCTCCAATCTTTCCCAGCGTCAGGGTCTTTTCAAATGAGTCAGCTCTTCACATCAGTAGGCTAAATTATTGGAATTTCAGCTTCAGCATCAATCCTTCCAATGAATATTCAGGATTGATTTCCTTTAGGATGGACTGGTTGAATCTCCTAGCAGTCCAAGGGACTCTCAAGAATCTTCTCCAACACCACAGTGCAAAAGCATCAATTCTTCAGCACTCAGCTTTCTTTATAGTCCAACTCTCACATTCACACATGACTACTGGAAAAACCATAGCTTTGACTAGATGGACCTTTGTTGGCAAAGTAATGTCTCTGCTTTTTAATATGCTGTCTAGGTTGGTCATAGCTTTTCTTCCAAAGAGCAAGTGTCTTTTAATTTCATGGCTGCAGTCACCATCTGCAGTGATTTTGGAGCCCCCCAAAATAAAGTCTCTCACTGTTTCCATTGTTTCCCCATCTGTTTGCCATGAAGTGATGGGACCAGATGCCATGATCTTAGTTTTCTGAATGTTGAGCTTTAAGCCAGATTTTTCACTCTCCTCTTTCACTTTCATCAAGAGGCTCTTTAGTTCATCTTCACTTTCTGCCATAAGGGTGTGTCATCTGCATATCTGAGTTTATTGATATTTTTCCTGGAAATCTTGATTCCAGCTTGTGCTTCATACAGCCTGGCATTTCACATGATGTACTCTGCATATAAGTTAAATAAGCAGGGTGACAAGATACAGCCTTGACATACTCCTTTCCCGATTTGGAATCAGTCTGTTGTTCCATGTCCAGTTCTGTTGCTTCTTGACCTGCATACAGATTTCTCAGAGGCAGGTCAGGTGGCCTGGTATTTCAATCTCTTTAAGGATTTTCCACAGTTTGTTGTGATCCACACAGTCAAAGGCTTTGGCATAGTCAATAAAGCAGAAGTAGATGTTTTTAAAGAACTCTTTTGCTTTTTCGATGATCCAACAGATGTTGGCAATTTGATCTCTGGTTCCTCTGCCTTTTCTAAATCCAGCTTGAACATCTGGAAGTTCACGGTTCATGTACTGTTGAAGCCTGGCTTGGAGAATTTTGAGCATTACTTTGCTAGCATGTGAGATGAATGCAATTGTGCGGTAGTTTGAGCATTCTTTGGCATTGCCTTTCTCTGGGATTGGAATGAAAACTGACCTTTTCCAGGCCTGTGTCCACTGCTGAGTTTTCCAAATTTGCTGGCATATTGAGTGCAGCACTTTCACAGCACCATTTTTTAGTATTTTAAATAGCTCAACTAGAATTCCATCCCCTCCACTAGCTTTGTTCATAGTGATGCTTTTTAAGGCCCACTTGACTTCACATTCCAGGATGTCTGGCTCTAGGTGAGTGACCACACCATCAGGGTTATCTGGATCATGAAGATCTTTTTTGTACAGTTCTTCTTTGTATTGCTGCCATCTCTTCTTAATATCTTCTTCTGTTAGGTACATACCATTTCTGTCCTTTATTGTGCTCATCTTTGCATGAAATGTTCCCTTGGTTGTTACATGACTGTATGAAATTTGTCAGGACTCATTGAATTCTATATAAAACTGGTGAATTTTGTTGCATGTAAATCATACCTCAGGAAAGCTGATTATTGGAGAAGGAAATGGCAACCCACTCCAGTAATCTTGCCTGGAAAATCCCATGGACACAGGAGCCTGGTGGGCTACAGTCCATAGCATTGTAAAGAGTTGGACACAACTTAGCATAAATGACAGTGATGATGACCTGGATAAAGCTGATGCTGAAGCTGAAGCTCCAGTACTTTGGTCACCTGATGCAAACAGCCAACTTATTGGAAAAGTCCCTTTTTCACTGGGAAAGACTGAGGGCAGAAGGAGAAGAGGAAGACAGTGGGTGAGATGGCTGGATGGCATCACCGATGCAATGGACATGAATTTGGGCAAACTTCAGGAGATGGTGAGGGACAGGGAGGCCTGGTGTGCTTCAGCCCCTGGGGTTATAAAGAGTCAACACAACTGGTCAACTGAACAACAAGAAAGCTGATAACAGCTTCCCAGGTGACGCTAGTAGTAAAGAACCCACCTGCCAATGCAGGAGACATAAGAGACGCAGGTTCAATCTCTGGGTTGGGAAGATCCCCTGAAGGAGGGCATGGCAACCCACTCCAGTATTCCTGCCTGGAGAATCCCTTGGACAAATGAACCTGGCGGGCTATAGTCCATGGGGTTGCAAAGAGTTGGACATGACTGAAGTGACTTAGCACACATGCACACAAAGCTGATTAAAGTAAAAATAAATCAGTCCAGAAAAGAAAATTCAGGTAAAATTAGTTTGGTGGTGATTGGGGAGAAAATCTGAAATAACAACATAACAAAAAATTTTTTTAAAAAGCACTTATTCTTGCAAACCATCTTTTAAGCAAGAAATCAGGCTACCAATAGGCCATGTGATTTGAAACATAGTATAGAAAGAGAGGGGCTTCCCTGGTGGCTGAGACAGTAAAGAATCTGCCTGCAATGCAGGGGACCTGGGCTCTTTCCCTTGGTCGGGAAGGTCTCCTGGAGAAGAAAATGGCAAACCACTCCAGTATCATCTATAGGGTCACAAAGAGTCGAACACATCTGAGCAACTAACACACATATGTATGCGTGCTAAGTCGCTTCAGTTGTTTCTGACTCTTTGCGACCCTATGGACCATAGCCTTCGAGGCTCCTTTGTCTGCGGGATTCTCAAAGCAAGATTACGGGAGTGAGTTGCTATGCCCTCCTCCAGAGGATCTTCTCAACCCAGGGATGGAACCTGTATCTCTTATGTCTCCTGCATTGGCAGGCAGGTTCTTTACTGCTAGCGCCACCAGGGAAGCCCCTAACACACACACACACACACACACACACACACACACACACAGAAAAGAAATAGAAAAATAGAATAAGTATAATTCCATGGTATTTTAATCAGAAAAATGGAAAGAAAAAAAGTTTTATAGTATACTCAGGCAGATAGTTAATCTGATATAGAAAATATAATAAAATGAGGAACAAGAAAATCTTCTTCTTCTGAAAAAAAAATTAAAAGAATTCATGAATAATCCCTGAATATAAATGTTATTAAATTCAGAAATAAGCAGAGAAGCACTACCATTAGAACTAATGGAAGATTCACTGGCAACTTTCAAATTAAAAGATGAAGGTGGGGAATAACCATGTCACTGAATTGTACCCACAGCTCCACCCTCAACTGAACACTGTCCACTGTGTACTCACATAGAGCATTTGCCATATAGCCTGGTCAGGGCAACAAGCCTGCGTGCTTCTAGGGGAAGTCCAAAGCCTTGAGCTTGGTCTTCAGTGTCTATTCTGTCTTGCAACCAGAAGTGCTCCCGTGAACTCTCTCCCTCTCACAGCTGCATACATTCAGCACGGTGGTGCCCAAGCAGAGCTGGATTGGCACGTCCTTGGCTACAAAGGAGGGTGACAAGAGCTGCCGGGCAGGCGTCGTGGGGGCCAAGAGACAGCCAGCACCCACACGGGGCGTTGTTCCTTAGGTTCCCCGACCTGAAACAGCTTAATGCCTTTTCAAGTCATGCTTCTGTGTTTTTGATTGCTTTTATACTGCATTTTTCCCTCTTACCCAGATTATAGAAAAAAGGAAGACATGTCTAGTTTAGTTTGGCTTTCAAGAAAAATCCCAACATTGATACATACTGGGGCAAAATATATACCCATTCAGACCTTTAATCCTGACCTGCAAAATGAGATGATACCTACCTTATGAGTTTGTTGTGAGCATTGGGCTCTATAATACATGTAAAGCACTTAGCACTACATCTGATGTTTAAGTCCTCAATAAGTAGCATTAGATGATACTTTCAAATGGCTTTCTTGCAGTCTTTCCATAATTACATGGTGGCATATAAAACACTGACTTTCAAATTTCCCATAAATCAACAAGTTTAAAATTAAGTTCATTATATTAAATTAATCCAAGTTAATAAAGAGCTTCTGAGTTTTATTCCAGTCATTCCTCATTCAACAGCTTTTTAATTATTGAAGCTATGTGACCAGTACTATTTTAGGTATGAGGACAGAACAGGGAATAAGACGAATGCATCCCCCTCCTTTACAGAGCTTACAGCCTAGAGGACAGCAGACAACATATTAATACTAATAAATGATGCACAGGGTAAATGCTGCGGTTGTGGGGGGGCAAAGTAGGAGATGTGTGAAGGACCGGGGAGGGGAGGAATCACTATTTGCATCTGAAAGTGAGGGCCCGAAGGTGAGGTGACATCTAAGCAGAAAACACGAAGATTCTGGAGATATAAGCATGGAGACGTCTGGGACAAGAGCATTCCAGGCAGAGGAAAGATCACTGCAAAGGCCCTGAGGCCAGAGAACGCCCTGTGTGTTCAAGCACAAGGAGAAGGCCTGTGTGAGCAGACCCAAGAGACCACTTGTGGGGGTGGCGGTGGGAGGAGAGCATCAGAGGAGAGGCAGACACAGAGCCCTGGCAAGTGTTGAGAGGAGGGTTCTGAGCAGAGAATGATCGCCCCCTAACCCCACCATTATCAGCTGCTCTAAAGGACTGTTTATGATTTGCTTCAGTTCAGTTCAGTCGCTCAGTCATGTCCAACTCTTTGTGACCCCATGAACTGCAGCACGCCAGGCCTCCCTGTCCATCACCAACTCAGGTCCATTAATCCAAATGAATAAAGAGCTTCTGAGTTTACTCAACTCATGTTTACTCAAACTCATGTCCATTGAGTTGGTGATGCCATTCAACCATCCCATCCTCTGTCATCCCATTCTTCTCCCACCTTCAATCTTTCCCAGCATCAGGGTCTTTTCAAATGAGTCAGTTCTTCGCATCAGGTGGCCAAAGTATCGGAGTTTCAGCTTCAGCATCAGTCCTTCCAATGAACACCCAGGACTGATCTCCTTTAGGATGGACTGGTTGGATCTCCTTGCAGTCCAAGGGACTCTCAAGAGTCTTCTCCAACACCACAGTTCAAAAGCATCAATTCTCTGGCGCTCAGCTTTCTTCACAGTCCAACTCTCACATCCATACATGATCACTGGAAAAAACCATAGCTTTGACTAGAAGAACCTTTGTTGGCAAAGTAATGTCTCTGCTTTTTAATAAGCTGTATGTTGTGCTTATCTACACTTTAATAGGCTTGCTGCAGCAGCTGTATAGAAAGTAGAAGGCAGGGAGGTCAGGAGAGACGCAGGGAGTCCAGTGAGGAGCAGAGGGCATGCGGGGAGGGCAGCACAGATGATAAAGGTGGAGCCCAGGGGACTTGGTGGGGATCAAATGCAGGCAGGCGCGACAGAGTGGAGTTGAGGACTACAAGGTTCTGTCCTGAGCAAACTGCCGTGTGCCGAGACAGGAAGGCCCACGGAGGGCACGGGTTTGTTGAGAACTTTGATGTTTCAGTTTTATTTTCTGGGTATTAAGAAACCTCATATGTGTTTAAGTGAGAGACACCAAGTAAGTGATTGTATACAAGAGGCAAGAGGAAGATCTGGAAGGATCAACTTGACAAGATATTTAAAGCCCTGCGACCGGATGAGATCAACTAATGAGGAAGCGAGTGAGGATAAGAGACCAAGTACTGAACACGGTACACACACACCCAAGACCCACTTCCAGAGATGAAACCACAATGTCTGAAATAGAAAATACCCTGGGTGGGGTTGACAGCAGATGAAACACTGCAAGAAAGATTAGTGACTTTAAAGACAGGGCAACAGAAATTACCCAAAATGGAACAGAAAGAAAGACTGGCCAGAAATGAACAGAGTAGCCACTAATGGAACAAATTCAAATATATGGGTGATCTGAGTCATCAGTGCAGAAGAAAGGGAGGGGCAGAAAGAAAACCTGAGGAAATAATGGCTGAAAAACTTCCAAATCTGATAAAAACTAGAAACACACACACACACATACCTAAAGAAGTTTAATGAAACTGGAGGACAAAAGCCATGAAGAAAACCACACCAAAGCACACTGTAGCATATCATAATCAAACTGCTTAAACCAGCAATGAAGATGAAATCGTAAGTATTGGCAGAGATAAAAGACACCTTGCCTACAAAGGTATAAAGATAAGAGTGACAGCAGACTTCTGACCAGAAACAACATAAGCCAGAGAATACTTTAATAAGGGGGAAAACACATCAATTTAGAAATCAAAATTTATCAAAAATATTCAAAAACAGAGATGAAATAAAGACTGTTTTAGATATACGCAAGCTGAAATAACTCACCACCAGCAGATCTGTGCTTAAGATCCGCTGGGCAAGTCCTGCAGGCAAAAGGGGAATCACAGCAGTGGAGATCTGCATTCTCACCAGGAACTGGGGAATCCTAGATATGCTACCTGTGGGCTAAGTATGAAATGCTTGCTTTTATTGTTGAACAAGGAATTTGCTGGAAAATGTGGTAAAACATACAGTGGAATATATAAGAAGGTGATTCTGACATGGGCTACAACATGGATGACCCTGGAAGACATGATTCTCAGTGAAATAAGCCAGTCACAAAAGGACAAATATGTGATTGCATTCACACGATGCAGTCAAATTTGTAGACAGAGAAATGGAATGGTCGTTGTCTGGGGTAGGGGGTAAGGGGAATGGGAGTCAGTGTTTAATGGGTACAGTTACATTTTTGCAAGATGGAAATAATATTGTGAATGAAGGATGTGATGGCTGAACACTGTAAATAGAGGTGACCCTTGAACACTGCAGATTTGAACTGCAGGGGTCTAATTATACATGGATTTTTTTTTCAATAAATATAGAGTGGACCCTCCATATGCATGGGTTTCACATCCACAGATTCCACCAACCACTGATTGAAATTTTCCTCTATGGTTGGTTGAATCTGTGGCTGTGGAACCACAGAAACAGAGGACCAACTGCACATCATTTTATCCAAAGGACTTGAGCATCCAAGGATTTGGGTATCCACAGGGGCTGCTGAGACCAATCCCCGACAGTCACAGAGGGCCTGAATGACTGAACTGTACTCTTCAAGTCAGATGGTTGAGATGGTCAATTTCATGAGAGGAACTTTATCACAGTTTTAAAAAGAGAGTAAACTGGCTGCTTAAAGCAAAAACAGTAACAACAACATCCATGGGGTGTATAAGAAATGTGAGGATAGAAGATGCACAGCACAGAGGGTGGGGAAGCTAGGGGTGAGCTGCTGGGAATGGAAGGTGGACAGTGATAAGGTAAAGAATTTACCATAAAATTGTTCTTTTCAGAAAATCTTTTATTTTTGGCTGTGCTGGGTCTTTGTTGTTACATGGTTTTTTCCCTAGTTGCAGCGAGCAGGGGCTACTCCCCAGCAGTGGTATGAGGGCTGCTCAATGCCGTGGCCTCTCCTGTTGCAGAGCAGGGGCTTTAGGTGCTCTGGCATCATTGGCTGTGGCTCCCGAGCTCTAGAGCGCAAGCTCGATAGCCGCTGCACACAGGCCCAGCTGCTCCTCGGCATGTGGGATCCTCCCAGACCAGGGCCTGAACCTGTGTCTCCTGTATTGGCAGGCGGACTCTAACACCAAGTGAACCCAAAGTGAAGTGACTGTTGCTCAGTCATACCTGGCGCTTGGTGACCCCACTGTACCCCGCCAGGCTCCTCTGTGCATGGGATTCTCCAGGCAAGAATACTGGGGTGGGTAGCCATTCCCTTCTCCCGGGGATCTTCCCGACCCAGGGATCGAACCCAGGGCTCCTGCATTACAGGCAGATTCTTCATCATCTGAGCCACCAGGGAAGCCCCAAGACCTAAAACAACCACTAAACTACCACTAGAGACCCTAAAACAACCACGAACATAATCTCACATGTACTTATTCCTAATAAGCAAAAAGCAGATGAAACAGAATCATTAAAAAATGCCTCTGTCCACCTTAAAGGGACATCCAAGTAGCAGTGACAACAGGTATACACAGACACCAAAAATCACTGAAGTGTGCAGTTTAAATGTCAGTTATACTTCAGTGCAATTGTTCAAAATAAAAGCAGAAAGAGCTTCCTGCACAGGTGAGAGTCCCAGGGGCGGAGGTGGCAAGGGAGGGCAGGGAAACGTCTCTCCACAGCCCTCTCTCTTCTCTCCCTCTGGAGCAAGAATGACATTGTGCTCTCCGCCTGAGCTGTAACCACACCACTTGCTTTGACCTGTGAAATGTCAATGAAAGCGATTCTGTCAGCTCCCAATCGGTCCTCACAAGCTACTCACGTGGCGCCATGTCTTTCTTCTGCCCCAGAGATGGTGGGAGTCCACGCACAGCTGAGCCTTGGGTCAGCCTGGGTCTGCCAACAGCACGCGGAGCCGAGTCTCTGCCAGGACGAGGGAGTGGGGCAGGCAGTCTGAGGGAGAGAGGGCCTTCACAGACATGTTGGGGCCTCTTTGTTACTGTAGCCAACTTAGCCCATGCTGACTGAATACCCCCTGACAGCACACACATCCCATTACAGAGGTAGTTCTGTTTGGCCCTAGAAGGCAAACCAGTCCAGCAGCTTCTGGTCTCCTCCACCTTCAAAATATGAGTTATATATGTCACAGGTGTCACCAGCCTGAGTGTTTAACTAAGGGACCTTTTCAAGCCTCCACCAACCTGTGCAGAACTTGGCACCTTCTCACAGTATCATCCAGATACTTCTGAGTCCCCAAACACTCAAACACAAGTTGGCTCCTGTTCTTCACCTCCAGTTAGCAAGGAAAGTTGCTGGGACACAGACTGTGACCAGTGCCTTCCGCCAAGCCTGACACTGCCAAGATGCCACGTCCTTTTGCTCCCAGTGTCACTGTCCCTGAAATGTCAGGGTCATGCAGGATTCTCACCCCTAGATCTTTCTAAGGCCTCTCCAGGGGATGAGGCCGCTGCTCCAGGTCCAGCCCTGTGCATAGGAGCCCATCTGTCCCGCTGTCCCCGCCCATGCGGGCTTCCGCCAGTCCTGGGGAACAGGACTTTTTGGGAGCCTGGCAGTCTCCAAAGCTCCTAATTGCTTGTTAAATGTGAGGCATGTCAGGGAACAAAAAGGAAAGTGCCAGCTGACCTGAGGAGGAGGTAGTATCCATTTTGGAAGAAATCCTTCTCCCTTCATTTCCCTCAGAAGTAGCTCCAGTGTGCCTTGGCTTATGGAAGCCTTCCCTGAGGAGAAAGGAGAGAAGAGCTGAAAAAAAACACAAATTAATTTTGTGGTAGTTTCCCTTACACACAATCATCAGTCCTCAGAATCAAAGCAGTCTCCAAGAACACTTAGGAGAAACAAAAGTTGCTGAGATGCAAATCACCTTTCACATTATTCAAGTAAGCCTGACTCCTTCAAACCTCAGTTCTTGAGTATTTCCCCTTCCAGTTGTGATGTTTGGCTTTATATTTGCAAACTAAAACAAAAATGGTTTTTCCAAAACAAACAGTCTTTCCTGAAGGCTCATCTAAGTATTCGTCTTCTAAGGAAAACTGCTCTCACTTTTGAAACAGTCATTTAATTTTTATTTCTGTCACCCTGTCCAGGTTTCACAGTTCATCAGGTCCAGTTTCAATAATTCGTTGATTTCTTTCTTGTCATCCACAGAAGTTCCTGACAAGAACACTTAGATGTAAAGAATGGGATCACCATCTTTCTTCTGAAATAGCTCTAAACAGAGGAAGACTACTATACTCAGCAGTGTAGATCAAACCTAACCTGAAGAAAGCAACAATGTGTTCCGGCCACTGAACCAGGGATACATACAAAATAATCCTAGAGAATTACAGTTCCTACCACATTGCTCAGCGGGGAGGGGGCGGGGGAAGGGCTCCTCTGTGATGTAGAAGCAGAGTATCTATTTTCTAGGAGAATCAGAGAGAGGAACCATGTAGAGCCAGACAGCCGCTGGGGAGGAGAGGAATGACCCTAGGGAAGGACTGATGCCAATTTGGAGGACATACTCAAATGGACTTGAATAAAATGTATTTTCTGGCATTGCCCCCACCATCCAAGTCACTTGGGAGCTTAGCCAGGGCATCCCCTCAGTATTCTGTGTCTTTTGAACAAGGTTGACTCTTATGCGATACCACGTGGTCCTGATCATGCTCCAATGGAGCACAATCCCATCCAAAAATCTCTTCCTGTTTATCCCTACATTGCCAACAGAAGGGGATTCTGAATTCAGCTGTGCTCCTTACATCAAAATATTCAACCAACGACTCCTACCCGTAGAAAATGCACCCGCGGCTGAGGGCCGAGAGATGCTTCCTGTCCAAAGGCCACACTCCCCTAAACTGGAGTGCAGAGGGGCGATGACTACAGTTTTCTAGGGACTCTTCGGAACAGGTACATCCTGAGATTGTGCCAGCTTTCCCCGAACGCCAGCTCAGCCTCACCGGCGAGGGCCCCGTAGGTGCAGGTGAGGAGTGAAAGCTCCGTCCCCGGCAGGTCAGCCTGCCTCCCAGCCGGCAGCGCTGGCCTCCCGCTGGACACCTGCGGCCACCGCCTCCTAGTTACACATTCCGCCCGACCCGGGTTGATTATTACAGCTCAGAGGAAGTCCTTCCTTGGCCGAGTGCCCCAGATGACAACGACCAAGTCTTTGCGGAGGCGGCCCGCCTCGCAAAGGACGGCCTTCCTCTCCAAGGCGGGCGCTCAGCCTCCTCTGTGAGGGAGCGGACCCTGCTGGCTCAGCCCCGGACCCCCCCAGCCCCTCCCTGTCACCCCCGGGCCTGCGGGCCGCCGGCTCCTCCCCACCCTTGCAGCCTCTGCAGGCCCGCCGCGCCCCTCCGGCCTCCCCGCGCGCCCCCGCCCCCGGCTCGGCGGCGCCCCTCGCCAGACCCGCCCCAGCAGTCCCGCGCGCGCGCGCCCAGCGAGGGCCGGGCCTCGCGGCCCCTCCGCCCCCGCCCGCCCCTCCGCGTCCCGACCGGCGGGGCGGGGCCGTGCGCCTGCGCGGAGCCCGCAGTCCGGCGGGGCCGCAGCCGCTGGGGGCCGGCAGTTGCCGTGGGGACCGCGGGCCCCTCCCTGCTCCGCTCCGCTGCCCCTCGCGTGCCCCACCGAGGCGCGGCCGACCCCTGGCCTCCCTGCGGCCGGTCCGGCGGAGCCGCAGCGGCGCCCCGCGAGAGGCGGAGCCGCTCCCAAGATGTCGCAGACGGCCATGTCCGAGACCTACGGTACGAGGCGGGGGGCGCGGGCCGGGGCCGGGGGCGCGGGCGGCGGGGTCCGGGGACCCGGATCCCAGTGCTGGGGCGCGGCCGCCCGAGGGTGGCCCGGCTCTGTGATCTGCTTCCCTGAGGGTCTGCTTGCTGCTTCTCCGCGTACTTGCCCGTGGGGTTTGCGTTTCTTGGTCTGCTCTTAGTTCAGGGTGTAGGGAAGCCCATTAGAGACTGCGATATTGTCCCCAGCGAGGGATGCGTAGGACTTGGGGCGACGCCTGCAGTTGAGTGTGTTCTTCGGCTCTTCCACGTTGAGCTTCCCTTGCTTCAAATCCCTTCCTTTGCACTGAAATTACAAGGACTTATGAAAACGCATTTCTTCCTTCGGAGACCTTTCAGGCTGTATGATAGCTGTTTATAAATGTGTCTTTGTAAGACTATAAACACCTCGGAAGCAGAGCCTATTCTGCTTGATCTTTGCTTCTTCTGTAGCACTCACACCCGAAGGTACCCAGCAGAGATTTTTTTTTTTTTTTTAATGAAAGCCTTCCCAATTCATAATCTGTCTGTTTTTGTCCTGCGTGGTAAAAATCAACAATAGAGTACATCTCTACTTTGTATCAAGGTTTACTAGTGTTTACCAGTCTGGAGTCACTCTCAGATGTGTGCATTCTCAGATTAAGTCTGATTTGGATTTTACAGCCCCAGGGAGGGGCTCGAGTTCAAAACCATTACCTCTAGTTAGATCCCTCATGTCTTCCGTGTGCCCGGGCGTCCGCCCCTTTCTGTCAACAGATAGGTGTGGGCCGGCTTTATGGGCTGCTGTGGTTTCCAACACTGCAAGGTACCCGCCTGCACTGCTCTGGCCTGGCAAGCTTACAGTCCATTGGGGGATGCAGTGTTAATCTACTTATGATACTAATGAATGTTAAAAACAAACCAACCCAGGCTGGAGTTCTGAAGGAATGTGGTCTCTGAAGGTATGTTAAAAAGAAACCTGACTCAGACCTGGGGCACGGAGGCGTTAACTGGTCTACAAGTGCCCAGGCCCTGAGGGATCCAGAATGCCTGTAAGAGGACTGTGGTCCCTCAAGCACTCAGGCATTTGCTCCACCTTCAGCCACTCCTATGCCTGCTACCTGCCCTGTTCTTGGTAAGGCTGGGAGCAAGACAGCTATTCCTAGAAGGTGTAGGAAGTCCAAAAGGACCCTGGCTTGTAAGGATCGGTGTCAGAGCTTCTGATGCTACTGCACTTACCACATCCACGTGGTCTGCCTCTCTGTAGAGAACCATAGTCAGATTTCCTAAAAAAAAAAAAAATCCCTTTCTCCAGCAAGTGTTGGTTATGCTTTTGCTTTTTCTTTATTTTCAAGTGCTCCTTTCCCCACACTTTTTTTTCCTCTCTGACCTGGAGAAGGAGCACATGGGCGCAGTGGGAAGTCCAAGTAAGAAACCAGGTGGGGTTATGAGTTAGGAGGCGGACTGGAAGATGCAGTTTCTATGTTTCTTCTGTCTCATGTGAAACATGCGTGCTAAGCTGCGTCAGTCGTGTCCGACTCTGCGCTTCTTGGACTGTAGCCCTCCAGGCTCCTCTGTGCATGGGATTCTCCAGGCAAGAATACTGGAGTGGGTTGCCATGCCCACTTCCAGGGATCTTCCCGACCCAGGGATAGAATCCACATCTTTTATGTCTCCTGCATTAACTGGCGGGTTCTTTACCACTAGCACCACCTGGGAAGCCCCCATATGAAACAGTGTTTGCGTGCTAAGTCACTTCAGCCATGTCCAACTCTGTGGGACCCTATGGACTGTAGCCCGCCAGGCTCCTCTGTCATTGGGATTCTCCAGTCAAGAATTCTGGAGTGGGTTGCCATTTCCTCTGAACTGGAGACACCATATTTTGTATGAAATGATAACCTTGATAAAATATGGTGTCGAGCATCACAGGTCAACTGATCAAATTCTGTTCATCAGGCTTTGACCTTTAGTACTCTTATTTCATGGTATCTTCCAAATATGTTTTACTTTTTACTAGTTGTAGTCCTTCCCTCTAATAGAGGAAATTAAGTGAAACACATAGAAAATTAGTTTTAGCAAGAGCAGGTGTGGTACTTTACAGTGCTAACCCAAAATATGTCACCCCAAACCAAGCTGTCACCTTCTCTTATCATTGGTGGGTTTGCACAGCATTGTCTCCCAGATGGAAAACAGTCCCCCTCCTTCCAGACGTTTGCCTGTTAGGTAGGTGGTTTGCCTAATCTTTAAACTTCTTTGCCTAAAGGAATGTTTGCCTCGTCTTTAAACTTCTTTGTACTCTGTGCTCACTTTCTTTCTTCTGGAAAAGGAATCTCTGTAGCTTGACAGGGGTATGATGAAAAATGAAGAGCTGTTGCTTACCAGTATCCTGTTAATGAATATACGTTCATGAGCTGTGTCTGCATGCCTTTTAGCTTATTAAGGCAGTATTTCACCTTCCAGTGACTAGTGTTCAACATTTTGCTGCACCAGAAGCACCAACCACATGAATACCATACCTTATATAATACTTTATGTAATATTGCAATACAACATTGAAATCTCAAACATACAGGTTTCTGACTGAAAGCTCCTGCTGATTATCCCTGAACTGAAACAGTGCTTCACAAATACTGTTAGATTCACAGCATTCTTAAAGGCCTGGCCAGTTGGTGTGGCTTGGGACTTCCCAAGGAGCTTGATTGGCTGATCACAGATTGGCTTTAGGTAATTCCTGATACCAAGATTTGTGAGACAAAAACTAACAAATCAGATATTAATATCAAGCAGTGATGTTCAGAAAGGAGCTAAAAAGTGTAAGTGGTATAGAAGGCGCTAGAAATTAAAAAAAAAAAAAAAGATTTAAGGGCTGATGCAGTTTGGAAGTGAGGGAAAAAATCTAAGCCAAATCTCTATACACACTGTAATTTATGCATTCTACCGTGACAGCAGTTTATGAAGCAAGAACACAAATTCTTGGTCCTGTACTAGCTTTATTACAGTATACTCTTAACATTTTTATTTTGTGCTTTAGTTTGAAAGTATTACAGCATTTACCATATAATTTTGAGAACTACCAGGATATTTTCTTTTTAAAATGTTTGACTGTATGCTGCTGTGGGTTGCATTGTATCCCCCAAAAGGTACGTTCAGGTCCTAAGCCCAGGCACCCTGTGAATGTGACCTTATTTGGAAACAGGGTCTTTACAGGTGTAATCAGGTTCAGATGAGGTCATGTCGGGTTAGGCTGAGCTCTCATGCATTGGAGTCCTTGTAAGATGAGAGGAATTTGGATGTGGACTCACTCAAGAAGGAATGTGGTATGAAGACAGGCTGAGGTTGAAGTGATGTAACCACAAGCCCAGGACCATCGAGAGTGGCCAGCAGCCCCCAGAAGCTAGGAAGAGGCAAGGAGGGAGCCCTTCCCTGGAGTCCTCAGAGGGGCTGACTGGCAGCTTGACTTTGGACTTCTAGCCTAGAACTGAGACTACGAACCAAGCGATCCAGTTTGTGGTGTTTTGTTGTGGCAGCCGTAGGAAGCCAATGCGTGGTAGTCACACTATGGTTCCAGGAGAGACTTAGGCTTGATAAGGCAAAGTGGAGTAAGCAGAATATTCTAGGCACAGGCCATGCGTCTTCAAATTCACCTTGGTTCCAGTGAAGTACGAGATGACTCGCTGTTAGGGAGATCACTTAAATTGCCTTTACTGTATTTTGTTAGGGCATATGGGAAAATGTCAACAGAGGAAGCACATGACCTCAGAATAAAGGGTGTTTCCCTAAATTGGATGAATTTGTCATTTTAAATGTTTGTATTTTTGTCACCATGGAAAATTGGTGAACAAAGACCAGAATTTGGGGAACACTGCCACCGTGGTTCTCAACTGCACGTGCCACAGCCCGCTGGTGTGTTAAAGACGCAAATTCTGGCTTTGCATATTCACTTCTGCACCTGCCCAGCTCCCTGGCCATGCAGGTGCTGTTGGTCTAAAGACCACAGTTGCATATCAGGGCACTATTCTGTGTGCTGCCTCCAGGCCATGGAATTTTGAAAACATTGATCTTTCAGAAATCAAAAGTTTATGAGAACTTTTCATGGTCATTCAAACTATAAGGCATTCCAGTCCTTGCTGTTACTTGCCTTTCTCTGAAGTCTCCTAAGTATTTCCAGCCACATCAGTCCTTCAAGCTAAATACCTTTGTTTTCAACTTCCTACCTACTTCTTCCCTATGGATGGCCTAGGGGTAGCCTGTCCTATGTCCCAAATCCAGCCGATTACCCACTGCTATTCCACAGACTCTTGTTTTCCCCATTTGCCTAGGAGATAATCTTAGCTCTGAATATTTTTTGGCATAAGAAGGAAGCCAAAGTTTGTTTTTTTCCTTTTCTCTTAAACCATCCTCTAGAAATTGCTCAGACCAATGTAATAGATTTTTTCCCCACTTCTAATAACCATTAGAATACTCGCCACTGAGAATAGTTTGAGGGAAAACTTTTGATTCCTATGTATCCTGTAACACTTGTCTTTGGATGTCACAGCTTTCCCTGCCAGTCTCATCTTAGTAATGGACTGAGTTCTGTGTGTTTGAAGAATACTTTTGCTTCTCTTTAGCTGTGACTATGAATCAAAATCTGAAGTGATGTGCAGGGTACTATCATTTAAAAGATGGATCAAGAAACAGATGTAGAGGATAGTGGACTTCAGCACGACACATAAGTCAAAGGACTCTGTCTCTACAAATTGTCTCCCTTGGTAATCCCCAGTGAGCTTTCTAAACAAAAATAAGTTTGCATTGAGAGAAATTTGGCCAATAAACAAACCCCTGATAATGAGAGATGTGATACCTGGAGGAATCACACTTGGTTGCTCTGCCACAGCCACATGCAGCCCTGCACTCAGAATGGTACCTACTTATGTGATGACATTTAGTGACCTTGGCCTTGTACGCTTTCTGTTTCTCTTATGTGCTAGGTTTTGGGCATTGAAGAAGTCTTAAAAAGTGGCTGATGTTTAGATATGGAGGGAAGGACACCATTTATAAAGCACTAATAATTTACGGATGAGAATATTATGTTATTAGTTAACTTTATTTGGCTGTGTCGGGGCCTAGTTGGGGCACACAGGCTTCGTTGCTCCTTGGCATGTGAGATCTTCCTGGACCAAGGATCAGACCAGTGTCCCCTGCATTGGCAGGTGGATTCTTTTTTTTTTTTTGATGTCTGATCTTATTTATTTGTTGCTCTTAGAACATCTCATTTTTGACTGGACTCAGACTTAGAAGTAGAAGCTCTCAGAGAGGACAGCCTCCGTCTCTTGGCAATCTGTTCCTGCCGTTTTTCTTTGGCCTCCTTCATTCTCTTGGCCAAAAGTTTAGCATATTCTGCAGCCTCTTCTTTGTTTTTCTTAGTACGCTGTTTCTTCAGAGCAATACGCCGGCGTTTGTGTTGCAGAACTCGTGGAGTCACGAGACGCTGAATCTTGGGTGCTTTAGTCCTAGGTTTCTTACCTTCTTTGTTTAGGGGCTTTCGCACAACATACTGGCGGACGTCATCTTCTTTAGAGAGATTGAAAAGTTTGCGGATTCTGCTAGCTCTTTTGGGACCCAGGCCACGAGGCACTGTAGTATCAGTGAGTCCAGGAATATCCTTCTCCCCTTTTTTCACGATGACCAAGTTGAGAACACTCAGATTGGCATCCACAATGCAACCCCGTACAGATTTGCGCTTTCTCTCTCCAGTCCTCCTTGGTCTGTAACAGGAATGCCCCTTACTCAGTAGCAGGCGAACTCAGCCATGGGTCAAGACACCCTGCTTCATGGGGAAACCCTGCTTATCGTTCCCGCCACTGATTCGGACCACATAACCCTTCCATTCTTCACCCAGAGCGTCAGCAGCAACTTCTGTGGCCATACGCTTCTCGTAGAAGGTACGAAGTTTTCGTTCATCGTCCACTTCAATGAGCTTCTGGCAGCCAGTGGCCGGGAAAGAGATGTTCAGCTTCATTCTGAAGTGGCCGACAGCCTCCGGGGCGCCACGAAAAAGAGCTGGCAGGTGGATTCTTAACCACTCGACTCCACGGAAGTTGAGAGAGGATGTACTTTAGAAGGAGGTTTATCATTTTTAAATATGAATTTTTAATCTTCCAGAAAAGAGACTGAGGACTTAAAAACACAGCATCTCCCTTCTTGGTTGTAATATTACAGTATTATTATGTGCGATGTGCTCACTTCATTACAGTTGTTTCTCTGGCTCACTTGCTTACATGGGTTATGACAGCTGTCCTCATAAAATAAACACTCTTTGCTGCCTGTGGGGACTTGGCAGATCTGTTTTGCAATTCAGTCAACTGTCAGTGGTGACAAAGCTCATCTCTTTTGAGATCAGACCACAGACTCTTTGAAAGTAGGGGATTGCTTGCGTGACTGTCTGTCCCGCATGCTGTGACCAGTCCCTGCAGGGAAGGCTGAATGAGCCTTTGCTTTGATTCTACTAGACAGGTGGTCTGTTTCCCTCTCCACTACAGAAGATGAGACAGAAGGCCAGGGTGAACAGAAAGCCAATTTGAAGATTAGTTTAATTCTTTTCCTTGTGGTAGAAGTCTACCAGTGTTTTACATTGTATGTGATATAAACGCAACTTGAATTAAGACGTCCCCTAAAGAGGTTACCCAGGCATTCTTTTTGTAAATAGACTTCCCTCAAGAAGTCACAGGTGAAATCAGCTGCCAGTGCCTTGGAACTGAGGGTGCTCAGGCACCTTTGCTGTGCTTCTTGGGTGCCAGCACTTGACCCCTGCCCAATTGAACGTAGAGAGAACACAACAAGTTAGGTGGCAGCTGACTGGCTTGGAGCTACGAGAGCCCAGAGGCAGGCCTTGGTGTGCCATCAGGCGCTTCAGGGAGCCGGGCGCCCTGCCCCAGAGCCTGGGGCACCCAGGCAGACCTCTCCCCACCGAAGGGATGGACCCCAGGTGACCTGAATCTGTGCTCACAAAATATTAAAATACCTAGCAGTTGGTAGTTATTAAATATGTATTTGTTGAATGTACTCCCCTGGTTTTATATCCATGTTTACTTAACCACCTTCTGTTTATAAATTGACTGTACATGACCAAAAATTAAAAAAAAAATTTTTTTTAATTATGCTTAAAAGAAAATTTCTGTTCAATATATGTAAATAATTAGCTCTTTTGGTGATTTTATCAAGTAGGTTTCCAACTGCAGGTGGCATGGATGATAAGAAAATGTGTTTTTGCAAATAGCTATAGATGAGGTTTCAGGGCTGCTTGATTGGGAAGCACAGTCATATTAGCAGGAACCTAAATTCTTAGCATCTCTCTCCTCTGACCCTGTTTCCTCTTCCCTCATTTCCTGGGTCATAAACGGCTACTGCTTGTAATCTGGTACCCTTCCTTGTTTACATCCACAGAAAAGAGTGCCTCCCCATGTTTGTGAAATAAAGTCCTTCCTTCCTATGTATTTGGGCCAAGTTAGGTCAAGTGCCTGCCCTGGACCAGTTACAGTCAGGTAATGTCTGGCTCTGATTGTCTTAACCCTGTGTTTCTGGCTTCCCAGGTGGCTCAATGGTAAAGAATCTGCTTGCCAGTGCAGGAAACAAAGGAGATGCAGGTTCGCTTCCTGGGTTGGGAAGATCCCCTGAGTTAGGAAATGACAACCCACCCCAGTATTCTTGCCTGGAAAATTCCAGAGGAATTGTCTGAGGAGGAAAATTCCTCAGACAGAGGAGCCTGAATGTTAGGCAGACATCTACTGCAGTAGCGCCTCTTAGTCTCCAAATAAATGTCAGCTGCAGTTCAGTTTGAACTTAATTTGTTCCATTAGTAATCTTACTGAAGTGGATGACAAACTTAGATGTCTCTTCTCCAGTATGGAAGCTGCCGCAGAGCTGTGGAAAGGGCATGGGCCCCGCCATGGGTGTGTACAGGTCAGAATCCCTGGTCTTCGTAGGAAGAGTGAAATTTTTCTTATTTTGCAGACACAATATACTTGCATTTAATCTTAGTTCTTACTGTCTTTGTGAACCTGATAGAAGTATTTGGTATTTTGAAGACTAACATTCACCTTCAGAACCATCTTGACCATGACAATACTTTCGAGGGGAAATGAAAGTCAGTTATTTGGTGACCATTGCTGTTTCCCCACTTTCCTTAAATTATCACCATGAGTAATTCTGTCATAAATACATAAGTAAACTAGGATACTATACCTGTCACATACCTTTATAAGAATGAAGTCCTTATTTTGGATTGTCTTTCTAATATTAAAATTCATAGAGACCTTCCTAGTCTAAACATCAATAAAACTTTATTGGTAAAATTGATATTAAAGTTTGTTATTACATAAACAAGTTCAATAAATATTCACAACTATAAAAAGCATTATAAGTTAAAACTGTCCCTCTCTGTATTTCTTCTTATATGTATTATTTAGTAATAAAGTAAATTTTCCCTAGTTACATTTCCCAAGAACAGTGTCATTTCTAGCAGTCATGTGACTAAAGTACCTTTCAGGTCAATATCGTTGAATAAGATTCTTCTCGTATTGACCTGTTACTGTTTCCCTTGTATTATGAAATCTTTCCTTTTATTAAGGAAGCCATGGGTATGTCAGCCTGAATTATAATCTTAATCTCTAGATAAAGGGTGAAATTAGAATAATCTACACAAAGTACTCTCTGTCCTCATTAGGTAAGGTAAACCCTGGGACCCACTTACAGGTGAGGGAACTAAGAGGCTAGGTGTCTGCTCAAGGTCCCAGAGCTGAAGGCAGCGGGGCTGGTGTTTGAACTCATTCTCAAAGGTAGTCAAGTTCTTACTCTGTTTTTCTTTCCCATACACAAATCTGTCTCCTCCTCATACTCTTTGATCAGTGATGACCCCCTGGATCGCACAGCTCTAGGGCGTGTTCTCCACAAACACTGGATATTTGATATGAATCAAAATCTAACTCTTAACTCAAGGCAGAATTGGGAAGTGGGTGCTAATGCTGGAAACCTCTCCCATTTGGGAGGGGTGCTTTCATAGATCTGTGTGATCTCTAAAGTTGCAGGTACTGTTATGTACTCAATGCTTGCTTCAAACTTGTGGTTTGGAGAGATACACTGTGTGAATCCTCAAATACAAAAATAACAGTTCAGCTTCTCCCTTTTTATTACCCTAGTTGTAGTGTTCTTTAAAACTTTTTGACAAACAACTTGCCTTTATTTCTTTAAACGATTGTTTCCTTTCAAATACCTCAATCAGATTTAACATTCTACTCCTTAAAGGATCCTAACTTGTTTCCTGGTTAAGGATAGTTGTTTTTTATTTAGTTCTCTTCATTTCTATCTACTTCACCAGCCACCAGCTTCCTTTTCTGAGTCATTTTCTACTTCAGGAGAATAATTTCTTTTCTTTTTTTAAAAAAATACTGTTACATCAAGTAGAAATCACCTAAAAACCTATGGTTTTGATGCTGGGTTGCTGGCTAGGCTTCCTCACCTGCTGAGGAACCTGGATGCACACCTCAGACCCGCAGTGTGGTGTCAGGTCCACACAGTACAGAGCCTGCCCTCCACCTGGAGCAGCACTGGGGGCCCGTGCCTCGGACGGGAACTCACAGCGTCACGGTCCTCTCTGCGGTCAGGTGGCTCAGGCACAGCCCAGCACCCGGGCCTGAGCCCGGCCGCCGTGTGTGTGTGTGCATGTCTGTGTGCGTGTGTGTGCATGCGTGTGTGTGTGCATGCATGTGTGTCTCTGTGTGTGTCTGTGTGTGTGTCTATGTGTGTGTATGTGTCTCTGTGTGTGTCTGTGTGTGCATGTCTGTGTGTGCATGCGTGTGTGTGTCTGTGTGTGTGCGTGTCTGTGTGTGTGTCTCTGTGCATGCATGTGTGTGTCTCTGTGTGAGCATTTGCATGTGTGTGCGCGCACGTGTGTGTGTCTCTGTGTGTCTGTGTGTGTGCGCGTGCGTGTGTGTGTGTGCATGTGTGTGTATGTCTCTGTGTGTGTGTCTGTGTGTGTGTGCGTGCATGTGTCTGTGCGTGTATGTGTGTGAGTGTGTGCGTGAGCGTGTGCATGTGTGTGTGTGTCTGTGTCTCTCCCTGCCACTTGCAGCTCACTGCTCTCCCACCGCCACACTGACCACCTGGCCTCAGCCAGCGCTCCGCTGGGGGTTCTGCTGCTCGACTCCTGCCCCCCAGTAGATCAGAGCTGTGTTTGAAGAACATGTGGTCTGATGTTCTGTGCCTTCCCAGCTCCTCCCCGTTGCTGTTCCCTGGCGTCCTTGCGACTGTTCCTTAACCGCGCCCCCCGCAACGTCCCCTATCCTGGGGTCCTGCTCGCCACCCCAACTCCTTGCCCAACCTGGGCAGCCGCAGGGCCCCCACGCAGGAGTCACTCGACAGCTCTGGCGTCTCGCTTCCTTGATGTCATCGCCAGTCCCCTCCCAAGCTTCCCTTCTGCCCCACTCCCAGGCTCTTAGCTCTCGCTCCCCCAGTTGCTCACTGGCTCGGGGCCCGTGCCCCTCCGGCCCCTTCTGTTCAGGAGGTGAGCCGCTGTCTCCAGCGATGCCGCCCGCAGCCCTGCCTTCCCTGGCCCCTCCTCGGCTGCCCTCGCCCCGGGGCCCCGGCCTGGCTCTCCACCAGCTGCCCTGCCTTCCCTGGCCCCTCCTCGGCTGCCCTCGCCCCGGGGCCCCGGCCTGGCTCTCCACCAGCTGCCCTGCCCGCTGCCGGTGGACAGCGCTCCGCTCCCACCGAGATCCTGCGGGCGGGTGGCCTTTGCCTCGGGCAGGGGGCTCGGTGGTGCCCGGCCACCCGCCCCCTCTGCTGGCCCTCTTGCTTTTCCTCTGCATCAGTTGTTTCCAGCCTTCCCTGTGATCTCCCTAAGCCCCAGGCTCCCCTCCGCTGGGTGACTGGGGGAGAAGGGGGCCGCACCGAGGAGCCTCCCTGCTCTCCCGCCCGTTCTCCGCCTGTGTCTGCCTCCACGCCTCACCTCCACGCTATTCCTGCTGCCTCTGTCCCAGCTGAGACTCAGCCCTGCCTTTTGCTCGGACCGCGTCTCTCAAGTCTCAGGGACGGGTGTCACCAGTCATCCCCTTTTCTTGTGGTCTCTTCTTGTCTGCTGGTGTCCACACCACCCCCTCACCTCACTGCCCCGGCTCTCCTTTCCATCCTACCTAAGCTTCTGGTGAGAGCTGCTCGTGACGTTTCTCTGCATCCTCTCGCTTCCCCGGCTCTCCTGCGGCCTCTCGCGGCCCCCACCTCAGGTCACCTGGCTCCCCTCGGGGTCGGGCCCTGGGCATTTCACGGCCGACCCTCCCGGCCTCCCTTCACACTCGGCCCTCACAGGCCCTGCCTCCCCAGAGCTCCTCCGCGGTCACAGGTGTAGGCTGTGAGTCTGCTTCTGCCACAGGGGTGCGTCCTCCGGACCTTCAGGCTTCCTTATCTCAGTCGCTGGTGTCAGAGGCCAGAAACCATTCTCAGATGACCCCACTGACCCAGGAAGTGAAATACATGGAGCCGATCCCGCAGTCAAGGCCATCTTCCACCTGTGCTTCCTTTCAGATCTTTGGGAACCTTAAAAGCAGAACCAGTGCTTCTGGGAGAAGCTAGGAAGGCAGAGGGCATCTGGTCTACCAGCATGACTGTCTCTGAAGGCCGGGGGCCAGCTGTTGGCTGTGCGGTGCTGTCTCTGAAGGCCGGGGGCCGGCTGTTGGCTGTGCGGTGCTGTCTCTGAAGGCCGGGGGCCGGCTGTTAGATATGCTGTCTCTGAAGGCCGGGGGCCGGCTGTTAGATGTGCTGTCTCTGAAGGCCGGGGGCCGGCTGTTAGATATGCTGTCTCTGAAGGCCGGGGGCCGGCTGTTAGATGTGCTGTCTCTGAAGGCCGGGGCCGGCTGTTGGCTGTGTGGCGCTCTCAGCGCCCCCTCTTGGCCCAGCGCCCTGCCACTGGCCGCCGTTGTCCCTGTGGCCACCGCCCTGCTGTAGCATGTGCTGCCAGCCTGCCGTGCTCCAGGAAATTGGAGATTGCTTGAAATGATCACTAAAACGAGTCAGTACATTCCAAATGAGGTTTCTCCCTGGGGTTACTTCCCTGGCTTTGTGTTAGCTGTTTCAGTGGAGGCCATTTTTTTCCTGATGTGAATTCGTCTGTGTTCCTCAATGACTGACTTTTGCCCAAGACTGATTTCTAATTATTCAATACCTTTCCTGTTATTTCATTCAACATTTATCATGCAAAATTAAAAATATAGGGGCTTCCCTGGCAGTTCAGTGATTAAAACTCTGAGCTTCCACTGCAGGGAACTAATATATCCTGCATGCCATGCAATATGCCCCCCCCCCAAAAAAAGTGCATTAGTAGCATATATCTATTTTAGATTTTCTGTTTTAGAATATGGTCTTTCCCCCACCCTACAGCTTAACTCATTCTGAGGAAACCCTCATCAGGTGAATATAATGATCATAAGTTGTATGCAGAAAATCTTTGTAATTTTGAGCAAAGTGACATCCACTGTAATAAAACAACATCAATCCCATTAAAGTGGACATAACTATTTAGTTCACACTTAGTTATCATATACAACCTAACAATGTATCTTATATCCCTCCATTAATTGCTCTGTAACACAGCTAGTTTTCTGTTCCTGGTGAGCCTTTTTGTAGCTGTTAGGCACTGTGCACTTCACATGTAAAACATACATGACCTGCAACATGTATGCCATCCAACTTCAAGCAAAGAAAGAGAAAAAAATCCCACAGATCGTAAAAACAAATTAATTGGTAAAATCAGCACGTTTTCTACTAAATCCATGGCTGTGTGCCTGGTGTGTTAAGAGACTTGCTGCTGTGATAAGCCACCCAACCTCATGCTCCAAGGGGAGAGCGTTTGTATGGGAAGGCACTCAGCTCTGAGAGAGGCTGTGAAATTCACATCCCGTTGTGCGCAGGAGGAACTTAGTAGAAACTCTTACTAAGTTGGATTCTTGTCACCTACAGGGAATGAACTGTTCCCCATTGTGGCGCTTGGTTGTGTTTGCATTACCCAAACACATGCATCCCCAGACTGGAAGACATAGGACACACACCCCGCGTCTCACCTGCTCCCTTCCCTCTGGGTATGACTTCTGTGAAGCCCACCCTTCAGTAGTCCTTTCAGTTTGGGATGTGCAGAGTAAACTTACAGAGTCATTGTCCTTTTGAGATCTTCATAGATTCATAGCCAGGTTTAAGAAAAATAGAAAATTTTCCCGTCCCCCCTGCAAAACTGTCCAAGGTAACCAGGATGTTGATGTTGCCATAACTGCTGATACATATCACTTCTATCAGCAGAAGTATCTCTCCTGTGCCCCCGAATACTCTTTCTCCCTGTCCCCATCCCTCCCTGTCCCCTGGCAACTACTAATCTTTTCATCTGTTTCAAGACTGTTTTGTAAATGGAATCATGTAGTGTAGAATCTTTGGGGATTGGCATTTTCACACAGCATAGTTCTCTGGAGATCCATCCAGCTTATTGCAGTATCAACGGTTCACTCCTTTTTATTGCCGAGTAGTGTTTCTTGATCTGCATGTATAATTTGTTTAACCAGTCACCTGTTGAAGAACATCTGGGCCCTTTTCAGTTTTTGCCTGTTATAAATAAAGCTTCTATAGACATTCATGTACAGGGTTTTGTGTGAACATAAGTCTTCATTTTTCTGGGTAAATGCCTGGAAGTTCAGTTGCTGAGTCATCTGGTGGTTGCGTGTTTAGTTTTTTGAGAAACTGTCAAGCTGTTTCCTAGATTCACTGTTCAATTTTATATTTCTTCCAGCAGTGTATGAGTGATCTAGTTTCTGTGCATCCTGGTCAACATTTGTTGTTGTCATTACTTTTTATTTAAGCCTTTCCTGATAGATGTGTAGTGACACATCATGATGGCTTTATTTACATTTCCCTAATTATTGGTTAATGATCTTAAACATATCTTCACATTCTTATTTTTCATTTGTATATTCTTTTAAGTGAAATGCCTCTTCATAATGTATGCCCATTTTCTAACTGGGTTTGATTTTTTAATTAATTAATTATTGAATTATAGTTCATTTACAATGTTGTGTTAGTTTCAGGCATCTAGCAAAGTGATTCATTTACATACTTTTTGCAGATTATTTTCCCTTCTGGGCTATTATAAGATATTGAATATAATTCCCTGTGCTGTATGGTAAATCCTTGTTGCTTATCTATTTTTTGTATAGAAGTTTGTTAATCTGATACTCTAAATTTATGCTTTCCCCCCACCTTTCCCCTTTGGTACTTAAAAGTTTGTTCTTTATGTTTGTGAGTCTGCTTCTGTCTTGTATATAGATTCATTTGTATTATTTTTTTAGGTTCCACATATAAGTGATATCACATAGTATCTGTCTCTAACTCACTAAGTATAATATTCTCTATGTTGCTGCAAAGGGCAATATTTCATTCTCTTTATGACTGAGGAATATTCTACTGTACATATATACCACATCTTTTTTTTTTTAATGTCCTCTTGGGTCAGTGATGCACCACTTCTGTGGACCTTTGTTTTATTTTTTAGCTACACCACGAGGCATGTGGGATCTTAGCTTCCAAACCAGGGATAGAACCCACACCCCCTGCATTGGGAGCACAAAGTCTTAACCAGGGAGCACCAGGGAGGTCCCTATACCACATCTTCTTAATCCAGTTGCCTGTTGATGGACACTTGGGTTGCTTCCATGTCGTGGCAATTGTACTTAATGCTTCCATGAATATTGGGGTGTATCTTTTCAAACTAGAGTTTTTTTGTCTTTTCTGGATATATACTCGGGAGTGGTATAGCCAGATCATATGGCAACTTGTTTTTAGTTTTTTAAGGAACTCTTCTCTGTAGTGGCTGCACCAATTTACGTTCCCACCAGACACATAGGAGGGTTCCCTCAACCGTCTCCAGCATTTGTTCTCTGTAGACTTTTTGTTGGTGGCCATTCTGACCAGAATGAGGTGGTACTTCATTGTGGTTCTGATTTGCATTTTCCTGATGATCAGTGATGCTGAGCATCTTTGCATGTGCCTGTTGGCCATCTGTTAGTCTTCTTTGGAGCAACGTTTATTTAGGCCTTCTGCCCATTTTTCAATCGGATTGTTCATTTTCTTTATATTGAGTTGGATGAGCTCTTTTGTATAGTCTGAAAATCAATCCCTGGTTGGTCTCATTATTTGCAAATATTTTCTCATTATTTGCAAATATTTGCAGCCGATAGGGTGTCTTTTCATTCTGCTAATAGTTTCTTTTCCTGTACCAAAGCTTCTTAGCTGATTAGGTCCCATTTGTCTATGTTTGCTTTTATTTCTTATTTCTAAGAAAATATTGCAACCATTTATGTCTGAGTTGGTGTTGATTCTTTTTTGAATGTCTATAGGATTCTCTAGTAGAACCATCCTGGCCTGAATATTCTTTTGTTTTAAAATTACCAATTCAGTTTCCTTAATATCGATATTTAAATTACTTACTTTACATTGGTGAGTTGTAGCGCTCTTTGTTTCCAAAGAATTGGCCTGTTGCCTGTGCTGCGGCCGTCAGATAAAGTGTGCGCCGTTGCTCCTTCGCTGGCCTGCTGGGTCTGGTGCTGCGCCCCGAGACTGGCTGTGTGCCCTCTCTCTGTTGCTCTTGTCAGTGTTTGGTACATAAATGAGTTAAAATGGCCCTGCATGTCGGTCCCTCTGTGGTTTTCTTCTTCATAACCGGCCGAGACGATAGTTCGAAGCCTGCCAGCACCAAACTCTGTTCTTCATGAGAGGGTAACAGGCAGGAAGGCCAGGGATCGCCAAACAGAGGAAATAGGCTGCAAGTGTTAGACATGTTTTTAATTTCTCTTCTAAGCGGCAGGAGGCAACACTTTTACAAGTGTCAGATTTTTTTCCTTCTCTATACAAAATTAAAAGGAGATTTCTTTTAAAATCCTGTGTTGCCATGATGACACCTGGTGTATTTACCCTAGACTCTGTCTTCAAGTTCCTCTTAAGAACTTTAAGATTGTGCTTAAGACTCAGAACCTATAAGGGCTCAACAAGCCAGTATGTTTTACCCATACATTGTTCTCCTAATCTATGTTAATGAGACCGTGTATCTGCCTGGAAACCTGCCTTTCTTCAAGATTCATGTCAACTGTTTTATGGCCCGGGATGACTCACCTAGTGCCAATGTTATCTCAAAATGCATGTTGTGGGTGAGAGGCCTGGTGCCGCTCTGAGTTTGGGGACATCTCCTTTCTTTAATTAACAGCCTGCTAATAGGTGTATAAAGTATGCTAAAGGCTAGCATGGGGCACGCTTTCTGCCCCCTTCTGATGTCTATGTCAGAAGCTTTCTCTATCTCTTTTATACTTTAATAAAGCTTTATTACACAAAAGCGCTGAGCGATCAAGGCTCGTCACTGGCCCCAGATTGATTCCTCTCCTCCAGAGGCCAAGAATCCCAGCGTCTTTCATGGCTCAGCAACAACCTTTTACTTATACACTCGGTTACTTTAAGTGTAGCCCCAATATGCATATTTTTAGCCATTCAGAGGCTGCCTGCTTTGAATACCCTGTGAAGCCACACACTCATCCACTCATCTTTGCTTAAACAAACTGGGGCTGTGACAGAGCTCCCGCAGGTGCTGCCAGCCCGGCTGCTGAGCAGCGTGACGTGGACACTGAGTTCCCTGGGGTGCGATGCTGGATGTCTGGGCGCCCCTGGGCCCTGTTCCCCCTTGGGAGACAGTAGGAAGGTCTCCTGTGATGAGGGGTTTCCCTCCCATGCACCCTGTCAAAGTGCTACCAAAGCAAAGCTGGTGTGTGCTGTGACCATCTCAAGGACCCCTCCTTTTCCTTGATCAACTTCCAAACCTTGAACTCATCAGTTATGCTAGACGTTTGTCAATTTTATTGGCCTTTTCAAGGAACCTGCTGTATCTTATAGATTTTCTTTGCCTTTCATTTCCCTGATGTCTGCCCTTTATTTCCTTCCTCTGTTTGCTTTACATTTATTTTGCCCTTCTCTTGCCAGGTTCTTCAGGATGGGTGCTTAGATAATTGATTGAGACTTTTCCTCTTTTCTAATATGTGCGTTCAGTGCTCTGAATTTTCCTTTCAGCACTGCTTTAGTTGTAATCCACAACTCTTGATGAGTTGTAGTTTCATTTCCTTTTGGTTCAGTGCATTTTTTGATTTCCCAGGAGACTTCCTCTTTAAATCATGGTTTATGTAGACATAGATTGGTTAGTATCCAAGTATTTGGAGATTTTCTTTGTTGTTCAGTCACTCAGTCATGTCCGACTCTTTGCATCACCATGGACTGCAGCACTCTAGGCTTTCCTGTCGTTTACTATCTCCCATAGCTTGCTCAAACTCATGTCCTTTGAGTCGGTGATGCCATCGAACCATCTCCTCTTCTGTCGTCCCCTTCTACTCCTGCCTTCAGTCTTTCCCAGCATCAGGGTCTTTTCTAATGAGTTGCCTCTTCGAATCAGGTGGCCACAGTATTGGAGCTACAGCTTCAGCATCAATCCTTACAATGAATGGAGATTTTCTTATTGTATATATATTTTGAATTTCTGTTTTCATTCCCTTGTGTTTGGAGAACACATTCTACATGATTTGTTTTATGGCCCAAGGTGTGGTCTATCTTGATACATGGGTCGTTGGAAAGAATGTGTCCTGCTCCATCCTGTTGGTTTTCCATGCTGAATTCTTCTCTATCTTTGCTGATTTTCTGTCTAGTTTTTCTATCAGTATTGAGAGAAAGGTGTTGATGTCTCTGCCACAATTTTGGTTTTGTCCATTTCTCTTTTTAGTTCTGTCAGGTTTTAGTTTAATGTGTTTTGTAGATCTGTTTTATGGTGCACACATTGAGGTTTCCTGTCTTATTGGTGGATTTTCCCTTTTATCGTTACAGTGACCATTTCTGTCTTTGGTCATTTTCTTTGCCCTGAAGACTATTGTATCTGATAATGATAATGATTTACTTTGATTAATATTTGCATGATAGATCTTTTTTCATCCTTTTACTTTCACTCTGCCTGAACATCATAACTGAAGTGAGTTTTTTGTAGGCAACTTGTAGTTGGGCTTTTTTTTCCTCTTTTCTGCCAATCTTTGTCTTTTAATTGGTATATTTATGTAGTTTATATTTAATGTAATTATTGATCTATTAGAATTTATTTTTGCCATTTTATATTTTTGATTTCTGTTCTATTTTTCATTTTTCTCTTTTCTTTTTCTAGTCTTACTGGGTTTATGTGACATTTTTTAGAATTCTTTTTGAATTACCTGTAATGTTTTTGAGTATATCTCTTTGCATAGCTTTTTTAGTGGTTGCTGTAGGTATTACATTATAGGTACATATTGCAGTCTACTTGTGTCCTTGTTTTACTAGTTCAAGCGAAGTGTAAAACCGTCCCTTCTCTTACAGGCATACCTTGTTTTATTGTGCTCCGCAGAGACTTTTTTTTTTTTTTTAAACAAATTGAAGGCTTGTGGCAATGCTACATTGAGCAAGTCTGTTGGCATCATTTTTCCAATAACATTTGCATACTTCTTGTTTCTGGGACATGTTTTGGTAATTCTCAAAATATTTTAGACTTTTATATTATTACTATACTTGTAACAGTGACCAGTGATCTTTGATGTTACTCTGGCAGAAGATTATGAGACTAAGACTTGCTGAAAGTTCAGTTAATGGTTAAGGTTTTTCACCAATAAAATACTTTTAATTAAAGTGTATGCATTTTTTAGACATAACGCTGTTGCACACTTAATAGGCTGAAAAATAGTATAAACATAACTTTATATGTACTATTTGTGTCACTCATTTTATTGTGATTTTTGCTTTGTTGCAGTTCACTAACTGGGACTGAACCACAGTATGTCTGAGTTGTACTTGTGCATACCATTACCCTCCCTCACTCATAACGGTCTTAAATATTTCCTCTTGTTATATTTAGAGTTACATCAAACGGTGTTAACCATTTTTGCTTAAACAGCAAAATGTGTTTGCCTATGTTGTTATTTACCATGTTCTTCCTTTGTATAATGTTCCACGATTATAATATTATAATTCCTTTTATCACTTCCTTTCAGGCTTTATTTATTTTATTTTTTGGGGGGGGCATGGCTTTTGAAACTGTAGTTCCCCCACCAGGGATTGAACCCTGGGCTCAGCAGTGGAAGCACTGAGTTCTGACCACTGGACTGCCAGGGAATTTCTTTCCTTTCAGTTTGTAGGACTTCCTTTAGCCATCTTCTAGGGTAGATATGTTGGTGGCAAATTCTGTTGGCTCCTTTTTTCCTCTAAGAGTGTCTCAGTCCTTCACTCTAGAAGGATATTTTTAGGATATAAGATTCTGGATGGAGCACTCTTTACTTTCAGCCCTTGAAAAATAGTGTGCCCCTTCAGGCCTCCATGGTTTCTGATGAGAAATGTGCTGTCCTTGGTATTGTTTTTTTCCCTGTAGGTAAGGTATCGTTTTTCTCTGGCTGCTTTCAAGATTTTTTTGTTATTTGTTTTAAGTTTAATTATGATGTGCCTTGGCATGAATGTATTCAGATTCTTGTTGGGAAGAATCTGGCTTCCCTGATAGCTCAGTTGGTAAAGAATTCGCCCCCAATGCGGGAGACCTGGGTTTGATCCCTGGGTTGGGAAGATCCCTAGAGAAGGGAAAGGCTTGCCCCCTGCAGCTTTCTGGCCTGGAGAATTCCATGGACTATACAGGTCGCAGAGTCAGACACAACTGAGCATCTTTCACTTTGACTTTGGAATAATCTAGCTTTTTGAACTGCCGTCTTGCTAAATTTAGAAAGTTTTCAGCCATTATTTCTTTTGAGTACTTTTTCAACCCTATCCTGTTTTCTCTCCTTCTGAGAGTCTGGTGACATGAAAGTTAGATTTTTTTTTTTTGGTAGTCTGAAAGGTCCATGAGGCCTATATCAGTACATTTTCAGTCTGTTTTCCCTTTGTTGTTCAGACTGGATATTTTCTATCAGTTTGATGCTCAGTTCATGCTTCCTCTACCCCATTTTGTTTTGAGCGCATCCACTGAGCCCCGTACTTCAGTTATTTTATGTTTTAATTCCAAAACATCCATTTGGTTCTTTTATGTGCTTGCTTTTTCTTTGATGATACTCTCTCTTTGGTGAAGAGTTCTGCCTTTCATGTGTTTCAAACATGTCTTACTGCTAGTTGAAACATTCATGAGGCTGCTTTAAAATCTTTGGCAGAGTTTCCACATGTTTCTGTCATCTTGGCATTGGAATCTGTTGATGTTCTTCCTTTGTTTGAGGTCTTCCTGGTTCTTGCTGTGATGAGGGGTTTTTTTCCGAAACAGGGACATGTTTGTATCATGTTGGAGACCCTTGATCTTAAAGTCTCGTGTAGCTCATCTCTGCTCCTAGCCGCCCTCGTTACCGCCAGGTCGAGGTGGAAGTCCAGGCTGCCGTCTGAGCGTCCGCGGACGTCCGGGCGGAGGGGCTGCTCCCTGTGCTGCCGAGTGGGGATGAGAGCTCTTGTGACCTGCGCCCTCTGCCCCCTACCGCTGCCGTGTCTCGCCTGGCGTGTGGTGGGGGCAAGGACAGCTCAGAGCTGGCTCGCAGCCCCGGCCCTGGTCTCTGAGACACCACCCTGCTGGTGCTGGGGGACCCTCATTACAGCCTCCAAAGGGTGGCTGTCCGGGTTCCCACCCATCCTTTGCTGGCGTGGGTAGGGTGAGACCTGGGGTGAGTTCTTCCTGTAGTGTTTGGAGTAGAGCAGTTTTGTGTTAAGTTTTCCGTCTTGCTAGGCTGGCCTTTCCTGGTCCTATGAGTAGAGAGACCAGGCTTTTGCTGGGGCTTCTTAAAATCTGCCTCCATTGGCTGTTAGCTTGTTCAGCTCTCTGCCTGGGAGAGAGGAGAGAAAAGGAGAAAACCCACGGAAAAACCCACTGTGTCATTCCCCAGGCCCCTGGGTCTCTGGCCAGCTTGTCACCTCCTCTACACTTTCCCAAGGCTCCTTTGGTTTCTTTTATGTGTGATGCCTAGGATCCTTGGTTGTACTGAGCAGGAGGAGTGAGGAAAAGTGCGTCTTTCTGCTCCCTCTTTTTGGAAGCAGAAGTCCTCCTTGGTGTTTAGGGTGATCATTGCATGTTGAATTCTGCATTAGACACTGTGTTGTTTCTGTGCTCCTCTCTCAGCACTGAAGACGATGACCTTTGATTAACCCCAAAGGAACCTAGTTTCTTCTAGGGAGTTTTCCCTTTCTTATTGATTGTTGTTACAGTTTAACATTGACTTTCTCTACCGCATTCTCTCTCGCGCTCTCTCTTTTTATTCCAAAATACATATCAGACTTGTGTTGGACCCTTTCTTTCAATTCTGCATTTTTCTTAAACTCTCACATTTTCTCTCTCTTCAGTTCTCTATTTTGCCTCATGGTAATTTTCTCCAGTCTCTATTCCAGTTCACTAATTTTCTCCTTAGTTTTGTTCATTCTGCTCTTTAACTTATCCATTGATTGTTTCTAATGACTGCAGCTTTTATTTTAGACACATTCCAGAAATTGATCTATTCTTTCAAATCATTTTATTCTTCACTTATGGATTCAATTCCTTTTTTATGGTATTAATCATGTTGAGTATATTTCATCACATTCCTTTTTTTTTTTTTTTTTTTGACCATGAGGCATGTAGGATCTTAGCCCCCCAGTCAGATCAAACCTGCATTCCCTGCATTGGAAGGCACAGTCTTAACCACTGGACCACCAGGGGAGTCCCTTACCAGGTTCTTTTTAAAATCAAATTCTTAAGGGTGTAATATCTTTGGACTGCTGACTCACTCATGATGGATTGTTTCCTGGAGTGTTTTGTTGTTTTAAATTGTGAGCTCATCTTCAGAGAAGCTATAAGTCCGGGACTCCTGAGTATCCTGGTTGGAGGATGTGTCCTTCCAGTGTGCTAAGTCCCTTCAGTTGGGTCCAAATTCTTTGCAACCCTATGGATTGTAGCCCTCCAGGCTCCTCTGTCCATGGGATTCTCCAGCCAAGAATACTGGAGTGGGTTGCCATGCCCTCCTCCAGGGTATTTTCCCAACCCAGGGATTGAACCTGAGTCTCTTATGTCTCCTGCATTGGCAGGCGGGTTCTTTACCGCTAGCATCACCTGGGAGCCAGTGTGATTCCAGAGTGATCTGCAGAGTGATCTGCTTTGCTTCTTCCAGGCATCCTGGTGACATCACTGTCTAGGGCCATTTTTACTGTTTTAAATTTCTTGACTTGGAGTTCCACCATCCACATGTGTTTTGGTTTTAATTTCAAACTCCTGTGGAGCCAGCTCATAATAAATTTTCAAAGGGGAATGGGTTTTTTTTTTTTTTTTTTTTTTTTGCTGAGAGGCCAGACAGAGTCAGAGAAGGCTCCTTGTCCCCCTGAGCTGGTGAGAGGATTTCCCAGCCTGTCCTCCACTTCAGGCCGAGCCTTGAAGAAAGTTCAGGTTGACCTCTGTCCTCCGTCCTTCACATGCGTACACTCTTGAACCCTGTCCCACATGTCTTAAGACCCAAAACTGACAGCCTTCCAGGGCCCCTATTGCTTTTTCCAGTCCTTCTTCCTGAAAGGTCAGCTGTAGAGTTTTTTTTAAATGTGATATGTTTTATCCAGCATTTCTAGATGTTTGACTCCAAAAGCATTTTCAGACAAAAAGGTTTTCTATTTTAAGTAAGAAAACTTACCTCTTTGAGCTACAAGATTCAGAGTGTGAAGAGTTTTCTGGAGAATTAAATATTTTCATATATGGAAATTGCACATCTTACTTGTCTTTTGTCCAGCAAGGTGAAATCAGTTGACATTGTTACCCTTTTACCTGTTGAGACTGTGGTGTAATCTGGAAAGCAGTTGCCGTGTGTGTGTGTGTGTGTGTGTGTGTGTGTGTGCGCGCGTGAGCGCGTGCACGCACACGCGCTTAGTTGCTCAGTCATGTCTGACTCTTTGCGACCCCATGGACTGTAGCCCACCAGGCTCCTCTGTCCAAATGAAGTCCATTTAAGCAGAACTTCCAAAGCAGAAAATAATAAGGGAACAAGCTTTAAGTCAAAGTCTGTGCTTAGACATGAGTTTTGTTCCAGGATTAGATGGATTAGTGAAACTCCTTTTGCTGTGTACATATGAAGCATGAGAAACACTCCCATTTGTGTTTGCAAATTACTTTCTCAAGACTTACTTTTGCCTACACGGTGGCAGCATTCTTACCTGGTTCTCATCTTCCTGTGGTTACAACTTATACAACAATGTATTGGGCTTTATTTCTCAGAGAGGACATTGAACAAAATTGAGAAATTTTAGTATTGTCATTTTAACTTGGATATTTTAATTTCTTGGGCTGTAAAAGCTGTTCAGTGCAAATGATCGGACCTGGCATGTTTTATTTTGTGTGTGTGATAAAATGCGCACATAACATGAGATTTGCCATTTTAAAGTCAGTGGCATTGAGTACATTCACATTCACTGTACAGCCATCACCACCATTCCTCCTCAGAACTTTTCCAGCTTTCCAGACCGATGCTCATAACCATTAAATGCTGACTGCACATTCCCTCTCCCCCAGCACTCCTACAACCACCATTCTACTTTCTGTCTCTCTGAGTTTGAGCACTCCAGGCCCCTTATGTGAATAGAATCTTCTGGTATGTCTTCTTTTGTGTCCTCTTATTTCACTTAGCACAGTGTGAAAATTCATCCATACTGTAGCATGTATCAGAATTTTCCTTCCTTTTCAAGGCTGAATAATATCCAAAGTTTATATGTACCACATTCTGTTTACTCTATCTGTTAATGGGTAGTTAGGTTGCTTGCATCTTTTGGCTGCTGTGAATAGTGCTGTCATGAACGTGAGTGTGGCATGCTTCTAAAACAGTCAGTGAGATGCATAAAAATGTATTTGTAAATGCTAACAATCCTAATAGCACTGTCTTATAAGTTTAAATGCCTGTAAATATGAGAGGTGGAATAGGCTTCATCTTTGAGTGATAATGAATGTAGTTCTTAGGAACAGGGCTGGGCCAAGCACAAGCTAAGAAATGGACTGCTTGGGCTTAGCTGGGGGAGAGAAGGAGCCAGGGCTGGGAGTGTGTGGTCAGGTCTAAAATGGGAGTGTGGAGGTGATAGCATCAGAGGTGCAGCCACGGGAACCAGGAGCACAGAGCAGGGCCTTCAGAGCCGCTACAGGTGAGCCTTGCAGCCTGGGGGTGGGCAGAGGTGGGTGGCCATCAAAGCGTGAGGGTGGGAGCTGTGCTCGCAAGGCTAGGCTGAGAGAACTAGACTTCTTTGCCATCAGAAAAAGCAACATGAATCACCAGGGCAGTGTCAGGCTACTCGTGCCCCTCATTCTGACTCACAGGTTCCATGCTAGAAAGTTTCTCTTTACAGTTTATGCAAAATAAGATCCCAAATTAAATATATTCCTCTGTGTAAAGAAGTGAAGAGCTCTCCCTATATTGAATGAGACAAACTTCACACGTGGAATACTGACCAAATTGGGCAATACTGACCAGAAGCAGCCTTCCCATGAGCCCTGGGTGCGGGGACAGAGGCCAAGCCACAGAAGCAAGGGCGGGGAGAAGTTGGACCTGTTTTTTAAAAGAAGAAAGGAGTGAACTTCTCAAAGCCCATGAGTCTACCAAGTTTTTTCCTCTGTATAGAAAGCATTTGAAATTTCTAAGTGATTTTTTACTTCTCACTGGATATGCATATTTATTTGAATAGCAAAGAGAGATTTTAGTCACTTTTGTCATTATAGTTATTACATTTCAAACTTGCAGTATCAAAACAAATTATCCCCAGAGAAGTTAGAAAAGGCACTGGGTTAGCATGTAAGCCAGGTATTGAAAAGGTGGAAAGGTAAGTCAATATGTTTATTGCCATTTTCTCAAAATATTCAGTTACCTCTTTTTTCTGTGATGTTAACAACTACAGTCTCATTAAATTTTATAACTGTAGTCTTAAGTTCATAGCACCTGTTTTAATGTTACTGTTCACAGTCTCTTTTTGTGTTTCAGATTTTTTGTTTAAATTCTTGGTTATTGGAAATGCCGGAACTGGCAAGTCTTGCTTGCTTCATCAGTTTATTGAAAAAAAATGTAAGTGACATCATGTGGTCAGGGCTCCTTTTATGTCGTCTTCTGAGAGTGTGCTCCTACACAGATTTGTTTACGGCAAAACTTCTGAATATGTTTGCAGGAAGAAAGTTGTAGTTTACAGATATTTTTAAATGACAATAAAAGTTTATGTTATTAAATGTTTAGTAATCTGATTTTTATTTAGCACTTCAGTTTCATAGTGGGTCATTGTTCATCATGTAGTAAATTGTCCTGTACATTTTCCAGACACTAAAATACCTTATAATGCTGTGGAATTCCATTTCCTGACAGGGAGTGGCCCGATAACCCTAGTTGTACACTTTGGATAAAGTAGTGTTTGGTCCCCAGCGGCCTTGTGTTGTCGTTAAGGCAGCTGTTGTGATCAATCGTGTTTTACAGGTAAAGAAACAGGTAGTGATTGTAGATGTAAGACTCAAACCCAGGCCTTTTGCCCACAGAAATATCTTTTGCCATTGACTTGCCCCACGTTGTAAGAGAGGTTACATTTTGTATTCCGAACTATTGTAAAACATGGTAGGTTTGAAAGGCCCTTAAAATATACTGTTCTTTTATAATTATCGAAAGACTTGTGGAGAATGACCTGTCTATATTACTATAGTCAGGTGAAGGCACAAAAACAGAATTAATTTCATTTAATGAAGTTCATCCTAAATAAGGGTGTGTGAGATATGTTAGATGGTGGGTAAAATGCAGACAGAGGGTGTCCTGGGAAAGAACTCAAAGACTAAGACTCTAGGATGTTTTCTGCTGCTTCCATTTCCATCAACCAGGAGCTCATTGGAGTCTCTGTGTGGTGACGGAGACGCAGCGTGGCTTAGTCACAGAGCCAGTGCCCACTGCATTGACAAGCGTTCGTCTGCTGGGTGGGCCCAGGGTTCTGAACCAGCCACTCAGTCGTGTTGTTCCATCTTAGAAGAGAGCACGCTGGCCAGATGCCAGGCCGGGGCAGGCACTCCCCTCATACAGCCTTCCTTCGCTCCTCATGACCACAGTGGTGGTATTTCTCTCAAACGCGTGTTAACCTGGCTTTTAGCTGTCACCTTTGGAGGCGTTTCCCCCCAGGCTGGCCCAGTAGCTGGGTGCCGGTGAGTGTCCACACTGGCTCTGCATCGTCCAGGATGAGACAGGCTGCTGGACTCAACCTTCTCCTACCCCCAGGTCCCCAGCATGGAGGGAACACAGCTGTCAGATGATTTCTGTTGCAATTAAATTCTATCCTATGGTTATGAACCATAACCAGTCAATGGACTGTATAGCCAGGATGTTTGTTTTATTCCCTTTTTATCATCACAGATATTTTCTTTTATAGATAGCTTATTCCAGTTGGGTTTGGCAAACTACATATTTTGCCTGCATCCCTGCCCATTCAGACAGTATTGATTTTGCCAACAAATTCATTCCAAATGATTGCCACACACAATGCTGAAGTTCATGAAAATCGACAGCTGTAATAATGTGCATAGAGGTCTTGGTTTGGGGGGGTTTATTTGCATTTTTTTACTCTATCTTTTCCTCTTTTCCCCTTAATATTTGGTATCCATCGAGTTTCCTTCTTGGGCTACAGTGCTTTTCCTTCCCTTCACTTTTTTTGTTTAGAATATTTGTCCAAACAGTTGAAACCATCACTGGCCGAGTTGCAGCCTGTCACTGGGCAGGAAGCCTCTCAAGATGGTGCCCAGTATTTTGTGCAGTTATCATTCTTGAGAACCTTAGCAGTGGTCAGGTAGATATGGCCTCATGTGGCAGGGTCATCACGCGTTTAAAGCGTTGGCTTTAAAGTATAAGGCTTGTTTAGGGGTTTTGGGAAAAAACTTGATTGGCTCTTTGAGAACAGAAACTGTATGTATTCTATTTAAAGCAGTGAGCGCTTTTTATCATTTTACTTTTGGAGAAATGAATGGCATAAGTAAATTACATTCTGCATTGACTTAACTCTTGATTTGAATGTTACTTGTTTAAATTTATAAGCTTGTTACCTTAATGTCCTAAAATTAAATTTCTTTTTCTTTTGCAGTCAAAGATGACTCAAATCATACAATAGGAGTGGAATTTGGTTCAAAGATAATAAATGTTGGTGGTAAATATGTAAAGTTACAGATATGGGACACAGCAGGCCAAGAACGATTCAGGTAGCTTTTTCTCTAACTTAATAATAATATTTGAAAGTTTGGTTTGAAATAATCAATTATAGTCTGTTAATGTATATAATCCCCTCCTCCCCACCACAGGTTTTAGAAACGTCACCTGTGAAAGTGTTAAGACAAGCTAAAACTCTGTTTTTCTCCACTCAGCATTGATTTATGGAAGAATACGTTAGAACAGTGGTCCCACTCAGCATTGATTTATGGAAGAATACGTTAGAACAGTGGTCCCACTCAGCGTTGATTTATGGAAGAATACGTTAGAACAGTGGTCCCACTCAGCATTGATTTATGGAAGAATACGTTAGAACACTGGTCCCCAACCTTTCTGGCACCAGGGACTGGTTTCACAGAAGACAGTTTTTCCACAGACGAGGAGGGGGTATGGTTTAGGTGGTAATGTGAGAGATGGGAAGTGATGGGGAGTGGCAGATGCAACTTCCCTGGCTGGCCCAATTATCTCCTGCTATGTGCCCTGGGGGTTAGGGACTCCTGCCTTAGAATCACTTCCAAATGAACATTTTCTAATTTGGAGGATAATTTATTCTTTGAGACCTAGTGGCACATTAGGAGGGTGTAGCATTGCACATAAGGAATTTTTTAAAATCTCTTTGGGAGTTGGTTTTGCTTTACATTAAACAGTCCACAAAATATTCTCTCCTTAGCACTTTCGTTACACTCAAGTCATAATCAACATTTGGAATAACAACCGCCAGATCACTGCAGATAAGTTCCATGTTTGATATTCCATAACTACTGAAGTGGGCTCAGTGGTCAACAATCCACCTGCCAGTGCAGGAGGCGTGGGTTCGATCCCTGGGCCGGGAAGATCCCTGGGGGAGGAAATGGCACCCACTGCAGTATTCTTGCCTGGAAAATTCCATAGACAAAGGAGCCTGGCAGGCTGCAGTCCATGGGGTAACAAAAGAGTCAGACACAACTTAAACCCTAAACAACAAACAATAATTGCTAAAGCAGGGAAGTAAATTAATATTCTGGTTGTGTTTTTTGAGTCGATATACAAACAAGATATTCGTAGTTTCAAAATTCAGTTAAATAAAACTCAATCCCAGTGCAAGCATTTCACTTAAAGTCAGGTATAGTATTTTAAATGCTTAATAATTGTTTGCTTCAGAAAGTATCATAACTAGACTTCAGGCAAGAATACAAAGCTACAGTAATCAAAGCAGCTTGGTATTGCACCAAAACAGACATACGGATCAATAGAGCAGAACAGAGAATCCAGAAATAAATCCTCACAATTAATCTTCCACAAAGATGGCAAGAATATACAATGGAGAAAAGACAGTCTTGTCAATAAGTGGTGCTGGGAAAAGGGGACAGCTACATGTAAAAGAAGAAATTAGAACATTCTCTAACACTGTACACAAAAATAAACTCAAAATGGATTAAAGACCTAAATGTGAGACCAGATACTATAAAACTTCTACAGGAAAACAGAGGTAGAACACTCTCTGACATAAGTCACAGCATTTTTAATGGAAATAAAAGCAAAAATTTTAAAAATGGGACCTAATTAAAAGCTTTTGCACAGCAAAGGGAACCATAAACAAAACAAAAAGACAACCTACAGACTGGGAGAAAATACTTGCAGGTGATATGACTGACAAGGAATTACTAAATTCCAAAATACACAAACTCATATAGTTCAAAAAAAAAAAACCCGATCAAAAAAATGGGGAGAAAACCTAAATAGGCATTTCTCCAAAGAAGACATACAGATGGCCAACAGGCACGTGAAAAAATGTTCAGCACTGCTAATTATTAGAGAAATGCAAATCAAAATTACAATGAGATATTACCTCACACTTGTCAGAATGGCCATCACAAAAAATCTACAAACAGTAAATGCTGAAGAGGATGTGGAAAGGAAGGAACCTTCCTACGCTGCTGGCGGGAATGTAAGTTGGTGCAAACACTAAGGAGAACAATGTGGAGATTCCTGAAAAAACTAAAAGTAGAGGCCCATTCGGAGAAGGCAGTGGCACCCCACTCCAGTACTCTTGCCTGGAAAATCCCATGGATGGAGGAGCCTGGTAGGCTGCAGTCCATGAGGTCACTAAGAGACGGACACGACTGAGCGACTTCACTTTCACTTTTCCCTTTCATGCGTTGGAGAAGGAAATAGCAACCCACTCCAGTATTCTTGCCTGCAGAGTCCCAGGGATGGGGGAGCCTGGTGGGCTGCCGTCTATGGGGTCGCACAGAGTCAGACACGGCTGCAGCGACTTAGCAGCAGCAGCAGCAGCAGGGGCCCATTAGAGGGCAGGGGTAAGTGAGGCCAGGACTGGAAAGGTGGAAGTTAATTGAAAACTGCTGACCCTTATCTCTTCCCCCACCTCCTCTCAGTTACTGGCAGCCAGGTGTGTATTTCTCAGGCAGAGTAAACGATTCTTCTCCACAGAAAAATAGCTGCAAGGAAAAGGCTTAAAGGTACTAACATTTTGGTTTCTCCAGTGAAATAGCCCAATCTCTGTCCAGCCATCTCACAGTAGAGCCCCCAGCCCCACAAGTAAAGAGCATCTTTTACACTTTGGTATTCCTAGTTCTGAATATAAATGATCAATATAAATGATCTGTGGCTCGCCAGACAAGTGAAGAAGGTTTCCAAAAGAAAGAGCCCAAAATAAGTAAGAACTCTCAGGGAAGAGACAAAAACTAAAAACTACTATATCCTCACAGGTAAGAGCAAAGGTTGCATCAAGGAAATAAAAACAAAATTAAAATGTAAAAAGATAAATTATAATAATGTATTAAATAGAGTAATACTCTTCCAGAAAGTTAAACAGTAAACTCGAGGTGAGAAAGAGAAGAGAGCATGGAGAATCATCCAGAGTTAGTCCAGGAAGGCCAAGACCTGACCAGTGACACCTTCCTGAAGGCAGAGGAGGAGAGGAAACAATAAAAGCAACAGTTGAAAATTTTCCACTGAAGGAAATGAGAGTCTATAAAATTCTATCTTACACCAAACACAGATGAGGCCAGGGTCTGCCATGTGAAATCTCAGAACGCCAGGGGTGGGATGGAGATACCGGAGATGCTAAGAAGGAAAAGCAGGCACGTCTCAAGGATCAGTATGACCATTGCACTGGGCTGTCCAGCAGCAGCAGTTGAAAGCTGGAAGATAATTACAACCTTGACTTCAAAACTCAACATGAAAATTTTTTTCCAACCTAAAATTGTACGCTCAGCCAGACTCTCCATTAAGTATGAGAGGGAAATCAGAGTGTCTCCAGTGATGCAACTGGAGTGGGCTGTAACGCAGAGGGAGGGGGCAGGGGGTCCAGGCAGAGGGGGAGGGCAGGTGGCACTGGGTCATCTGTCCGTGCCGCTGCGTGGCCCAGACGGGCTGTGTCGTGGAGGAGGAGGAGGAAGAGGCACTGCTGAAGCAGCCAGGAGAAGTGTGGGTGCAAAAGAACCCCCTTTGGAAGAGTAGCAGGAGCACCCTGCTGCCTGCACCATGCTTGTTCAAGACGGGAGGTGCCAAAAGCACATTTTATTCTGCCCCTGGGAAAATCTCATGAACAGGGAAAGAGTCACGATTCAGGCAAGTGTTTACTGAAGGAAAACTCCCGGAGGTTGTGAGAATGGACGTGACATACCTGGGTGGACACTCGGTTCAGACTGGTGTGCCCCCAGGAGGGAGGGAGCATGAGCTGCACCGCCGGGCCTGGGGCAGGGCGTGCGATGGCCCGTGTCCTGGAAGACGTGGACCCGAGGCGAGCGGAGGAGCCACTGAGGGCCTCGTGCGCTGTAGCCTTGCTGCCTCCTTCTGCCTTTCCCCTACATGTTCTCAAAGGTCCCCTCAGTCCTGCAGGGCCTCCCCCACTCCATAGAGGGTCACACTCGTCCCCAGCCTTGTGGCCCCACCCCCTTATCACTACTGTGATACTGTTTTGGACACAGCAGCCCTTCCTGTCTGCTTTCAAATGTCTTTGTATCATTTCTCTTTAGAGCGGTATCTGTCACTGTATTGCAGTTGTCAAGGCAGAAAATGGGTGTTTTGTGTGGGAGGCTGCTGCTCATGAGCAAGGGCTCTGCTCCAGTGAAAGTAAAAGCCTGTAACTCTTCCAGGTCTGTGACGAGAAGCTACTACAGAGGTGCAGCGGGAGCACTGCTTGTCTACGACATCACCAGGTAATAACACCCCTACTCAGCCTGTGCTCCCCGGGGTCCGCACCTCCCCATAGGCGGCCGGTGCGTCAGCGGACAGCAGAGGTGGGACTCAGCAAGACCCCCCGCCCTTTTCCTGAGGGTCTTGCAGGTTTTCAGAGCAGCCCCTTTCACCCCTTTACCCTGTGAAACGTGTTCCCAAGTTTCAGATAGATAAAGCATCTCCAGTGTCATTGTGTTTCCTTAAGGTCCGCAGCTTGAAGCTTGGCACGTGGTAAATTGTTAGTAATTGTCCTCCATCAAGCACGGGCCATATGCTGGGATGGCCTGGGTCCACATCCTGGCTCCTGTCCCCAGGCAGTGTGAGCCCTCTGGACTTTAGTTTCCGTGTTTGTCCCACTGAGCCATGATGACCACACAGTACTTGTGAGGCTGTTGGGCGGTTAAATTGGTTCCTATAAAGCTCTTGGCCCAGCGTAAGGATCTGAGTGCATGGTCCTGCATGGAGCTGGCACCTTGGTGTCACAATTAAATTCAATTAAAAATTCAGTTCCTTGGTCGGTCCTTAGAATATACAAGGATTTTGTCCTTAGATAAATAAGAGCTGAACACAGTCCTGGAGGCAGACAGACCTGGTCACGTCCTGGCTCTGCATGTGTGACTTTGGACAACTTAACTAGTCTCTCTGGGCCTCAGGTTTCTCGTGTAAATGGGAGATGATAAGAGGGCGTCACAGAGAATCAGTGTGATAAATTCCTGTGAAACAGAGGACCATCATGTTGCACGGATTTGTTGAGTGACAGCAGTTAGCCTTAGGTCTTACTCGCATGTTGCATGGACCAAGACCCCAGCGCATACTGCACGCTGCTTGGGGAAGCAGCAGGTGGCAAGCTGTCCAACTCGCTGGGGCATCTCCCTGGAAACAAGGTGGAACACACCCTTAGCATGTGGTGTGCCCTTGGGGCGCCCAAGTCCTGAGTGCTTCGAAGGTCGTGGGCACTGCCCTGTGTGTAGAGGCGGTGTGAGTGGTGTGAGTGACTGGAAAGAGTTGCTAGCTTTATAAAATACATGTACTGTTCTCACAATCTTATATTACGCAGCCGAGAAACCTACAATGCGCTTACTAATTGGTTAACAGATGCCCGAATGCTCGCGAGCCAGAACATTGTCATCATCCTCTGCGGGAACAAGAAGGACTTGGACACTGATCGGGAAGTCACTTTCCTGGAGGCCTCCCGATTTGCTCAGGAAAATGGCAAGTGGCCTTTCACCTGTCACAGCTACTGGAGGTTTAAGATGAAGCTGTATTTGGGGAGTGTGGAACCTCCTATTGTTTTTTTATTATACATTTAGACATTTAGCATACTTTTAGCCTATTGCATTGTGCCTGCAGAGGTTCCTATGATGATAAAAGCTAATCTGTTTCATTCTGTGATGGTGTTTCAGTTTAGGGTCTTTAATATCACAGCTCTTGGTTTGAAGTGAAAATTATAACAATTTTTAAAGGCCCTAATCAGATGATGTTATCATTTTTAAAATGTAATTTGAAGTTAATTTGGTGAAATATTAGATCTAAATATAAGGTGAAGCAGTAGATGAGATACTGGACTTACTGGCTTTATTTTGCTTACATTAAATTTAAGTCATTTGGCTAAAGATGCCTTTGAAACTTGCTGAATTTTTATGTAGAATACATAAGTATGACACATAAAATGAATGATTCCTTATGGACAGCAGAGTGACGAGAATTCAGACATTTTAAAATAACTTTAATTTTTAGAACCAGTCAGGAAATAAAATATGCTAATAGCAACTTTCAACAGGAGTCTAGGACTGCCAACTTACACTCTCACAAACAGGTTTTCTGCTAAGAAAATAAGCATGCAATAACAACATAAGCCGTTATGAGTTTGTAAAGAAGCTGTTTAGAAGTATGTAAGCTTAGAATGTTAATGCTCAAAAGGAATTTCTCTATCATTTACATGCACCTCATTTTTGCTAAAAAGGAAACAGGTGTCTGGAGAGGTGGTGGTTTGCTCACAAAAGCAAGGAGAGCAGCCTTCCCCTGGGTGAGTGACCGCCTGGTGGAAAGCAGAGGGCTCGCTCGTGTACACGCTCTCGCTGTCAGGGACCACACGGCCTGTGGCCCCCGACGCCAGCACTTGCAGGCTGTGCTGTGGCGACGGAAAGGAAGCTGCTGCTTTGTCCTAGGTCAGCAGCTGGGTGCCTTCAGCCAGCCTGCTTCCCTGCCAGCATCCTGCTTGCTTAGTTTCTTCTTCAGCACATGTAAGTGCTGGCACACACTGCTAGTTACTTTTCAGAAGAGTTAGAGTTCTTTTAAGACTTAAAAAATATGTATGTATTGACATTTATTGATTTTATATTTGCAGAAATACCTGGTTTTAAGGACAAAATTCTCTTTTGTCTGCTATTCTAAGAGAATAGGATACTAAGCAGGTGGTTATGAGTTGAATAATTGTGATTATCTTCTAAGTATGGCTTCCTGTTTTGTTTGATGCTGGTTTTAGAGCTGATGTTTCTGGAGACAAGTGCGCTAACAGGGGAGAACGTGGAAGAGGCCTTTGTACAGTGTGCAAGGAAAATACTCAACAAAATTGAGTCAGGTGAGAGCTTTCCGTTAATAAACTTTCCGGGAGCACGTTTTCCTCTCTAGCTCGGTTGTGTCACTTTGCAGTATTTCCAGGAGTGATTTGGTCATGGAGTTTCCTCTCTCACCTGCCTACCTGCAGTGGCCTCTTACGGGTTTGAAGGTCTTGTCTGCAGTGGAGGTGGAAGCCCAGGCCTCCTTCACAGGGACTTCTTCAGCTCTGTGGTGGCAGGGAAGCAGCTGTGTGACGGGAAATGAGTTATGGGCACCTCGCCTAATGTTGCTGGTTGTAAATCGGGCATCGTGGAGAATTTATTTCTGAAGCTAACTGAGCATGTCACAGTAGTAACTGGTCTCATTATTGTTCTACTTGTTGCTTCAGTAAAAATAAGCTTAAAACAACCCTACTATAGGCAGCTGACACAATAATATGTAGTTGTCGTTTATTAGAGTTAATTTTTATTTAAATATCACCAAAATCACATGTGGACATTACATTTTTTTTTTGTTTTTTTTCTTTGGACATTACATTTTTAATTGATTCATTTAACTGAATGCCTTTGTCAGGTGCTGGGATACAAAAATAAATTGATCCCAACCCTTGCCCTCAAGAAACTGTCTTTCATGGGAAACAGTGAAAAGATAATTATAACAGGGTGTGGTGAGTACAGTGACGGAGAAGCCGCCAGATCTCGGGGCCACAGAAGGAAGGGGAGCCCTCTTGCTGAGGAGGTGATAGCCGGAAGGGCTTCTAGGAAGAGACGCTGACTGGGCTCAGGCTGTCAGTGTGAGGAGGAGGACGGGCCATGGGGTGGGAAGGAGGGCAGGCCATCAGAGGGCAGCACGGGTGAAGACTGGGGGGAGCTGCAGTTACTGGAGACTGCAGTGGGGACTGCAGGAGAGGAGATGAGGAGCGGCAGCAGCCAGGCCAGTGATCGTCACCCAGGCTCTGGACTTCACTCCGCGGGTGACTGGGTCTCCACCTTGGCTGGACGCAAGAGTCGCCTGGGATACATACACATTTGAATTCTAGGCCCCACCTCTGGAGATGCTGAATTAAAGCCTCAGCATCATCATTTTAAAAGCTGTCCCATGTGACTCTCATGTTCGTCCAAGATAGAGGACCACTGCTGTAGGGCTGGGAAGCCTTGTGATCGGGGAGGCAGAGAGTGATGTGGTCAGGCTGTGCCTGGAGACTCGTGGTGTGTGCAGGCGGTCACATCAGAGACGGACCAAAGGGAGCCCAGGGCTGATGGCCAGGATACCAACCACGCATGTTTGAGTGATTCAAGGAAAGATGCCCGATGAAAGCTGTAACAAGGATTGGAAGCAGAGATGAAGGGACATAGATGAATCTAAGAAACACATTGGCAGTGGCATCCTGGCTCAGATGCAGCAGGGCAGGGCCTTTTGACTTTGTGGGGTGTTGGGAGAGCAGGGGTCAGAAGAGAGGAGGAGCCACAGGGAGCTCCATGTCACAGCTGGGAGACTCAGCAGGAGAAGCCCGTCAGGGAATCAGGGTGGTTGTGCTTTGAAATGTTCCCTGGGTGGCATCACTGGAGCAGGCTCAGGGCGCCGTCCAGGGACCTGTGGGAAGAATCCAGCTGGCGGTGCCCACTTGGGAGCCGTCGGTCTATAGGACCAGGTGCAGCTGTGGAGGGAATGTGATCCTCCAGAGAGCAGTGCAGAGTGGGAAGAGCAGTGGCCCAGAACAAAGCCTTGGAGACGAAGAATGAAAGAGAGGAGGAGGGGAAAGGCCAGAGATGCAGGAAGATACCCAGGAACACGAGTGGCACTTCTGCCCACGTTCAGCCAAAAGGCTGTTCCTTATCAAATACAAGGGAGAAAAGTCTTGTCAGCTCAGACTTGAGCTGAAAAGTATCCAGTGGGGTGGGCAAGAGGAAGTCACCAGTCTTTGTTACCAGCAGAATGATGCAGGGAGGAGATGGAGCAATTGAGCACAGAGGAGATGAGGAAGCAGAGCCTGGCGCCTCCCTGGAGGAGGAGGCAGAGGGCTAATTTAACATGAGAGGTTTCAGGAATGGAAGAAGTCTTAGCACCTGTAAATGCTGAGGGAGAAGAGAGAGGAAGGTAAGGGAGAGAAGGTGAGAGGGGGACTGACAGAGAGGGTGCGGCAGGGAAGGTGGTGGGAGAGTGTCAGGGCCCAGACCTCTGGTCTCAGCAGATAGAGGGGTGCTCCATCCCTCTGTGGGCTTTTGGTCTGAAAACAGCAACTATAAAATAGTTACTCAACTTGGTACAGTACTGTTATTTTTTTTAAGAGTCTATAGCCTAAGTAGATAGCATTAAAATTGGCATTGTGTTGAGTACAATCAGGCTCAAGTTATTTAGATTACCTTCCCCTCCTTTGGTATCCACCCATGAAGACAGTGCATATAAGTTAACACACATAAAGCTTTCAAGATCTTTTTCGCCTAAAATCATCAAAATCATAATTACATCAAGTGAAAAAATATACAGATGTGTTAGAATTCTTCAGCAGTACTTTTTCATTGTAATCTTCTAAATAGGCAGTATATTCATATGGTTCAAAAACCTTTATTTTCTCTACCACTTTATACAGAAAGGTTAGCATACTATACATTCTGCACTTACTGTACCTACCAATCATTACAAATCAGTATTAGAGACTTCCACATACACATTATGCTAATGTATATATACATGCATAGTGTGTATGTATAATATTCAATTTTGTATATTACCATAATTTATCTAACCAGTCTGCTTTGGACATTTGAGTTGTTGCCAGATGTCACAAACAATGTTGCAGTAAATAGCCTTTTGTATATCATTTCACATGTGTGTGAGTGTATATGTAGGATAAATTCCCAGAAATGGAGTTGTTGGGTCAAAGAACATAGGCATTTGGAATTTATGTAGAGGCTGTCAGATTCCCCCTTTCAGGCTTGAAGCAGTTTATTATCCCACTAGTATGAATAAAGGTGTTTATTTCACTAAAGCCATGTCCACAGGGTGTATTATCATGTTTGTGTCTTTACCAGTCTCATAGTGAAGAATGGTATCTTTGTGGTTTCATTTCAATGCTTTTTGTATACATTATATATTCACATAATTCCAGATTCAAGTAAAGAGGATACAGTAAAAGTCACCCTCTGCTTCCCCCATCTCCTATCCCCTAGCATCTTGAGCTCTTTCTTGAAGTCAGCCACCATTACCAGTTTTTTATGTACCCATCCAAAGATATTTTTATGCCCATGCAAGCAAATATGTGTGTATTTTTCCTCTTTATTCAAAATAATGTTGTATATACACAGTGTTCTGCACTTTGCTGTTTTCACTTCATATATTTTGAGGATCACAGAAACATAAAAACTTTTTCTAAAGACTTGCTTGATCCTCAGGTGAGCTGGACCCAGAAAGAATGGGCTCGGGTATCCAGTACGGAGATGCGGCCTTGAGACAGCTGCGGTCCCCCCGCCGTGCGCAGGCCCCGAGCGCACAGGAGTGTGGCTGCTGAGGCAGCTCGGCGCACAGGTAGGCGCCCACGTTGCGGCAGTCCTGTCGCCCTCAGACCTGCCCTCTCTTTCCCACCCAGAGCCCACACGGGCTTCCCAGTGGAGGTTGTTGCTTTTTGGAGCTGCATTATGAAAAGGAGAGGTGATTGTATAATTAAAAGTTTATTCTCAGCCGTGGAATACACATTCTTCTCCAGCTCACATGGAGCACTTGTCAAAACAGACCACATCCTAGGCCATACAACACATTTAAAAGAACAGAAGGCATTCCGTGTCTTCTCTCAGAGCACAGTGGAGTAAAACTAGAAATCTGCAGTGGGACGATAACTGGGAAATCCAGAAATGTGAGCATTATGCAGCATACTTCTAAATAAGTGGGTCAAAGAGGAAGCCTCAAGAGAAATTTAATAGTACTTTGAACTAGATGAAAAAAACACAACTTATCAAAATTTGGGGGAGATTCAACACAAATAGTACTTAGAGTAAAATTTGTAGCATTGTATTAGAAAAGAAGAAAGATCTAAATGTAATCATATGTGTCCTCCATAAAAAAACTAGAAAAAGAAGAACACATTAAATCCAAAGTAGAAAGAAGAAAAGAAATAATAAAAATTAGATCAGGAAATCAATAGAAAAAAATTAGTGAAACCAAAGTTGGTTCTTTGAAAAAAATACAGTAAAGTCAATGACTCTAGCCAGGCCAAAAGAAAGAAAGAAAGAAACCAATATAAACTACTAATATCAGAAATGAAAGCAGGGACATCACTGCAGATTGTATGGACATTTAAAGGATAATAAAGGAACACTATGAACAACTCTGTGCCCACAAATTTGATAACATAGATGAAATAAACCAATTCTGTTTGCCAAAACTCATACAAGAAGAAACAGATAATCTGAATAAGGCCTATATCTGTTTTAAAGAACTTGAACCAATAACTAGTAACCTTCCAAAACAGAAAGTACCAGACCCACGTGGCTCCACTGGTGAATTCTACCAAACATTTAAAGAAGAGATCATACCAGGTCTCTGCAGTCTCGTTCACAGAACAAAAGCAGACAGAACACTTCCTAACTCATTCTGTGAGGCCAATGTTACCTTAATCCCAAAGCCAGACAGAGATGTTACAAGAAAAGAAAACTACAAACTATTATCTCCTGTAAACATAGATACAGAAATTCTCAACAAAATAGCAGATTGAACCCAACAATGTATAAAAAGAATTACATACTTCTAAGTGGGATTTATCCCAGATATACAAGGCTGGTTCAACATTCCAAAATCAATTAATGTAATTAATCATCACATCAACAGGGAACAAAAATCACATGATTTCATCAAAAGATGTGGAAAAATCAGTTGACAAGTTCCAATATCTTTTTGCGATGAGAACTCTCAGTAAACTAGGAATAGTGGGGAATCACCTCAACTTAGTAAAGTCTACCAAAACCTACTGCTAAAATTAGACCTAATGGTGAGAAAGTTGAACTTTCTTATCAATATCAGACACAAGGCAAGATTGTGCCCTCAGCAGTCCTTTTCAACATCAAACCAAAGTCCTAGCTGATGCAATAAGAAAAGGAAATAAAAGGTATACAGATTGGGAAGGAAGAAATTAACTAACTTTGTTGGCAGATGACATGATTAGATAGAAAATCCAAAAGGGTCCACAAACTCCCATATAAGTGATTGTATATTAATAGCACAGTTGCAAGATACGAGGTTAATATACAAAAGTCCATCACTTTTCTGTATGCCAGCAATGAACAAGTCCAATTTGAATTGAAAAACACAATACCATTTACGTTAGTTTCCCCAAAAAGGAAATGCTTAGGCAGAACTCTTAACAACATCTATATGAGGAGAACCAAACTGATTCTAAAGTTCATGTGGAGAAAAGACAAAAGACCCCTAATAGCCAACACTGTATTGAGGGAGAACAAAAATGAAGGACTTTCACTACCCAACCTCAAAGCACTGTAAAGCTATCGTATTAGTCAAGACAGTATGGTGTTGGTGAAATAAGAGATCAATGGGACAGAAGAGAGCCCAGAAATAGACCCACGCACTGATGTTTGACAGAGGAGCAAAGGCAGTACAGTGACGCAGAAATAGTCTTTTCAGCAAATGGAGCTGAAACAATTGGCCGCCCATATGCAGAAAATGAATCTAGACATCAGACCTTATACCCTTTACAAAAATTAGCTCAAAATGAATCATAGATCTAAATGTAAAATGCAAAATCTTAAAACTCTTAGAACACAAAATAAGAGAAAATGTAGATGTCCTTGAGTATGTTGATGATTTTTTAGATACAACACTAAAGACACAACCCATGAAAGAAATAATTAGTAAGCTGAACTTCATGAAAAGGAAAAACTTCTGCTCTACAAAAGACAGTGTCAACAGAATTAGACAAACTACACACCAGGAGAAAATGTTTACAAGAGATATATCTGATAACTGTTACTGTAATTATACAAAGAATTCTTAAAACTCAGTAGTAAGAAAGAAAACAAACCGAATTTAAAAATAGACCAAAGACCTTAACAGATACCTTGCCAAGGAAGGTATCCAGATGGCAGTAAATACAGGAAAAAATACTTCATAAATGAGCTGTCACTAGAAGCCTATTAGAATGGCCAGAATCTAAGACAGTGACAGCAGCAAATGCTGGTGAGGATGCAGAGCAATAGAAATTCTCGTTCATTGCTAGTAAGAGTACAAAATGGTGCAGCTACTTTGAAAGACAGTTTGACATTTTCTTATAAAACTAAGCATACTCTTACTATATAATCCAGCATTCTCACTGCTTGGTATGTACACAAAGTAGTTGAAAACTTATGTCCACACAAATGCCCACACATGGATGTTTATAGCAGCATTGTTCACAATGGCCAAAACTTGCAAACAAACGGGATGTACTTCCGAAGGCAAATGGGTTAACTATGGTCCATCCAGACCATGGAATATCATTCAGCACTGGAAAGGAATGAGCTATCAAGCCATGAAAAGACTTATAATGCATATAACTAAATGAAAGAAGAACCTTCAATGCATATAACTAAGTAAAAAGAAGCCAGTCGGGCTACATGCTGCCTGATTACAACTGTGTGACATTCTGAAAAAGGCAAACTATGGGGACAGTGAAAAGATTGGGGATGAGGGGGATGAGGGATGAATATATGTCTTCTTGTATTTGTCCAAACCCATAGAATCTACAAAAGTGAACTGTGGTTTAACTGTGGGTTTGGGTGATTGTTATGTGTCAGTGTAAGTTCATCAACTATAACAAATGTTATATGTTGATGTTGGGGATGTATGATGTATGGGGATGTTGATAATGGGGGAAGCTGTATATGTGTGAGAGTTGGGGGTGTTTGGGAACTGTATATAATTTTTTCCTCCTCAGTTTTATTGGGAACCTAAAACTGCACCAAAAAAAATAAATCTTAAGAAAAAAACCCAAAGCAACCACTGAAACAACACAACAAAGAGTTTTGGCAAATTTAAGTCAACATGGGAATTAAAATGGAATAAACACATAATTAAATAATCTGAAAGAAGACAGAAAAGGAAAAGGACATAGGACAAATGGGGAAAATATGAAACAAAATGCTAGAGTAAACCTTCCCAATTAAAAAAAAAATTAGATATTCTGCTTGAAATAATTTGTAGGAAATCCGTATGCTCTTGCTCAGAAAGAAAGGAAAGTTGATGGGAATGATTTGGGTTAGAGACTCTTCTGCCTTCATGTCAGTGACGAGTCCTTCTTGGGTTAGTTGAAGTTTAATCGAATGTGCCTCTCGCTAAGGCTCGTTTATAAAATTTGCAAATTGAGATTTTTAACTTTCTAAAGCTTCCTCTTTTTTATGTATAGTCAACATTATCCAATAGGCATAAGTAAGTTTAAATAAAAGTTGGAAGTATTCACTGGTTCCCTTTGTGACTTTAAGCTATGTTTGGACATTTATAATTATGCATATTTCTAAATCGTTCTTAATATTTTTTTAGGTATTCGTACAGTGGTATTTGGGACACAATTATTGAAGCTTGAAGAAGGTTTTTTTAACCACCATTTTTTTCTACTTTATATGGAAGTAGATCTTTGTGCAAAAAATAATAATAATAATTTGGGATGTTATGCAAACTAGTAGATGTGGCACAGCAAACTGTATAATAAATCCAGTTCGAAGGACGAGACCGTTAAATGTATACATGTATGTAAAAGTGTTCTGTTCCATATTCACCCTTTCACTCTGGTTTGGATCCTGGCTGTGTACTGTATATATGCTTGTCCAGCGCATCTCCACAGCATGGTATCTGATGTATGGTATGATAGAGCACTGCACTAAATGCAGTCTAATACTTTATTTTTTTTTAATCATCTGAACTAAAATCTGTTCATTGTGAGGTGTGCTTTGATCATTATGTTGGTTATATTGCACAGTTGATTATGTTTGTGACCTGATATTCAGAGATTCTGGCATTGATGGCCGATGCAATACTTGGTTAATTCCATTTACCACAGTCCACAAGGTATTACGTGAGCCACACTGGAAATACTAGATCAGAATTTACTCACATACTGAAATAAATCAGTAAATGAAATTTTCTCATGAACTTTACACTGTCTAGCACTCTGATTTTAAAGCATCTTCATCAGATCAGTTCAGGAAGTAGAGCTGAGCACCTGATGTGTTTCAGGCACTAAGGATGCTGGTACCTTTCACCAAACTTCCTAGGCAACGGATGCTACTCTCAGCATTGGTCAGTGCAATAGCTGAACCAGGGCTGTTTACCAGGTCTCAGTTTGCTGATCCATCTGGTCTTCCTGTTAGAAAACACATTTTTGCTACTGTGCTTTTTCTGGGATTCAGTATTGTAGCATCACTGCCTCCTTTTTAGTCTTTTATTGTTTTGCATTCATTTTAAGGACACCCACTAAAGTTAATATTAAAGGGACACCTCTAAGAAATTTCTGTACACTTTTGCTGAATACTTAAATGCCTTACAACAGTTATCAAGTTGACATGTTTTTAATTCACATGAGTTAATGTATATTGTATTACAAAGACGTGTTCTAATATTTTAAAATGTTTATGCAAAAATATATAATAGAACTTTTCTTTAAAGCTAAAATACAGTACTATTTAAAACTGAAAGGTTTAAGTAGTGTTCTTCACCTTACACGTGTTCTTCCACTGTGACTTTTAGCTCAGACTGGTAAATTTGATCACCTTTAAGGCAGAAGCTGCCTACTGCTTCTGTTGTTTTGTTTTAACCAATAGAACACAGCAGCACTACAAACTCTGGAAGAGACTTGGATAAAAATATCAAGTTGTAACTGTTTTAGATATTTTAATTTTGCTTCTTTATATCTTGAATATTTGATTTTTGAAAAGTCAGAATATAAAGCAAATTCTCAGACTGATCTGCTTCTAGGACCTCACTGGAAGAATGTTTCATTTAGTGTCTTGTTAACAGTGGGTTTGCAAGCTGCTCATTTTGGAACAGCTTTTTGCATGGGGTAGGAGCATGTCTGTTTGACCACATCAGTTTATGCAAAAGCAAAATTTTTTAAAAATAAGATAAATGTTGGTTTATAAGTGAGCCTGTTAATTTAAACCCCAGGTATTGCATATAATTCCACATACCTTGACCAATAAAATTTGCTGGAGAACCAAACCATGGTGGTTCTTAATAAAGGCCTCTAGGAAAAAAGGAAGAGGAGAGAACATTTGGTATTTGGCCCCTGGAGTGTTTTCTACCACCAGCCAATCCTCTGATTCTTCTGACACCAGATGGTTCTGTTCTGACATTGTCTACCTGGAAATGGCATCAGATCACACAAGTTAAAGCCTGAGTCAAGACCTACCACCACCCAAACCAACACATTTTAGACTCCAGTCACAGGTCCAGGGTGTCGCCTCTGCTTTTCACCAGCCGGCCCTAAACCTGAGGTTCCTGTGACCCACTCCTTGGGTTTGATTAATTTCTAGAGCAGCTCACAGAACTGAAACAGTTTCCTTATGAGCTTCTGGTGTATGCTAAGTCGCTTCAGTCGTGTCTGACTCTTTGCCACCCCATGGACTGTAGCCCACCAGGCTCCTCTGTCCATGGGATTCTTCAGGCAAGAATACTGGAGTGGGTTGCCATGCCCTCCTCCAGGGGAATCTTCCCAACCCAGAGATCAAACCCATGGCTCCTGCATTGCAGGCGGATTCTTTACCGCTAAGCCACTGGGGAAGCCCATGAGATGACTGGTTTGTTACAAAAGGTACATATGAACAGCAGATGAGGAGGCACATAGGGCCAGGCCTGGAAGGGTCCCAAGCACAAGAGCCTCTGTCCCCATGGAGTTTGGGGTGCCCCACCCTCCTGGCTCATGGCTGTGTTCCTGTTCACCAACCAAAAGGCTCCTCAAATCTTGTTAAGATTTTTTCTAGATCTTAATCTCTAGCACCCCCTTCTCTGAAGTCAGTGGGTGGAGCTAAAACTTCCTTAGATCTTTCTGGTGACCAGCTGACCCTGAACCTCTCTAGGGTGACCCTGAAGTCATTTCATTGGCATAAACTGTGCTCAAAAGGGACCCCTAAAACTCAGGAAATTCTTAATCTTTTAGGAGCTTTGTGTCAGGAACCAGAGATAAAGACCAAATATATCTAATAGTGAATGTTATGAAATGTGTCCATTTCCCACAATTTGTTAAGTTTGCAGGATGCCCTTAATTTACCTTTCTAGAAAAGCATTTTCTCAGTCTTCCTAGAAGATTCTACACTCCATTTAGACTTGAGATTTTATTTTTTCACAGTTCCAACATCTAAGTGAAAATGAAAACATTACAAATTGGGGTACTGTAATGGTTTTATTGAAAACATAATAATTGTGACTTATGTAAGAGTTCTTAAAATCTTAGGAACATTGATTCCTAACAGATCAATATTATTCAGAATGAAGAAAATGCTAAAATTAGTCATCTATATGATTTGCATTTCATACTGTGACACGGTAGATGGTACTTTATTTTCTGTCAAATTTGTCCTGTTTTTTTGCTTTTTTTTCAGAGGGGAAGGTTAGCCTTTAAAACACCTGTACATTTTAAGTAATTTTTTGTCCTAGTTATAAAGTGATTTTACTAATCAATTGAAGACAGTCCAGGTTTGTCCCAGTTGTCACTTGGTTGCTTCCTGATTATGTTTACTTCTTTAAGGAGTTGTTTTTAGAAATTTTTAGAGGGATTTATTTGAGAGCAGCCAACTGCCAGGTTCAGGAAGAACAAATAAGCTGTCAGCCATCACCCTCTGAAGGTAGAAACTAACTGCTGGAAAATAATGTGATCAGGGAGTCTTTTTTCTTTAAGAATAGAATATATGTTTCCTTTTTTTAATTTTTATTTTGAGGATTTTTGAACATACACAAGTACGAAGAAAATAGCTTATAGAACCACTACATCAACTAGTTTCCACAACTGTCTATTCATTATGCCAATCTTGCTTTATCTACCTTTGCCTCACTTTTTTTACACGGTAGTATTTGGAAACATCCAAAACCTCTGTCATTTCACCCAAAAATAGTTCAGCATACATCTCAACAAGAATATATTTTTTAAATTTTTTATTGTTGACATACCATTGGGAACTTCAGAAGAGATGCTATTACAAGTCAAGAATGGTTATGGTTTTTTTTTCTGGGAATTATATAAAGTTGTTTTTCTGGATGTACTGAAGAAGCAAGATACACATCCTTTATCCAGCATTACTAGAGGTGACTTCCCAGCATGTGGCTGATTGTCCTGGAAGTTCTGTCTCCGAGCCCGGAGGACAGTGTACCTTCAGGAGGGACGTGGGGCAGCCAGCCTGCAGCCACAGCCAGTGCAGCCTCAGCCGCGGGAGCCCTTGTCGGGCTGGCTGTTAGGACGCTCTCAGTATCACCCCTGCCACTGTCGTAATGCAAGGCCCTCTTAATTGATCCTCAGTGTGTCCCCATGAGGGAATGTACCGGACTTGATGCACACATCTATGGAACTTAACGCTAACCAAGTGTGACGTGGTTGAGTCTGCAGTAATGTCAGCTTGCTCCTTCACGCTAAAGGATGGGTGTTGTCCTTCACCTGTGGGAACTGGATGAAAAGTAGCCTGTGCTCTGAAAGCCCCCTTCTCTGATTTCTTGATGTCATGTGTAAATTTCATTTTAAAGGAAAACTAGCATTTGAAGGAAAATTTTAAGAAAAAATGCTAAATTTCTGAAAATGTCACATTCCAAAATACCATAGAAATAATTGGATTCATTAAATATTTATGGGCCAGCTAACTCTGTATGAGAGTAAAAATGCTGATTTCTGTATGTTGGGTGGGGAGCCCTGAAATCATTTTACACTGGTTAGGAAATTTTGTGATGTGATTATTTCTGGGTAAGTCTACAACATCTGAAAAGTCATCGTATTGGTTTCTGTGGTCATAAACATTGGTCATAGGCCCTCATGCTGTGCCTGTTTCCTGGGGAAAATGGTGCTTTTATAGGACACTCGTGTTTGAACGCCCCTTGATTTCTCATCACCTCTGTGCCTTTGTATGGACTGTGTTTTGTTATCCTCACCTATACTGCACGCTGCTGTTTGTCCAGGTCTTTCAGGCTGAAGCCCCCTGTCCTGACAGGTGCAGCTGGGTGCTGTCCCCAGCCCCGACCCCTGACGCCTGCAGACACACTGCTCCAGTTTCTGTCCTGACCTTTCCTTTGCTCTTGGTCACAGGGATCCGGGTACCGTCTTTGTCTTCTCTGCTGGGCTGAGATGTCCTTTGAAAAGGGTGCCTTCTGTGTGCCCCGGGCCTGGCACATAGAAGGGACTGAAGTGCTTGTGAAAAGAACAGATGATCGGAGTTCGGTTTGTTCCCAAGTCCTTCTAAAGTACATGGACGTCAAGCCTATCCACTGCAAGGTGCCTGTTTTACAAAGTCCCCTAAAAAGTGGTCATATGATCCCACTCAGTCCCTTCCTTCCTGGGAGGGAGCCTCTTAACTCCTAGAGCTCATTTTCAATTGACATCACCGAGATGGTGAAGTAGGAGGCCCCAGCCGCCATCCCCCCACCCACCCGCCCAAAGACCAACAATTAGCTATCTGCAAAGATAAACAGCTCTGAGAGAGCTCAAGAGTCTACTTAAGAAAATTCAGCAACTCAGTGGTACATAAACCTGAGAATAATGACACAGAAATGGAAGGAAAAAGAGCTTCGTTTTGTCTGCAGTCTCCCATCCCCTAGGCAGGCCCTGCTCAGCCCCAAGAGGAACCCCCCAGACTAGGAAGAGTTCCCCACCCCAGGAAAGGGCGTGGGCATGACCAGCTTCCCCAGCCTTTTGGGGCATCACACAAAGGACCTGTTGAGTTTATCCCACTCAGAGACCAGCAAAGCTGAGACAGAAGAGTGTCAGCCATGCAGCTGTTAACAACTCTGGTTCCCAGTGCCCTGGTCCACAGGCCTCTGCAGCTTTCCCCATGGGAATTCCAATCCCCAGCCATCTGCTACCTGCTCCCCACCCTCCCCTGGCCCCACCCAAGCCCAGGATCTGGACTGGCAGCCTACCCAGACCTCTGAAGCTACACGGTGCCAGATACCAGCCTAGGCCCCTGAGGTTGACCTCCCCTGCTAGATGCACACTTGTGACCTGCCCCTTCCAGCCGTGTACCTGCACACGCCCAGGCTGATCCCCATCGCCAGCTTCCACTGCTGGGTACATGCCTGTGGGAAGACGCTGCAGCCCTGGGGGAGCACACCACCTGCCTGACGGGCCTACACTTGGCCCAGACCCTTGCTACCGGCTCTGTTCCCCACCACCGTGTGTGTCTACAGCCAGCCCCTGCCACTACACGTGCACCTGCAGCGGGCCTCCCCAGCCAGATGTGTGCGTGCCTTGAGCTCCCGGTCATCACTGCTTCCTGCCCTGATCAGCGGGCCTCCCCAGCCAGGTGTGTGTGTGCCTCGAGCTCCAGGCCATCCCTGCTTCCTGCCCTGATCCCTAGATGCTGAACCTGGAGGTGCTGCTGGGGAACCCACCGGCCCTTGCAGACACTGCAGACCCCCCACAGTGCTTGTCAGGAACCACACAGTTGATGCTGTGACCCTCCATGACCTGAGTCAATGACACAGTATCCCTCCCACCCAGACACAAGCCTGCACTTGACACCCTGTACCACTGGGCCTGGGTCACAGCATGTTCCAGCACATCCCCACCTAAGGTGAAGGTCTTATACCAAAATCAGCTCATAAAGTTTGGGTGAGGTAACTGTATACACACCTATGCAAGACTTCAGGGATCACAGAGAATCAGGGAGTCATGAGACCAGCAAAGGAATATGGCAGACTTCCAGCAACTCTCCCTAAAGAAATGGGGATACATGAGTTGCCCAACAAAGAACTCAAAATAATTGTTCTAAAAATGCTCAGAGAGCTACAGGAGAACATAGATAAAACAGTTAACAAAATCATGAAAGCAAGAACAAAATGAGAAGTTTAATAGAAAGCATAAAGAAGAACCAAACAAATTTTGGAGCTGAAGAGTACAATGACTGAACTGAAGAACTTAATACAGAGCTTCAACAACAGACTAGATCAAGCAGAAGAAAGAATCGGTGAGCTTGAAGACAGAGCATTTGAAATTAACCAAACAGAAGGGGATGGGGGAAGGATGAAGAGAAATGAAAAGCTTACAGGACTTCTGAGACACCATCAAGAAACAGTCTGCACATCAGTGGAGCCCCAGGAGAAGAAGAGGGGGAGGGAGGGGGGCAGGAAGCTTGTTTGAATAAATGATGACTGAGAACTTCCCAAACCTGGGTAGGCATTGGGACATCCAAGTTTCAGTCTGAAACACTCTTCTCCAAGACACATTTTTAACAAAACTGTCTAAAATCATAACTCCCAGAGCAGCCTCTTCATTTGTGACTGTTGGCTTCAGTGCATAGTTATCCAGTTGTTTACATTCTAGGTCAACAGCCTTACTGTTTAATTTGGATCAGCATTTCTTGGAAACACTATCTGTACACTCTTAGTTGGCCTCTTGTTATGTGACAGCACAGCCTGTGGGCAAGCAGTTGTCCAGGATGCTGTGTTGTCTGCGCTGACCTGTACATGAGGCTGTGAGGGGCAGCTGAGGAGGTAATTGTCAATAAATGTCTGCTTTCAGGCCTAGACCCACTTAGCTATCCAAGACTTGCAGGATGGGTCATCAATGCTTGGGGTGAAATGTGTGAAACCTCTCAATTTTGTTAACACACACTCTGTTACAGTTGACAAGTCCTTGTGTTGAAGCAGAAGCCAGAGCTATAAAAACGAACTGCTGCTCTTTCAAAGCAGCAGTAGAGGAATGGCAAATAGTAGTTTCCCTACTCTAATTTTAAGATAAAATGGTTTCACCTGAAGCTTTTAAATTTGTTTTTCTATTTAGGTTGTGTATACTTGTTTTTAGCTGATTTTTCCAATGCTAGTCCTACCTGAGCTGTGAGAAGTCTACTTTTGCACTTGGAGAAATTCAGTACCCAAGTGCTGCTTTTGTTATTCACTGTGTCTCTGATCAAGGTATAGGATTTCGTGCCCACTTTTCTTTTCTTCCTTAAAAAAAAACAAAAAACAAAAAAAAAACCAGTTTATTGAGAAATTATGGGAGAATTTTTAGTTTAACACTCATTTTTCATATTGTCATTTGAAATGTCTTTAACTGAGACCTGAAGGGGCATGGCACTTTTTACACTTTAAAAGTGTTCTCACATGTAACATCTGATAGAACCTTCAAAACAGCCCTTTGCAGTGGCACAGAACAGAAGTAGGCCCATTTCACAGCCCAAGTGCCTGAGATGCGGAGACAGGGGCCACCACCCCGAGGACATGGACGGCAGGTCCAGGGGAAGCCCTGGACTCCCCCGGGCGGCACCGTCAGACAGAGCACTGGGTTTTCTGTTGACTGGAATCTTCTTTTTTTCCTTCAAAATTGATGGCAATTTCAAACACATGTTTATTGGAATTTCAAGAGCCATAAAACATTCTTTTTTAATTAATTTATTAGTTTTAATTGGAGGATAATTACAATGTTGTGATGGTTTTTGCCATACATCAGCATGATACAACAGGTATACATCAGTCGCCCCCACATCCTGATCCCCTCTCCCACGTCCCTCCACACCCTAACTGGTAAGAGCATTTTCCATGTTTAAAATGCCTTTAGTGCTAAGCCATTCGAGGTGGGAAACAAGTTGAAGCCATGCTTTAAAGAGAAGCTTGCAAGTTTGATAACTTGTTTTATCGTCCTTGCCTTCAACACATTGAAAATACCATCAATTGAAAATGCACGACTGAAAATGCATGCTGACTGGTTTTCAGAACGCTTGTGACAATGTTCTTGTGTTTTGTGGTGAAAGCTATATCGCGGTTGCTGTGGGTCAGATGTTACTCTAACGGTGAGGCCCTGCCTGAGGGCCTGTGCTGCGGCCATGGCCTTCCCGGCCTGGGGGTGGTCTCTGCCTCACAGCCCTCCCCGCTGCATGCACTGTGTGTGGTTACTGTGGCCGCATCCCTGTGCCGTCTGCCAATAAAGTCCTGCCGCCGGCCCTCATCTGAGCTGCCTCTCTTCTCTGCTTATTTAACTTGGTCCTTGAGCAAGAATAGAAGAAAAATGTCTCTACGCACTTATTTTTACTTGATTTGTAACCACCTGATTGTTCTACTCTGGCCTTCCTTTTTTAATTTCCAAGAGTAATGTTGGCTTTAAACACTGGTGGGTGACTTCAGACTTTTACCCAATTCAGTTACATTTTGGGATCCGTGTATTGACCTCAGCTTTAGGCCCAGTCTACTGTTTGTCCTCGGGGACGTCCCAGGGGGTGGTGTCTCACTCATTGTCAGAGCTATTCTCATGGGGGGACCTCACACCAGCAGAGTGCTTGACGGGGTGTGGGTATAAGTCTAGTTCATAGAAAACACCGTTGAAGGCACAGCCAGCAGTGTTGGGTGGGAACCGTCCCCGAGGGACCAGGCGCAGTGCCTGGCGCGGGGCCCCAGCAAGGTGGGGTGTTGAAGGGGGCTCTTGGCAGGAAGCAGGCATTCGGTCCCGACCCCCAGGGTTCCTCTCAAGGGGCAGAAGGCAGCATAGAGACAGAAGACTCTCCCTCCGCCCCATTCTTGTGAAGTCCTCGGTGATCTCAGGCCACAGTCAGCACCTAGATCATAAACCCAGTGAAGGATGGATTAACAGCGTGACACTTGTCACAAGTGCTTGTGCGCTTAGATGCTCACCGTGTCTGACTCTTTGTGACCCCACGGACTGCAGCCCACCAGGCTCCTCTGTCCATGGGGTTCTCCAGGCAAGAATGCTGGAATGGGTTGCCATTCTCTCTCCAGGGGATCTTCCTGACCCAGGGATTGAACCTGGGACTGCTGCCTTGCAGGTGGATTCTGTACCATCTGAGCCACCAGGGACGCCTAGTTGTCACAAGTAGTCACTCTTAACTAGTTCGATCTACCTCTCATAGTCAACATGGCCAATGTTTTGGCTTTAAATTGAAGCCACATTCACACCAAGATCCTAGGCAACAGGCATAGTGTCCCCTCCCCACAGGCCACCAGGCTTCCTGCCCCTGTGCAGATGTGAGCAGAGGAGATCTGCTGGACCTTCCTGATGCTGAAGACACCCCGCACTTCTCTTTCTTCATTGCATCCCCTGTAGGTAGCTCCTGATGGGCGGAGGGGGGTAGCATGTGAAGGCACCCCCTTCTGCTTGGGACGCTGCATTGTCATCAGCTCCCTGGGCCAAGGAATATGCCCGCGTATGGATGTGGGGGGAGCCTAGGAGTGGGGTTGCCCCTCAAAGATGTGCTCATCTTTAAGGGCCATAAAGCCAAACTGCCCTCCAGAGAGCTTGTGCCAGCCTACCCTCCTACTAATAGTGCGGGAGTGCTATGCCGTGCTTAGTCGCTCCATCGTGTCCAGCTCTTTGTGACCCCGTGGACTGCAGCCCACCAGACTCCTCTCTCTGAGGGGATTCTCCAGGCAAGAATGCTGGAGTGGATTGCCATGTCCTCCTCCAGGGGATCTTCCAACCTAGGGATCAAACCCAGGTCTCCAGCATTAAAGACAGATTCTTTACCTTCTGAGCCACGAGGGAAGCCCAGGAATACTGAAGTGGGTAGCCTGTCCCTTCTCCAGGGGATCTTCCTGACCCAGGAATTGAACCAGGGTGTCCTGCATTGCAGGCAGATTCTCTACCGGCAGAGCTACCGGGAAGCCCAATAGTGCAGGAGACCCAAACTTAAATTCATGCTGCTTACCAAAAAAAGCAGTGTTTTTCTTTTTTTTTCAATTAAGGTTTACATTTTGTCTTTATTCAATTTTAACCTTTGGCGGTCGTGAAGAAGGTATTGTTTAATCTATAAACAGCTGTCACAGGCTAGGAGTGCTGTCGTCATGCAGTGGACACCAGTCATTTCTGGGAAGTCAGTCCTGCTATAGGGGAAAGTGGAGCAGAGTTTGTGTGTCCAGAAGGGAACGCTTGAAAAACCAGCAGCCTGGCTCACCTCAGCAAGCCCTGGTTCTTCTGAAAAACTTGATAAGCTTCTATTGTTACTGTAATCAAGTTAAAAGTTTTATTCCTAGGAAAGGTTAGTCTATTTGGTGTCAATTCAGGGCTTATACCTCGCTACCCAACAATCTCCATGTTTTGAATATGGTAAAGAATCTGCCTGCCCGTGCAGGAGACTCGGGTTTGGTCCCTGGGTCAGGAAGATCCCCTGGAGAAGGAAATGGCAACCCACTCCAGTATTCTTGCCTGGAAAATCCCATGGACAGAGGAACCTGGCGGGCTACAGTCCGTGATGTTGCAAAAGAGTCGGACACAACTTAGAGACTAAACAACAACAAATGTTCAAGGTATGCTTCCAACCGGTTCAGGCCCAGGACAGGAGGCTGTGGTCCACGGCCCTACAGGCCCCAGCTGGCCCTGCTGTCAGCCTGGCTTAACCATCACAAGCTTGCTTTTCAGGGGGATGCATGGTTTCAAAGAGTGGGTATTTAGTTTTTGCTTTTATCTGTTTTCTCATATGTCAAAAGTCAAAGCAGTGAGGAAAGTCACCCAGGCTGCCTTGCCTCCCTTGGCTCCCCTCTTCCCCTGCACCTAATAGTGACCACTGGCTAGTCTGTGTATCCTTCCAGAGCCTCTTGACATGGATACAGATGTTATTCCTCCTAGCTGTCTTACACAAAAAAGCAACATGTTACACACATTGTCTGTTTCCATATGCATTGCATCTTGGAGTGAGCTTTCTCCTCACTGAAGGCTGCAGAATGTCCCATTGTGTGGATGTGCCATGTTTTCTTTAACCAGCTCCTTACTGATAAACAACTGTGTTGTTTCCAGTTCTCTGGTTCTCATGAGGTAATTCCAAAATATATGATTAATGACAGCATCATCAATTTCTATCTTCATTCACATTCATTAGAAAAGTAACATCATTCCTCCTAGTTCAGCCTCTTCTTATGCAGAGGCAAGAACAATTTACAAAATCAGGTGGAAGGGGGAAAAGAAATCCAGCAAGAAATATGAAAGACTTTTTCAATGAAAACTTTATTAAATAAATACATGAAGACCCAACTTAAATGGAGACATATTCTATTTGGGGATACAAAGACTCACTACTACTATAAAGATGTCAATCACCTCAAAATTAGTGAATTCAATACAGTTTAACAAAATTGCCAAATGGAATGTTAAAATAGAAATCAACAAGCTCATTCAAAAGTTCATATAGGAAAGAAAAGAACCCAGGAAAGTAAAGAACAAGGTAGGGGAGGGGAGACTTGCCATACCAAATATTAAAATGCACTGCAAAATTAAAACCTTTGAGCTCAGGTGTAGATCCACAGAGGACCAGCATCTAGAACCTTTCCCTTGTATCTGTTGCAGTTTACAAAAAAGTATGATGTGACATTTTAAGTCAGTAAGAGCTCTTCACTGGATGGTGTTAAGTCCTTTTTCTACCCATTTCATTGTTTTTTTCTAAAAAAACATTGATCTCAAATTCAAATTCACCAAAAATTAATTCTAGTTGGATTAAAGGTCTAAAAGCGAAAGGTGAGATTTTTTTTTTATTTTAAGACACTGGAAGAACATACAGAATTTTCATTAAGACCAAACAGTGAATCTTTCTGTAGGTGATGCTAAATACCTCACCTGTAAAGAAAGTGTTTGAGCTTTGACATCACAAATTAGTATTTCCTATACAACAAACAGAAGCAGAGGAGATTAAGAAGGTGGCAAGAATACACATAAGAACTATATTTAAAAAATCAATGACCTGGATAACCACAATGGTATGGTCACTTACCTAGAGCCAGACATCCAGGAGTCTGAAGTCAAGTGGGCCTTAGAAAGCATCACTATGAACAAAGCTAGTGGAGGTGATAGAATTCCAGCTGAGCTATTTCAAATCTTAAAAGATGCTGCTGCTAAAGTGCTGCACTCAATATGCCAGCAAATCTGGAAAACACAGCAGTGACCACAGTACTGGAAAAAGTCAGTTTTCATTCCAATCCCAAAGAAGTGGACAATGCCAAAGAATGTTCAAACTACCACACAACTGTACTCATTTCACATATTAGCAAGGTAATGCTCAAAATCCTTCAAGCTAGGCTTCAACAGTATGTATGTGAACCGAGAACTTCCAGATGTACAAGCTGGATTGAGAAAAGGCAGAGGAGCCAAAGATCAAATTGCCAACATCTGTTGAATCATAGAAAAGGCAAGGGAATTCCAGGAAAACATCTACTTCTGCCTCATTGACTACACTAAAGCCTTTGACTGCGTGGATCACAAGAAACTGGAAAGTTCTTAAAGAGATGGGAATACTAGACCACCTTACCTGCCTCCTGAGAAACCTATATGCAGGTCAAGAAGTAACAGAACCGGACATGGGACAACAGACTGGTTCAAAATTGGGAAAGGAGTATGTTGAGGCTGTATGTTGTCACCTGGCTTATTTAAGTTACATGCAGAGTGCATCATGAGAAATACATCTAACATGTGTTGGATGGATCACAAGCTGGAATCAAGATTGCCAGAAGAAATATCAACAACCTCAGATATGCAGATGATACCACCCTAATGGCAGAAAGTGAAGAGGAACTAAAGAGCTTCTTAAGGAAGGTGAAAGAGGAGAGTGGAAAAACGGGCTTAAAACTCAACATTCAAAAAACGAAGATCATGGTATCTGATCCCATCACTTCATGGCAAAAAGGTGGGGAAAAAATGGGAACAGTGACAGATTTTATTTTCTTGGGCTCCAAAATCACTGTGACTGCAATCATGAAATTAAAAGATGCTTGCTCCTTGGAAGAGTAGGTATGACAAAGCTAAGCAGTCAGTGTATTAAAAAGCAGAGACATCACTTTGCTGACAAGTTCTGAATAGTCAAAGCTATGGTTTTTCCAGTAGTCATGTACTTATATGAGAGTTGGACCATAAAGAAGGCCAAGGCCCAAAGAATTGATGCTTTCGGCCCAAAGAATTGATGCTTTCGAATTGTGGTGCTGGAGAAGACTCTTGAGAGTCCCTTGGACAGCAAAGAGATCAAACCAGTCAATTGTAAAGGAAATCAACCCTTAATATTCATCGGAAGTACTGATGCTATAGCTCCAATACTCTGGCTACCTGATGCAAAGAGCCAACTCATTGGAAAAGACCCTGATGCTGGGAAAGATTGAGGGCAAGAGGAGAGAGGAGCAACAGTCTTGATTGCTCCAGAGATGGTTGGATGGCATCACCAACTCAATAGACACGAGTTTGAGCAAACTCAGGGAGACAGTGAGGGACAGGGAATCCTGGTGTGCTACAGTCCATAAGCTCAAAAAGAGGAGGATACCACTTAGCTACTGAACAACAACAAAAGAAAGCATAAAGTTAGCATTGGGCTAAGTTTAGTGAAATTCAAATTCATATAACCACACTTTATTTCTGATATTGCTAATCTTTGGCTTGTTCTTTTTTGTCAAGCTTGCTAGAGGCTTATCAGTTTTATTGATCTTTTCAAAGAAACAGCTTTTGGCTTCATTTGTTTTTGTTCTCAATTTCCTTGATTTCTGCTCTTTTTCCTTCATTGAAGATGTGGTCTTGCTTTGCTTATTCTTTTCTAGTCTAAGATGGGAGCTTAGATTATTGCTGAGACCATCTTTCTTAACATAAGCTCTCAATGCTAATCAGTTCCTTCTAAGCACTGCTTTAACTGTGCCCAAAATTTTTAAAATGTTGTAATTTCATTTTTCTCCCATTTAAAATATCTTCTGATTTCTCTTTGAGATCATCTTTTTGGTGGATTATTTATGAGCAGGTTATTTAATTTCCAACTGATTGAGATTTTCTCTTCTTTACTGATTTCTAGTTTAATTCCATTATAATCAGAAACATGAGTTGTATGATTTTTAATGTAAGATTATTTTAATAACCAGGATATGGACTTGTCTTGATGAATGTTCCATGTGCATGTGAAAATTTTTTGTTCTTCTTTTTTTGGGTAGAGTGTTCTATAAATGTCAGAGTGAGTTGGTTAATGGTATTGTCTAGCCCTTCTAATAGCTTTACTAATTTTTTGTCTACTAGTTCTATTACTGATAGGTCTTTATAATTGTAAATTTGTCTAGTTCTCCTTTCAGGGGTCAGATGTGTTCCTTCATAATATTTTGCCTTAGGAAAATTTGCTTTGTATTTTTTTTAATAGAGTAATAATTTTTATTTTGTTGTATAATCCATATTAAAGACAGTGATTTAAATGGCTCCTGTGATGTATGGAGTATTCGATATATCAAAGGCCCTGAGTCCAGGCTATAAGAACCTTAGAACTTTATAAGATGATTCGCATGCATTTTTTAAAAACTATTTACTTTTTCCCTTTTACTGGAAGACCAGTTTATGGGACCACACTAGGAGGACAGAGGAAGGGGGAGTAAACCCGCCCATCGAGCCACCGCGTCTCCTGTGACAGTGCCGCTCTCCCCATGCGTGCAGAGAGCCCCAGCCCATCTTGCATCCTGTCAGCTTGTAGAGACGCTGTCTGCCACACTTCCCACAAGTCTGCCAGATTCTAGGGACATGCACAGCTCACTCTCACTGCGGCACAGATGCTCGTCTCTTGGGAAGCTCTGGTGTCGGGGTCTGAGTGAGAGCCCGCTGCTGTGTCTCCCCCACTGTAGCACTCTTCCGCCTCTGCCCAACTCTGACCCCAGGTGAGAAGAGGCTTCCACATATCAAGCAGTTTTTCAGCCTCAGCTAAGTGTCCTTCAGTTCAGCTCAATTCTGACAACGTACTTGGAGAGAGTGGCAGGTCCCACGAGTTAAGTGCTCAGCCCCATGAGCCTGCCCCCATCCCAACTGCAGATGCCAACCACAGGTCCAGGCTGTCACCCGTGCTTCTGAGCAACCACCTGTAAACTGGAGGTTCCCAGGACCCCCTCCTTGGGTTCAACTAATTTGCTAGAGCAGCTCACAGAAGTCAGAAAAACAACTTACTTACTTGATTACTGCTTTATTGTAGAGGATATAACTCATGAACACCCGGAGGGAAGCCATGTAGGGGCATGGTAGGGGGAAGGGTGCAGTTTCCTCTCTGGGCATGGTTCTCACATCTCCACACCTGTTCACCGACCAGAAAACTCCGTGAACCCTGGGCTTCTGGGTTTTACAGAGGCTTCAGCACATAGGTGAGAGTGATTAAGTCATTGGCCATTGGTGACTGACTCAATCTCCAGCCCCTCTCTCCTCCCTGGAGTCAAAGTCCCAACCCTTTCCTCCCAGTCAGTTTCCCTGGCAATCAGACAGCATTCTTAGGGCTGGCCAAAAGTCACTTCAAAATCTGTGTTGAAAAGGGGGCTTATGAATGACAAGGCACGCCTTCCACCTTTCTGGCTCTGGAGCTATTTCTGAGACTGAGAACAAATGACCAAATTCTAGAACTGCTGTTTTCATTCCCCATGCTCCCAGCCTCCTTTGGTATCACTTCTCTCCTGTCTGAATACATCCTTTGGCTGTTTCTTTAAAGCAGGTCTTCTGGCTATCAATTCTCTTAGTTTTCCTGCATCTGAGAATGTCTTCATTTCACCTTCATTCCTGAGGGATATTTCACTGGATACAGAATTCTAAGTTGACAGTTCTTTTCTTTCAGCACTTTAAGAAATGTGCCACTTACTTCTGGCCTCCATAGTTTCTGATGAAAAAAATGCATGGGCATATGAATTGTTCCCCTGTAGGTCATCTCTCACTTTTCCCAGGCTGCTTTCAAGATGTCTGTTAGTTTTCGACAGTTTATGATGTATCTGGGCTTGAATTTCTTAGGTTTATTCTGTTTCAGCTTCACTCAGCTCTCCTGGAAGAATTTTAGCCATCATTTCTGCAGATGATTTTAAAGCACTACACTCTCTTATCTTTCTATGATTCCTATAACACAACCTGGAAACTTTTCTTCAGCCCTTTTCTGTTGTTCAGATTGGATGATTTGTATTGATCTATTATCTTTTGTCATCTTCAACCTGTTACTGGGTCTATCCAGCAAGATTTTTTAAATTTCAGTTGGAGCATTTTTCAGTTCTAATATTGTCACTTGGTGTTCCTATTATCTATTTCTCTATTGATAATTTCTATTTTAATACTTATTTCAAGAGTGTGATTGTTCATTTGAATTTTTCAATAATAGCTTCCTTCAAGTCTATGATGGCAGCTACTGACTGCCTTTTTCCATGACAGCCGTTTTCATGGTTTCATATGCTGAGTAATTTGGAGTGCCTCATAGGGATTTTGAGTATTACATGATGAAACACAACCAAGTCCTATGGAGTATGCTGGCATTTTTGTTTTATCAAGTAATCAATCTGTTTAGGCTCAGGCCCCAAGTCCTGGGGTGCTTCTTCCAGTGCCAGTTCAGCCTTCAAAGCTTTTGCAGTGCTCTTTGGACCTGCCTCACACATACAGAATTTTGTGGTCCGTCTGAGACCCGAGGAGGGGTCTGCCCGGCGGCCCACTCTCAAAGGTGCTCGGCTGGCTAATTAGGATCGGGGGACAGTGTGAACAAGGAGAGCAGGTGAGGGAAAGATGGGGAGTTACAGAATATGTATAGCATTATTCCATATTTGTGAATAAAACAAACAAACAGTGTATATGTACCTCCAAGTGCCTGGAAAAAAGGTCTGGTTTCCTCTAAGAAGGGATGTAGAATATTGGTGAGGGGGTGGTGTTGAAAGGAACTTTGACTTTTTACTCTATACTTCTCTTTGAGTTAGGGCTTCTCTGGTGGCTCAGCAGAATCTGCTGCCAGTGTAGGAGACTTGGGTTTGATCCCTGGGTCAGGAAGGTCCCTAGAGAAGGAAATGGAAACCCACTCCAGTATTCTTGCTTGGGAAATCATATGGACAGAGGAGCCTGGTGGGCTATAGTGCATGGGTTCACAAAGAGTTGAATGCAACTAAACAACAAATCTCTTTAAGTTACTTTTGTCCATGCCCTATCCCTTTTGTAATTTTTAAAGCAATAAGGTATGTGGGAAAGACTGGGGGAAATGTGGAGTTTAATTCAAAGTGTATACACAGAAAGTATCTTTTCCTGGATGTAATACACCTTACTAAATATACCTTACTAAATATCTATCTAATGAAAAATACATTTAGGAGTCAATATAATCATTGAATTCTCTTCAACCATTAATGTACTAATCAGAATTACTGCCCACAAAACAGAAGCTTAGCCTGTAGTATTAATGAACTTTATTCACATTTTTCCAAGTAACTGCAATATTAAGTACAAGCTAAAAGCAACATACAGTTCTTAGAAAACACAGCCCCGAGTTCCCACCGCCTGAGCGCTGTGACTGTGGGTGCCCAGCCTTAGTACCTTCAGAATGTTAAAGTGAGTGCAGTGCTCAAAATACATACCCAGCACAGGGGGACAGCTCTTAAAAACAGTTCTGCTAATTATAAAGAAATCCAAAAAGAGCCCTCTAGTGTATCACGCAGGTGTCCTGACTTTCAAAATGGAGATAATGAAGGAGCGGCTTTCCAGGCTGGGAGGAAGCCTGGGCCTCAGCCCTGGACATGGCTCCTTTCACAGAATTTGGTACTAAGTGGACAGCTCCCTATTCAGCCTATTGCACAAAGTCCATTTCAAATATTATACATGGTCACACTTTTCGGATCACTTTTTAAATACTGTTTAACTGATCACAAGACTATGGTAAGGACCCATGAGTCAGGCTTTGGCAGTTTGATCCCAAACCAACTACAGAATCAGACTGTATAAATATTAGCACCATTTTTTAACTAGTCCAGTGAAATGTAAAACTGCCCACTAAGCTATTTTTCACTGAAGCAGTCAACAAGACAGTTGTTTTCACTTCTAACATATGCTTGGCCCCTCTTCCTCTTTGCCAGTAATACATTTGAACACTTTGATGAGCAAGTACTAACATTTCCGCTGATAGTTTATGTTCAGCACAGCCTCAGCACTCAAAAGCCACCTTTGTGTTATTTTAGCTGGGTCATGCAAACTCAGACAGCTAAAATGCACAACAGAAAGGGGGCTTTTGGGTGCTGAGGCTATGCTGGACATAAACTTTATCAGCGGAAATGTTAGCACTTGCTCATCAAAGTGTTCAAAGCTTTCAAATTACTAGTAATCTACATCTGATGAATCAACGACAAAGCTATTTCATAAAAAGCACCACAAATGTGTGCTTACATTAATTCAGATAAACTATACCCTATTTTACTTTTAGTAGACTTTAAAAGAAATGTATATAGGTACTTGGGAATTTTCTGGCAGTGGGGGAGTACAAGCATTTTGACACCTCATAAATAGAGCAGTCTTTTAGGTTTTAAAAGGAAGAAAAAGGACAGATTCCTAGTCTCATTCACCTCAGCCCAGCAGAAGTATTCCGGTGTTACTTAATATTCTATTATTGCTTTTAGTAAACACAGGAAATATGTTACAACAAGTTGTTTTAATTAAGAACTTAAAAGGTAAAATTTTAAAAAGAGACTCTTATGCAGCAGTTATTTCAATCTATATTTTAAATATCAGTGGATTCTCAGTTTCAAACTTTTCAACATGAAAGGCAATTTTAAATTACCTCACTATTTCATAAGTTGTCTCAAGGAATAAGAACATGATCACAATGACATTAGTGAGAAGGAAAAAGTAGGACATCAAGTTGTTACAACTTAAAAATTTTGTAGGTTCAAAAGGTCATCTTTACCCCTAAAGAGAAAGAACAAAATGAAACCCTAACCAACTAATGGCTTGGACACAGGAAGGGGACTCCTAGTCACTTCATATTGACTCATTCATTGTTCACGCACATTAAAAACACTTAAAAAAATCTTGTTCATTGGTCTTCTACTTAAAAGGGGGAAAATACTGGCCAATATCACCTTCTAGGTTCTTCCAGATCTGCATGTGGAGTTTGCAGTAGTAATTAAGCATATTAAATACAAGTCTGTGTTTTAAAGGAGAGAGTCGGGCTTGCTCAGGACCCTGAGGGGTCGGGTCTCTAAGGCAGTCCATCAGCATGGACCTGAGCTACTCCCCACTTCCTAAGACTGTCAGCTACAACGAACAGAACACTGGAGCTGGTGGTTGAAACTATACATGCAGGAAGTGGTTTTAAAGGAACAGTTTCCACCACCACATTACCACAGAAATTTCATCTTTAGGTACCTGCAGTGTTTAAGGACTATAATAACAGCAAGATTCACCAGAATCCCTAGCAAGGACATTTTGGACAACACACAGACCTTTCTCTTACCAAACATACATCATAGTGACTAGGAGGGCTCTCTATATATTCACCTCAAAATAACGCACACATTTTAAGTTTTTTTAAAAAGCTCATGATTCTTCAATATGAATTTGCAAAGCTTAATATGATTATGTAAGATGATACTGTGAAGATTTTATATGGAATGAAACATCTTTGTAGAAATCAACCATAATACTTCAAAGACCCAGAGTAAAAATATCAAGGAAATGCTCAAATGCATATCAAACACCAAATTTTCATTCATACATCTCTACATGGTAAGCTGGCAAAGTACTTTTTTCTCTCATCAGGAATTTAGCATTCATCCTTACTGTAGATTCCTACCTCTGCTAAATGGAAAAAATGTTTCTCAAAACCACTTTCTACCCCAGAAGCAAATGTCCTGGAGAGAAGGAAACACTTCATTGAAATGCTTGCATCTACGCCCATACACATAGCAGCATCCCCTCACATTAGCTTCTACACAAAACCTACCAGCTAGGAACCTATGAGGAATGTATTTCAACCAAAAGTCTGAACAATGTACATCATCAAGCCTTTGTTATTGGTAAGTTCCATGGAGGAGAAAAGTAGAGGTGACCCACATCTCTAATAGGTAGCTTAAAATCTGTCCCCCATCCCCAGTAAGACAATGTCAATTTACTAAGCGAAATTTTAGCTTTTAAATTCTAGTATCATTGCTAAACTCTTCTAGCAGAGGCAAAACTCCACAGTGGGTGAGTGCCAAAAGGCCAGATTGCAGCAAGTGACTGGTACCCCATTAAGTGTCCTTAAAAAATCTCAATAAAAAGTGACAGTCTTTGACTCAAAAGAAACTTCAGTACTACTTCTAAACATTTCATTTGGAATGCACTTGAACTAAACTATTAATAAGTGCCTAGATGACAATTTAAAGAGAAAGGATGACCCTCACCCAGTCCAGATAGTTCTTAAATATCACAGTCCACATGAAGTGATGCTTGAACTGAAACGCAAAAAAACATTTAACTGTTTAGGAACTACCAATGTTCTACAATGCTTTCACTATACATGGTATCAACAGTAGTGCTGAAATTCACTTTTAACTTGATGTTCTTTCCCAAAGCAAACTACACATAAGGAAAAGGAATCTTCTGTGGCAAGCTGGCGTGAGCTTGCCAGCTCTGGAATCTGAGGAGCTGTTCAGAACAGGAGGAAAACAGGCTTCACCTAACCTGAAGCTAAAAACTGAAGTTAAGCATCTGTCAGCCATTTAAAGGCATGTGGTGTCAGTATCTTAAAAGATTAAGATGCTTTAAAACAAAACCCTTAGAAGAATATCAAAGATTTAGGGAATTCTCATAAATAACCGAATGTCTATGGCTTCAGTTGTCACCCTGCTCCTGAGGCGGGTGACCAGGATTCATCAAAAGAGACAATCTTTTGGAAATTCCCCAAGAAAAACCTTGCATAATCAGTTGGTTTCTTAAACCTGTGTCCAGTTTCTTTTGGTAGTTTTTGTTTTGTTCTTTTCTTTCATTTACACTTTTAAAAAGAGGTTGTCCAAGCAACTGTTCCTTCCCTCAAGCTCTGGCAGAGTAGCATCTCATATACTCTGTCATCCATGGGTTCTCTGAGGAGGCAGGCTTGACCCGCCTATTTTTCTCCACATCAGCAGAGTGAGCCCGCTGCCTCTGAGCCGCCAGCCGCCTCTTCTCCACCTGCCTTCTGCTCTTGGCTCGCAGTGCCGATTCATGGATCTAAGGGGAGTCAGAATGAATGAACAGTGGCTTTGGCACTAACTTCCCAGAGTATTCACAATGAAGCTTCCTCCAGGTCACCTGGAGCAGGGCAGAGGCAAGTCAGTCTCACCATATTCAGGACTTCTGTGAATAAAAATTTCTCCAGAAGATCCATTTCCCTGAGTTCTCTCTTACCCATTGTCAGAAGTAAAGAAACTCGGCAACAGAAAATGTCCACCAGACTAAATTTCAGTTTAAATGGTAAGCAACTAATCTACACGTGCCTTGAGAAACTGGCTCTGGAAAAGGATTGGAACTCCTTAGCATTAAGCAAGAATAAGTATTCCATTGAAGGAACTTATATATTTTACAGCAAAATACTATCAAATTTCAAGATTTTACCACCTAAGATGTTTAATGAACCTCATTCAACTTAACTCCACAGGATTGCCAGAGGACAACTCTGTTGTCCTCAAACAGAGTTATTTGAGATAACTCTGTTATCTCAAATATCACTCCAAAGACCACCATCTGCTAGAGTTGAGAAGTCTGTTCAGTACGAGTTGAGAAGTCTGTTCAGTAAGACTTGGACCGTGGCACTTAATCACTGCATCTCTGCTTCTCTTCAGGCCCTCTTTGCTTTGGGCTGGTGGATGCCGTTGGCACTAACACAGTCATTGCTCTGTGACCCCACAGGTGAGGGGCCCTTGTCGGCCCTTTGACTAAACCTTGGGGGAGGGATGAGCAGGGGACATGCAATCACTCTAATTTAATCCAAAGAGAAAACAGGAGTCTAGATAGATGTGCAGAACCAAAGCAGATGCGATCTGATAGACAGACAGCAAGAAAGGGGCTGAGGCGCGAGATGCGAGTTATCAAGTCCAACAGAGCAGGAGCCTCTCAGGAGGCCAGACGCAAATCTAGACGGGCAGCTGCCAGCCCTGGCTATGCCCCTCGGCTGTACCTCCTGGGCCCCAGGAACTTGAAAGCCCCGCGTCCTGCCCCTTCTCCACCCGGCTCGGTGTCAGTAAAACCTTCCAGCTACCAGTTAACTCCCAGCAAAACCCCAGTCTCCAGGTAGCTAACATCCTGCATCCTGTTTGCGATCAGATGCCCAGTCCCGGGCTTTCCTTGGCCCACCTGAGACCTCCCACGTCCCAAAACATCACAGCAACCACAGTATGATGGCCAGTGCCAGCCAGGCCAACCCCACCCCCAGGGGAAAGCAGAGAAGCCCGTTCACCGGCACCTACCTCCCGCACGGGGGCAGAAGCGCAGACGTTGTGAGTTTTCTGGCTTCCTGTGTCCGTCTGTTTCTCTCCCCACCCATAGAGGGCAAACGGGTGCTTCTGTTCTTTTATCTTAGTGGATGACCTCTGAGGACTCTTGATGGCTCTCCTGCTTCCTCGGGCAGCTAAGGCACTTGGTGGTTGCTGAGGGTCAGGACCGCTGGCTGATTTTTCAGGGTCTCTCATCCTGATCTGTCGTTCAGGTTTCTCTTTTACATCTTTCACTGGCAGTGCTTTTTAAAAAAAGAGATAAAACAGGATGGATGCTTTAAATTCAGGTTTACATATAATTACACATAATTTAAATATTTGGGATGGAAATTCATAATGCCTAGTTAAGTCAGTAACTTTTTTACTTACAGCTCAATTCTACAAGTTTCACTTAAAATGGATGGACAGAAATAAATTAGTCTATCCTATTTTAAAATCAACAATAAATACACCAAGATTGAACCAAGCCTATTCAAAAGTAACAACCATCATTGGCATTCTGAGGTTATGAGTCTCAATTGAATACTAAAAGCTAAAAAGCTAGAAAACACCAGGGCCTACTGGCTTTCCCCATGATAAATCCAGTCATTTTACCATCTTGCTTCAGGGACAGATCTGGATTTGTGACAATCATTCATCAGCTGCAAAAGGTAAGTTTTTAAGTTACTCAACTGGAGTTTCGGGATTGTACTGCTTTGTGATGCTCCATGACTGTGGAAAATGCTCCTTTCAGCTCTCCCGAGCTCCTTATAAGAGCTGGCTGGTGACCTTAACATGAAAAGCCCTCCATCACAATAAGGAGCGGTTTCCATAGCTCCTCACCTCCATGTACAGCTGGGTGCATTCAGGGGGAGAGCTGGGAAGAGGGCTCTTATTCCTGACAACATGAACCAGGGCCCCTGGCCTACACAGTCCTAAATCTGTCAGCAAGGCTGGTAAAACTCTGGTGGGGAACAGACTGCCCACCTGAGGTGTACTCTGATATTCAGGACACACTCGAGAACATAGCCATTTCCCCTAATTACCCTTTATGACTGTCCAATCATTACTTCTATAACCATCTGTATAATCCTATATGATCTTATAATCTTATGTGATCTTACACAGGTTGTATTCCTTGTGTAAAGCCCGAGTGAGCCTACGTTTTCTGAGTAAGAGCCCCTTGTGCATCCAGGGCACCACCTTATAGACCCACTTGCTCCCGAGGCTCCAGAATTTGGCTCCAGACACAGTGCACATGTGTGAACCCTGACGCATCACCTGCATTTCTGTCTTCAGCAATGACCTTTATCTACCAAATCATTTCCTTTATTACTAAGCATTTTAAATAGACAGCATGCGTCCAGCCCTGGGGTTCAGCGCTTCACACTGCTGTGCACCATATCTGTAAACCCAGCACTCAGGCTATCTGGGGACACATGAGATGCCAGTCTTACACTAAATCCTGAGAACCCAAATCCCCCCATCACTCACTCTTCTGAGTGATGTGTCCACACCTCATCCTCTTTCCTCCCCTGGATTTAGGAAGAAGGGAAAGAGCCCATCAGGACCAAGACAATGGGAGGTAGAAGGGAGTCCAAGCCTGGCGTAGTTACAACACAGAGAGGGGGAAACAACTCCACTCATCTTCAGGGATTCATTTCCTTCTCTTCCTCTCCCAGCCCCCATATGTCTAACTCAGACCTTCCAGAGAGCATGTCCACAGGAGATGATAACAATTCGGTTCTCGGGACAAGCTGAAGCCAATCAAGGAGGGATTAGGAAAGAATTCCAGCAAGTGGGGAACTGGCTTCTACAAAGACATGAAGAGAAGAAAGAATAATTTAAAATGACAGGTACATAGTCTATGGATGAAGGCATGAGTGGGTAGCAGTGGGGAGATAAAGACCTTCTATGCCAAACACAGGAGTTTTATTTTTCCTAAAAATGAAGAAGAATCACTGAAGGATTTTAGGCTGAAAAATGCTATGGTCCTATCTGCATTTCAGGAATGAGGCGCCTAGCAACAAACATGCCCCAAAGAAGTGGGGGTAGAAAGGATGGAGAGTCCAGGGTAGTGGGTAACCCACAATGCTGGCAGGCGCAGAACAGGGAGAAAAGGCCCAGATAGCGCCCACCACCCCTGGCTGGTGCTCAGACTCACCTGGGCACCTGTGAACTGGGAGGTGGTACCCCGACCTCTCCAGAGAGCCCAGCCACAGAGGGCTGAATGGGCAGCTGAGTGGGTGATGCTGGGAGGCAAAGAGGAAGCTTGGGCCCCTACAGGGATTGGGAGTGGACGGTCACACTATCCTCAGAAGGCCATCAAAGATGGGGAAAGGGTATTTGACGACTCAGGTATAAGACACCCCTGGGACCACCAAGCAGGCCACAGCAGGACCCTTAATCAGAGGCCCAAAAGAGAACGTGGAATTGGAGAGAGTCATAAGCGGGCAGGTGGGGGCTGAGGCTCAGATGCAGAGCAGATCCCCCAGAAGGAACGCAGAGTCAGGGGAAGGGGAGCAGAGGTTGGCCCCCTGGGACACCAGCGCCTACTGAGCCAGTAGAAGGGATGAGGAGAGCCAGAGAGGGAGCCAGGGAAAGAACAGCCAGCAAAGTCCAGAAGCTTCCAGGAGAGAGGCTGGAGAAGGATGTTCAGAAAAGCACAGGGCAATTAACAGAGCCAAATTTTACAGAGAGGGCAGGAGAATGAGGACAAAACAACACTGGGCATTCTAGGGTTTAGGAGACACAAACGACCATGTGAACACAAACAGCTACAAGGGCACGCTGCAGGGCGCAGGGGATACGGCCAACACTCTACTCTAGACGGAAACTATGAGTCACCATGTTGGACACGAGGGCTTCCCTGAGAGCTCAGCTGGTAAAGAATCCGCCTGCAATGCAAGAGACCCCGGTTCAATTCCTGGGTGGGGAAGATCCACTGGAGAAGGGATAAGCTACCCACTCCAGTATACTTGGGCTTTCCTGGTGGCTCAGCTGGTAAAGAATCCACCTGCAATGCAAGAGATCTGGGTTTGATCCCTGGGTTGGGAAGATCCCCTGGAGAAGGGAAGGCTACCCACTCCAGTATTCTGGTCTGGAAAGTTCCATGTATAGTCTATGGGGTTGCAAAGAGTCGGACATGCCTGAGCAACTTTGACTTTCATGTTGTACACCTGAAACATATAAATCAAATATACCTCAATAAAAAAATCAGATGGTTAAGTTTTATGTTAGGTGTACTGTACCACAATTAAATAAAATAAAGCAACATAAGATAAAATATCTACACAAGTTTTTTAAAAGACAGACTTGGCTCTGGGCAGTCAGGCTGTCTCACATGACAGAGAGGAGCATAGGGGATGGGGAGAACCAGGTCACAGCAGGTTGCAGATCAGGGAGACCCCAATGATCTCCTCACCATGGATCACTGAAAGGTCTGACATTAAAAACAGTAGTATCCACCAGTACCCAACACAAGAAACTAAAATCCTCTCTAGGGAGCCTGGGTCTCAGATTATTCCTACAGATAATTTTCTAAACACAGCAGTGAGTGTCGTGGGGATAATGACCAGTCACACAGGAGACAAGACAGTAAGGAAGTCCAGCAGGAGCAAGAGACTTGGGAAAATGGGGTTATCACTGACAAACCATAAAACTAACATGTATTTAAAGAAGGAACACAAGCTCAAAAATATCTGTAGCAGGAGAAAAAAGATGGAAAACACAGAAGAGAGAGAACTTATCACTATAAAATTAATACTTATAAAACTCTTGAAACAGTGCCTGGTACAAGATAAGTGTATATACACTTCAAAATCCCATTCAAAGTTTTAAATAAAGTCATTTCCAGGCAAATAAAAACAGTGTCATCACCAATTATTGTGGAAGATTCTAATAGCACCTTTCTCAGTAACTGACAAAAATCAACTCAGCCTTGATTTAGGACTATGCTGTTCATTACAAAAGCCATGAAGCAGAGGTGACTTACATATAATTTTACATTAATCAAAATTAGCTAGAAACAAACTTTCACTCCCTCAGTTATACCAGAGTTCAAGTGCTCAAACATGTGGCTCATGGTTAGCATGTTTCACAGTCCAGACAGAGAAACTGCCCATCATTACAGGAAGTTTGACTTGAACAGACTGATACAGACTGGTACATACAGAATACTGCACCAAAACCACAGAATATACAATCTTATCAAGCACATGCAGAACATTTACAAGAATTTACCCAGCCAAAGCTATAAAGAAAATCTTAATAAAGTCACAAAACTGGAATCATACAGTATATAGTCTCTGACTCGTGTGCAATTAAGCTAGATCATGCTCATCCTCAGTCACTTGAGTCGTGTCCAACTCTTTGCAATCCTATGGACTATATAGTCTGCCAGGCTCCTCTGTCCACAGGATTCTCCAGGCAAGAATACTGGAGTGGGTTGCCATGCCCTCCTCCAGTGGATCTTCCCCACCCAGGAATCGAATCCCCTGCTTACAGATGGATTCTTTACCGCTGAGCCACCAGGGAAGCCCTAATTAAGCTATATACAACAGCAAAAATATCTTTTACAATCTCCAGCTATAGGAGGATCCCCTGGTGGTCCAGTAGTTAGAACTCCATGCTTTCACCACTGAGGGTCAGAGTTCAATCCCTGGTTAGAGAACTAAGATCCTGTAAGTCTCGTGGCATGGCCAATAAATAAATAAATAAAATCTCCAGTTATAAAATTAACATTTCTCTTTTTTTCTTAAATTGAACCACAATATGGTATTAGTTTTAGGTTACAGCCAAGTGATTCAGTTATATAAATATATTCTTTTAGGTTACTTTCTACTGTAGGTTATTATCAGATATTCAATATAGTTCCTTGTGCTATACAGTAAATCCTTGTTGCTTATCTGTTTTATATGTGGTAGTTTTTATCTGTTAATCACATACTCCTAATATATCCCTTTCCTTAAAAAATTTCTAAATAATGCATGGGTCAAAAACAAATCATATGATTTCACAAAAATGTAAGTGTTCTCCATGTCATTGAGCTATACACTTAAAAATTGTTAAAATGATAATTTGTGTAGTGTGTTTACCACCGTTTTTAAAAATAAAAAAGTAATGGCAATAGAGAGCATCAACCCATTCTTATTAGAAATATTTCTAAATTTTTTCATTAAGTATGATGCAGCTAAAGCAGTAATCAGAAGTAAATCTAGAGCCTTATATCAATATATCAAGAAGAAAAACAGGCAAGGGAAGAAAAAAAAATCAATGATAAGCAATCCATCTTAAAATGTTATAAAAAGGGCTTCCCTGGTGGCTCAGTGGTAAAGAATCCGCCTGCCAATGCAGGAGACATGGATTTAATCCCAGTCCAGGAAGCTCCCACACGCGACAGAGGAATGAAGCCGGTGCGCCAAGCTGCTGAGCCTGTGCTCTGGAGTCTGGGCACCACGATGCAGAGCCCGTGCGGGACAGCGACTGAAGCCTTCGCACCCTCGAGCCTGTGCTCCACGAGAGAAGCCACTGCAAGGAGAAGCCTGTGCTCCGAGAGAGAAGACACTGCAAGGAGAAGCCTGTGCTCCGAGAGAGAAGACACTGCAAGGAGAAGCCTGCACACTGCAGTGAAGAACAGCCCCACTCCGCAACTAGAGAAAAGCCCAGGCAGCAAAAAAGACCCTAGCACAGCCAAAAATAAATTTGAAAATAAAAAAAGAATATTAAAAAAATTATAAAAATAAGCACTAAAAAATGAAACTAAGGGGAAAAAATCATGAATTAATAAACACATAATAAACAAAATGGACATGGCCAAGGGTTAGCTTGGAACAAAAATTAACAGAATTCACAAACTTCTAGCAAGTCTAACAAAGAAAGAGGGTAAAAAATAAAAATAAGTAAAAATAGAGCGAGTGAAGCCGTCAGGTTAAATGTGCACTGGTGACCCGTGATCGTAGTCCTTTCCTCTTCAAACCCCACTACAGTGAAGGAAGAAAGGCCAAGGAGCAGAGGGAAAGGACAACGAGCAAGCAGGCAATGACACCAGACAGATTCTGGAAGGTGCAAAGTGATGAGGAGAGAGGAAAGACTCATGGGACTCAGCAGGATGATGCAAACTCCCTGCAGGAGAAGGGCCCACGGGACACAGTGGCGCCGTGCAGTAACCGGCATTGAGGCACCAGGCTTCCCAGAAGGCGAGGCCCAGCCTCAGTCAGCGCCCCAGGCCATGTGCTCCAATGACAGGTTAACAAGAACGCGCCTCGGCTGAGAACCAGGGTCCACACTGCCTGCCCGTGAAACTGGGCAGATGTTTGTGAGCAGAGAATGGGGTGAAAGAGGTGCCCCATGGCTCCTGGAAATAAGCCATGATGGGCAATACAGCAGCTGCCCAGCTCTCTCTCAGGAGTGCTCACCACTGGAGGCCGGCCTGCAAGAGATGAGGAGGGCCAGGCACACGAAGAGGTCGCCTGCAAGTGTCTAGCAGACAGCTGCAGTCAGCACGCAGCAGAGACAAGCCACGCCCTGTGCCCTAGCCAAGTTCTAATTCACAGAAACCATGAGCTCACAGGTGAGACCTGGAACCTGAAGTACTAGTTTCCAGGGTAAGCCTGGCGTGCAGCAATGGATACTCCCTCAACAGTCCTTCCTCTGGTCCTCAAGGCCGGTGGCTGACCCCCCCCCCCCCCCCCGCCCCCAGCCCAGGTCCCTAAAGGAGGAGGACCAGAGGGCAGCAGACACAGGAGAAGGGAGGGGGGCAGGATGAAAACAGGATGAGGTAAAGAACGCGGTCCCTCCTCCTCTCCCCCAGCTGTGCCCAGGATGCTGACAGGCAGGCTTGGGCCCCCCGGCAGGAGGACGGAGGAGCAGGGTCTGGCAGGCTGACACAAACAGGCAGGCACCGACGTGGGCAGCCCCCGGAAAAGCAGCAGAGTCCCCCCTACAATCACAGTCACAAGGTCCTCCACGCACAGCTCCCAGAAAGCCCTTCAAGCTTCCCTCTTAAAGAAGCAGACAGGCTAAGAGCAAGCATTCGAGTACCTCCTTTAATAAGAAAGAGACCAAAATATAGAGGAAAAAACTAGGCTTGGAATATAAGAGATCTCTCAAAGGATATTTATGGCTTGGGGAGGGTGGGGGGCAGGGGGGCTGGAGAGAGGAGTTAGAGAAAAGGATGCTATTTTTTGTTAATTTTTAAAAGAACATTTGGGACAAAAAAGCAATCTCTTTGAAATTAAAAACCAGAATGGAAGAATTTAAAATTTCAACAGAAAATTTAGAAGATAAAATTGAAGCATTCTCAAAACAAAACCAAAGTTCCAATTTAAAAAAATAAATAAATAAAAATATTAGGGTTTGCTCCAGGAGGCATACAAACCAGCTAAAAATAGCTATCAAGAAAAAAATGAATAGAAATTTTTTAAAAGTTTTTTTAAGTCTTTTTTGGCCTCTCTGCATGGCTTGTGGGATCTTAATTCCCTGACCAGGGATCAAACCCATACTCCTTGCAATGGCAGTATTGAGTCATAACCACTGGACCGCAAAGGAAGTCCCCAGAACAGAAATTATTTTAAACAGTACTAGAAAATATCACTGAACTGAAAGAAGTGTTTCTAGATTTAAAAGGCTCACCACGGGATTCCGCTAGCAGTCCAGTGGTTAACTCTGCACTCCCAATGCAGGGAGTATGGGTTCAATCCCTGGTCGGGAAACTATATCCCACATGCCATGAGGTGTGGCCTAAAATAAGTTTTTTTAAAAACCTAAATAAAAAGTCCCACCAAGTTATCAGCCCAATGAATGAAAAATAACACACAGTATTTTAGAATACCTAGGATAAAGGGACTGTCCTAAAACTTGAAAAAAGAAAAAGGTCACATATACAAAACAAGTGTCAGAATGACATGGCACTTCTCAACAATAAGACCAAAACCTAGGATTCAATATAATACCTTCAAATACTGAAATGTCTAACCTAGGAAGGCTCTATCTTGCCCAAATGGCAATCCAGCCTTGGATAAAGGCATTTTTAGACTTCAAGATGATTTTTACTTCCCTTTCAACATTTCTCAGGACTTAGAGAGGATGTGCTCCACCAAAAGGAAGGGAGATTGGAGGCTTCTAGAACAGGGATCAGATAAAGGAGGTAAGCAAAAGGAATACTCAGCTAACATGGACAGAAGTCCCAGCTTGACAGCAGTGTCAGACCTGGACAGCATAAAGTCTAAATTAAAACAAGAGAGTCAAGGGTTCCCCAAAATTATTTCCCCAAGGAAAATAATGCAACAAATAGAACACCAAATGTGCCTGGCATATAACACATTTTACAATCCCACTAGACTATTTCAGGCTAAATTATAAAAGAAAAAAGAGAAGCAAATATAAAAGTAAAGCAATAATTACCTCTAGGAAAAACATAAATAACAAAGAAAATATAATCAAAATGTACTGTATGGATTATCTGCAAATAATATTTACAGAGCCATGATCATGCAAATATAGAATAGTACTTAAATGAAATAGTCATATAGTTAATACTGTGGGACAAAAGAGGTGCTTGTGTATATCTAGGTGGGAGGAAGGGAGGGTTTGAGGAATGGCCAAGCTAAGATCTTAAACTAAATCATTTCCCATTATGGGATGTCAATATACAATTTTCAAAATAAAAAAGCCAACATTAGTCTGAATCATTGGCCACAGCACTGAAAAGAAAGGTAAAGAGTTACTCCAGGGAGCAAGGGGCATGGATGGTGAATGGACCAGGATTACTTTTTCATTTTAAGCGTATTTTAAAAAATTATGCATATGCATAACTGGTTTAAAACTAAAATTGAATTTAAAAGGAAATGTAAATATGAAGAAAAGAACTGGAGACATTCTAGACACTCTTGAAAGTGTGTTGGCTACAGAGAGAAGGCACTTCACAGTGAACAAGCATTCCCACACCCACAGCCCACACACAGGCGACTTCCCAACAGCTTTTTAGTACCATCTCTCAAATGAGAACAAGAAGCCAAGAATCATTAGACATTTGAGGAAAGTTGCTAACTTGAAGTACAGGATTACAAATTACATTAAAAAAAAAAAAAAAAATCCAGAGAGGGAGGGGAAACCTGTGCCAAAGAAACATGCAAAAACTAAAAATTCCTAGTCCTCAGCAGGACAAGTGAGGATACTATACATACAAATCAAGAACAGAATACTGTTTTTTTAAAGAGGATTAAAGAGAAGGAGAGAAGGAAGGAAAACCCAGAAAACAATTCAACAGGTTCTTAAGACAGATGGAATGGAGGCCAGGGTAGAAAATTAGATATGTTTGTGAAGTCTAACATCCAACTAAGGAGTTCAGAAAGAAAAGAGAAGAGAAAAAAATAGTAATAAGAAAACAATTCAAGAAAACTTCCCAGAATTACAAGATAGGAGTTTGACTGCAAGGACTCATGAAGCACATTAGAGGAAAACAGGCCTAGACAAGAGGAAAATTTTCAGAAAGAGAAGACCCTAGAAGCTTCCAGAGGAGGGAGCACGTTATCTATGAGGGATTAAGAGTGAGAACAACACGGGAGTGTAACAGCTACTTCACAAGTCCCAGTACCAGACAGCACCGCCTCTAGATTTTGTAGAGACAAAAACTTCCAACCTAGAATTTCATGCCTATTCACAAACTTGCTGAATTGTGAGGCTAGAATCTTTTGACATGCAAGATCTCAGAAAATTTAGCGTCTCACACACCCTTTCTCAGGAAGGTCAGGCAAGAAGATGATGGGAGAGCCACACAACAGAGGGTCCTACAGAGGGAAGGCAGGTGTCCCTGGGGTGGCAGCCAAGAGCCCTCCCAAGAGGCAACAAGGCAGCAGGCTGCCAGGACAGCGAGCAGGCCAGGTGGAAGTAGGTCAGAGGCCCCGAAGGGATGTCTTAAGATGGGGAGGGCGACAGTAATCCTGATGCGTTGGTGGCATTGCAACAGAAAGAAAAGGGAGTCACAGCAAACAATATGGGGCCGCTCTAAGCAACCTCGTCCACAGCCCTAACTGAATCTAACTAATTCTCTGACGACTACACCAGAGGGTGAGGATGCACCGCGTGTACCGGTTAGGAGGTCACTAAAAGGAATGAAGGGCTTCCCAGGTGGCTCAGTGGTAGCGAATGCACCTGCCAGTGCAGGACATGTGGGTTTGATCCCCGGGTCAGGAAGATCCCTTGGGAAGAGGAAATGGCAACCCACTCCAGTATTCCTGCCTGGGAAACCCCATTGACTGAGAAGCTTGGTGGGTTACGGTCCATGGAGCTGCAAACAGTCGGACACTGGGCAACTGAGCACGCACACAGAAAGAATGAGAGCCAGTAGATAGTACTAAAAATCCAATCAAAAATCAACAATCTCAATAAAAGCCATGTTGGAAAAGCAGACTTACACACCAAGGAAAAACCAGAGGACTGGGAAGGGGTCACCTAGGGAATAGGTAATTGGGATGGGGGAGGAGGGCTGCTGTATCTCCGTACTAAGCCATACATAACCATATGATTCTACGTGTACATATGGCTTCAGTTAAGACAGGAACTAAATGTTCATGTTTCAGAGAAACTCAAAAGAGTGCTCCTCATTCTGTCCACTTAAACACAAGGACTTTCAATCCTGCCAGACATAGGGATGAACAGAGGCTGTGATAGGCATGAGCAAAGCAAAAAGATCCTGGGATGGGGAGTCCTGAAAGAAGAAACACTTTTTCTTCCCAGATTCCTAAACCAGAAATATTAGCAAAGAAGAAATTACCTCAGCCAGCCCCTGGGAGGATTCAGTGTCTCTAAGGGAACCACAAAAATCATGAACTCTTACAAACACAAGCCCCATACTCCATACTACAATGCTGTCTAAAAACTGCATTTATATACACCTGGAAATAATTGACAGCTCTTTCATAAGCAATGAAGGGAAAGAACGAAGGAGAGAGAAAAGCTCATGCAGTCTGATAAAGTGCATCTCATAATTGAGCTAGTAGCTCAGTGCCCCATACCCTCCCCATCTTCTGTTATTCAAACTTCTAGCAAAGGTCAGGCAGAGAAGGCAATGGCACCCCACTCCAGTACTCCTGCCTGGAAAATCCCATGGATGGAGGAGCCTGTTAGGCTGCAGTCCATGGGGTCGCTAAGAGTTGGATACAACTGAGTGACTTCACGTTCACTTTTCACTTTCATGCATTGGAGAAGGAAATGGCAACCCACTCCAGTGCTCTTGCCTGGAGCATCCCAGGGACGGGGGAGCCTGGTGAGCTGCCGTCTATGGAGTCGCACAGAGTCAGACACGACTGAAGTGACTTAGCAGCAGCAAAGGTCAGGAATCAGTGGGAATTCATAAGTAACATGTGAGGATGGAGGGGCAGCCCTGCCACATGATGAACTGAGAACAGCTGGGAACAATATAACAAGACTCAACTTCCTCTCCTCCTCAGCATCTCACAGACAAGCGAGGATGAGAATCCTGAGAAAAGTCTGATCAGAGTACCACTGACAAGGTGGTAAACAAAAATAATCATCGATCATTGATTCTGAGCTTCTATTTCTTCGTCTATAAAATCCAGGTAAACGAGGTGAAAACTACGGTCCTACCTCTTAGAATTGTTTTTGAGTGTTGACTAAGAAAATATATACTTTAAGATCGGTGACTGAATGCATGACAAGCTCTCAGGCCATTTTAGTTATTTGGCTCACTGGGATCTCTTTAAAACTGAGTGACGTCGGGTGGTGCCTGGTCCAGGTTGGAGTAGAATAGAACCCCACGGGGTTCCTCCAGGCTGTATCTGGGGCATTCATTCAACTGGGCCCTGAGCACCAGCGCCCACTCGGCCCGCCTCACACTCCGAGAGCCCGCCTCTGCGATCCTCCGGCAGCAGAGAAGGTGCAGGGCCCCGCTGGGAGCAGCAGATGCACCACCCCCAAGAGCCATTTTCCAGCTGCCGCTCCTCAAGCTCACAGTAGCAGCTGGAGGAGAGGAGGCGAGCGAGCAGCCGACAGTACCCGGCATTTAGAAGGATTATCTCCCAGCAGCGGGGATTTATGCAACAGTCTGCGGAAACAAATACAAAATATTCCTAAGGGAAAGCGCGGTCAGGTCAGGGTGTTAACACAGAAAACAACAGCCCCAATCACAAGACAATGCGCTTAGTTAGTTCCCAACCTCTGGCGGTCTGATGAAAGCTGGGCTCCTCTCATAAAACAAATGAGCGTTTAGAAATAAATAGATGGGAGTTCAGTGGTCCAGAGGCCATCAAGGTTACCTGGTGAAAATCTGGACTTCGCCAGCGGCACGTCTACGGCGTTCACAGCTGGCTCAACCCAGAGACACACGTTACGGAAATACAGGGTGGGACGGCGGGGGCGGGGCCGCCACCTTCCTTATTTTGTCAAGGGTGGCGGAGAATACGCCACCCTACCAAAAATAGATTAAATAAAATCAAGAGCTCGCCGGGAGCCCTCGCTGCGAGAAACGGCTGCGCAGTTCAGGAGACGAGCGATCCCGCGAGCTGGCCCCTCGCCGCCCCCTCCCCGGCCCGGTACCTGGCGGCGCCGCGTCCTCCGCGTCCACGGCGTCCCTGGTCTCCGCGTCCCCCGCGGCCTCCACGCCCCGCTCCTCCGGCCCTACGCGCGCCTCAGGCTCCGCGGGCGGCGGCGGCGAGGCCGGGACGCACTGGGGTGCGGGGGCCCCGGTGCCCGACGACGCCGACGACGCCGAGTCGTCCGAGGCGCCGGCCTGGCCCCAGTCGTCCCAGAGCCAGGGCGCGTGCGCCTGCTCCAGCAGCCGGCGACCCAGGCGGTAGTGGCGCAGCGCACGGTAGCACGGCCCGTACTCGTCCCAGCGCGGCTCCTGGTAGCGCTTCATGTACTCGCTCTTCACGCCGCTCCCCGGGGACATGGTGCCCCGCGCCGGCCCCGAACGCCCAGCCTTCCGCGCCGCGCGGTCGCCTACGGAACCCACGACACGACACAGAGGCACGCCACACCCCTCCGCCAGCCCGGCCCGCCGCGACGTTTAAACCCAGCGCCCCGCCCGGACGGGGCGGGCTGGGGCGGAGCGTGGGAGGGAAAGATGGGGGAGGGGAGGGGGAGGGGGAGGGGCGCGGGGGCGGTGGGGCGGGGGCGGGGCGTGGGGCGGGGCGGAGGGAGCGCGCGGCCCGCCTGGGGAGGGGCGGAGACCTGGGGGGGCGGCCAGGGGGCCAGGGAGGGCCGGGCGGCCGGAGCTGCCGGGCTCGGGGGTCACCTGGGCGGGCGGCTCGCGAGCTCAGAAGCCAGAGGCCGCGGGAGCCCGCGGATGGGAGGGGAAGAGGCAGGCGTGGGCGCGGGGAGCCGGGCGGCCTCGGGGTCTTGGGCGCGGGGAGCAGGGCGGCCTCGGGGTCTTCGGAGCGCCCTCCGAGCGGGACGTGTGGGCAGGAGGGGCAGCCCCGCTTACCTCCTTCTTGTGCCTCCAGCCGCGCGCCTCCGGCGGGTCCTCGGCGCGAGTGGCGCAGCAGCCCAGATTCGCCCGCTCTCCCAGCGCTTTCCTGCCGAGCAAGATGTCGCTCCTGCAGCAGCCGGTAGGGGAAGGCGCCGCCTCAGCCCCGGGAGCAGTCGTCTCCCGCGCGCGCTCCCGGCCCCCGGCCCCCACCCCTCTCTCGGTGGGGGCGGCGACTTCGGCGCCGGGCGTGGGGTGGCCCGGCGACTCGGCTGGCCCAGCACCCTCGCCAGGTCCCCGCCCGCCCGAGGCGCCCACGAACCTTGTTGTGGGAGGCGCTGCCCGGGGCCCCCGCCGCATCCCGAGGCGTCGGGGAACGGAGCCGCCCACAAGCCCGCGACGCTGTGTTCTCTTCCCGACACTTGCCAGGGTCGCGCTTCCCAGAAACAGCCCCAAGTGCGCGCGTTGGCTCTTGCTTTCTGTCCTCTGCTCACAACACCTGTTACTCTGGCTTTTAACTCCTTTCACTGCTTTAGTGCAACTCCTTTCTTGTCTACACCCCGAACATTTTGTGAAGCTATTGGTTAAAACTGCCAAGCCACCCTCCCAGAGGCCCAGGTGCACCGAAAGCCTTGGCGGACTGGGTTGCGGTGTGCTAAGTATACAATGTTGCGCTGATTGTTACAGTTTCCAGAGTGGTCCCGTGCAGATACTTACCCTTTATGAAAAGGAGCCCGGATACATTAGTAACAGAAAGATGTGAAAGAAAAGAAGTTGGGGGAAGTCAAAACATTAGCAGTTAAAAAGCAGGCCTAGGTTCTGGCTTCCATACTGGATTTCCACCGACTCGCGTCTGTTCTCCCTTCTGCCTCCGCGTCCTGCCCCGCTCCCCATCATAACCAAAAGATCAATAGGTAGACACTGCCCAAACAGGACGAGTCAACCTGTTCTGAGAACTTGAAGGTAGTTGTCCAGAAGTCATTAACACTAATTGCTAACGGCAGTTTTCTGGAGAAACGCTTGTGATCTCCGCTGATGACACCCACACGGTGGCCCTGATTTCTCCCCTCCTCAACTTTATCTTCTATAGCTTGAAATATCCCAGGAACCTGCTAATGCATTTCTCTTTAAACTGGTTTCCCATGGCTGCAAACAAAAGAACCTTAATAAATATATTAATAACGTGGGGGGAATGACGATGTGTGGCTACATCAAAAATTCAGAACACAATCTGTTTCAGTTAGCCTTGGTTGCATAATTAAGCACCCTAAAACTTGTGGTTTAAAACAGAGATGTATTATTTCTCACAGTTCTATGGGTTGAAGTGAAGTGGCTCAGTCGTGTCCACTGTTTGGGACCCCATGGACTGTAGCCTACCAGGTTCCTCCATCCGTGGGATTTTCCAGGCAGGAATACTGGAGTGGGTTACCATTTCCTTCTCCAGGAGATCTTCCCAACCCAGGGATTGAATCCGGGTCTCCTGCATTGTAGGCAGATGCTTTACCATCTGAGCCACCAGGGAAGTCAGCTAGGCCATTCCAAAGCTGGTTTCACTCTGCTGGTTTAGACTCAAACAGTTGCATTCAGCTGGAGGGAGAACTGGTCTGGAAGGTTCAACATGGCTTTACTCACATGCCTGACACTGGGGCTGGCTGTGGGCTGGGCTGTCTTGATACCCTCCCTGTATTCTTGTCCTCCAGGAGGTTATCCTAGCTTCTTCACCTGGCCCTTTCTTCTAAGCGGTTAATAGCATAAGTTGGAAGGCCTCTGAAGGTCATATACATCTCTCCTGCTGCAAGCTAATGCTCAAATAAGTCCCAAGGCTAGCCCAGATTCAGAGAGCAAGAAACCCCACCTCTCCCTGAGAGGAGTAAATGCAAACTTAAGTTGCCAAGTGGTGTGCATACTGGATGGAAGAATTTGTGGCTGTATTTTACAATCACACAACCACGCACACACAGTATAGAAGGTATGACACCATTTTCTGTATAACTGAAAAATAGGGTTAGGAATGATTTTTTTGCTTTACATTTCTCTATTGTGCACATAGGTGCACGCCATTCATTCTAATTTTTTAAAGTATTATTATTCAGGGCTTACCACTTGGAAGTGACAAAAACCTGATTCAACTAGCTTAAACAGAAAGGGTATTGATTGGCTCTGGCAAGCCTAGACCCATGAATCCAGTCAATATCATCGGGACTCACTTCTCTCTCTTGGTCTCTGAGCCTTCCTCTGGGGGCTGGCCTTTTCTTCCACTACAGTGGACTTCCTCTTCACAGCTGGAGAAAGTGCAACTTGTACTCCAAGCTTGTGTTGTCTTAGCTGAGGACCACCAGCAACAGACAACTTCTTAGTATTCCAGTTATAGAGAAAGCTTCTTGGCAGTCGCCAGGGGTAGGAGGTGATATGACTGGCCAGGCATGGGTCATGTTTCCATGCCTGTGAGTGGGGATAGGGTGGGAGGCTGAAACTGACAGCCCCAGGAGACACAGGGAACAAGGAAGGGCTGGCTCCCCAGAGGAAGGAGCAGTAGGCAGACAAAACAACATATGTTCATCCATATATTCGTCTTTGTGTTTAAAAAAAAAAAAAAACAGGATGAGAAAGATCTAATTTGACAGCATGTGTGGGGAGAACCTTCTGGGACCTAGCTGACCATAAGTAAGATGCAACTGTTAAGACGTTGAATACAATCATAAGCAGTAGCCACAAAGTTGTATTTCTTTATCAGGGGCAGTAAACCTTTCCTGTAGAGAATCCTCTGTTCCCAGAGCACTGAAGGACTGCCTGTGTAGAAGACAGTGTTGTTTTGTTTTACAGATAGAAGTAGGACCGACAAGCAGAGATTAAAAGCTACAGCTGTGGCAAATATGGACCTGCAACTGGTTTCTGAAGCAAGAGGGAGACTTTAGGGCTGGCCTGTGGCGCTCACAGAAGAAAGAGCGTAGAAAACAGACAGACACCAAAGGGACATCAGAGGCCGGACAGCAGGGTCCCCAGAAGGACAGGAGAGGGCTTTGGTAGAAGGAACCTTCAGTGAGAGGCAGCCCTGAGTGGGTCCATCTACAAGAGAGAGCGGGAGCTGATAGAAAGGAAGGTCAATGCTAGACTCCGGAAAGGTCATAGAAAGATAATAGAGATTTGCTACCCAAATATACAGATTCCAGGTATGAAAACCTGCTAGTGACCAAGTCTGACAGCCTCACAGAGTGGTAAGCCCCGCAGGCTGGCCTCCTTCGGGGTGCTGGGCTGAACTTCCCAGCTCCCTGCCTCCAGAGTCCTGCATCCTGAGGCCCAGACACTGCCACTCCCTCCCCTCAGGGTGCCATCCCATCTGTGTCAATATCTGTATCCTTCTGAGCTAAGAGAGGCCATCTTCCGAGAACCCCCCAATTCACCCTTCCTTCCCCCTGAGGTGTTCTTTCCAGGCATGTGCCTCCTGCCTTTCCTGACCCCTCCCAGCCGGTGCTCCATCAGCTTTCATCTTCCCTTTTGTCTCTGGATTTTGCTTCTTTATCTATTTCCCTCTCCCTTGCCTTTTCCCTCACCTTCTGTCTCCAAACACAGACTTGGGAATCCACTATTCACTCTACCCTTTTTATAAACCCACCCCCCAGTGTAGAAGCTCACATGCTAATGTGCTAAGTCGCTTCAGTCATGTCCGATTCTTTGTGACCCTATGGGCTGTAGCCTGCCAGGTTCCTCTGTTCATGGGTTTCTCCGGGCAAGAGTACCTGAGTGGTGTGCTGTACCCTCCTCCAGGGGATCTTCCCAACCTAGGGATAGAACCCATCTCTTATGTCTCTTGCATCGGCAGGCAGATTCTTTAGCATGAGTGCCATTTGGGAAACCCCTGGATGCTACAGATGCTAGGTATTTTCCACAGCATCCTTTGCAGCTATAATGTAGGCCTGTGACCTGAAAGTGAAAGTCGCTCAGTCATGTCTGACTCTTTGTGACCCCATGGACTATACAGTCCATGGAATTCTCCAGGCCAGAATACTGGCCTTCTTCAGGGGATCTTCCCAACTCAGGGATCAAACAGGTTTCCCACATTGCCAGTCGATTCTTTACCAGCTGAGCCACAGGGGAAGCCCAAGAGTACTGGAGTGGGTAGCCTATCTCTTCTCCAGCGGATCTTCTTAACCCAGGAATTGAACATGGGTCTCCTGCATTGCAGGTGGATTCTTTACCAAATGAGCTATAAACTGCTAATCAGATACTCCTGCCCTAGGCTTGGAATCAGGGTCTGATGGTGCTGAGAAGCAAGGACCAAGAAGGTTTCTCTTTGGCTGAAATGCCAATTTCAGAGCCAGGTTCCTGGAGCAGTAGTGACCCCAGCACTTGGACAAATGCCTTTGTCCAGAGCCAACAGTGTCAGGGATGTAAGCTCCATTAGTCTCCACTGGTGTTCTTCCTCTCAGAGCCCCAAACCTGTTCCAGAGACTCTGGAAGCCACCCAAGCAGTGTTTAAATATTAATATATGTCTTTTCTCCTAAAATTAGCAGTGTTGATTTCTCTGAGCAAGCGCCCTGATGCACTGGACTGTCCTAATTCCTTCCTCCTCACTGACTGGTATCTGGTTTCTTTGGCAGCTTCCTATTCCTCCTCCTCTGTTTTCTTAAATGTGTCTATTTGTTTATTGAGAGGTGTGCTGGGTCGTTGCTGCTCTGGCTTCTCTCTAGTTGTGGTGTGCAGGCTTCTCATTGTGCTGTCCTCTGTTGTTGCAGGGTCTGGGCTCTGGGGCACACAAGCTTCAGTAGATGTGACTCCCCAGCTCTTGGGCACAGGCTCAGTAGCTGTGGTATATGGGCTTGGTTGCTCCATGGCACGTGGGATCTTCCCAGATCAGGGACCAAACTTGTGTCTGTTGCATTTGGCAGGCAGATTCTTTACCACTGAGCCACCAGAGAAGCCCTCCTCCTCCTCTTTTTAAAATTCAGGATTCCTCATTCTTTCTGCACCTCTCCCCACCTACATGCAGAGTAGTGATGCCTGTGTCTGCTATGGCATCAATGCCTCTGTGACCCCCAACCCCCAGGGCCAGACCACTGTGCAGCTCACTGGCCATTCCCCCTTGATGCACAGCTTGCCAAAAGCTCATATTCAGTGTTCATATTTACCATCTTACTCTCCCACCAAGCCCTTTGTCTCTGTTCCCCATTTCATTAATGGCATTTTTATTCTCCCAGTCATAGAATCAAAATGTCAGGGTCATCCTAGAGCCTTGGTGCCCACATGCTAGGCTAGGGTGATCTTGTCCATCAGACAGTGCCTCCTGAGTTCAACCCCCTTATCACGTTGGTCAGGGATGGGAGGCACAACTCAGGCATCGTGCCCCCTTCGTGGCCTTGCAGAGAACAAGGACCTGATCCAAACAAAGGGTCTGCAGCAAGGGCAGACCCAGCTGTGTCACCGCACCCTCAGCCCCACCCCCATGCATGACTGCCAAGGGAAGCCACTCCTGCGGCTCGGGATGGGATGGGGCTGTCAGAGCCACAGGCTGGTCCAGACTGCTGATTGTGGGCAGAGAAAAATCATACTTTTAAAAAATCATCAAATACAACTCAGTACTGTTTAACTGCCCTCTTTTTCTTCTTGTCTACAATGAAGGTAGTCAGGGACTACAATATAGAAAAATACATATGAACAGTTCCCTTTTTGTGGATAGGATCTGGGTGAAACATTTGTTTCACTGGATCAGTCCTGGTGGTCATAACCTTATGTCTGAACACCGTACCAGCAACAGAAAAAAATCAAGAATATGCATTGAAAACAACAAAATATTTAGCTTGAGTTCCTGCCAAGAAGCCTGGGGAAATACCCCCAGCTTGATAACCTGGAGCCTGTTCTTCAGAAGAGGATTCCCAAACAGCAAACCCCAACCTGTGTGCAAAACCGTCTGTCTATGCAACAGTGAGGTTGCCCAGACTCCTACTTATCTCTAGGGCTCTGGAGTTGTTCACTTCCTGAGAAGAGGAAAAGAGAGGTTCTGCGCCAGGACCCACTGACCGCAGACCCTGGCCTGGGCCCCCAGTTGACCTCTGGCCTGAGAGGCTACTCAGCCCTGGGCCGGCTCTCAGGTGAAGACGCATCTCAGTCTGATCAGGTCACTGTAACAAAGCATCACACACTGGGCAGCTTATAAACAACAGACCTTTATTTCTGACAGTCCTGGTCAAGCTGCCAGAATGGACAAGTTCTGGGGAGAATCTAGTTCATCCCTCACAGACTGTGTCCTCATATGGTAAGAAAAGGGGTGAGGGAGCTCTCCAGTATCTCTTATGATAGCAGAATCCCATTCATGGGGGCTCCACTGTCAGGACTGAATGGTCCTCCAAAGGCCTTACTCACCCCTTAGTATCATCACCTTGGGGGGTAGGTTTCACCATATGAACTAGTGAAACAAGGACATTCCGTCCATAGCAACCCCTTGCTGCCTCTTATCTTCTAAGGCCTTTCTGGAACAGCCCCCAGCTCCTCCCTCCCTCCCCCTCTCCACCCTTCCCCTTCCAGTTCTGCCTGTCTCCCATTCCTTGGTGTTCCCACTCTTGCTTCCATCTAACAAAGAAGCAAAAATATCCCCAATTACCTTGACTACTTGATAATAAGCCATCAAATCCAGAAACAGTGTGATTACCATGGCAATTTGTCAGAACATGGAATTCTGTGTGCAGCTCTCTGACAGCAGCAGGAACGCCTGTTTTGAGAGTGAGCCCAGACTCATATCCCGACTGTCTTGCTCTGTGTGGGAATGCTGAGCCCAGGACCACCTAGCTGTGTAAGTTTCTGAAGACACTCTTGGCCAGACTGCCTGTATTGCATCAGCCCATCACCATGCATGTAAGGATATCTGTCTTTCTCTGAGGCTTCAGAATTTTCATGAGAGGATGACATTCTTAGTTAAGCAGCACAGACTCCCTACATTTCAATCCCCACCCCTCTCCGCCCCGCCAGGTAACAGAGTCTCTAACTCTACCAGGCTGGGGAGCAGGAAAATATCTGTCCTGGAGGATTCCCTATTGAATATGCACTCTCTCCATGGCTCTAGAATTCCAAAATCTATGTTTTTTCCCCTGTATTCTAGCCAATTTAGTAGAAAACCATGTACTTCAAGAGCACCGCTCTGGCCCCTCACAGAACTGCTTTTTTGGAATTGCATCTGGACAGGAAACAGCCAGACAGAACTGTTGGATCTGGAAAGGGAGGTGACCTGGTCCTCACTTTGTGCATAATCCTCTGTGACAACCCATGGCAGAAAGTCATCTCAGTCTTTTATTGACAAGCTGACTAGTTTTTACATCTTGAACATTGGAAATTCTGATTTTTTTTTTCTTTGCTTCAGCTGCTATTAAGTATAGAGCCAAATTCGTGGTGCACTTTTGGGCATTAACGTACTGGGGCTGTATTCTTTTCCTTGCTCTAAATTCCTCTCTTACAGATTTGATCTTCTTGTATTTCAGAATCACATGTATTTCAGAAGCTGACTTAAAATTTTTTATTTTTGAAAATTGTTATTCTCCAAAATTCATGTAAAATGTGAACCTTTTAATTCAATGTGTTTTGCAGGAAATATGTAATATTTAATGAGATGTAATATGAGATTAAATATGTAATATGTAATGAGATCCTACACAGATCTCACACTGGTGTATAAGATACATGCTGCTGCTGCTGCTGCTGCTAAGTCACTTAAGTTGTGTCCGACTCTGTGCAACCTCATAGATGGCAGCCCACCAGGCTCCTCCATCCCTGGGATTCTCCAGGCAAGAATACTGGAGTGGGTTGCCATTTCCTTCTCCAATTCATGAAAGTGAAAAGTGAAAGTAAAGTCTCTCAGTCGTGTCCGACTCTTTGAGACCCCATGGACTGCAGCCCACCAGGCTCCTCCATCTATGGGATTCTCCAGGCAAGAGTACTGGAGTGGGTTGCCATTGCCTTCTCTGATAAGATACATAAGAGATATTAAATAGCTTAATTGGAAATCAGTATCTAAATACACTTGAATCCTGAATATAAATATATATATGTATATATATATCCATTTATACACATATATATGCATGCATAAATGAAACACTTTGCTATACACTTAACACAACATTGTATTAGGTTGGTACAAAAGTAATTGCAGTTTTGGACCCATGAATTTTAAGTCATTATAACTAGGCTCAAACACATTTTTATTCATCAAAATAGGAACCATTAAAATCAGCACATCTTGCATATGAGAAATAAGTTTGTTTATCCCTGCAGCATAAAAATCCATGCTTTAAGATTCGACAAACTCTTGGAAAGCATTTTCTGCCTCCTGCTGGTTGTGGAAGCATTTTCCCTGTGCATCCATGGGTGCTCCAGGCAGAAAGATCAACCGGCCACGACCTGAGCTGAAGAAGAAGCTGTTCAAATGACAGCAGATTTTGAACCAGGATCAGCGACTGAAGCACCGGGTGTCAGAGCTGTGAGCGTGTTTATGCAGTACCACCTCAAGAAGTGGGCATCCAGTGCCAGCATGACTCTGTCTGGGAAGAAGCACAGAAAACTCCAGCAGATCAGGCTTGCCTGGAAAGAGAAAGCAGCCATGGAAGTGGACTAGTGAACCACAGCCCAAACAAAAAAGAAGACAAAAGCTCCCTAGAATGTAGGCATGGAGGACTTTGAAGATTAAGAGCTAACTCTGAATCTTACCCTTCTACTGGATTCTTAGCTGGAGCCAGGAGGACTTGATGGTTGTTTTAGACTGGAGAAAGCATTGCTCCTTTTCAGTCTCCACATATTTCTCTTCCATGATGGCCTACTGCCCTGTCCTGAAGGGATGCATTGAGAAGAGTGTAGAAAAGAAAGATTGGAGAGGGAGTTCTAAGCAGTCAACTGCATTTGTAATAAAGCCCTAGCAATCTCACTGAGATGTGTGTGATTAAATGTAGGAATGGGGATGGGCCAGGAAAAGGGATGGTGAGCATGGAAACAACAGTTGGGAAACAGGACCCACAGTGCTTATTTGAGCAGAGGCAATAAGAGTTAACCTCTTGATGGCGCTGTCTCCCCAGTGAGTGATACTGCAACTTTCTATTTCTGACAAAAATAAAGATTATCATGGAGATGGCAGAGGAGGAAAGGTTCTTGATACCAGCCCTGCCACTTCCCTGTGTGACCAAAGTGGACAAGTGACTGTGATTGTCTTTGCTTCCTTTGCTGGATTATATTTTTAATAAAATGAACAGTCTTTATCACTAAAAAAAAAAAAGTTGTCAAGATGCTTGAAGAAGTGGTAGTCAGTTGAAAGCGGTCAGGTGAATACGGCAGATGGGGTAAAATTTCATAACCAATTCATTCAACTTTTGAAGGATTGGTTGTGTGACCTGTGGTCAGACAGTGTTGTGGAGAAGAATTGGGCCCATTCTGTTGACTAATGCTGGCTGCAGGCTTTGCAGTTTTCAGTGTATCTCCATCTATTAGCTGAGCATGCTTCTCAGATATAATGGTTTTGCTGGAATTCAGAAAGCTGTAGTGGATCAGATGGGCAGCAGACCAAACAGTGACCATGACCTCTTTTTGCTGCAAGTTTGGCTTTAGGAAGTGCTTTGGAGCTTCTTCTCAGTTCAGCCACTGAGTTGGTTGTTGCTGGTTGTATAAAATCTACTTTTTGTCCCATGTCACAAATTGATCAAACAATGGTTCATTGTTGTCCCATAGAACAAGAGAAGACAGCACATCAAAACAATGATGTTTTTATTTTCAGACAGCTCATGAGGTACCCACATACAAGTTTTTTCACCTTTCTTTCAAATGCCAAATGTCCATAGAATGGTCAACGTTGAGTTCTTGGGCAACTTCTTGTGTAGTTGTAAGGAGGCCAGCTTTGATGACTGCCCTCAATTGGTCGATGTCAATTTTTGATGACCAGTCACTGTGCTTCTCATCTTCAAGGCTCTTGTCTGCTTTGCAAAACTTCTTGAACCACCCCTGCACTATACATTCATTAGCAGTTCATGGGCCAAATGCTTTGTTGATGTTGCAAGTTGTCTCCATTGTTTTATGACCCATTTTGAACTTGAATTTTAAAAATTGCTTGAATTTACTTTTTGTCTAGCATCACTTCTATAGTCTGAAATAAATATAAAATAAACAACAATAAATCAATAGCAAAAAATAAAGTGAGGAATGGACATTAAAGTGATACAAAAATATTAAATATATATATATATATATATATATATATATATGTATGTATGTATTGTTGTTGTTTAGTTGCTAAGTTCTGTCTGATTCTTTTGCAACCCCATGGACTGTAGCCCACCAGGCTTCTCTGCCCATGGGATTTTCCAGGCAAGAATACTGGAGTGAGTTGCCATTTCCTTCTCCAGAGGATCTTTCTGACTCAGGGATTGAACCCACAACTCCTGCATTGGCAGGCAGATTCTTTACCACTGAGCCACTTGGGAAGTCCCATGTATGTGTGTGTGTGTATATATATAATTTTTGAATTGTGGATGAGTATAACAAACGACAAGTAGAATGGTAAAAATTAAAATAAACACTTTGTATTTCCACTCTTTACACAGCAGTGATAGCTTATGGTGAATGATGTCAGATTTGTGATCTCTGAAGAAGACGATTTAGCTTGGGGATGACCAGCTTTGATCATCCAAGGAACCAGGTTTGATCACCCAAGAGCTTTTGTATAGCAGAGTTGGACAGAGAAAGCTTCTGACACAGACATCAAATGGGGGGTGGAGAGTGTCCCCCTTCCTTACTAGTCTTAGCAAGGAGCTATATACTTTTTCAGTTGGTTGTTACAGTAAATAAAAAGAATGTCTCTAGGTTGTAAAGGTCTTAACAGGCCCACTCCCACAATTTACATTTTAAGATAACAGGATTAGAACTAACAATAGAAAGATCTTACCAGAAAAGCAAGAGAGTTCCAGGAAAACATATATTTCTGCTTTATTGACTATGCCAAAGCCTTTGACTGTAAGGATCACAAGAAAGTGTGGAAAATCTTGAAAGAGATAGGAATACCAGACCACCTGACCTGCCTCTTGAGAAACCTGAATGCAGGTCAGGAAGCAACAGTTAGAACTGGACATGGAACAACAGACTGGTTCCAAATAGGAAAAGGAGTACGTCAAGGCTGTATATTGTCACCCTGGTTGTCTAACTTATATGCAGAGTACATCATGAGAAACGCTGGGCTGGAAGAAGCACAAGCTGGAATCAAGATTGCCAGGAGAAATATCAATAACTTCAGATATGCAGATGACACCACCCTTATGGCAGAAAGTGAAGAAGAACTAAAGAGCCTCTTGATGAAAGTGAAAGAGGAAAGTGAAAAACTTGGCTTAAGGCTCAACATTCAGAAAACTAAGATTGTGGCATCCGGTCCCATCACTTCATGGCAAATAGATAGGGAAACAGTGGAAACAGTGACAGACTTTATTTTGGGGAGCTCCAAAAACACTGCAGATGGTGACTGCAGCCATGAGATTAAAAGATGCTTACTCCTTGGAAGAAAAGTTATGACCAACCTAGATAGCATATTAAGAAGCAGAGACATTACTTTACCAACAAAGGTCCATCTAGTCAATGCTATGGTTTTTCCAGTAGTCGTGAATGGATGTGAGAGTTGGACTATAAAGAAAGCTGAACGCTCAAGAATTGATGCTTTTGAACTGTGGTGTTGGAGAAGACTCTTGAGAGTCCCTTGGACTGCAAGGAGATCCAACCAGTCCATCCTAAAGGAGATCAGTCCTGGGTGTTCATTGGAAGGACTGATGTTGAAGCTGAAACTCCAATACTTTGACCACCTGAGGCGAAGAACTGATTCATTTCAAAAGACCCTGATGCTGGGAAAGATTGAAGGTGGGAGAAGGGGACGACAGAGGATGAGATGGTTGGATAGCATCACTGACTCAATGGACATGAGTTTGAGTCAACTCTAGGAGTTGGTGACGGACAGGGAGGCCTGGCATGCTGCAGTCCATGGGGTCGCAAAGAGTCGGACACGACTCTGCGACTGAACTGAACTGAACCAGACAGACACTGTAAGATGACAGGGTTACTCAGAAGTTTCTTAAGAAGGAGAAACATGTCCTCAATCAGGATACATTGTTGTTATATAATCACTGGCACAGAGTTGAAGGAAGAGCAGACCCTTGAGCAAGATGAGTTGTTTTGTTGTGTAATCATTAGCTCTGGGCTTAAAGAAGAAAAATTTGTCCTTTTCTTCTCTTGGAGAACCCCAGACCCCTTTCTCATCCCTGGGGATCCCGGACTTCTTTTCAACCTAAGAACTGACTCTCATTTTCCCCTTTTTCTTTTAGGACAATTATGTTGCCAAGGAAAAGGGGTGGTGTTTTCATTCCATAACTACTTCCTGCTGGCATGGGGCACTGTCCCTAAATTGTTGAGGCAGCATATTCCCCTAACCCTCATATTGAGAGTCTCTGACCCAGGGGCCCCAAGTAATAGTTGAAGGAGGCTGTGGCACTCTAGGAGCCTGGACAACCATTTGTAACTTAAAAGCTTTCTCAGGGTTAGAAACAAGTCCAGTTACACAGTTACAGATGCAGGAAGCAAACAGTAAAAACAAAACAGTTAGAATTGTTACGATTAAGACAGTTTTCCACCATGGGGGCTAGTTAACATTTCCCAAAGTGAGGCGACTGAGGCTTCGGGAGAATCCATAGCCTGAATCATCTTGTTCATGTGTTTAGTAAAGTGGGTAACATTAGCGCTCATATCTGATATATATGTACAGCACTGGGTGTGAATAATGGCACAAGTTCCTCCTTGTGCAGCCATTAGAATGTCTAAAGCCAATCTGTTTTGCAAAACCACCTTTCTAATTTGTATTTGTTCAGCATTAAGGGCTGAAATAGACTTTTTGAGAATCTTGTAAAGTCCGTTGAGTAAAGTTAGTCAGAGCATCAACTTGTAGCATAACCTCTGTAGTTCCCAGAGAGGGAAAGAATTGCAGCCAGATAATCGTACCAGTGAAATACATACCTGGTCCAGTGAGTTTTAAGGCGTGGCAGATTAGCAGGCTTCTCTGGAAACTGAAAACATGAAGTCATGAATAAAATCTAGACCTAGGGTGCATCTCCCTATCCAGCCAGGGGGAAGCCATGCCCATAGGTAAGAGCCACACATCCAGTGGGTCCTGTCTGGAGCAAGCCAGCATGACTGAGGGATCCAGTCCCAATTAGCGCCTGCCAGGCAAAAGGAGGACCTGAACTGGGGTTGGAACACATAGGAATGATTACACTGCTTGTTTCTTGGGGCAAAAATCCCAATTGTTTGTTATAATTAAGTTGTTGGCTCACTTCCGGGGATGGCTCTATTGGTTCCCAGCATATGGGGGTGTTAGATAGTAGGTGTCCCTTTCAGGAGTTAGCCATATGACCTCATTCCATATTTGATAAACATAAGAGAGAAAACCACCAGTTCTAGATCCATTTACCTACTTATGTGAAGCAAAATAGTCATTAAACCAAGATAATGTATAATGAAAGTTAAAAGTCAGACAATAAAGTATAAGGATTAGGTGCCATGCGGTGTAAAGAAACCATAGCCTCATTTATTATTCATAAATCTTGAACTAGTCTCCATTTATCATTTGACTTTTTTTTTACACTCAAAATAGGAGTGTTGCATGGGCTGTTACAGGGAATTAATAGCTTTTGTTTCTTTAAATTTTCAATGATGGGTTTTAACCCTTCCTTAACCTCAGGTTTCAGTGGATACTGCTTTTGATATGGAAATAGATGAGGGTCTTTAGCTTGACAAGGATAGGAACAGTATTTTGTGCTCGACCCACAGTTTTTCCATCAGTTCACACTCTAGGATTTACATTTTGTTCAAATAATGGGAGAGAGCAGGCTCCATACTATGAAAACAGAGGCCTGGACCTTGCTCAGTACATCCTACCCAGAAGGCATGAGGGAGAGACTCCAGCACAATCAGAAACTCATGAGAAACAGCGTAGAGTCCCAGTTACAGCTTAAAGGATGACTGAAATAGTGTTTGGCTCATCCAGACAGCCCCAGTAGAGGATCGGGAGGAAAGCAGGCTTCAGTGAGTACAGAGAAAGTTGCCCCAGTGTCCAAAAGAAAATCAACTGACTGGCCCCCCACAGTTATTAATACCCGGGGTTCCTCAGGTGTTATTAGGATGGGGACTCACGTGGGGACCTCCAGGCACCTTCAGTCCTGATTGTCCTGAGTGTCTGACCCCTGAGGCCCACGCCTCTGGGGGAAGTCTCTCCTCCAGTGTGGTCCTTTACAGACTGGACAGGGAGCGGGGCGGCTTCAATACCTGAGGGCAACCTCACTTGAGATGGCCCTCCTTTCCATCAGTAATAGCAATGCTGTCCCTTTTCACCTGGGTTCCTCTGGGCATTTTTGAGGCTATTTTAAAACGGACCTGAAAGCCATTGTTACGGCTTCAGTCTTCCTGGTCTTTTTCTGCCTCTCCTCCTCCTCCTCCCTCCCATAGTAAACTGAGCCAGTTGCAGCAGTTTATCTCAAGACTGATTTGGTCCGAATGCCTGTTTTAGTAGTTTACGGTGGATGTCTGGAGCTGACTGAGTGAGAAATCTCTTTTAAGATCATTCCTCCCTCTGTACTTTGGGGTCAATGTCAGTAAACTTGTGGAGAGCCTCCCATAGTCTCTGTTAGGAGTTTCCTTTTCTCCCAGTTCTATGTCAGCCAACTTAGCATAGTTTAAAGTCTTAGCATGTGCTTGCTCGAGTCCTTCAAGAGTACATCTGACAAAGAAGGCTCTGATCCCATCTTTGTTTAGCTATGTTATAGTCCCAGTCTAGCTCGGTTACGGGAACTGCTCAGCTCCCAGGAGGGAGGAGGGCTATTCTGTGTTCTCTCTTTCCACTTGTCTCACATTAAGTCATTCATCTCCAAAAGTAGTAGCTTCCCCCAAAACTCGAGCTCTTGAATCAGGAGTCAGCATCTGTCCCAAGACATATGTTACATCTCTCCAAGTAAGGTCATAAAGTAAAGTTAGTCCCATAAAGGCTTCTATGTACTTTTTGGATCCTCAACCACAATTGGGACTGTTTGAATTTCTACTGAGGCTGAGGCAACCCCTCCTGGAAGGGTGGCCTGATTCTCAGTCTGTTCAATTGGAAGCTCCAGATCCAGGGGCAAAGTAAGAGGACAGGAGGGAGCTGACTGTTTCACACCCAAATCTGCACAAGTCTGGCATGTCTCACAGAGAGAAAAAGAGCAACACATACGGCACGTCTACCCATTTCTCTTGTTTTCTACAGAACCAGTCTAATTATAAAACAATATTATAATTAAGATACCCTCCAACCAGCTAGCGTTCGCCTTCTTCCAAAGGATACTGTGGCCATTCAGTATCACAGAAGATCAGACATGTCTTTTTTAAACTCTGGGGATCAAACTTGTCCCAGTTTTTTTAAAAATACTTTTTAAAGGAGTAGTTCTTGGAACTGCTAGCTCCCATCTGTAAGAGAGAAAAAAGCAGCATCCACGGCCATGGCTTTTTTCCACCGGAGGTGTCCCTCCCTTCTTTAGATGAGGGTGGAGACACTTTCCAGCAAAGCTTTTCTTTCCTAGTCTGACTTAGTCTGTCCCTTACTGACACAGGCACCTTACTCATTCCCATCAGCCCGCTCGTTCTACCATTGAGGCAGGGCAGAGATGCACCAGGGGTAGACCTGGTGCATCCCAAATTGATTTCTAGTTTCTTACCACTAAGACCTTTGTTTGATTTGCCTTTTTCCTCTGATGCCACCCAGAGTGTAACAGAGTAACTTTCCAGAATATTTCCCAAGCTAGGGCTACAAGGAGAAGCTTCCGTGTTCTGTGTGCCCATGCACATTCCCGAGTACAGTCCTGACTGCAGTAAAAGTGGTGAGTCATAAAAGGATAAACAAAAAACCCAAGATGTCCCTCCTGAGTGTCGCCACACCAGTACATATGATAGTAAAAGAGGTGGTGAAGGGGCAACCAGCTAGGAAGAAGTGACCTCTGTCCTCATTCCCAAACATGCTCCTAGCAAGTGTGGGTTCCTCATGACTACCAAGTTTGGGGTCTAAGTAAAGGTGCATGGTAATGGCATGGATCACAAGTCTGTTGAAACTATGATCCAACAGATTAGGTTAGTAGTTCTAATTCCCCAGGCAGTTACAAAATGGTCAAAGACACCAGGTAAGGTGACTGAGAAAGGACAGCTTGGTCCACACACTTCACCCATTTCTGGCTGCTCCCCTTGCAGGGATGTTGGGTGTCTCTTGGCATTGGCAAGCTGGTATAAACCCCCGACAAGGTTCCCCTCTTGGGGCTGCCTTCAGTCATTATGAGGCACCACGAAACTGCAGAGCAGGGCTCAATGCTCACTTGGTACTTATTTCCGTACGTATCAGGCTCTCCGTCAGTCACATACACAGACACACCACAGAGTTAGTAAAGTAAAAGGACAAACATGTATACTAAAAGAACAGGTGAGCTAGAGCTCTGCGTGTCCTTACCTTGTCCTGAAGATCCCAGACAAGCCCCCAAGATGATAGCTTGCAGTGAATGATGTCGGATTCATGATCTCTGAAGAAGATACAGCTTCAGAACCAAGGACCAGCCTTGATCACTCAAGAACTTTTGTAGCAGTTTTATTAAAGTATAAAAAGGGACAGAGAAAGCTTCTGACATAGACATCAGAAGGGGGATGGAGAGTGTCCCCCTTCCTCACTAGTCTTACCAAGGGAGCTATATACTTTTTCAGTTTGTTATTACAGTAAATCAAAAGAATGTCTCAAGGTTGTAAAGGTGTTACCAGACCCATCCTACAATTTACATTTTAAGATAATGGGATTAGAACTAACAATAGAAAGATCTTACCAGACATACACTTTAAGATGACAGGATTAGTCAGAAGATTCTTAAGAAGGAGAAACATGTCCTCAAGCAGGATACATTGTTGTTATATAATCATTGGTACAGAGTTTAAGGAAAAACATATCCTTGAGCAAGATGAGTTGTTTTGTTGTATAATCATTAGCTCTGGGCTTAGAGAAAAAAAGTTTGTCCTTTTCTCCTCCTTGAGAATCTCAGACCCCTTTCTCCTCCTTGGAGACCCTGGACTTCTTATCAACCCACGTAAGAATTGCCTCTCGGTACCTGCTATTATTTTAAGGACTTGAGTGAAGGCAGGGCAAAAAGAGGTAACACAGACTTCCCATATAAACAGTCACCCCCTTCCCCCACGTAGCAGTCAGCTAGCAGTAAAGGTCATGATGCAGCTTGGTTGATGTCATCAGCCTCCTTTTCCAATGCAGCATTTGGGATACCCAGTTTTGAAATATTGTTATTGGATTAAAGATGTGATTTGGAAATCTTTTAATAGTGAGCATTTTTTCCCCACATTGCACAGCTTGTGGAATCTTAGTTCCTGCAGGCCATGACAGTGAACGTGCAGAGTCCTAACCACTGGGCTGCCAGGGAGGTCCCAAGTGGGCGTTTTTGAATGGAATGAAGACAGGTTGGTAACATCAGGGATCTCACCATCACGGGCCTTGACTTAGCTGCTAAATTCCAGTGGGATCCAATTCTATGCCCCCTGCTGAAAGCTTTCTGTGTGCCCAGCACTGTGATCAGGGGAGGAAACCTAAAAGACCTAAGTCCTGCTGTGGCCCAGCTGTGCTGAGGGCAGGATACATGAACAACTCAGGTTTCAGCCTCGAGACTCACTTGAAGTTCAGTGGTTCCCAACTTTTGGGGAGTTCCATATTCTCTTGGGAATATAGTAAGAGCTATAGGTTTTCTCCCCAGAAAAAAATCAACGTACACACAAGATATTTGCCTGCCTGTCAGCCTCTCCCCACGCTGGCTTGTGGATCCTAGGACAAAAGTCTCTATCCTGCATTCAAGAGAAGAATAATATATGATTAGCTGGCTAATAGAACTAGCATCAAATGTCTGCTAATATCAGGCATTTTATTTACATCATCTCAATTAATTCTCACAGAAACTTTTTGAAATAGAATCTACTATTGCATCCATTTTATAGACAAGGAAACTGAGGATTAGACCTAATAAATAACTTGACCAAGATTACATGGCTATTCAGTAGCAGAGATAAAACTGGAACCCAGGTATGACAGTCTCCAGAGTTAATCCTCATGTTGTTAGAAGGACTGGTTAAAACAAAAAGAATTTGGCTGAGCAATAATCATCCAGGTGCTCTAAGACAGAGAGAGAGTAGTGAGGATGGAGATGACATGATGTATAGGTAAGTATACCAGATTGCCTGAGCTTGAATCTTGACTTCGCCACTTACTCTGTGACTTTGGTCAAGTAACTTGTTTGTGCATTAATGTCCCAAGGTATAAGATAAGTTTAATTGCAGTTTTTGTGAGGATTGGACAAAGTTACAGTTTACGAAGTAGTTAGAACTGTGTGCATTTAATAAGCAATCAATAGATGATAGGTCTCTCTATTAGAATAACATTGCAGCATGTATATTATCCTGTGTGAAACAGATCGCCAGTCCAGGTTTGATGCATGAGACAGGGTGCTCAGGGCTGGTGCACTGGGATGACCCAGAGGGATGGGATGGGGAGGGAGGTGGGAGGGGAGGTTCAGGATGGGGAACACATGTACACTCGTGGCTGATTCATGTCAATGTATGGCAAATGTCATATATGTCAATGTATGGCAAAAACCACTACAGCAATGTAAAATAATTAGCCTCCAATTAAAATAAAGTAATTTTTTAAAAAAAGAAAGCAGCACAGCAGGATGACCCAGGGCCTTGAGGATGAATCCAGGCCCATCATGCTGGGCCCTCATTGAAGGGCTAAATACATCTTTGACACTTGTTCTCCCTGTATTTGTAAGTCATGCTGACAACTTTGGGGGAATTACACTGTTTGAGCCTGCTCAGCTGTCATAACAAAATACAACAGATAGAATGCTTAAACAACAGGAATTTTTCCCTCAGAGTTCTAGAGGTTATGAGTCCAAGACCAGGGTCCAGTATGATGAGATGCTGGGAGAGCTCTCTTCTGAGCTTGTAGGTGGCCGCCTCCTTGCTGTGTCCCCAAGTGGTGGAGAAAGAGCTCTGGTGTCTCTTCCTCCTCTCATAAGGATACCAGCCCTGCCAGATTAGGGCACCCTTATCACTTCCTCACAGGCCCTATCTCTAAACACAGTCATAGTGAGGGTGGGGCTTCAACCAATGCATTTGGAGGGGGCACCATTCAGTCCATGCGATATATTTGGACAGTTTTGGAGATCCCAATGTGATGTCGAAGTAAATTCAACTTTCAGCACATCATTGCCCCAAAAAAGTGCACCCCTTAGGCCGGGTAAGCCCAGGAACGTATTTTGTTAGTCCCCGGAGTGAATCCCAAGTGGTAATAGGAATCGTCTGTTTGACTCTGCTTCTCTGCCCTCCATCCCTGCTCCGTGGTTTTGGTTGTTTCAGGTCCTTAGACAAGCTTGCTTCTGGCTCTGATTTGGACATGGCTAATAATGTATTCCTCATTGCAGCAATGATTAGGAGTCTAGTCTAACCATATGGGAGGATGCTGATAAACTTTCTCTACCACATGAAATACAATGGAGACTTGGGTTAATAGTCTTGTTTGTCTATTTATGAACTCAAGTCAATTACATAAATATTTCATGCACACCATGAAGGAGGTCAGTTCTCTGAGCTATGAACTTGCTCTGCTCTTAACTATTAATACAGACTCTGGAAGTTGGATTACAACAGGGAATGATGGTCTTAGGATGTTGGTAGAAAAGATTTTACCAGAAATGTCTAACAATCGATACCTCAAGGAATAAATTTATAGCTATAGACTTCCAAGTTGATGCTGCTTGGACAACTCTCAGTATGAGATCAAGTCAAAATTTCCAGAACTCTTACTAGTAATTCCCAACCAGTAAGGATGTGGCATTTGCCAATGTCTGGGGACAATTCTGGTTGTCACACAGGGGAAAGAGTGCTAGTGGCATCTAGGACAGAGATGCTACTAAACACCCTCCAAGGCACAAGACAGTGTCCACAACAATTAATCATCTAACCCTGCTCTAGTGATATGTATCTTGCTTAATTATTGACTAGACATTTTTAAATTGTGTAAGGAAGTATCAGTGTTAACTTATAAAAATGCAAATGATTTTTTATTGTGGTAAAATTTTATACATAACCCCAAATTTACCATTTTAAGTGTACAATTCTGTGACATTAAGTATGTTCACACTGCTATGCAACCATCACCACTACTCACCTCCAGAATTTTTTCATCTTCCCAAACTCAAACTCCATTCACCCTAAACAGTAATTCATCTCTCCTTCCTCCCCCAGACTCTGGCAACAAGCATTCTGCTTTCTGTCTCTACGAATTTTGACTATTCTAAGTACCTCATATAAGTGGCTCCATAGGGTATTTATTCTCCTGTGACTGACATACCAATTAGCATGATGTCTTCAAAGTTCATCAATTTTGTAGCATTTTTAGAATTTCCTTCCTTTTTAAAGCTTAATAATACCCCATGTTTTGTATACCACATTTTGTTCATCCATTCACCTATCAATAGACATTTGGGTTGTTATCATCTTTTGGCTATTGTGAATAATGCTGCTGTGAACATGAGTGTTTAAGTCCCTGCTTCAATTCTTTTGAGTATAGACCTAGAACTGGATTTCCTTCATCATATGGTGATTCTGTGTTTAATTTTCTACACAGCAGCTTCACCATTTTACAGTCCCACCAGTGATATACAAGGATTCCAGTTTCTCCACATCTTTTCCAATAATTCTAATGTGTGTGAAGTGATATCACATACGGGTTTTGATTTGTATTTCCCTACCAGTCAGTGATGTGAAGCATCTTTTCATGTGCTTATTGGCCTTTGTACATCTTCTTTGGAGAAATATCTATTTAAGTATTTTACCCATTTTTAAATCAGGTTGTTTTAATTGTTGTTGTTAAGTTGCAGGAATTCTTTATAATTCTGAATATTAACCCCTTATCAGATCTATGGTTTGCATATATTTTCTCCCAATCTGTGGGTTGTCTTTTCCCTCTGTTCATAGTGTACCTTGAAATGCACAAAACTAAATTTTGATTAAGTCCAATTTATGTATGTTTTCTTTTGTTACTGTGCTTTCTGTGGCATAGCAAAGAAATTGTTGCCAAAGCTAACGTTATGAAGTTTTTCCTGTTTTCTTCTGAGAGTGTTATAGTTTGAGCTCTTACAGTTAAGTCTGTGATCCATTTTGAGCAGACTTTTTGTATATGTTGTAAGGTAAGAGTACAACTTCACTCTTTTGCATAAGGATATCCAGTTTTCTAGCACAATTTGTTGAGGAGTCTGTCTTTTCTTTATTGAATGGTCTTGGCATCCTGTGCAAAGGTTTATTTATGTGAAAAGATTTGTTTGGGATCTCTCTATTCTATCTCATTTGTATATGTGTATGTCTCTATGTCAAGTATCTCACTTTTTTAAAAAAATTACTGTAGCTTTGTAATAAGTTTTGAAATCTGGAATTATGAGTCCTCAACTTTGTTTTCTTTGGCTATTCAAGGTACCTTGAATTTTAAGATAAATTTTTCTATTTTTGAAAAAGAAATCATTGGGATTTTGATAAGGATTTCACTGAAGCTGCAGATCACTTTGAATAGTATTGCTTCCCAGGTGTTGTGATAAAGAAGCTAACTGCGATGTAGACCGGGGTTCGATCCCTGGGTTGGGAAGATCTCCTGGAGTAAAAAATGGCAACCCACTCTAGTATTCTTGCCCAGAAAATTCCATGGACAGAGGAGACTGGCAGGCTACAGTCCATGGGATTGCAAAGATTTGGACACAACCGAGCATGCACACATTGGGTAGTATTGGCATTTTACAACATAGTCTTTCCAATCTGTGAACAAATGATGTCTTCCCATTTTTTAGTGTATTCTTTAATTTCTTTTAAGCAATGTTTCACAGTTTTCAGGGTACAAGACTTTTGCCTCCTTGATTGTTTATTCCTAAGTATTTTATTTTTTTCTGATGCTATTATAAATAGAATTGTTTTCTTAATTTCCTCTTTGGATTGTCATTGTTTTTGTATAGAAATGCAACTGATTTTTTTTTTTTTTTTTGCCTTTTATGTATTTATTTATTTATTTTTATTAGTTGGAAGGCAACTGATTTTTGTACAATGATTTTGTATCCTGCAACTTCGCTGAATTCATTTATTAGTTCTGACAAGTTTTATGTATAATCTTTTGGATTTTCTACATACATGATCATGCCATCTGTGAACAGAGATCATTTTACTTCTGCAAGAAATTGCAAAAGATGTGCATCCTTTTCTTGTTCCTGGTCTTAACAAAAACAGCTTTCAGTCTTTCACCATTGGATATGAAGGTTTTCTTATGTGGCCTTTATTATGTTGAGGAAATTTCTTTCCATTCCTAGTTTACTGACTCTTTTTTATCATAAAACGGTGTTGAATTTTGTAAAAAAAAAAAAAAAAAACTCTGAATCAATTACCATAATCACGTGATTTGTTTCTTTCATTCTATTAACATTTATTACATTAATTGATTTCCATATGTTGAACGATCATTGCATTCTGACAGTAAACCCCACCTGGTCCCAGTGTGTAATCCTTTTAATATGCTGCTAAATTCAGTTTGCTAGTTGAGGATGTTTACATCATATTCAAAAGTAAGGGTGTATAGTTTTCTTTTCTTGTAATATTTTTGTCTGGGTTTGGTATCAGAGACATGCTGGTTTCAAAGAACAAGTTAGAAAGTGTTTCCTCCTCTTCAATAGTCCTCTTTAGATGAATTTGAGAAAGATAGGTAGAAATCCCAAGGGAAGCAATCTTATCCAGGGCTTTTCTGTGTTGGGAAATTTTTAATTAATGATGTAATGTCCTTACTAGTTAGGGGCCTATTTACATATTCTATTTCTTCATGATTCAATCTTGGTAGGTTGTGTGTTTCTAGGACTTTGTAAATCTCATCCAGGCTATTCACTTTGTTGGCCTACAATTGTTGCTACTACTTTCTCATATTCCTTCTTACTATATTTCTATAAAGTAAGTAGCAATGCCTCCATTTTCATTTCTGTTTGTGGTAATCTGACTTTTTCTTCTCTTCCCTTTTTTCCCAAATCAATTTAGCTAAAGATTTCTAAATTTCGTTAATCTTTTTCAAGAACCAAATTTTGGTTTCACTGACTTTTTTCCGTTGTGTTTCTATTTTCTATCTCATTTGTCTCCACTCTAACCTTTCCCCTTCCTTTTGCTAGCTTAGGGTTTACTAAAGTTAGGTTGTTGAATTGAAGTCCTTCTTTTTAAATGTGTTTGCAACTGCAGATTTCCCTCTTAGCACTGTTTCTGATACCTCACTTAAGTTTTGACCTAATATAATTATGTTTTCTTTTCATTTTCATTTGTTGCAAGATATATTCTAATTTAGCTTATAATTTTTTCTTTGACTTATTGGCTATTTGGAAGCAGTATTTAATTTCCATATATTTGTATATTTTCCAGTTTTCATTTTGTTATTGACTTCTAGTTTTATTCCATTGTAATCAGAAAAGATATTTTATATGTGGTTTAACAGAAATAGGTATAAAATAATTTTGCTAATATCACTCAAAAATTATTGTTATCCAAAGAACTTTGTCCTATAGAGATGTAAATGATTTATATAGCTTATAGAAAATAAAACTCCAACAGTTATTATTCCTCTATGGAACATTAAACAATTTGTATGGAATTTTGTAATCTTCTTCCAGCTTCTTTGCTGCTGCTGCTGCTGCTAAGTCACTTCAGTCGTGTTTGACTCTGTGTGACCCCATAGACGGCAGCCCACCAGGCTCCTCCCTCCATGGGATTTTCCAGTCAAGAACACTGGAGTGGGTTACTATTTCCCTCTCCAATGCGTGAAAGTGAAAAGTGAACGTGAAGTCGCTCAGTCGTGTCCGACTCTTAGCGACCCCATGGACTGCAGCCCACCAGGCTCCTCCGTCCATGGGATTTTCAAGGCAAGAGAACTGTGTTAGAAAACACCACGGGAAGAAAAAGCCACCTCTAAGGACCGTTGATGGAGGCCTTTATTGGGCGGTCGCTCTCGGGCAGAACTCCCGGGGGCGGGTGAGCGAGGGGACAAAGGGAGTCTGCGAGGTATGAGGGGTGGGGAGAGGTTTTATAGCTCGGGCCGGCGTCCAAGCCAGGTCTTCCCATATAAGGAAGAAAGCGCGGGCTACAGCGGCGGTTGGTGTCCAAGGGCTCCGTGTCGGCATCTGATTGGACCAGGCTGCAGGGGGCCGGCCCCTGGAAGTTTAGCCAGCCTCGGAACTCGTCTGCGGCACTTTTCCGAGGCATGCCTCAACATGCCCGACCTTTCAAACTGGAGTGGGGTGCCATTGCCTTCTCCAGCATTCTTTCTGTGCCAATAAACATTTCTGTATCTCCCATAACCCTTTGAACTAGCTCTCTCAGCTTACTGGTTCCTTTAGTCATGAATTAAATAAATCTTTGGCATGTGTTTAATCTAATAAATAACTCTAACAGAAAACTGGGATATAATTAGATGAAATAAAATTGTTTATCAAAGAAAAAAAAAGACAGGTGTAACTTGTTCATATTTGGTGAAGAAGAAAATCTGCAGAAAGAAATGGGTAAAAGAGGGGTAAATGAGACCTCGTGCACAGGCAGAGGTCTTACCCTTCGGAGCCAGAGTGTCGTCCGTTTTCTGAGCCTGGAGAGAAGACAAAAGTGGTGTGTGAAAGGGAATTGAGTGGCAGTGACAAGTCAACTGCAGCTTCTGGGGCTGCTGATACAGAGTTCAGGGTGAAAATCAAGAATGAGACACTCGGTGCTCTGAGAAAAACGGGCAGAACAGGCCTTCAGATAGTTAGATCTTGTCAGGAGATTTTATGAGTCCCAATTCTTGCATCTTCTCATACCTAGAGAAACACTGACGTCATTAATAGTGACATCTGCTTTGGCTATTAAGGAAAAATTTACAATTAAAAGTCAAAATAGAGTACTCAGCTATGGTTCAGACATCCTGGGAAATAACTAGATGTTACTATGGGTGTAATTTCAGATCAGACGTTGTATTGCTAAACACTTGAGTTTTCTGAGTCGTGTCAGGCTTAGATGCCACCATTCTCAAAACAATGTCTGCTGGAAGCTAGTAACTTCTACCTTACTTTTTATAAAACTAGGCAACTGGCCACCTGGCTACAAGTCTCCCTGAAGTGCCAGGTCCAGACTGGGTTTCAGGCCTATTCTTCTAAAAGAAAGAGATTTATTTTGTCTATTAAAACTCCAGTTATCCCTCCTCCAGCTACTACTAACTGGGTATGTTACAACAAAATGGCAGACCAAGGGACTGAGATTTTAATCATACAAGGATCAGATCTAGGACTTGGAACTCAGGAATACTTCCAATTCAGTGTCTCTTCTCCAAGCTGAGGCAGTCCTATGCCTCATTTTGACAGGAAGTTATCACAGTCATAGTTGCCCTGTTCCCTAAATTAAAACTGAGCAGGACTCTGTGGGGTGGCGACTCTCGAGTACAGATCTGCTGTGTGTTCTCCATTTCTTATCTGTAGGATATAGGCTTCATTCAGCCTCCTTGACCTTCCCTGAGTTCCAAAGGGTGGATTCAAATAATTGCTAATCAGGGAAGGGAGGGAATACAGAAACAGAGGGGAAACAATCAAATGGTGGTACAGCCTTGAGATGGGTCCTCGTTCCTACTCAAAGAAATATGCATAACAATGTCTTTTGAGTTCTTCTACGGAACAGGAGCCCCCACCCAGGTGGAGGATGGTAACTTCAGACTAAACACAAGATTCCTGGAGCACAGCTCTGTTGCTTGACCACCAGCCAACCAAAAAAAAAAAAAGTCACAAACCCTGCAGCCCTCACCCCAAATGTTGCCTCCTGTTTCTGGGGACCAGTGATGACCATCCTGTTAGGTCTCCTGTTTGGCCCCTGTCTATTTTATCTCTGAGAGGCACCAACAGCTTCAAACTAAATTGCTGTTATTACAAGAGTAAAAGCTGGTTTCAGATATGGAACACCCCAACTTAGGTCAGGTATAGAGAGACTTCTGCTCTGCTAGGCAGGCCTACACCCAGGCACAGCAGGAAGAAGTTATAGAAGAAAGAGACCTCCGCCCCAATTCCCAAGAAGCATCTTGAGTATCAAGTCTCTCAGGGGGGAGTTGTTAGGAGAAGCACACTGATTGAAACCGCCCACCCTGGCCAGGCACCATAGTAACCATTTGCATGAGTTGTTTTATGACAGGAGATCCTGATAAGGAATAGGGAACTAATAAGCCACCACCAGCTGGAAGAGTTCGGGAAAGGTCGAGAGGAGACACTGCCTGTCCGTCCATTTCCCAGAATCCCTCTTGCTAGCATCCATCTTGGCTGAGTGATGCGTGTACCACCAGGAGAGACTCTGAATTAGATTGATTGGCCAAAGACAACCTGGAAACTAATCTTAACTGTAGGTCCCTGTATATTAAATAGAATTATGTCTTTTGTAAAAGATAGATTTAATACCGTCCACCTAATGTTACTCAGATCTCAGTGTTCGACTGTCTCCACAGATGATATAGTTGACTATGTAGAAGACCCATGATTGGGCCTTCCATAGGAACTAGAAGAGGGGGAAATGTGAAATGTGAAACCCAAACGACTCCATTTTAGGATAGCACCTCCATTTTGAGTAAAACCCCCTCCCGAGAAGAGAAAGAAACTCAACGAGCCAATCAGGGGAGGACAGGAAAGCCCCTCACCCCCCCTTACTCTAACCCACCAATCAGTAGCTAACAAGACATCCTTAGTTGAAGAATTAACCAATCCCCTTAAGCTTCCCTTCCCGCTTCCCCTGCTATACAGTATAAAAAAGATTCACTGCTTTCACTCGGGGCTCCTTCACCATTGTGTGAAGAGAGTCCCTGCTCGAGCTTGTAATAAAGTTCTTCACTGTTTTTGCATCGATCTGTGGCTCCTGTGGTGTTTGGTGGGATTCCGCGATCCGGATACAACAAAACTGGATGTGGTAGGTAAGTCCAAGAATTTCTTGGTTGACATGGGGCTAACTACTTTGTCCTGACCTCCTGTTCCAGAGCCTTCTCTCCTCAAACCTGTACCATTTTGAATGCTAGAGGAAAAACAATTACAAAAAGATTCACTTGAGCATGTCTTTGTTGCTGGGATGGACAAACATTTTCCCACCAGTTTCTAGTGGTCCCTGAGTGTCCTACTCCATTATTGGGAAGAGTTCTTTCCCTGTCTTTGAAATCTTGCAGCTGTTGCAGTCCTGATAGAAGATGTTTTAAAATTTCCTCTTGGGGGGTAAACTAACTATTTTTACTAGCCACCAAGTGAAACAACTCCTAAATGGGAGAGACTATTCATGGATGTCTGATCAAAGGATCCTCAGATATCAAGTACTGCTGATGGAAAATCCAGGCCTGACTTTATCCCCTTGTGAGGTTCTTAACCCAGCCATCCTCCTGCCTACCGCCGAGGGCTCTCTCCCCTTTCACTCTTGCCTAGAAACCTTGGACCACTGGACAAAACCGTGAAAGGGATTGTCAGAAGATCCTCTGGCCAATCCTGAGGAAATCTGGTACACTGATGGAAGCATCTTTGTCTTAGATGGAAAAAGAAGAGCTAGATATGCAATAGTTTCCAATTTCAAGACCATAGAGACTAAATATTTGCCACCAGGTACTTCAGTCCAATTGGCTGAGCTCATAGCCCTGACTTGAGCTTTCAGTTCAGTTTAGTTCAGTTGCTCAGTCATGTCTGACTCTTTGCGACCCCATGAACCGCAGTACGCCAGGCCTCCCTGCCGGGAGCCAGCACATGAGATCCCACCCATGACAAGGTCATGAGGAGAAGACCTGACAAGCAAGGCAGATCAGGACTTCAGGAATTTTGAAAAGCTGCCCCGGCACTCACCTGATGATCTCTGTCTTTCTGATGCTTGCTATATTAGACTACTCCCTAATTTCTGTGACACAGGTAGAAGGCCTTCCCCAATCTCTCTCCAAACAGAATCAACTTAGAACTTTAATCAATATGTCCCCTGGAAGGCGGTATCCTATAAGATTATCCAGGATGAAAGGAGTGTTTCAATTTAGACCCCTTTGCTGGCATTCTAGCCTGCTTGGCAAATGCGTACTAATGTACATGACTGCTCACAACACCTTAATCATGAACAGCATAAAGAACCTGATCACACTAAAGGCCCTAATAGGCACAGAGCCCTTCGGGGGGTGAGGAAGCCCTATTAGAGAACACAAGAATATTATTTTTAAAGTGGTTAGGATTGTTCATTTTAACCAGGAATGCTAAACAGGGGCTGCCTCACCGGAGCTGCAGAGTCCTTGTGTTGTAAACCTTTTAGATAAATTTAACTAATAACTTCTGCAAAAAGACTGACCTTTGTGTTCATTAAAGAATAGATTACAGGAAAACAGCTTTGCATTCACCTAGGTCATAAAATGTCAATAGGCCCCGAGGCCAGAAGATAATGTATAAGACTCTCACAAAGAAGTTGCAGGAAACACCCTGCTTTCATGAAGAACAAGATGATGTAATATTAAACTATCTTCCCCTTAAAAATGTACTAACTTAGAATATAAAAGCTACAGTAAAAAATAAAGATTTGCCAGACTCTGCCAGACTCTACTACACCCCCCCCCCCCCCCCCCCCCCCCCGCCAGTCTGGTCCCTCTCTCTCTCTCTTTTTCTAGCCGACGTCATTCATCCTGAGGGTACCCCCTGGATCCTGCTGGGGCTGGACCCCGGCACCTCCCTGTCCATCACCAACTCCCGGAGTTCACCCAAACTCATGTCCATCAAGTCGATGATGCCATCCAACCATCTCATCCTCTGTCGTCCCCTTCTCCTCCTGCCCTCAATCTTTCCCAGCATCAGGGTCTTTTCCAATGAGTCACTTCTTCACATCAGGTGGCCAAAGTATTGGAGTTTCAGCTTCAGTGTCAGTCTTTTCAATGAACACCCAGGACTGATCTCCTTTAGGATGGACTGGTTGGCTCTCCTTGCAGTCCAAGGGACTCTCAAGAGTCTTCTCCAACACAGTTTAAATCATCAATTCTTCAGCGCTCAGCTTTCTTTATAGTCCAACTCTCACATCCATACATGACCACTGGAAAAATCATAGCCTTGACTAGACGGACCTTTGTTGGCAAAGTGATGTCTCTGCTTTTTAATATGCTGTCTAGGTTGGTCATAACTTTCCTTCCAAGCAGTAAGCGTCTTTTAATTTCATGGCTGCAATCACTATCTGCAGTGATTTTGGAGCCCAGAAAAATAAAGCCAGCCACTGTTTCCACTGTTTCCCCATATATCTGCCATGAAGTGATGGGACTGGATGCCATGATCTTAGTTTTCTGAATGTTGAGCTTTAAGCCAACTTTTTCACTCTCCTCTTTCACTTTCATCAAGAGGCTCTTTAGTTCTTCTTCACTTTCTGCCATAAGGGTGGTGTCATCTGCATATCTGAGGTTATTGATATTTCTCCCGACAATCTTGATTCCAGCTTGTGCTGCTTCCAGCCCAGCATTTCTTATGATGTACTCTGCATATAAGTTAAAGCAGGGTGACAATATACAGCCTTGACATACTCCTTTTCCTATTTGGAACCAGTCTGTTGTTCCATGTCCAGTTCTAACTGTTGCTTCCTGACCTGCATTCAGGTTTCTCAAGAGGCAAGTCAGGTGGCCTGGTATTCCCATCTATTTCAGAATTTTCCACAGTTTTTGTGAGCCACACAGTCAAAGGCTTTGGTATTGTCAATAAAGCAGAAATATATGTTTTTCTGGAACTCTCTTGCTTTTTCGATGATCCAGCAGATGTTGGCAATTTGATCTCTGGTTCCTCTGCCTTTTTTAAAACCAGCTTGAACATCTGGAAGTTCACGGTTCAAGTATTGCTGAAGTCTGGCTTGGAGAATTTTAAGCATTACTTTACTAGCGTGTGAGATGAGTTTTGGAGCTGGGAAAAGGAAAAAGATTAGCCGTTTACACTGACTCCGAGTATGCCTTTCTGATGCTACATGCACATGCTGCTATTTGGAAAGAAAGAGGCCACTTGACCACCTGAGGGTCCCCAATCAAATATGGTGACCAAATCCTTAGACTCTTGGAAGCAGTCCATCTGCCCGCTGAGGTTTCAGTCTCCCACTGTAAAGGACATAAAAAAGGGAGCGTGGAAGTGGCATGAGGGAACCAAGCAGCTAATCAGGCAGCTAAGAGAGCAGAGTTACAGAACAGTGGCCTAATAGGGATTGCCACCTTAGTTCCACAGACTAATTTGCCAGAAACTCCTTCATATACTGAAGGTGAGACTCTTAAAGTTAAGAGTTAGGGCTTTCAAGAAGATCATATGGGGTGGTTCCAAAAGGAGGGATTCCTTTTTCTGCCTGGAAACCTCCAATGGAAGTTGGCTAACTCTTTACATGCCACCATTCAATTAGGGGAAAAGGCCCTCCAAAGATTACTAGAAAGTTCCTTCAGAGGAACAGGCCTCCAAACAACTATAGGGCAAGTGGTCTCCTCTTGTCCCACTTGCCAATTAAACAACCCCCAAGGAGCTCCAAGACCCCAGCTGGCCCAGCCCATCCAATGGCGTGGGACCAGGAGAGGACTGGCAGATGGACTTCACACAGATGCCAGTTTCTCAAGGGTATAAATACCTATTAGTCATGATAGATACATTCACAGGATGGATTGAGGTCTTTCCCACCTGGACTGAGAAGGCTGAGGAGGTGGTAAAAAAACTGCTCCATGAAATCATTCCAAGATTTGGGCCTGCCCAGGTCATTACAAAGTGACAATGGGACATCATTTACTTCTAAGGTCACCCAAGGGGTCTCTAAAGCATTGGGCATTACTTATTATCTCCATTGTGCCTGTAGGCCTCAGTCTTTAGGAAAAATAGAAAGAGCCAACCAATTCTTAAAATCAACAATAAAAAAGATAACCCAGGAGACCTCCCTGGATGGAAGGAGGCTTTACCAATAGTTCTCCTCCACACCTGTATTGCCCCCAAGGAACAGGTTGGTCTTAGTCCTTATGGGATGCTATATGGGAGGCCTTTTGTTTATGTCAATGACCTCTTCCTAGATCCAGAGGTTCAGACCCTCCAGTCTTATACCATGGCCATTGGGCAATTCCAACAAGAAATACACATGTGGGGTGTCAACCAGGACCCAAAAGATTCTAAAGAGCCACCACTATATGCTCCAGGGACTCAAGTCCTAATTAAAGTCTGGAAAGATGTGTCCCCAAAGGCTCAGCTCTAGCCCACATGGAAGGGCCTCTACTCTGTAATACTTTCTACCCCCAGAGCAGTCAAGGTACCAGGACACAACTCCTGGATTCACTACTCATGAGTCAAGCCATGGAAGAAAACAGAAGAGGACACTCAATACACTTGTGAGCCCCTGGGAGATCTCAGATACCTATTCAGAACTACAAGTGAATGCCATTCCAATGAACACCCCCAAAATTAAGTTTCTGGGGATAAGATTTCTCAGGATACCTCTATCTCTTGAGTGGGGAATTTTAGATAGTTAGAATAGGAAAAAGGAGTCCAAAATAGTGGTGGCTAAAAGACAAAGATAGAGAAACAAAAGCTACTCCTACTGTTCTTATCATTTGGGAAATTATGTGGGTTTTAGGAGTTCTATGCCTGGAACCAAGGACAGAGACTATATATGTGTGTGTGTATGTGTGTGTATATACATACATACATACATATATATATGTATGTATGTGTGTTCTATAATTTCACAGGAATGGAGGAGACACACCAACTCTTAGTATCCATGGCCACTGAAGTGACATACATCAATTTTAGATTTGGTCACATGAACTTAACCAATTGCAGAGGAAATTGTAGGGGAGCTGGTAGGGGACTATTGACCATGTGTCTGCCAAGGTCAGCCACCTGGACCTGCAAACACGACCCCTCTGCATCCTCCACCTGGAGCCACTCTGCTGTCCCTAACTCAATGCAGGCCTTTGTTCTCCCAGCCCTGCACTGCCTCTCAAAGAGACCCTGAGCGCTTCTTCTGGCCTGCCGGGACCTACCTTGCGGGGTCGGGGCTATCTCCTCTGCCCCGAGCCCACAAGGGCTGAGGCAGGAGCCAGCAGCAAGGGCTGAGCTCCCAGTGTGTGCCTGGCTCTGGTATAGGAGCAGGTGTGACAGTGTGAACAGAACCTGCCCTCAGTGAGGGCACAGCTTCTCCAGGCAGGCAGGGCAGGCTTGTGCGTGTGTTTTAGTCAAATAGCACTGTGGTTTATTTAACTTTCCAATTACTTTTCACATGAATTGCCAAGATGTTTCTCCCACACTTAAAATTTGTTTTGTTTTGTTTTTAATTTTTATTAGAATATAGTTGATTTACAATGTTGTGTTAGTTTCAGATGTACAGCAAAGTGAATCAGTTATATATATACATACACCTCCTTCTTTTTTCATATTTAAAATTTTAAATCCAAAGTCCACATTCATCTTGGTTGGTATTTTATTCACTGATCTGATCTAAGTAATACTTTATATTTCTTTTTTTATGACATTGCAAAAATGCTCCTTGGGCTTCCTCTGAGGCATTAGCTGAGCAACACTACCTAAACAAGTTGGGGTGTGAGGTTGGCATGACCTGCAAGTTCTGAACTAGCTCAGACCTGCAGCCATCACCATGTCCATTTCGTGACAGTCACAAATCATTCAACAATCAATTCCAGGAGTGTTCTGGGGAGCAATGCCAGGCAGCCATACTGTTTCTTAGGATCTGTTATAAATTCCTTTAAAAATGCTTTTCTTACCTTTTTGTTTGATTTCTACCATTCTGAATGATTCTTCAAAATCAGCAAAGAAAAGGGGGTTCCAAGTGACATATAGGAGCATCTACAGAAGGCTCAGCTGTAGGCTCACTGGGTCTGGGGTCTGGGTGGTTTAAGCATCATGCTCTGCCCTGGGCCGTGCTGTTGCCTAAAAAGGACAAGGCAGAGGATGGCGAGGCAGAGGGAAACCTGATTTCCATTAAAATGTGCGAGAACTGCTCCAAGGGCATAAATTGAAAAAACCGAGTGCTGTAGCATTCCCAGCACCACTGCCTTTGACAGGTACAGAGTTTTCCAACCTACCAGCTGGGGTCCTCAGGGACTGAATTTCCCTTGGGGCCCTGGTTCCCTCAAGGGCTCAGATGGCGTCCCCGGGCAGCAGGCCACCTGGAATTAGAAGGTAAATGACATCATGGCCGGATTCAGACTGGGGTATCTGTTCCGACCTCCCCAAACTTCATGCTCTGTATGAGCCACTTGCCAAAGCAGGCATCATCATGTGTCATATTTATAAATAGCTCCAAACACCTAGGGGCTTGGGGCCCCGGGACATAAAAGGGATGTCTGTCTTTCTTCAGTGGTTGCTTTGCATGAAATAATCAATGAGCCAAGCCCAGACAGAATTGAGGATTTTCAGATCAAATCCTTTTTGAAGTTAGATTTGGGGATTTAGGACAATAATGGTCAGCACCTGACCAGAAGTTTTCTTGGAGGTTAGGGAACTAAGTTTGGGAGATGTGTAAGAACTGAGATACTAAAAAGAAGACAGCTCCCAAAGAAGCTAATGGCTTGAATTTTTTTCTTTTCTTTTTTTTTTTTTTTTGAGAAGCTGAAACCTGAATCTCTGCTTTCTGGTCTGATGCTGCTTTCGGTCTGGTCCTCTTCGGGCACTGTGGCCAGGAGGGCAACTCTGTACCAGCTCACTGATGGCAGCTGAAGGTCCCGACCTGGCTTCTCAGATCCGAAAACAAAGAAGCAAAGGTGGACTGGACTGGGGAGTTCATTTGAAGAGTGGCCAGCAGAATTGATCGATTCTAACTGCCAAAATCCTTGCCCCATGGCATTCTACACAAACTCAGGCAGCTTGTAAAGTGCGCAGGACTGTGGTCTGGAAGAGAAGCACTTCACCCGTGGAGGAGGGAGGGGCGTCAAAGATGCCGAGTGTCCGCTGAGTGGCTGCTCGGCTGGCTTGTGTGCCCAGCAGGAGGCTGCTTGCAGTCCAACCCACAGAACGTGGCCGTTCTGGGTCAGCATCGCAGTTTATCATTGAGCACAGACTCACAGGTGTGAACCAGAGTGTGGGGGTGGGGCACCGAGGTCCATCTTCAGAGGGCGACAGATCTGGTTCTAGCCTGTCCCTTAGTCCTGTGGGAGGCAAGGGCATGCCTGGGCTGGATCAGGGTGGGGAGAGGCCCCCAAGGAGGATGCGGCCACCCAGCTGAGGAGTGAGGCAGGAGCCAGGTGGGTCCAGCTCCCAAAGAACAGGATCCATCCAGTGGGGATCTTCAAGGCCACCCCTCACAGGGGCCGGAAGAAGAGTCTTGATTTCTAGATGAGCATCTGAAATTGCTTTCCCACCAGCAGGTCAGACAATGGGGTTCACTGGGCAGGTGGAGACCAGCCAAACTGCATGGGTGAAAACAAACAGCATGGCTTTCCTCCCTCAGGTCCCCCAACCCCTGACTCCTCTGCCCCCACTACAGTTAACATGTGATGGCCATCCACCTAATGAACTTGGTTCCCAAACCCACACAGTGGGGCCACAAAAATACCTCCCCTGGGATCTGTCCCTTATAATCCAAGGTCCCCATTCTGATTTCCACTCAGAAACCTGAATCTGCAGACCTCAGCAAGCATACTGCCTCCCCACCTCCCCTTCCAGCCACCACAGGGATTGAAGAAGTAGGAACAGCAGCCCCCAGCCTAGAAGGCGGAGTTCCCAGATACAAGTGTGAGGACCCGCCTTGGAGCAAGAATCAAGGCCATGAGGGAGCGCAAGTACCTCTTGTGAACAGTGTTCCACATCTGAGTGCCCAGGCCTAGGCTGGCTCTGAGGTCAGCTCCAGGGTCCCTGCTGCCCAGGCAATGCCCAAGAAGACTCAGGAATCCATCCTGGACTAGATGTCCCAGGTCTCTGCGCTGGAACCAGAGCTCCTCGAGGGCAGGTGCAGCTCTGATGATTCTAGCACTGAGTCCAGTGTAGGAGTGGGAGAGGTGCTTTTCCCTACACCACCAACAAGCAGGGCTCTGACCCCAGCTGGGGGTCCTACAAGTCAACTCGGTTCTGACACTCTTCACCTGGAGAGAGCATCAGGTCCCACAGGCTGAAGGCTCATCCCCGCAAGACCACCCCTACTTCAGATGCCAGTCACAGGCCCAGGCTGTCACCTGTGCTTCTGACCAAATGCCTATAATTTGGAGGTTCCTAGAACCCTCTCCTGGGGCTTGATTAATTTGTTAGAGCAGCTCACAGAAGTTAGAGAGACATTTTACTTACTAGATTACTGGGTTTTTGTTGTGTTGTTCAGTTGGCAAGTTGTGTCCGACTCTTTGCGGCCCTATGGACTGCAGCACATCAGGCTTCCCTCTCCCTCACCATCTCCTAGCTTTTCTCAAGTTCAGTCCATTGCATCAGCGATGCAATTCAACAATCTCATCCTCTGTCACCCTCTTCTCCTGCCTTCAGTTTTTCCCCGCATCAGGGTCTTTTCCAATGAGTTGGCTAAGTATTGGAGCTTAGATTCAGCATCAGTCCTTCCAATGAATATTCATAGTTAAATGGAGAAGATGCAGATAGCAAGTGAGTCAGGGGGAAGGACATGGAGCTTCTCTGCACTCCATGAGGGCACCACTCTCACCAGATCGCTAACTGTTCCCCAACCCGGAAGCTCTCCAGACTCTGTCCTTTTGAGTTTTACGGAAGTTTCACTCCATAGCCTCTATTGATCAAGCCATTGGCCACTGGTGACTGAGTCAATCTCTAGCCTCTCTCCTTCCAGGAAATCAGGGGATGGGGCTGAAGCTTACACCCCTCTATTCATGGTTGGTGCCCCTGCAACCAGCCCCCATGTGCAGGCACTTCCAAAGGCCTCCTCACTGACATCAGCCCAGCAGTGGTGGAAAGGAGCTCGTTGTGGGAACAGGACACCCATTTCACCTTGTGGATCAGACGACAAGAGCCCGAGCAGAACAAAAGATGCTTCTGTGGCTCTTACTGCTCAGGAAGCCCCAAGGGTTTGGGGAGCTGTGAGTCAGAAACAGGGACAAAGACCAAATGAGTATTTCTCATTATAAATCACAGGGTCACAGTGTCCTTTACTCAAAGCAGCACATATTTACTAAGCACAGAGGTGGCCTTTCACTTCGGGGACCCCCCCACTCACCTTGTTCCTATCAAGGCTGCAGGAGCGATTCTACTGACACTTTCAGAAAGTCATAGGTTTTGGTAAAATTTGCCAAGTGAGATATTTTAACCACAACTTTCCCAGTGCATTTCCTTTCGTAGGTGATGGGGGTGGCTGCTGGTAATTTGGGGCCTGGCTAGTGGGATGTTGAGACAGCGATACTTAAGTTAGAGTTGGGGGTGGGGGCTTATGTACTTGGTTGCCCCCATCATCACCATTCATCCCAGGGCTGGCTCAGACCCTGCCCTCTGCTGACCAGCCAGGGTCCCGAGGCCACCATGTAGCCCCAGGGCCACACTGTGACCCTTACAAGCCTCACTGAGCCCAGCCCTGGGAGATGTGGAGCCACAGCCTCAAAACATGTGGCAGTGGGATTTCCCTGGTCGTCCAGAGACTAAGACCTGTGCTCCCAATGCAGGGGCTCCAAGTTCAATCCCTGGTCAGGGAACCAGACCCCCACATGCTGCAAGTAAGAGTTCACATGCCACAACTAAAGGTCCCACGTGCTGCAACTAAGACCCAGTACAGCCCAATAAAACTGGTCTGTGTGAATGTGTTACAGATGAGTCAGTCAGCTAGTTAATGTGATTATACTATTTTCCTGTATCTTGTATATTTGTGGCCTTTGTAGGCTTTTAAACTCTTAGAATTTGCTGTTTTCTCATGCTAAATAATTTATTTTGAACCAATTTTTCAAAGAGTTTTGAATTCTTTTTCTTAAAGAGCCTCTTCCAAATCATGCAAGCTTCAGGCCCATACACCCTGTGCTGACCATTAACTTGGTCTGGCTTGTCTTCTTCCAGGCTCTAAGGGTATGACTGTGAGAAAAACAGACAAGTCCCCTGCCCCATAGATTTGCCAGCACTCAGCACATGCCTAATAAATACTGTCTAAACCCAATTGCACCCTGGAAAGAGTCTGCTCCTTAGCGGGGCCGAGGCTGACCCCAACCGCACCCAGCGTCACTGGGACAGGCTCCCAGAACCGCTCCTATCCCTTGAAAGTTACACGTCCAGGCTGGCTGAGCTGCCCCGCCTCTGCAGGGCACACAGTCTGGGAAACACTTCTGAGGCGTGAGCTGGTGGCTGGAGGCCGGTGGCCTGCCCTCCCCTTTGTCCTGTCCCATGACCTGAGACATTTCCTCACAGGTGACTTTTTGTGTTTCTTGGTTTCATCTTGTTTTTTCACTTAACCTCTACATTCAAGGCCCACCATTTAATATGGCAGTGTCCTTGAGAATATATCTGCTGCCTTATTATTCCCTTAAGAGAAATTCATGAGAGTAAAATCACAGAATAAGAGATTGTCATGGCTTTTGGTTTTACTTTCCCAAGTTGCTTTCTTAAAAGTCTCCAATTTACAAGCCCCCAGCTATGTTGGGAAGAGTATACTTCACCACTCAGTACTGAGTTGGGTGTTTGCTTCTTAAATATGGTAAATTTGATATATGGAAAGTGACAGCTCTTTGCTTAAATGGTCATGACTTTGATCACTGATAGAATTAAATAATTTTCTTGTGTATTTTTATTTTATATATTTATTTGTATTCTTTGTGCTTCTATATATTATCTGAAATTATTGTTTACACATGTCCTTTGCCTGTCTTTCTGTTGATTTTTTTTTTTAAGGTCAATTTTCTATTTTCTTAGGTAAGAAATTTCTTAGGTAAGAATTTTCTACTTCTTAGGTATGAACCATTTCTCTAATTGTGGTGAGTATTTTCCCTACTGACTGTTAGAAAATGAATCTGATGGCTGGGTTCCATCAGTTCTACTGCCTCCATGGCAGACAGATGGCTGACTCTAGATCCATTCAGAGTGCCAACTGGGGCGTGAAGGGTAGTGGAAGAGCTGACCTACAATGAGATGAGCACTGAAGTCTGCAAGGATTTCTCTGCTAGCACAGCACAGAGCTGGCACATCCCAAGGCCTCCCTCTCCAGGTGGGCAGACTCAAGTCCTGCCTGTGCCTCCTCCAGAACCCACTCCTAAAGGGTCCTTTGCATAAGGCCTTAGAGGAGCTCCTGCTGGCAGTGGTGGGAGCCAAACCCCTAGGCAGGTCATAGGAAGCCTTTCCTGCTCTGGCCCCTGCCTGCCTTTCTATCCTCCCCTCCTTGAGCCCATGCTGGCCTCAGCCTCAGCATCAGCATTGCTGGCTGCTTCTGGTTCCTTGAGTGGGAGAGACCTTCCAGCCGCAGTGTGCTTCCCTATAAGACTCCTGCTCAGCGTCCAGGGCCCAGAGCAGGCCTTGTGGCTTCAGGAAGCTTCCCTCCTGCTGCACCACGCTCGTCGCACTCACGACAGGGGTTCTGATTGCCTGTCTGTCTCTGCACTTGGCCGTGCACACCCTGATGCCAGGTGCTGCCTCCCCTCTGCATTGCCCACTGCACCTGCCAGGCACCCTGTGTATTCAAGGAGGCGGAAGCGGGTGGGGAGGCGGCTCGGGGTCTCTGTGGATCTGGCTCTGCGGAATTGTTCTTTCAAAGTGCAAGTCATTTCACACACAAGGGACACCATCACTGCTATGGGAGATGGTGGTGACTTTAGGGTCATTATTAAAATGAAAGTAGAAATCATCTGTGTTAAAATGAAAGTAGAAATCATCCGCAGGTCCACCCTGGGCAGGCAGACAGATTTCGTGGAAGATAAAACCATTGGTTAAGGGTGACATTTCTCACTTGACATGAGAAATGAATATATGAAGCAAGGGTGGTGTAATTACACTCTAATTGCACTCTTTTTCTAGAGTTTCAGCAGCCGCTAGATGTACATGCGAAGGGGACCACACCATCTGCTCATGTGATCAGATCCCTACGTGGTTTGTCACCTGCAATTTTCAACCGTGGGACCCAGGGCATGTGTGCTCTGCTGGGAGCTGGGGCAGGGCCGTGTCCGTTCTGCTAGATGCCCTGCAGGACGGTGCATCTTCTGGGAGGTGCTGTGTCCACCATGGAGGGTGCTGGCACTGCCCCGAGGCAGCATCCTTGGCTAGCAGCCGGAGCCCTGCCGGCCAGCTCTGCCCGTTTCACCAGCCTCATGCCCTCAGTGAAGGCTTGGGGGATTCCCCTCAGCCTTCCAGGGATGCTCCATGGAACTAAGTCAGGGGAGGGCCCTTCCCCACCATCTCCCCACCAGTGCTTTCCTAGGTGATTTTTCTCTTAGGCGGCATTTCCCTCAAAGTCTTCTTTATGCCAAGACTTGAACTGATGCTTATTGAAGCCATCCTACGAAGATGACCTCCTGTTTCCAGGACTTGGAGGGCCAAAGCTGGAGGCCCAAAGGGAGGAGGCCATGCACACAGCGGCAGTACAGACCCACAGGCCACTGTGACCCCGGCTCAGTCCCAGGGCCTATGAGTCTCTCTGCTCCTGGAGCAGCTGCTTACCAACCTCTGTCTGCCGGAGCATCCTTTGGGACTTTATTCATCTAAGGCTGCCAGGTATCCTCCCTAGATTTGGACTGCTTGGGGCCTAGCCACCACCCCTGCACCAAGGGGACTCTGATGCTGATCTCTTGAGGACCCATTGGATAGAGAGAATGAACCGGAATCTAGAGGGTCAGTACTGAAACTGTGGTCCACCAACCAGCGGCACTGCGTCACCTGCAGTGTGTTAGAAAGTGCAATCTCAGAGCACCTAAGTCTACTGAATCAGAATCTTCATCTAAATAGGACCCTCGGGCAATACTATGGACCAAAAGAATTTAAGACCCACCAACCCAACCACGGGGGAGGCAGAATTGAGATACAGGCAAAGGAGCCCTATAAGATTTAAAAAGAAACTCAAGTCAGCGTGGGGAATGTTGGAGGTATTTGGAGGCAGAGTGTTTGCTCCCAGGTTGTGAATTCTTAGTCTAGGAGACAGGCAAAAGGATGCCTGTGTTATGTGACCCACATGAACGAGCCGGGAGCGGGGTTCCCTCCAAGGTGCTGGATACTCTTTGTCAAAAACAAATACACAGTCCAAAGCCTGTGGCTTTGAAATGGGTGACATTCTCAAGTGGCACGAAAAGGAAAATGCAGGCTGATTTGGCTTTTCATTCCAAACTCACTTGCTTATTTGGGATAGAACACAGACAGCCGCTGTCAACCCTTACATCGTAAGGTCTAAGCTTGTTGGGCTGAGACCCTTCCCTGGCCCCATGATCAATCTTGGGGCCCATTCGAGTATAAGACTCCCATGTCTGTGACCCCATTCCCCACCGCGCCCCCCCCCACCACCAGCCCCTGCCTCTGGGTCCTCCATGGACGCAGGATATGTGTGCCTGCTCCCTGGCAAAACTGAACTTCTGCAGCTGCTCCCCCCAGAGGCTCACTTACCCAGAGCTTTTGGTGAGTTTATTTTTTTAAGATTGCGAGTAATTCAGAAAGCTTATGTTTCTCACTGGCCCTTTTCCATCCATCTCTTCCTATCTCCATTTCATCACCAAACAAAACAAGTACTGTTGGATCAATTTGGGAATCTCCTTCTGCGGCTTCATTCTACCTGTGGGATTTCATTCTGTGGACACACGCTTCCAAATAAATACCTGTGCTTCCCTAAGAGAACTTTTGATAAATAATGTCTCGTCCATCTGTGGCATGGTATGCCCAGTTCTTCTTAAGGCTGAAAGTGAGATAAGATGACCTGAAACAGATCCTCACTCATTTCTCAGACTAAAGGGAAGGTTCACCAACCAAGTCTCATTCCTCCTCGCCACCTCCTTAAAAACTAGTTTCCTGGTAGGGAATCAAGGCTGGAAGGAGAAAAGCGAGAGTTCAGGCTTCAGTGGGACCCCAGCTGAGGCTGTTCTGTGACCCTAAGACTAGATCTCAAGGTAGCCAAATGGCCCTCTGGCCGTAGGGCCTTCCTGGACTCTGGATATTGTAACCTGAGGCCGTGTTTGTGGACATAGTTGTCGCTCACAGTAACATCCCAAACGCCCGAGCCCAGGACCTTCCTGTTGAGGAGGCAGGGCTAGGTGGGCCGCTCACCCTCCTTCACCTGTGCCCTGGAAGAGTAAAACCACATGGAAAAGGGAGGCCACCCTCCCCACCACAGCCGTCCTGGTGCAGGCCTGCAGCCAAGGGCGATCAAGCGTGGAAGACAAGGCTAGGGGGCCAGGAATTCTCAGGCTGGGTTCTCCTCTCTCTTTAAGACAATATGGTATGTTCTTTCTCTGCAGGGAGACTCTGGGAGCAATTTTTTGCAAATGAATTGAAGGAAAATAGCTTGAAGCAGTTAGGCCTTCCACTTAGGATGACTTGCAAGGAAATAGGCCACCCACAGTCTGTAGCCAATAATAACCCTCCGTTTTCTTCCCTGAATAAGGACAGTGCCCCCAGGTAAGGCCATCATAACTTCCAGGAAGCATCTTTATTTCTTGAATATTTGCATTTTCTTTTCCAGTTAGATTCTTTGTGGGGAATTCTGAAATGCAGGAGACACACACAGAGAACAAAAAAGCAGGTTAAGAAAAGGAGATTCTGCATCTCAAGCAGCACTTTCTCCACCTCTTTGTGGAGCAAAACAGACCCAGTCCTTCCCCCAACATTTAAGCCGCATTGCACACCCCTGCCCCAAAGGATTAAAGGATGGTTCAGAGTATTGACAGTCCTGAGTGACCCCTACCCTGTGCCAAGCAGTTGGGACCTTGAGTCAGATGAATCCAGATCAGAAACATCTGACAATCAGTTTTCGGAACGTGGAGTGGGAAGGGGGTTCATCTTGCCTCCACTGGAGTGAGAGAAAGTGTTAGTCACTTAGTTGTGTCTGACTCTTTGCAACTCCATGGGCTCTACCCACCAGGCTCCTCTGTCTGTGAATTCTCCAGGCAAGAACGCTGGAGCAGGTTGCCATTTCCTTCTCCAGGGGATCTTCTCGACCCAGAGGTTGAACCACAGTCTCCTGCATTGGCAGGGGGATTCTTTACCATCTGAGCCACCAGGGAAGCCTGTGGGGTGAGAGGCTCCCTTAGTCTTTTCCCAGCCCTCTCTGCCCCACTGCCCCATCTGTGACTCTGCTGTGTTCATGCACAGGAGGGAGAGCTCTGACCACCCCGCTCCGAGTGTGCTCCAAGGAAGCTGAGGCCTGCACGGGCCCAAGGAGAGGACTCACTTTTTCTGCATGCCCTGGCACATGAGGACCCAGAAGCCACAGGAAAGGTGCCTGAGGAAGCGGCAGGCCAGGCGGGGGCCCCCTTGGAACCAGATGGAAGGCTGGAGGCTGTGTGACCAGAACCAGCTCAAGGGAGATGTCAGGAGCATCTCTGAGTTAGCCTCCGGGTGTGCCAGGGAGAGGATAATCCCCAGCCCTCCTGGCTTAACTTCAGCCCAAGTGAGAAGGATAAGAGTAACTTTCTCTCTATATACCCACTCAATCACTTACCACCAGATTGTTTACTCTTGGGGCAACAAATTATACTCAGCCCACCTCCTCAGGACACACAGATCTAGCTGGTGTAGAGAAGTTCTGCCCCCTGCCCCTGCACCCAAGGATGGGTAGAAAGACAGGTAGGCGAGTGTTGAAGGGGTGGATGATGGCGTGGGTGGCTGGAGGAAGAGGAGGAGAGGAGAGGTGGAAGGAGATGGGCAATGAGGAGCAAGTTTGGCCTCCAGCAGGGCTCAGAGATGTGTATCTACAGAATTGGAACAAGCCCCCTGGGGACTAAAGAGCAGGATGAAGCATCAGTTATAACCTCCCTTGGTACTGCCTGGTGACATGTGACATAGGCCTGGGATTGTCCTTTATGCTGGCCTCTGGCAGGATACTTGTGCTCCCACTAGTGGCGGGAGACGGGGATCCCAGAGAGGACCACAAACCCCGGGCGTTCTCTGGCACCAGTCAGCCCCTCGTCCCATGTATAATGAGCAGGATGGACTCAGTAGCTTCTGAAACCATTCTCGTTTTAAGGTTCTGTGATTCTGGATCTGAGAGATTTAATACTGATTGAAGATTCACACTCAAATCCTAGAGGTAATTGTAGTCTAGGATGCCTCATTAAGTGTCAGGTAAGTAAAACAATTATTTACCCTCAAAGTTCGGCATTAAGCAACACTGCTGGCAGAAAATACTTTTAATGCCTTTATTGTCTCTGCAAAGCCAAATCGGCTGCTTCGTCAGAAGGAGAGCAGCACAACGGGGTGAAGGCCTGCCCAGGAGGCCCTGCCCGCACCTGTCTCACCAGTGCCTGGCATGTGTTAAATGCCCATCAATGTTTGTTGAACTAAATTGACTTGAATGAAATACCCCTACATATTTTGTTAGTGCTTGTTAGAGATTGCTAGTTATCGCTTTAAGTCATTCCCTTTTCTTACATGTTTATAGAATTCCCACTTTTTTGAGCACATGGCTACTCAGATTCAAAACTGCTTTTCTTGGTTATCCTTAAAACAATGCATATTGACCAAGATTTGCCCAATGAGATGTAAATGGCAGTATCCACCTGGCAGCCTCCAGGAACTTTCCAAAGAAGACAGTTAGGCATAGCCTTTGCTTTCCTCCTTCCCACTAGCTAAATATGTGTGTGACGACTGGACCTGGGCAGCCATGTTGGACCAGAAAGTGATTACGTGAAATGAGACCACGCAAAGCAAGAGAAGAGTTCTGGGTGCATGAGGACCTTGTGGAGTTGTGGAGCCACACCAGTTCTACACTGTCTACTCCCAGAGTTTTACAGGAAAGAGAAATACTTTTCTGTCTTGTTTAAGTCGCTGATATTTTCTGTTACTCCAAAGTGTTGCACAATGTCTTTGATGCCTAGAAGTCCTCAGTAGTGTTTACTGAATGAATAAATGCCACAGCAATACTGTTCATTATGGAAAATTAATTAAAATGAGAAAATACAGGCAAACTATTTTCCTGTAAGGACAAAAGAGAAACTCTGAGACTTGTTTGAGTCTTGCCTATAGCTAATAATCAATAACTGGTATTAGTTGGAGTGAAATAGCTATTTTACTAAACACCAAAATATCTTACTCTGACTTCCCTAGTATCTGTGAGCTCAACCATGAAAAAGAACATACTTTTTCCATGATAATGTTTACTTTTGTCTTGAGCCCCTATTTTCTCCCAAGAGTAAAAATAACTTGTGGTTTCCAGACAAGCTTTGTTTATGACTATGGAGCCATTTCAGGCTTTAAGTTCAGATGTTTCTCCCCTGCTCAGCCCTGGGGAGGAGTCAAGGCTCTGGGGGACCCAGAGAGTGCTGCGGCTGTGGAGAAGAGGTGCTGGCCTAAGTCCAACTCTGCCCATGTGGCCTCTCTATGAGGTCCTCATTCTTATGCCTCTGCATCCCCCACAGCCCAGCCATGGTTCTGGATGCCAGGTCCAGGACCTGAGTATCTATCCCCACCCCCAGCAGAACCATGATCCCTCCCCAGATCCCCAGCTCTCTGAATGTCTATTCCCACCCCCACCAGAACCATGATCCCTCCCCAGATCCCCAGCTCTCTGAATGTCTATTCCCACCCCCACCAGAACCATGATCCTTCCCCAGATCCCCAGCTCCCTGGGTATCTATTCCCACCCCCACCAGAACCATGATCCCTCCCCAGATCCCCAGCTCTCTGAATGTCTATTCCCACCCCCACCAGAACCATGATCCCTCCCCAGATCCCCAGCTCTCTGAATGTCTATTCCCACCCCCACCAGAACCATGATCCTTCCCCAGATCCCCAGCTCCCTGGGTATCTATTCCCACCCCCACCAGAACCATGATCCCTCCCCAGATCCCCAGCTCTCTGAATGTCTATTCCCACCCCCACCAGAACCATGATCCCTCCCCAGATCCCCAGCTCTCTGAATGTCTATTCCCACCCCCACCAGAACCATGACCCTTCCCCAGGTCCCCAGCTCCCTGGGTATCTATTCCCACCCCCGACCAGAACCATGGTCCTTCCCCAGATCCCCAGCTCCCTGGGTATCTATTCCCACCCCCACCAGAACCATGATCCCTCCCCAGGTCCCCAGCTCTCTGGGTATCTATTCCCACCCCCCACCAGAACCATGATCCTTCCCCAGATCCCCAGCTCCCTGGGTATCTATTCCCACCCCCAACCAGAACCATGGTCCTTCCCCAGGTCCCCAGCTCTCTGGGTATCTATTCCCACCCCCACCAGAACCATGATCCTTCCCCAGGTCCCCAGCTCCCTGGGTATCTATTCCCACCTCCACAAGAACCATGATCCTTCCCCAGGTCCCCAGCTCCCTGGGTATCTATTCCCACCTCCACAAGAACCATGATCCTTCCCCAGATCCCCAGCTCCCTGGGTATCTATTCCCACCCCCCACCAGAACCATGATCCTTCCCCAGATCCCCAGCTCCCTGGGTATCTATCCCCACCCCCTACCAGCACCATGATCCTTCCCCAGGCCCCCTGGCTCTCTCAGCACCTCTTGGACCTCCTGGGGTCTCAGGACCTTTCCCCGATCCACCCTGAACACCATAGCACTGGTTACCCAAAGACCCTGATTAGATGCTGTTCTGAGCCCTGGTCCATGCTGGCTCCTTCTTAGGGCACAGATCCCAGTGCTCAGGGGCCTCACCAACTTATCAAGGAGTCATGATGACTCATTTGGCCTGCATGTGCCTGACCCAGAGCTCCTTTCTGGAGACTCACAGCTTCAGTGGCCTTCCCTGCTACAGTGAGTGTGTGCTCAGTCCTCGATCATGTCCGATTCTTCACAGCCCCATGGACTGTAGCCCACCAGGCTCCTCTGTCCATGGGGTTATCCCAGCAAGAAACTAGAATGGGTTGCCATTCGCTCCTCCATGGGATCTTCTCCACCCAGGCATCAAACCTGCGTTTCCTGTAGATTCTTTACCACCGAGCCACCTGGGAAGCCCCCACTTGCTACATTACCATCTAATTGGAATGACTGTCCTCCCTGTAGCTCAGAAAAAAAGGCTTCCTTTTCTCATTCTGTGGAGGAGAGATTGGGCTAAAAGGTCTTCTTTTCAATTGTCATTTCTAAATAAATGTCATGCACTCAGCTCTCCACTGCGATCCTTCTGGTCCCCTCACCCCACCCAAAGGCTAGACTCTTGTTAATTGGAATCCTTAGCTTTCAAGACACTCCCTCTGCTATGATTTTTACAAGCCTATTTTATTTAGAGTCAAGGCTAAGAATTTGACTCCATTTTCTTTCTCTGAATTTGACCTCTAATGTTAGAAAGAAATGTCATGGGATAGAAAGGAATACCAAGAATAATAATGATCAGTTAGCATTTCAAAATATTTTCTTACTACATTATGATAAGATCTACTAAGGCTTGGAAGATACTCAATGGTGGAGCAGAAGACCCCCAAAGAATCACAAAGAAATCAAGTTCTCCCAGAGCTATGAATTCTGTGGATCTGCCCAATCCTGACCTTTGGTGTCTAAGCCTCTTTGAATCAGTTTTTCATCACTTGCTGCTGAAAGTGTCCTAACTGATACCAAGGCATTCAGTTGTGGATTTGCTTTTGAGGCTTTGCTTACACCATGACTAAACATCCTCTTTAAGAGGACTCACAGGAGATAATTACCTCTGGCCTCAATTTTATGAATAATTGTGCTTCTGATCAATTGTCTCTTTTTTTCTCCTTGATGCCACAAATTGCTGTTGTAAGACTGTGCCAGAGATTTGTTTTACTCAGGTCTGGTAAGACACACAGGCATGGAAACATCTGTCACAAAGGAAGAATTTTTGCACTCTCACAGGTCCCTGGAAATGAGATGCAGGGCCATACAGGGAAGCCCCAGGGTCAGCCAGGAGACTGAGGTAGTGGGGAAAATTCAGCCAAGAGCCTTTATTATGGTTTCCACAAGAAAGGTAAGGAGAGGTAGGGTAAGCAGATTCAATATTGGCTACTTTGATTTTGAATAATTGAGTTTGAATAATCTCAGTGAATTTGGGGACATAGGTGTCTGCTACCTGGGCCTGGGTGATCAGGGCAGGGGGATCTTGGGAGCCCCTTAGACAAGTAGGGTGTGGTATTGGTTGGTTTGCATTTGAAAAGTGCCTGAAGGCCAGTTGTTTACTATCTCTGCTCAGTCGTGTCCAACTCTTTGCGACTCCATGGACTGTAGCCTGCCAGGCTCCTTGGTTCATGGAATTTTTCAGGCAAGAATATTGGAGTGTGTTGCCATTTCCTCCTTCAGGGTATCTTCCTGACCCAGTGACTGAGTGCACATCTCTTGCATTGGCAGGTGGATTTTTTCACCACTGTGCACCTGGGAAGCCTAGCCTATCTCTAATTGTTTACTGTCTCTGGTCCTGGGAGGGAAGTGGTCATCACAAGGTCATCAAGGCCCCAAGACATCAAAGCATCAGAATAAAAAGACAAGATTAATACACACATACACTGACTCATCCTTCTCTCTTTGTGTAAAATGTTAAATTTATGGTTCATTTATACCCACCTGTCTAATTAACTTTACTCCTATATTTATCTTAGATTTCCACCTTCCATGGTCCTGTTGCTTTGCTTATTTGTTTTTATTTTATCTTTTATAATCTTATATAAACTATCACAAATCCTTTCTGGAACATGAAAGTGTATAAACAGACATTTCAGTCTCTTGTAAGGACTTTCATACAAACTACTATATGAATGAAAAGTGAAAGTCACTCAGTTGTGTCCAACTCTGCAACCCAGGCCAGAATATTGGAGTGGTTAGCTATTCTTCTCCAAGGGATCTTCCCAACCCAGGGATTGAAGCCAGGTCTCCCACATTGCAGGCAGATTCTTAACCAGCTGAGCCACCAGGGAAGCCAAAGAATACTGGGGTGGGAGCCTATCCCTTCTCCAGGGGATCTTCCCTATCCAGGAATGGAACTAGAGTCTCCTGCATTGCAGGCAGATTCTTTACCAGCTGAGCTATGAGGGAAGCCCAATGAGAATGAAAGCATACAACAGTTTTATAAGGAATCTGAACTCTACAGAACACTGCCCTGCAGCTGGATCATGAACATGACCTCCTAGTGTACAGGCCATGATACGTATTTTTTATACATTTTATAAAAATACTTTTGCCTTGGAATTTAGCAGAAAGCTTGGAGTAAGGAGAGTTTCCTTTCTTGAAGGGCTCTCTGTAGAAATGGGAATGGCAGTGTTCCTTTCCTCTGGATAAATTTCCCTATAATAAGCAAGTGGAGGCCTTTGGATTCATCTGCTGCTGCTGCTAAGTCACTTCAGTCATGTCTGACTCTGTGCGACCCCATAGACGGTAGCCTACCAGGCTCCCCTGTCCTTCGGATTCTCCAGGCAAGAACACTGGAGTGGGTTGCCATTTCCTTCTCCAATGCATGAAAGTGAAAAGTGAAAGTGAAGTCGCTCAGTCGTGTCCAACTCTTAGCAACCTGATGGACTGCAGCCTACCAGGCTCCTCCGTCCATGGGATTTTCCAGGCAAGAGTACTGGAGTGGGGTGCCATTGCCTTCTCCTTGGATTCATCTAGTTACACTTAAATCTGCCTCAGAAATAAGAACATTCTTTTCAACAGCAAACTCTTGTTTGGAGCACCTGACTGGGAGGCCTTAAGCTCAGTCATAATGATTGGCAGGTGTTGGAAGCTTTCTCCTTTCATGAGAAGCTGGTCTTCTCATGACCAGCAGTCTCTTTAAGGGTGGCCTAGCCTGTCTCACAGCTGAGAAAACAGGCTGGAAGCGTTAGCATCCTGCACTTAGGACCAGGATCACAACCCAGGCATCTGTGCCTTTAACAACTAGGTAGCTGCCTGGGTACCAGGGACAGCCAGGACAATTTTAGGTGAAAGTGACAGAAACCCAAATGAAACTAACTGAAGCCAAACAAAGATGGGAAGAAAGTAAATTTGCATTTCTGATACCACGCAGGGCCCTGTGGGGCTCCTGGGCACAAGGTCTTGGTATCCCCGATTTCTTTAATTATAGGGAACAATGTTCATTCAGCCTCCATGACCTTCCCTGAGTTCCAAGAGGCAGATTCAAACAGCTGTTAACCAGGGAAAGGAGGGGATGGGAGACCAAGGAGAAACGAATGATCTAGCGCAGTTTTGCAGCACTGTCCCTTTTCCCCATCAGCAGGCACATACAACAAAATCTTGGAGCTGTTTTGCAGCTACTTGAAACCCTCCAGCAGGGAGAAGTTAACAATTAATGGTGGTATGCTGCCCACAAGCATGTAGACCCCAGAGAAGCTGGACCTGAAGGCTGGTGATGCTGACTCCTACTTACCTTACCACCAACCCATCAGAAGAATGTCCACGAGCTGACCATGACTTCTTTGAACCACCGCTATAAAACTTCTCCCTATCTTCCCCAAGCTGAGACACTTGTTTGAGGGCTGAGCTCACTGTGCCCCCCTTCGTCTGGCAAAGCAAGAAAGCTCTCCATTTCTACTTCCCCCAGAACTCTGGCTCCGAGATTTTATTTGACACCAGTAAACAGAGAAACTGATCTTTTGGCATCATTACTCAAGCAGCGCCCCCACCTGTCTCTCTGTCTCCCAACTCCTTGCCTGGGTGTGTGGGGCGCTAGCCACACAGGACTCCCACCCGGATCTGGGATGCCCAGATCCCACAGAAGCAGCCCCATCTCTGCCCTCTGCAAACCAGTCTGAGTGAGGGCTCTCCCTGGAGCATTTGATCACAGGTTCATCCAGGACTGAGTGCCATTTCTGGCTCATCGTGGGTCATGCGCCTGGTCCTGGTTTGTGGGGATGGGGGAGCACAACAGTGTGACTGACAGTGCTCGGCAGCACCGCGAGCCAGTCCCCAGGAAGACAGGAGGTGTGGCCAGACGTCTACCACGAAGCGGCCAGGCATCTCAGCACCCGCCCTGTGCCCACACAGCAGTGCCTCCTCCCTGGACGCCTGCAGGGCAGTTCTTCTACCCCAAGGAAGCCTCCGTGCTGGGAATGTCCGCGCGCAGATCCTCTCACTAAGGCCGAGCAGCAGCGATGTGGCAGGTGTTCTGCTAGCAGCCCCCTGCCGTGGGGAGAAAGCTTCCGTTATGATGTGATGCAGGCGTGATACAGGCAGCTGCCACAGGCCGCTTAGAACCTTGAGTTTTGACATTGAACCAGAAACACATTGAGAGCTCGGCTCTCCGGCTCTCCATCAGAGCTGAGGCTGCCAGCACAGCTTCCTCTAGGGAGGGCGGCCTCCAGGGTCCAGGAGGGCCAGTGGAAAGCAGGCACAGAGCTATAGTGAGCACAAGCCTGGATTTGCGGTGCAGAGGTGGTTTCAGTTACGTACGTCTGCTCCAGGGACCAGGCCACGCATCTCCATATTTCCTTCCAAATACATGGATGCCGACAAATGGCCCTAGGTGATGGAGACTTGGTTTGAAAGTCATCAAAGTCCTCCAGGACCACAGCAATATCTCCTCGCCCACCTGCAATCCCAGGGCTAGATGCTTCTGTAAAGAAATGAAGCTGAGCACAGTCTATTGCACGGAATACACACGGGCCAACTGAGGTAAATCTGCGATCAGGCTTCCAGTGATGCTATTTCTGTCCTTTGAACTCTGACGCTGATTTCATGTGGAAAGAGGTTCCAGCCCTGGGATGGAGCTGTGGTAGAGCTGGCACTGGGGCTCTGGGCCCTGTAAATGTTCCATGTGGCTCTAGGAAGAGGGACATGTATGGCTTTTCAAAACTGTGAGATCAAATTCATTGATTCTATCTGTCAAGGCTAGTTTCAGAGGCAAAAAGTATTTCAAAATGAAAAAAAAAAATTATTTGCAAAAAAGGCGAGGGAATCATACATCAATAAAACCGATAAAAAAGATCCAACAATATCTAATATTACAAACCCCCAAAAGATCATCATTTTACATCTATCTGCTCATGGTGGGGAAAAGATCAGCTCCTTACATCCTGGTGTTGTGGTACAGCCTCAGACATTAACCCAGAGCCAGGATGATGTGGTTCCTGCTGAGAGTCCAGGCTTACAGGAAACGCTCAAGCTTTTGTTCTTTGCAGAAACCGAAACTAGACAGAGTGGCAGTATTATTTTTCTTTTGTATGAAGGTACAAAGTGCCTTTTCTCCCTGCTTGTGGGAAATAAGCTACATGGTGATAACAGGGCTGAATCAAGGGCTGGTCTCCTCACGATGAACTTTATTTACATTTTGATCCATTTCTCCTTATTAGAGTATCATCCAAACCCTTCAAAGATGTAATCAAAATCAGTATCACTCCTAAGAGTGATCAGGAAGTTCTTAGCGTGGTGAGGAAAATTGGCTCAAACAAACATGACAAGTGTCATTTCACGTTGAAGAAGTCAGACAACGTAGAGCCAAAGTTGCCTCCTTCTATTTCTTTCTGTTTTCTTCTTATTTCCTGAACACACTCTGAGACACATGGGTCTTTACATCTGTTGATCTTGATGAAGCAGAATATCCTGAAATGTCATTCTTCTCAGCACTTCCTCTCTATCCTGTGACTCTTTCATTGTTCAAGAGGCTGCTGTTTGTTGCATCAAGAGAGACTGAGTATCTTTGGCTTTGACTTCTAACTTTGGTTTTGTGTTGGGTTTTTTTTTAGTATAATTTTTCATTTTTAAATTAATTTTTATTGGAGTACAGTTGATTTACAATGCTGTGTGAGTTTCTGCAGTACAGAAAAGTGAATCAGTTGTGCATACACATGTGTCCACTCTTTTCCTGTATAGGTCATCACAGAGCATTGAGTAGGGTTCTCGGTGCTAGCCAGTAGGTCCTTATTAGTTACCTATTTTATATATAATAGTGTATATACATCAGTCTGAATCTCCCAGCTTTATCCTTCACCTTCTTTCCCCTTTGGTAACCATACCTTTTTTTTTCTACATCTGTGACTCTATTTCTGTTTTGTAAATAAGTCCACCTGTACCATTTTTTAGATTCCACACATAAGCAGTATCAAATGATATTTCTCGTTCTCTGTCTGACTTACTTCACTCAGTACAATAATCTCTAGGCCCATCCATGTTGCTGCGAATGGCATTATTTCATCTTTTTATGGCTGAGTAATATTTCGTCGTATATATGTACATCTTCTTTACCTATTCCTCTTCAATGGACATTTAGGCGGCTTCCATGTCTTGACTATTGTAAACAGTGCTGCAGTAAACATTAGTGTGGAAACAGTGACAGATTCTATTTTCTTGGGCTCCAAAATCACTGCTGACAGTGACTGCAATTATGAAATTAAAAGACACTTGCTCCTTGAAAGGAAAGCATTGACAAACCTAGATAGCATATTAATAAGCAGAGACGTCACTTTGCTGACAAAGGTCCATATAGTCAAAGTTATGGCTTTTCCAGTCGTCATGTACAGATGTGACAGTTGGACCATAAAGCAGGCTGAATGCCGAATTGATGCTTTCAAACTGTGGTGCTGGGAAAGACTCTTGAAAGCACCTTGGATAGCAAGGAGATCAAACCAGTCAATCCTAAAGGAAATCGGTCCTGAATATTCAATGGAAGGACTGACGCTGAAGCTGAAGCTCCAATTTTTTGGATACCTGATGCAAAGAGCCGACTCATTGGGAAAGACCCTGATGCTTGGAGAGATTGAAGGCAGAAGGAGAAGAGGGCGACAGAGGATGGAATGGTTGGAGAGAATCACTGACTCAAAGGACATGAGACGGTGAAGAAGAAGGATGCTGGCATGCTGCCGTCCATGCAGTCGCAGACTCAGACACGACTTAGTAACTGAATAACAGCGACGACAAACACCGGGCTGCATGTACTATGTCAAATGGTCGTTTTCTCTGGGTAAACACCCAAGAGCGGGGTTGCTGGGTGACATGATAGCTCTACTGTGAGGTTTGTAAGGAACCTCCATGCTGTTCTCCACAGTGGCTATACCAACTTACGTTTCCACAGAGTAGGATTTCCTTTTCTCCACAGCCTCTCCAGTATTTATTGTGTTTATTTGTTTATGGTCTTTTTAGATGAGGTCAGTACCAAGGCCCAGAGAAATTCTGGTTCTTGCCCAGAACGTTCTGCAAGTCAAGAGGCCCCTGTCCCGAGCTCTAAGTTGCCAGCATCATTCTCCCGGTCACCCCACGACTGTCTGCCGTCCCCCTGCCTCACCCAAAAGCAAGGCTGTCACAGAGCTGCCCCGCCCACTGGAACTCTCCCTCCTGTTCAGCCAGACTCCAGAGAAAGCAAATTTATCAGCCCTAGTGACGAAGAGCTTTTCTTGTCAGCATTAAACTCAAAACCAGACTAGCCTGTACGTGTGATCCACGCTGATAATGTGTAAATACCTACAAATCCACCACCATGTCTCAAAATGAGGAACCACAAAAAAAAAGAAAAGAAAAACAGATTCAACATATAAACTTTCTCAGAAGCTGGAGTGAAGCTTCCTTTCAGACTAATCAGGAAACTGGATGTATTTTTCAACAGGCCCATCACAAACGGTCAGGTTTGGCTCAGTGAGCATATGCCACGCACGCACCACAAAAACAAACTTCAACTCACTAGTGAACAAAGAAAAGCAAATGAAGTCAGCAACCAAGACCTTTATTCCCAATCAAATTTCTAATAGAAAAAGTGATGCTACCAGTGTCAGGAGGGTCCCCCAGACCCCTTCTGTCCACACATCTCCCCTCCCCTTCCTCCCATTTTTTAATTCCTTTTTTCTACAGCTGGGAGTTGGCAACTACCTATCTCGAGTCCTCATTTTCTTCCGGTTGCAAAAGTCGCTTTCTTGGCTCCTCAGCCAAGGGGAATTCGTCCATGTCTAGGGAAAACCAGCCACACATTAGGCCGCTGTGGAGGGCTGGGTGGTAAGGAGCCAATTCTGTTGGAATTAGCACAGCATCACTTCTCAGCAGAGACCTGGTCTAGAAAACAAGTCAGCTGGAGACAACATATCCTTTTAGCCAAAGTACAAGCCTCCCTCTCTCTTGATGCTTTCAAAGCAAACACTGCCCCCAAAAGTGGGGGAGGAGTTGATTAGAAAATATGACATGGGCTCCAGGTGTGCCTGCCTCCTTCAGCCTGCAGTTTCCCCTCCAGGCACCACTCTATCATGAAGTCATGAGTGGGAATATTTGTCAGAACATTTGGGAGGTCTGACAGTCTCCATTTCAGGACTGCCAGCCACTAAGACCAGGGTGTCCCACTTAGGGAAAAAAAAAAAAATCACACAGATGTACAATTAGGGCCTTAGTAAAGCAGTTCTTAAAATTTCAGTTTCAAAGCAAACATAATTTCATTCACTTATTGATTCACTATTGGGTTTCTACTAAGTGCTAAATGCTAGGAATACACAGGAAAAAAGAACAGACGTGGCCTCTTCCCAGAGCCGGCATCTAGCGGAGGAGCCAATAGAAAATACCATGGATGCTGTCTGGCCGAATCACTCTGCTGTACGCCTAACACTAACACAACATCGTAAGTCGACTATACTTCAACATAGAATGAAGATTAAAAAAGAAGGAAAGAAAATACGTCAGACATTTTTGGCCTAGGAAGGCTCCTGTAGTAATGATGTCTCCTATCCTGTATTCTCAGACTTTAACATGTGAAGAATACCTGGTTGTTGTTCAGTCGCTCAGTCGTGTCCAGCTCTTTGTGACCCCACGGACTGCAGCACGCCAGGCTCCCCTGTCCTTCACCATCTCCCAGAGCCTGCTCAAACTCATGTCCATTGAGTCGATGACATCTCTAACCATCTCTTGCTCTGCCAACCCTTCTCCTTTTGCCTTTCCTCTTCCCCAGCAAATGCTGGAGGGGCTGCCAATTCCCAGGGAGAGTTAAATTACCCCAGGAGCAGACATTTAAAATGCAAAGCAGCCAACCCAGAGCCCACCCCACTGACCAGCCGCTTTATGTGACTCCACTCAGGATCCCCATCCCCTGCTCTAAAGGCTCCTGGGCCACACGACCTGGGACTCCCACACCCAGCGTCCCCTGAATGATCCAAACCAGCACGCGTGGAGGCTGCTGACCCAGCCTTGCCCTCTCCTTCCCACACAAGCCATAACTAGAGCCCGTGCCCACACCGCCCCTTGTCCCCCTACCTCCTGACCAAACAGGCTTCCCCTAGTGGCCTTGCAGTGCTCGGCACCTCCTGTTTCTAGGGAACTTTGGTATAAAAATATTTCTTCTTCATGGCAGTCATTCCGAGGTCTGAGTGTCTTTCCTGATAAAAGAAAGCAGATCAGGGTGGGGTGGGGGGCTTCTGCAAAGTGGAGGTTTAGCTGCTCCCTGAAGCAGGAGGAGTTATTACATCAGATATGGGAGCAGGGAAGACATTGCAAACATAGGCCTTAAGGCGGAATGAGACTGGCTTTCTGAGGGCCTGGAGGAGACCTTAGGGGCCAGAACCTGGGGAGCAGGGCAGGGCCCTGTTCACAGGGTACACCCTCCATGAGCACCTTCTGCTCTGAGACCTGGGAGCCTGTGGGGCCATGGCTCCTTCTCAGGGTCCTTGACATGAGGGGCTGTGGTACAAATGCAGACAGACTGTCCTCGTAGGGTTCGAGGGACCCCACTCTGAACAGGACGTGGCCTGAGCTGCCACAAAAAACTCAACTGGAGAAAACACTGTGAACTGCCATAAAAAAGGCTTGAGAGGATATTTGATCAGTTAACATGGTGTTTAATAAACAAGGCAGAAAGAATCTCTCAAATACTAAGGGCTAAAGCCCAATTTCAATGTGTTTTCTCATAAAATCCTTCCTCAATGCATTGCCTGGTGCATCTTCGTTAGGATTTGACAACCGGGTCCCGTCTTTGAGGACTGAGCTGTGGTGTGATGTCTCCAGTGGGAGCATCGGAACCTTCTTGAGAATCAGATCAGCTCCTGGTGAGAAGGAGCCATGCTTGCCTCCCCCCCACCCCCACTCCCCCGCAAACTGTGCTTCCAAAGCGGTGAGGGAGGGAGCAGGCCCCGGAGTGCAGTGCAGGGCTACAGACCTATCTGATGCCCCAGGCACTGTCTGAGGCATGTTTTTTTTTTGTTTTTTTTTTTTTTCCATTTTAGCTTTTTATAGATCTATAATACATATCCAGCAAAATGTCAGATGGTGAGTATGCAGCTCAATGAATTTTCACATTCTGAATTCACTTGTATATTCCACAGCCTGATTAGCAAACAGCATCACCAGCAATCCAGAATCCCCTCAGAGATTCACTTTGGCCACTATAGCTCTGCAGGCACTCACTATCCTAAGTGTTCTTATTGAGATAAAATCGATATGACGTCAAATGAACCATTTGGAAGTGAGCGGTTCAGTGTCACTTCATGCATTCACAATGCTGCGCAACCATGCCCGCCTCTGTTTAGCTCCAAAACAGTGTCATCACCCCAAAATAAAGCCCCTCATCCAGGAAGCAGTTCCTCATCTGCAACCTACCTCACCTCAGCTCCTGGAAACCACCTCTCCGCTTTTTGTTCCCAGATTTATCTACTCTGGATATTTCGTACAAAAGGAGTCAGGCAGCATGTGACCTTTCGTGGTCGCCTCCTTTCCCTCAGTGTGAGGTTTGCAAGATCCACCCACTCTATAGCGTGTATCAGGGCTCCATCCTTTGTGTTGCTGAACTGTATGAATGGGCTACATTTCCTCATGCATTCATCTATTGATGAGTTATTATCACTTTCAGTCTATTATGAATAGTGTTGCTCCAAACATTCATGTACAAGTGTTTGTTTTAGTACCTGTTTTCAAATCTTTTGCGTATATATTAAGGAGTGGGATTTCTGAGCCATAAGGTAATCCTATATTTAACTTTTTGAGGAACTGCAAAACTGTCTTCCAAAGTGACTGCACCATTTGACATTCCCACCAGCAATGCCTGAGAATTCCAGCTTCTCCATATCCTTGCCAGTATTTTTTATATCTTTTTCACATCTGAGTGGGAACGAAGTGGCCTCTCATTGCAGTTCTGACCCACGGATCCAGAAAGACATTGAAAATCACGTGCTTATTACCCATTTGTTCATTTTTTCTTCTGTAGAAAACTCTATTTAAATCCTTTGCCTGTTTTTAATTAGGTTACTCACTTTTTACTGTTGAATTTTGGGAATTATTTCTCTTTTCTGGACACAAGTTTCTTATCAGATACATGATTTGCAAATATTTTCTTCCATTCTGTGGGTTGTCTTTTCACTTTCTTGACAGTATCCTATGAAAACAAAGGTTTTTAATTTTGAAGCTCTGTTTCAAGATGGTCACATAGTAGGACCCTGAACTTTTCTCCTACCATAGACACACAGTCTATAGCTACATATGGAATAATTTCCTCTGAAAAAAATAAAAGACCCCATAATTGTCTAAATAACTCCTAGTACATTGGATGAGTGAGAAAAAACTCACATCGAAGTGGGTACTAGAAGCTGAGACACAGTCTCACCATACACCCCACCCTCAGATGGAGACCCACATTCGGGAGGGAACTCCCATCCCAAAGCTGCTCCCTGAGAAGTGAAGGGTCTGAACCTCACATCTGGCACCCCTACTTTCAAGACTTGCACTTGGGAAATGAGCCCTTAAAACATCTAACTATGAAAGTCGCTGGAGCTGTCTATAAGATACATGAGGCTGTCATAATCAGAAATAGCTGTGAAGGGCAGCATGAACTTGCTCGCCCTCCCAGGGCCTGGCGCAAGGACAGTGGCTGAAAAGAGCCCAGACTTCCTGTGAAAGACGCTTGTTTAGCTTGAAGCATCGGACTGAGGGGCCGACCTCTAGCTTGACACCCTCTGGTGTTCAGAGGGTCCTCTCTGCAGGCCAGCAGGGGCCATCTTCCCTCTCTGCCTCACTCCATGCTGCCACTATTGAGCTTGTGCCCTCATCTGACACCCCAATTTTTGCAGCTGCCACCCAGGAGACACCTCTTGATTGCCTGGCTCTGCTGGCCAGTGGGCTGATGCTTGTGGGTCCCACAGGAATGTAACAAATGGAGAAAGGGTTTCAACAAACACAGCAAAGACAGCAGACCAAGGGCTGTCAGCTCATCTCCACGGCTAAAGCCTGAGGGGCAGGCTGCTAACAACATGTCTATGGACACTGTAATCCTTCCCAGAGGCCTGGAGGGCAGCACCGTCCTCACACTGTCCTCTGCCGTGTTCCAGAGGGCACGGACCTCCCAGAGAGGAGCTGTACACATCTGGTGCCCCAGTTTTCGCATCTGGTTCCCTGGTTTTCACATCTGGTGCCCTGGTTTCTGTGGTTGACCCCCAGGGATGCCCCTGGACGCCCTGGCTCCGGGGGCCAGTGGGCTTGTGTTTGTGGGTCTCAGGGGACTGGGACAAACAGAGGGACAGCTCTTGGCCCAGGGCAAGCTGCCACCAGGGCACAGAGCAGACCCTGCAGACTGTAACTAACCCCCTTCTTTCTTTGAAAGGGGCCTATTGACTGACCTTCAAGCTCTAGCCTAAAGAGCAGAGTTCTCATTAAACTTGTATCTAGGGGCTTCCCAGGCAGCTCTAGTGGTAAAAGAATCTGCCTACTAATTCAGGACACCCAAGAGAAGCAGTTTTGATCCCTGGGTTGGGAAGATGCCCCTGTAAGAGGAAATGGCAACCCACTCCAGTATTCTTGCCTGGAAAATTCCATGGACAGAGGAGGCTGGTGGGCTACAGTCCATAGGGTTGCAAAGAGTTGGATACCGCTGAGCACACACACGTTGTGGGGCTGAGTGCAATCCTCTCCAGAGACCAGGGAGGCTGGTGGGTGCCATCTTCAAGCTTGCTCTCTGCCCTGCTTCAGGTCATCGCTGTCTCCAAGAAAGGAAGTTGTGGCTTTTCTGTGCTATCCAGACAGGGTCCATATGGCATTGTTCTGGATTCCCAGCATAACTTAAAGGGAAACTTTCATGATACCTGGAACCCTTGATGTACTGCAAATGAAGGAGGAACATATCCTCAAATTCCTGCAGGAACCCACTTAGGTGGCACCAACATTAACTTCCAAATGGAACAGTACATCTACAAAAGGTAAAGTGATGGCATCATAGATCTGAAGGGAGCTTCAGAGGAGCTTCTGTTGGCAGCTTGTGCCACTACTATCACTAAAAACTCAGCTGACGTCAGCGTCACATCCTTCAGGAAGTTTACTGCGGCCACTGGAGCCACACCTATTGCTGGCCACTCACTCCGGGCGCCTTCCCTAACCAGATCCTGATGGCCTTCCAGGAGCAAAGAGGCCTCGTGGTTACCGGTTTCAGGGCTGACTGTCAGCCTCTGTGAGAGGCTCCACATTAACCTGCCTGTCATTGTTCTGCTCTGTGCCGTGTGGACACTGCTGTCCCATGCAACAACAAGGGAGCTCGCTCAGTGGGTCTGATGTGGGGGGTGCCCGCCTGGAAAGTTCTGCACATGCATGGCACAGTCCCCAGTGAACACCCACGGGAGGTCATGCCTGATCTCTGCTTCTGCAGAGATCCTGGAGAAACTGAACAGGAAGACCAGGCAACAGCTGAGAAGGCTGTGACCAAGGAGGGATTTCAGGGAACACGGACCACTCCAGCTCTGGGGCTCACTGCCGTCCACCCTGAGGTGGCAGACTGGTCTGACGGCAAGTTGGTGCCCTCGGAGCCTACTCAGCAGCTCCCCACTGGGGACCGGAGCGTCCCAGCCTGCCATCGAGGACTGGCCTGCGACTCCCAGTGCTCAGGACACTGGATGGGCAGCAGGGTCTTAAGCTCTTCTTCTACAAACTCGTAAAATGGAAACTGCTTTCAAATGAAAGAATAGAAGAGACTGTGTACATGTCTGTTGCCTAGCTCTTGTGTGTTCTGCCCAGAGGACACATTCCCTGCTAGCCTGGCTCTGGCAGCCAGTGGGGCTTGGGTTCACAGCTTCAACAGGATGGTAGCAAACAAAGACACAATTCTTCACTGGCTACTACCCCGGGCTTAGTGAAAAAGGAGCAGAGAAGAATGCCCATCTCTCAGCCTTCTCCAAAAGAAGTATATTTATATACTTTTGTGTGTGTGTGTGTGTGTGTGTGTGTGTGTGTGTGTATGGCTCCTTTTACTTGACATGATGTTATCAGGGTTTGTCCTTGTGGTGGTGGTATCACTATCTCACTGGTGTTTATGTCTGAACAGTGTTCCACTATATGCATGCACCGCATTTTGTTCTTCCATTCATCAGCTGACCTACGGATGAGGTTTTGAAGAATGAATGTAAGAGGTGACTAACGTGGGGAGTGGCATTCTAAGCAGAGGACAAGATGTGCTTTAAAAAATTGTTGTTTAGTCGCTCAGTCGTGTCTGACTCTTTACGACCCAATGGACTGTAGCCCACCAGACTCCTCTGTCCGTGGATTCTCCAGGCAAGTAGACTGGAGTGGGTTGCCATTTCCTTCTCCAGGGTATACTTTAAATGCTGTTGCCAAAGAGTCTGGCTTTCAATCAGCCTGCATCTAGATACTGACCAGGATCCTCCCCTTTGGGACACTGACAAGTCTTGGTACAGCCTCAGTTCCTGGGAGCCAACAAGAATAGACAGTCCGGACAATCACAAAGGTTTGAGACACAACCAAGAGCCAGGGCAGGATTGAACAATAAGGTTTGTCTCCTGCACAAGGTCACACCTTCAAGACTGAGAAAAGCGGCTGTTTTAACTAACACACAGAAACCAGCACAGAGGGTCATGGAAAATGGAGGAATATGTTCCAGATTAACAGAAAAGATAGAAACTCAGAAAAGGCCTTAGTGACACAGAGGTAAGTGATTTACCCAATAAGATTGCAAAATAATGGTTATAAAGATGCTCATCATGCTTAGGATATAAAGATGCTCATCATGCCATTTCCTCTTACAGGGGCATCTTCCCAACCCAGGGATCAAAACTGCTTCTCTTGGGTGTCCTGAAGAATGAATGAACAAAGGGAGAATTTCAACAGAGATGGAAAATATAAGAAAGCACTAAAAGAAATCACAGAACTAAAGAACACAGTAACTGTGCTGAAAAATAGAGAAGAAAGGATCAGCAAACTCTAATCCAGGGCAGTTGGAACCCACTTAATCAGAGCAGAAAAAAGAAAAAAGAATGAAAAAGGGTGAAGGTGGCATATGAGACAGTATCAAGTGGACCAGCATTCAGATTCTAGGGATCTCAGAGGAGAAATGAGAGAGAAAGGGGCAGAAGGTATCTTTGAAGAAATAATGGCTGAAAACTTCCATAACCTGGGAAAGGAAATCGGCATCCAGATCAAAGAAGCCAAGAGGGTTCCAAAGATAAGCCCAAAGAGACCCACACCAGATTACATTACAATTAAATTGTCAAGAGTTAAAGACAAGACAAGAAGAGGATCTTAAAAGAGTAAAGAGAAAAATAATTTATGTCCAAGGGAACCCAAATTAAGATTATCAGTAGATAATCTTATTATCAGTAGAAAATAACTTTGCAGAAACTTTACAGGTCAGAAGCCAGTGGCATCATATAATTATAGGGCTAAAAGACAAAAAATTGCAACCAAGAATACTCTCCACAACAAAGTTGTCCCTCAAAATTGAAGAGATTTCTAGACAAGGAAAATCTAAAGGAGATCATCACCACTAAACCTATATTATAAGAAATATTAACAAGACTTCTTTAAGTTGAAGCAAAATGCACTAACTAGTAACAGGAAAACATGAAAGTATAAATCTCACTGGTAAAGATATATATATATATATATATATATATATATATAGTAAAATTCAGAATAATCTAACATTGTAAATGTGGTGGATTAATCACTTACAAAGCTAGCAGGAAGGTTAAAAGATAAAAGTAGAAAAATAACTATAATTACAATGATTTGTTAAAGGATACATAAGATAAAAATATGTAAATTGTGACATCAAAAATATAAAACATGGTGGGAAAGTAAAAATATATCTATAGAATGAATTCAAGCCTAATTATTATCAACTTAAAGTATTATAAATATAAATTGTTTTATATAAGTCTCATGGTAATCATAAGGTAAAAAACCTATAGTAGATAAAAAAGATAAACAGAAAGGAATCTAAGCATACTGCTACTGAAAATCATCAAATCACAAATGAAGAGCAAGAAAAGGAACAAAGGAATTACAAAATATCCAGAAAACAAGTAACAAAATGGCAGCAAGTAAATGCCCATCAATAATTACTTTAAATGTTAAAGACTAAATCAAATTGAAGTGACTGAATGGAAAAACGGAGAAGGCAATGGCAACCCACTCTAGTACCCCTGCCTGGAGAATCCCAGGGATGGGGGAGCCTGGTGGGCTGCCGTCTATGGGGTCGCACAGAGTCGGACATGACTGAAGCGACTTAGCAGCAGCAGCAGAATGGAAAAAAAAAAATCTATATGCTTCCTGCAAGAGACTCACCTCAGATGTAAACACACAGAGAATGAACATGAAAAGATAGGAAAAGATATCCCATGCAAAAGGAAATCAAAAGAAACCTCGGTTATCTACATTTTTATCAGACAAAGTAGAGTTTAAGACAAAGACTCCAATAAGCAACAAACAAGGGGATTATATAATGATAAAGGGTTCAATCCAACAAGAGGACATAACATTTGCGAATATTTATACACCCAATATAGCAGCGCCTAAATACATAAAGCAAATGCTAACAGACCTAAGGGAGAAACAGATAGAAATGCAATGATGACGAGACTTTTAATATTCCAGTTTCATCAATGGCTATATCATCCAGACATAAAATCAATAAGGTAATATTGGCCTTAAACAACAGGTTAGACCAGATGAACTTTGTCGTTCAGTTGCTCGGCTGATACTCAACAGTGTCTGACTCTTGGCGACCCCATGGACTGCAGCACGCCAGGCTTTCCTGTCTTTCACCATTTCCCAGAGTTCACTCAAACTCATGTCCATTGAGTCGGTGGTGCCATCCAACCATCTTGTCCTCTGTCATCCCCTTCTCTTCCTGCCTTCAATCTTTCCCAGCATCAGGGTCTTTTCCAATAAGTCAGCTCTTTGCATCAGGTGGCCAAATTATTGGAGCTTCAGCTTCAGCATCAGCCCTTCCAATGAATATTCAGGACTGATTTCCTTTAGGATGGACTGCAGTCCAAGGGACTCTCAAGAGACTTCTCCAACATCACAGTTCAAAAGCATCAATCCTTTGATGCTCAGCCTTCTTTATGGTCCAACTCTCACATCCATACATGACAACTGGAAAAACCATAGCTTTGACTAGATGGACTTTGTCAGCAAAGTAATGTCTCTACTTTTTAATAATGTCTAGGTTTGGGACTTCCTTGATGGCCCAGTGGCTAAGACTCCATGCTCCCAATGCCGAGGGGCCCAGGTTCAATCCCTGTCAGGGAACTAGATCCCACATGCCACAACTAAAGATCCTATGAGCTGCAACTAAATAAGTATTAAATAAATATATAAAAAAAAATAATAATGTCTAGGTTTGTCATTGCTTTTCTTCCAAGGAGCAAGCATATTTTAATTTCATGCAGTTACCAACTGTAGTGATTTTGGAGTCCAAGAAAGTAAAATCTGTCACTCTATCCATTGTTTCCCATCTATTTGCCATGAAGTAATGGGACCAGATGCCATGATCTTAGTTTTTTGAATGTTGAGTTTTAAGCCAGCTTCTTCATTCTCTTCCTTCACTTTCATCAAAAGGCTTTTTAGTTCCTCCTTGCTTTCTGCCATAGGAGTTGTATCATGCGTTACAACTCCTGAGGTTATTGATATTTCTCCATACAATCTTGATTCCAGCCTGTGCTTCATCCAGCCTGGCATTTCGAATGATGTACTCTTCATATGTTAAATAATCAAGGTGACAATACTGTCACCTTGATTGTCGCCTTGATGTACTCTTTCTCAGTTTTGAAACAGTCAATTTTTCCATGTCTGGTTCCATACCCATGAACAGCATGAAAAGGCAAAAAGATAGGACACTGAAAGATGAACTCCCTAGGTCGGTAGGTGCCCAATATGCTACTGGAAAAGAGTGGAGAAATAGCTCCAGAAGGAATGAAGAGGCTGAGCCAAAGTGAAAACAATGCCCAGTTGTTGTGACTGGTGATGGAGGTAAAGTCTGATGCCATGAAGAACAATATTGCAAAGGAACCTGGAATGTTAGGTCCATGAATCAAGGTAAATTGGAAGTGGTCAAACAGGAGATGGCAAGAGTGAACATCAACATTTTACGCATCAGTGAACCAAAATGGACCAGAATGGTTGAATTTAATTCAGATGACCATTATATCTATTACTGTGGGCAAGAATCTCTTAGAAGAAATGGAGTAGCCCTCATAGTTAACAAAAGTGTCTGAAATGCAGTACTTGGGGGCAATCTCAAGAACGACAGAATGATCTATGTTCTTTTCCAAGGCAAACCATTCGCTATCACAGTAATCCAAGTCTGTGCCCCGACCACTAATGCCGAAGACAGACTTAGCAGACATTTATAAACTATTCCATCCAAAAGAAACAGATTACAGATTATTCTCAACTGCACATAGAACATTCTCCATAACAGATCATATTTTAGGCCATGAAACAAATCTTAATAGTTTAAGGAGACTGAAATCATATAAGCAAAAAAAAAAAAAAATCATATAAAGCATTTCTTTAGACCACAATGATATAAAACTACAATAATGGTATAAAGCTGTGTGTAAGTACAATTACATTAAGAAAAAGCTGAAAAATTCAAAATATGTGGAGAGTAAATACATGCTACTGAACAATCAATAGGTCAAGGAAGAAATTTAAATGTTCCATAAGACAAATGAAAATTTACAAGATGCAGCAAAAGCAGTTCTAAGAGGGAAGCTTATAGTGAAAATGCTTACATCAAGAAGCAAGAAAAATCTCAAACAAGCAATCCAATATTAAAATTCAAGTAAGTAGAAAAAAAAGGAAAAAATGAATTCCAAAGTTAGCAGAAGGAAGGAAAAAAAAGATCAGAGTAGAAATAAGTAAAATAGAGACTAAAAAGGAAATAGAAAATATCAAGGAAACTAACAGTTGTGTTTTTTTCTTTTTATGATCAAATGTGACAAATCTTTAGATCACAAAGAAAAAAAAATAAAATAAAATTAGAAAGGAAAGACACTACAACAGATCATAAAACACTACCTATGAACAATTACACACCAACAGGTTAGATAACTTAGAATAAATTGATAAATTCCTAGAAACAAACTACCAAGACTGAATCATGAAGTAAAAGAAAATCTAAACAGACTGATTACTAGTAAGAAGATTGAATCAGTAAACAAAACCTCCCAAAAAACAAAAGTTTAGTACCATATGGCTTCACTGATGAATTCTTCCAAATATTCAAAGAGGAATTAATACCAATCCTTCTCAAACTCTTCCAAAAAACAAAAGAGGAGAGAATTCTTCCAAACTCATTTTGTTAGGCCAGCATTACCCTGCTACCAAAACCAGACAAGGATACTACAAGAAAAGAAAACTATAGGCAAATATCCCTGATGCAAAAATCCTCAACTAAATATTAGGAAACCAAATCCAACAATGCATTTAAAAGACCAAAAACTGTTAATAAAGTAGAACTTATTCCAGAAAGGCAAGGATGGTTCAATATCCACAAGCCAACCAATGTAAAGACTAAAAACCATATGATCATCTGAATAGATGCAGAAAAAATTCATTTGATAAAATTCAGCATCTAGTTATGATTTAGAAAACAAATTTTCAACAATATGATATAGAGGGTGTGTACCTCAACATAGTAAAGACCATATATATGACATACCCACCGCTAACATCACACTTAATGAAGAGAAGCTGAAAGCATTTCCTTTAAGATCAGGAACACATATGGAGAGGGTAAACACATGCTAGGAGGCCCACTCTCTCTACTTTCATTCAACATATCGGGTTGGCCAAAAAATATTTGTTTGCATTTTTTTTGACCAACCCAATAGCCGTGCAAGTCCTAACCACAGTAATTAGACAAGAAAAGGAAACAGAAAGCATTCAAACCAAAAAGAAAGAAGCAGAACTGTCACTATTTGCAGATGACATGACACTACTTATAGAAAACTCAAGAGACTCCACCAAAAAGGAACAGAAAGGTTGGTCTATAAACAAATTCAGTAAGTTTCCAGGATATATTATCTCTATACATATGAAATAATAAGGAATATACATATATACTGGTCTTTGTCCCTAGTTTCCAGCACAGAGCTCCTAAAAACCCTCATAAATTCCTAAGTGATAAGGAATCATCTAGGATCATCTCTTATTGCAATAGTTCTCTTAGACTTCATCCCTGACACAGGGCTCCAAAACTGTAAATTCCTAAGTGGTAAGAGCCCCAGGAGCATGCTTTGTTCTACTGAGATGACTCTGGGTGGGCCCTTGCATGGGTCCTGTATGGGGGCTGGTAACCACAGAAAGATCAAACAATGATCAGAAGTTTGCAGCTTTCTGCCCTATTCTGTTTTCCAGAGAAGGCAGAGCTAGAAACAGAGTTAATAATCGATCATGTCTATGTGAGGAAGCTTCCATAAAATCCCAATATTATGAGGTTTGGAAAGCTTCCAGATTGGCAACACATCCACGATGGGAGAGTTATGCACCCTGACTTCATGAGGTCAGAAGCTCCTGCACTTAGGACTTTGAGCAGTTAATATCCAAAATATATAAAGAAGTCAGGATAGTCAATATCTTGTAATAACCTACAATGGAAAATAATTTCAGAAATAATATATGTGTCTATGTATGGTTGTATCACCTTGTTGTGTACCTAAAACGTTGTAAATCAACTATACTTCAATGAAATACATAAAAAAGAGAAAAAGAAGTCAGGGACTTCCCTGGTTGTCTGAGTGGCTAAGACTCTGCGCTTCCAGTGCACAGGGCCTGGGTTGAGACCTTGGTCGGGGAACTAGATCCCACATGCTGCAACCAAGAGTCTGCATGCTATAACTAAACATCCCCCATGTCAGGACTAAGACCTGAAGCAGCAAATAAATAAATATTTTTAAAAGAACTTGCAAAAATCAATAGTAAACAAAACAAACAATCCAGTTTGAAAGATGGGCAGAGGATCTGAATAGACATTTTTCCAAAGAAGACATGTAAGTACTTTAAAAGGCCAACAGGTACTTGAAAAGATGCTCAACATCACTGATCACCAGGAAAATGCAACTAAAACCACAATGAGATATCACCTCACACCTATTGGAATGGTTATTATCCAAAAGACAAGAAAGAGAACCCTCGTACACTGTTGAAGGGAATATAAATTTTTGCAGCTACCGTAGCAAATAGTATGGAGGTTCTACAAAAAATTAAAAATAGACTTTCCATATGATCCAGCAACTCCTATTCTGGGTATTTATCCAAAAGGAAACAAAAGCAGTCACTCAAAAAAGATATATGGACCCCCATGTGCACTGCAACATTATTTATAGTAGGTAGCATGAAAGCCACCTAAGAGTCCATCAACGCATAAAGAGAATGTGAATATTGTGAAATTACGGAATATTATTCAGCCATAAGAAAGACGTCAACATTGCCATTCATGACAACATAGATGATCTTTTGAGGGCATTGTGCTAAATGAAATAAGTCAGACAGAGAAACACAAATACTGTGTGACCTCACTTAAATGCGGAATCTAAAAAAAATTACAAAACAAAATTGGACTCATAGATACAGAGCACAGATTAGTGGTTGCCAGAGGCAGGGGGGTGAGGGGTGAAAGGTGAAATGGATGAAGGTAGTCAAACAGTACAAACTTCTAGTTGTAAAATAAATAAGTCGTGGTGATATAATGTACAGTTGGTCACTATAGTTAATAATGCTCTATTGTATGTTGGCTAAGAAAGTAGATCTTAAAAGGTCTTGTTACAAGAAAAAAAATTGTAAATATATGTAGTTCTATGTCCATTATATCTCAGTTAAAGAAAAAAGAAGATGCAGAACTTGGAAAAAAGCTTTTCACTTTGATGAAGTCCAATTTACCTATTTCTTTTGTGGCTCGTGCCTTTGGTGTCATCTCACCTATCCCATGGACACAAAGATCTATTGCCATGTTTCTTTTAAGATTTTTATAATTTTAGTTTTTGCATTTAGATTTATGTCTGATTTTGTGTTAATTTTGTGTCGGTGTAAGGTAGGGGTCCAACTTCATTCTCTTGCATGCAGTAGTCTTGCAATTTTGTTGAAAATCAATGGAGCATCCCTCAGTCAGAAAGGATACAGGATACAAGGTAATCCAGATTGAGTTATAGGCTCCAGGGTGAGGCAAGTGAGGCATCTGACAGCCACCTGGCTTTCGACCAAACACCTGCCTCACCAGCGCATTAGACAAAGAGCCCAGGGCAGTCCCTGCCATATCCCTCAGGGACGAAGAAGCAGCTATCAGTTGTGAACTGAGAATAGGTTTAAGATGCTATATGATGCGCAGGGCTGCTGTCTGAGCGCCATCATGAACGGCAGGGCATGGGGCGTGGGCTCTGCTGGTTTCCTCACGGCATGTCTGTGACATGCCCAGGGACCTCCATCTGTGGAGGGTTCTGCCTGCAGGGAGCCCTCCCCAAAGGGACGTACTCCTCGTTAAGTCTGAAATCAGCTAGAGTGTACAGAGAGTAGTGGGTTTGTTGCTTCAAGGCTTCCTCGATCTCGTGGAAAATTCAGTCCATCTATTTCTGGAGTGGTAAGAGCACATGTCACCCACAGCCTCACATACACGTGCACACAGAAATGTCACCATTCTGCATGCCTGGCTCCGCCGAGCCGCGTCTCCCTCGAGACACTCTGTTATTTAGAAGGGAAAAGCAGTGTGTGGAAGTAAATCCTCAGGCAGGAGAGGGTCTGCCTGCGGAGTATTGTTGTCATCCTGATATTCGGGAAACGAAGAGGCTCTAAATAGCAAAGGCAGATAATTACTGCCTTCAAAAAGAGAACAGAAAGCAAATCTGCTTCCATCCGAGTCAAGTGGATGCATACCATCAACGTGCTTTTGATGTGGAGGTGGTGGGAGCCCAGTGTCACTCCCTGACACAGACCCCGAGGAAATGAGTCCACTTCACAACACGGTGTCCGTCACTTCTAGACTGCCTGTGGTCCAGGCCGAGAGGGAAGTCAGCCCGAGAAAGGGCCCTCTTTCATAAAGCGCTTGTGTTAGTTCCTATTGCTGCTGTAACAAATGCCATTTGGCGTTTCTGGAGGCCCGAAGTCTGAGAAGGCCATCGGCAGAGCGGCGCTCCTCCTGGCGGGAGTGGCCATTTCCTTGGAGGTTGCCTGTCTTCCTTGGTCCCCGGTCCCTGCTGGAATTGCATCACTCCCGTGATCACGTCTCTGACTGAATCCCTGCCTCCCTCCCATAAGGACTCCTATGACTACGCTGGGTCCAGTCAGATAATCCAGGACAACTTCCCCTTCTCAAGGCCCTTTCCTTGGTCACGCCCGCAGTCTCCTTGGACATATTCGGCACCAGGATCACGGGTTCCGGGGGTTAGCACGTGGACATCTTTGGGGGCAGTTTGTCCTCAGTGACCCCATTGTAGGCTTTTCTGCATCCAAGGGCACAGGTAAGGAGTCCCGCTTCCCTGGCCTGCTCGCATCTGAGGCAGAAGCAGAAGGGCCCACCACGGGCACGTGCTCTGCCCTTTGTGCCTCTTTGAAGATTCCCTGGGAGCTTGCAATGACAGAGGCAGGCAGGGGCCTTGGACTTGGTCTCCAGAGGTGGGCACTTGGAGGAATCCCTGGCCAGCACCCCTACTAACAGGGCGGTCTCCTGTGCCTCTTTCTTCCAGAAACAGTGGGCCCTTCAGGCAGGAAAGATGTCTCTTCTTCCTTTGCCGTCTCCCCAGCTGGTCACAGTGCTAGGTGCACAGTGGGTGCCCAGCAAGTGTCTGCTACCTTGGCTTACCTGCTTCAGATTCCATTCTGTTTCCCTCCCTGGGAGCACGGTTCCCTGTGGGATCAGCACTGACGCAGCCCCAGCCTGGAGTGCTCCCCACCAGCCCCACCTGCACCCGGTGTGAAGCAGAGGGGGTTATAACTCATTTTCACAGTACTCACGTCTCTTCCTCTCCCTTCAGCCTTGATGCTTCCAAGACCTCTGATGCTTCCAAGACCACGTGTCCTTCAGACGTGCCCTCTGTCCCGACTCGAAGAGGAGACCTCAGGCCCAGGCGGTGCAGCCCTTCTGTACCCAGGCAGAGGAGGGGGCTGGCAGCAGACTGGCCCTGTGGCTGGCGGCTGGTCAGTGCCAATGTCCCCAAAGGTGAAGGCAGAGCTCCGCTACGATGGCAGAGATGGACAGGATTGCACTGGGCAAGAGCCTGGGCTAGGCTTCTCCTACAGAAGTGAAGACCACATTTTTTAGAATCCTGGGGTCAAGACAGCACCTTCTGGGCCCCTCCCTGTGGGCACTAATGACCCAGCCTCCTGGGCTGTATGGAAACTTCATCATAAGTCATGTGTGTGTGTGCTAAGTCACTTCAGTCTTGGCTGACTCTTTGTGACCCTGTGGACTGTAGCCCACCAGGCTCCTCAGTCCATGGGATTCTCCAGGCAAGAACACTGGAGTGGGCTGCCATTTCTGATGAATCATCAACTCCACTTTCAGCTCTTCTCAATGGGGGGTGGGGCTGACAATTCCAGGATTCTCATCCTGCCTGGATCTTGCTGGTGACCTGCCCTCACCCAGGAGCATCCCCCAAAGTCACCTCATTAGAACAGAAAACACTCCTATCACTCAGGAAATCACAAGGCTCATAGGAGCTCTGTGCCAGGAACCTATGGCAGGGACCAAAAATACATGTATTTCCTAGTATCTTATCCAACCTGAAAGAGCTTCTATTGCCAAATCCAGAAGGATTTGAACAATAGGATAAATAATATAGTACTGGGTTATAACCCAAAGTACAAAATAACTATATATACATATAGTTATATACATAAAACCCATACTAATGAAAATCATTGTTGAATAAGTATATAAATGGGTGAGAAGGGGCTGCTTCTCTTTACAAGGGATTTCTGACAGTATATGGACGCAGTCCCCACTCCAGGGGGCGGGCGCCTCACCCCCCTCCTCTGCGCCTGGGATCCAAAGAATATTGTGGGGACAGTGGGAATAGTCCCTAGGGAGGAGAACGCTGTCGGGCAGTCCTCAGCCACGTGCCATGCCCTTTCAAAAACCCATAACCCAAGCCGGATCATGAGGAAAGCACCGGCATAACCCAAATTGAAGGACCTTCTATCAAATCCTTGACCACAACTCCTCAAAACTGTTGAGGTCACGAGAAACGAGCCAAGACTGAGAAACTGGCCCAGACCAGAGGAAACGAATGTGATAATACTGTGCGACGCGCTGTCCATCCTGGAGCAAGAAGAGGGCAGCAGAGGGAGAAACCCAGAGAAAGCCTGGAGTGGGTGACAGCGCCGCACCAAGGCTGCTGTGAGAGTGACAAGGCCTCCAGGAAGCAGGAGCGGAACCGGACGGAGGAGGGAGACGTGATGCCTGGGAGTCTGTGCCCTCCCAGGGAAACTCCCCTTCAAAGCTAAACTTTTTCCAAAATAGAAGCTCCTTTTTGAAAAATCTCTAATTGAGGTTTTTAATAATAAATCCCTAATGCATTCAACAACCATGTATGTTGCACTTACCCCCTTCAGGATGCTTTTCCGGGCGGCCTGAACATCACCTCTCCCTCTGACACAGCGGTGACCGTGGTGGCCCACGCTGGCACGCAGAGGACAGAGGGCACAAAAAGGGCCCTGGCCCCGGTGCTGCGAGCTGGGAGGGGGGCAGGTCTCCTTCCTCAGGGCGGAGGGCCCACCAGCACCGCCATTGCCGAGAGGGCCTTCAGGAGCCCACGAGGCCTGAGCTGGCATGGAAGGGCAGGCAGGATTTCAGGGCTGGGGCTGAGAGGCCCCAGGGAGTGACCGCAGTGCCGCTTGTTTACAGATGCTGAAGACAAGACTCCAGGGCACAGAGGCAGGAGCGGCTGTCCCCAGGAGCAAGGGTCCCTGGAGGAGGTGGGGGCACCAGAGCCATGAGAGCCCAGGGGAGACTGGCCCTGGGGCTGCCCGCTGTGGGGGAGGTGCCCTCTGAAGAAAGGCTGCAGCCCTCACCCAGAGCCACCCCCTGGGAAGGGGGTGTCACCAAGGGGTCAGGCCAGGGGTGAGCGTGAGGCGCCTGCCCCGAGGGATGGCTTCTCCTGCAGCTCCCGCCTCAAGCCCGGCCTCCCCAGACCAGGTTCTCACCTGTGCTCAGACGCAGGTGAGGAGTGAAGACGAGGATCAGATCTCCTGGAGAATTCCAAGAGCCAAGCAAACTGAACTGAGTCAACACCAGGTGACAAAACCTGAGGATGTAACTGGGAGCTGCCATTCTGTTATGGCTGCTTTTCAAACTATTGCTCATGAATCTGATAAAATCTGGATCTCCAGTAGTTTTAAGTCCAAGCCCCCTGGACACTGTAGTTCTTTTCACCCTTTGCTTAAACAATTCATTCTCCACAGCTCACTAAGCTGAAGAAGCCTGGGAATAAACCCTGAAACAAATGTTAATGAAGTTCTTTGCCTGTAAACAAAAGATTAATAATAATAATGATAATCAAATCAAACTAAACTTGCCCACTAGGGCTGGCCTTGGCTCTGAGCCCCCAGAGCAGCAGGCAGGGAGCTTTCCTTGTTGAAGGCAGAGAACAAGGGGCCTGTCACTCCATCCCCTTGGTGGCAAAGCTGCTCAGCCTCTCCCCTCTCATAGTCGTTGCGGAATAGTGTCCGGGCATCCGTCCCTTCCCAGGACTCAGCAGCCAGGCCAGGCCTGGGCACGGGGGTGCCTCTGTGCCCACCAGGGCAGTGTGGTCCCAATTTCCAAAACTAACTCTCCTTGCAGAGTCATGGCATTAATTGCCCCAATAAACATAAACACGCTCCAGTGTTACCAGGGAAAAAAAGCAGTGAAGCCTCCATCAGCCATGTACCAGTTTATAGAACAGAAAGCAGCCCTGGGAGGCAGAGGGTGCAGGTGGGACGGCTGAGCATCAGGAGCTCAGAGACAGGTGGGGAACAGAGAGAAAAGGCGCTGACAGCTCCCCAGGCCCCTTTTCAATCTGCCGGCAGGAGCTGGTCGGCCTGTCCTCTCAAGTGGGCTGGAGGACCCCCGACAAAGTCCGAGTTCTGGGACACGTTCCCTTCACAGACAGGCTGGGCCCCACCTTCTGAGGATCGCCCAGGGCCGCAGGAGTCCTGAGACCTAATAATACACACAAATCAGAACACGGGCTGCGGGCCCTGGCCATGCAAGGACAGAGGGAAAGCTGACGCCCAGCCCGGCCTGCTGGCCTTGCCCTAAAGCAGCAGGGCGCCGGTCCTTGGAACCAGGCCCCCGGCTGTGCCAGCAGCCCCTATATCGAGAGAATGAGCCCGCTGGGGGGAATGGCAGGCATGCGGCCCAGCTGTCGCTGAGGCGGCCCAGAAAGCCAGCTCCCCCCACACCCTCCTTCCTGTCCCCAGGCTGCAGCCCAGACTGAACGGTAATGAACCTGTAAAACTGCAAAGCAGAAGCACAGAGCGCGGGGAGGCCACTTAGAAGAGGGAAAAACAGCAAGCCTGTTATAAAGGAGGTGGTAGCTTTGTCCTCAAAGCTGACTCTGACTGAGGGGACGTGGGAGGGCCGTGCCCCTTTAGTCTTTCCTCATAAGGACCCTGACTGTTTCCAGGGCTGCCCCAGGCTTGCCCACCATCCTCACCACCACATTCCCCCATGCAGCCTAGGAGAAATAACCAGCATCCTGGGATTGTATCATCGCCTCTCGGCCTGGACTTTCCAATCTGCAAAATGGGAAAACTTCTAGCTTTCCTCTGGGGCTGGCAGCTCCTTGGCACAGGGGCAGGGGGCAGAGAAGACCTCCTGACCGCAGGTCACCATGGGAAGAGACCCACTGCTGGGCCAGCTGGCCCCCAGAGCCAGCCCCCACAGGAAGAGCGGAAGGGCTCTGGGGGGCTTGGCCACCACTCCCGAGGAGCGCCTGAGATTAACAAGACCGTGGCCAGGCACCTGAAGCCAAGGAGAGCCTCCAAGAAGCTCAGGGCCCGAGTGCCTCTCCCTGGGGGCCATGCCTTGCCCACTGACTGGGGCCATGGGCAGAACAAGCTTTCCAGATTCCCAGCAGGAAGGGGAGGGCACACAGTGGCCAAGGAGAAAGGAGAAAAAACTGGCCACTTGGCGCTGTCCCTCTGCTTCCTTCTAGGGTCAGGTGGAGTGTGTGCAGGGGAGGACAGCTGCCTGCCGCGGAGTCCCCAAAAGGCGAGGCTGTGCCAGTGGCCAGGCGCCTGCTCTGCGGCCGTGACCCTCGGGGCTCTGCGCTGCTCCGGGTCAGGGTCAGCCTGGCTAGCCCCAGCCTCAGGACACAGGCAGGCCCGGGGCCTGGACCACCAGGTTCTCGCTTAGAACATCAGAGCGGAGACCCAAGACTCATGGCTGTTCACCAGGCTTGGAAGCTGGGGGGCTGGTGGGGCCGGCGCCCACTCCACAGAGCAAGCCAGAGGGGAGCGCTGTTCCCAGCCCACCCCTTCCCTCCCAGTGAGAGTCAGCCCTGACTCCGTCTTCCAAGGGCCTCTAGACCCCAGGCTAGCAATATTCATCCTGTGATTTGATGCAAACACCTAGCTTCAGGAGCCGGGAACCAGTAGCAGCCTCTGACTGGATGCACCAAATAAAGAAGGGATTGAAAGTATAGAACCTCAGAGAAGCTATGACCTCTGAGAGACGATCTTGATCTACCTGAGTGCAGACTGAGCCCCATAGGGGCCCAAAGGGACATGGCAGAGCACCTCTAGCCCTTGACCCCTGCTGGTGACCTCAGAAAGGCTGCAGTACCTGTCACAGACCTAGGCTAGTGCGCAGAGCTCTTCTCCAGACACAGCGGGGTGGAAGAACTAGTGATTTGCTGAGATCCTTCCACCCTGCAGGGCTGGGCTCGCTGCTCCCTCGCACAGACCAGAAGGGGGCTCACAGACGCCACGGGCTTGCAGGAGGCGGCACTGCCCAGAGGAGGGAGCCTCCTCGGGCATCTGACTGCCAGCCCGCGGCTCCTGCCCGAGCTTCTGAGGGCTCCTTAGAGTCTGTTACCCACCGCTGTTCCCTGAGGCCGTCACGCCGCCGGGTGGTACAGTTTCCACCCAGCCCCCCTGCAGCTGCCACCGTGCTGGGTTCGTTCGCTGCCAAATCCAGCCTGGTGTCCGGGGTGACACTCTGTTCTGTCCCCACAGCTCTGACGGCCTGGCAGGGGCACCGCAGACCAGGGAAAAGATGAAGATCTCGCAAGGGAGAGGGATGGCTTCATAATGCCCCTCCACCACCGGGAGGCTGATTCAACCAGCGAGATATGAACAGGCACTGATATAAAAATAGAGGCAGGTGGTGGGGGCTGACTGCTTGCGGCCGGACAGCTGCCGTCCCTCCCCTCCCCCTCCTCCCCTCCACCACCCGCCCCCTCCTCCTCCACCCCGCCCCCCAGGCCCCTCTGAACAAACCCTGGATAAAGCAGTGCTATTTGAGGCAGGTTTCTCCAAGGCTCATTTATCATTTACGATTTCCTCGCTTCAGTGCCTGGAGATGGGAGGAAAACAGCACAAACCCTCATTCTCCTGTGGTTTTTCTGAGTTTTCTATAAAGAACGTTCCAGAATGGAATGAGGGAAAGTGAGAGGCTGAAGCCCACAGCACACTCCCGCCGCAGGACTCAGGCTGTATGCCCCTGCTCAGGGTCCAGCTGCAGCCCGATCCTGGGACCCAGCGTGCACCCCTGTCTCAAGGCCGGGGCTGCACCTCCCCTCAGGGTCTAGGCTGCATCCCCTCAAGGCCAGGACCCCTCCTGCCTGGGACCACCAATCTGCCTGGCTCCCACACAAGCCACAGCTCACAAACTCCAGGAGCCATTGCTTCAGTGGGCATCCACGGGTAAGTCAGAGGCCCGAGAGGCATCCTGGAACCCCTTTCTGCCCCAGCAATGCAGCTTCCCCCTCTCTCTCTGCTTGAAACAGTTTCATGGTTTTCCATCACCTTAGAATAAAGAGAAAATATACACTCAGAGCTGGTGGGTCTTCAGGCTGTGTCTGCCTCCCTCTGTACCCTTGCTGCCCACCACTCTTCCCCACCCCCATGCCCAGCCACGCCCACCTCTCTGCTGGTGGAAAACCTCCAGCCTCCCCAGTTCACCGGCTGCCTCCTCCTCATCTTCAAAGTACCTCAAAGACTCTTGCTCAGGAACCCATCCCCCTTGGCTTCTATATTGTCACATGCCATGCCTCTTGTAGCCTGTGCTAAATGGACAGACTTACATCCATTTGTATCATAGTCCAATGAATTCTGAGCTGGGAAATCAACCCTGAATATTCATTGGAAGGGCTGATGCTGAAGCTGAAATTCCAATACTTTGGTCCCCTGATGCGAAGAGCCAACTCACTGGAAAAGACCCCGATGCTGGGAAAGATTGAAGGCAGGAGGAGAAGGGGGCGACAGAGGATGAGATGGCTGGGTGACATCACCAACTCTATGGACATGAGTTTGAGCAAGCTCCAGAATATGTTAAAGGATAGGGAAGCCTGGCGGGCTGCAGTCCATGGGGTCGAAAAAAGTCAGACACGGCTGAGCGACTGAACAACAACTGATAAATGTGGTCTCCTCCACGGGCTCCCTGAAGCCAGACCAAGACTGTCCAGTGGGCCTCCTTGTCTCCCAGCACAGTGCTTGCACATAGTAGGTGCTCAGTAAATGTTTACTGAGTAAATCAGCAAATTGATTGATAGCTGCAGGGTATGCCAGAGTGGAGTGACAGAGTTCTCAGTGCTTTTGGAAAACGAGCTAAAGAATAATAAGACTGGATGTTACATGTCTTGGCTCCTCAGCTGAGGGAAGGATGGCCCCACGCCTTTGTCCTTGGATAACCAGGAAGACAAGTGAAGGAAAAGGACACTTCCCTGGCTGTGAATGAACCATGACCCCATGCTCTCCTGTGGCCGGGAACAAATCTGTTTGCCTCACAGTGCCTGGATTGCCCTTTGGAAAAAGTATGACCACCCAGTGCAGGGCTGGGACTAGGGAGCAGCCAGGAAGGCACTGGGGAGTGGGGCACAGAGGCTTGAGGAGGCCCAGCTGTGAGGGCACCGCCAGGCCCTGCTGGAACACTGTGTGTGCCCCCGTGTCAGCGAGAGATGCCCTATATATGTGCTAGATCCCCAGCTTTCAAATTCCTGGCCTCCACAGCCAGGGCAATGTAGGAAGAAATAAATAGTTTTTCTGGAAGGAAGCAAGTTCTGGGCATCCCTGGTGATCCCAGCACATGGGCTGCCTGGGGTCTGGCTTTCCACCTGCCTGCCCTGCACCCGCGCTAGAGGCCAGAAACAAAGTTCAGAGGAAAACCCAGACTCCAGAGAACCTTTCAGAGATGGGAAGCATCTAAGGCATCCTTTTAAAGCATTTACTGAAGTTCAAGTGCAATGTAGTTATCCCACATAGTACCTCTCAGCACCTCAATAGAAGAGACAGTCAATAAATATGTGTTGATGAATGGAGATGAAGGAGCAGGGTTGTGAGTGCTCTGGCTTAAGAAGGGCAAAGTGCACATGGAGACTTTCAGAACTTCACAGAGAACTTGGAGGTAGAGAAACTCTTTAGAGCACTGGAATCTCATCTTCTCAGTTCATCCCCTTCTCTTCATCCTGAGGGCTTCAGAACCACCTTCCCTTCCTGTCCCAGGGGTCCCAGGCAGGAGGAGTTGGAGGGGAGCAGGATTACAGGCAATCAGAGGAATGGGGACCACCTTGAGCTGACCTCCCCACTGCTGTTACCCATGGAAGTCAAATCATCCACTGAGCCAGGGCTGGAACCCAGAGACTCTTCCCAGTGCTATCTGCCCAGCTCACTCGGGAGCTCAGTCTGAAGAAATGGAAGAAGCAGGTTTAGTCCTTTTAGCAGACGCTGCCTTGGGATTACGCTGGACACAGCCATCCTCTGACTCCCGGCCCAGCCCAAAGTCCTAAGCTCCTCTGTCGGGCTCAGCTTCCCTGCATCCCATCACCGCTTTGGCTGCAAATGGATCTGCCCAAACCCATATCTGCTGCTGGAAATACCATTCAGGGCTGTGAGTATAGACAGGGCTTTTCTCTATTAATTTTTTTCATTTTTCACTTAAGTATCTTTAATAATAATATAGCATATATATCTTGAAAAAAAGTTAAAAAAAATAATGAAGTATAAAAAGTAGGAAAAAAATCACCTGTCATCTCCTTGAGAGAAAGCACTGTGGTGATTTATCACCTTGAGCGAGTTGCTCTGACCCTTTGCCCTTCACTCCCCTGGTCCAGCGGGCCCCTGCTGATGTGTGGCACATTAGTGCCGGCGTCAGGGCTCCAGGCAGCTCTGCCTCCCAGTTGGCTCCCTGTCATCCTTGGTAATTTTCAGACCCAGTGCATTTTTAGGCCCGGAGGGAAAAAAAATAACAGCTTTAAAATAAAGCAACAGAATTTGGGGCAAAACTTCTTAAGCCTGTGTGTGAGATTTGAGCTGCATTTCTGTGGTGGCCAAAGCCAGGCTTGCACAGTGAGAGATGTTGAGTTCTATTTTTAGGGAATATGACAGGCTGAGTTCTTGGAACAACACTCCTGTGGAAAACAGCTAAAAAGTCAGATCAAGTATTTTGAACATCTTACAGGCACTGAAGAATTGACAAGGAAGTAAAAAATTAGTCCACAATCTGGCAGGAGCCAGCAAGGCCAGTGATTCTAGAAAAAGCTCTTGCCCCAAGAACATTTGCTTATCTCATTTACTTTGCACTTGAGGGCCAGAAGTTTCCCAGAGCTTGGTACCTCCCTCATGAAGCTGGGCCCCTGAAGCCTACACCATGGGTAAGCGTGGTGGAGTGAGCCGGGAGGACGCCCTGCCCCGTGTGGAACTCAAGGGTCTGAAAAGCCCGTGGCCTTATTGCTGAGTGCGTGCTAGGGGCATGGGGTGCAGATTCCCGGGGAGCTGTAAAGTCAGGCTGAGCTCACTCGTATATTTGCAGCCCATGCCATCTAGGGGGACCAAGAGGCCTATGGGTAGAGTTTCACATCGTCTCAGATTAGTAGCATCCTAGGAGATCCCTGGCAGAAGCAAATACAGTCCTTTCCGAGGACAATCATCTTTGTTCTGGGTTTCTTCAAAGACGTTGAACACGGCACTGTCAGGCACACACGGAAGAGGGTGGTATGAGTAAGAACCAAAACAGCAGGTGGCAGACACAAACTCCAAGACTTCAGCCACTTAGGACTGTTAGATTCACACGCTTGCTCTATTACAGAAGTGAGGGACAAGTTAACAAATATCCACAGGACAGAAAACTACACAAATATGACCTAGTTAATTTGAAAAGTAGTAAAATCATTTTTAACATTTTCTAAAAGTGCTGTGGCTGATTCATGATGATGTATGGCAGAAGCCAACACAATATTGTAAAGCAAGTGTCGTTTAATTAAAAATAAATAAATTTTAAAAAAATTTTCTAAAAGTTAAAAATTCAATACCAGAAATTTAAAACTGAACAAAAGGATTTAACAAGAGATTAAGTAAGTGAGAAGAAGATTGAAAGATCAATTAAAGGAAATTATCCTATGTAACTCAGATGTAGTTCAGATATACATCTTAAAAAGAAAAATACAAAAAAAAATTAATGTAGAAAGTATCAGAATTTCTGACATTCTATTTTTTGCTTGCAGTTTTTTCTTTTGATTAAAATGTACATAAAATGAAGTGGACAGATCTTAATCATACAGTCACTGTATTTGACCTTTGTAATCCCAACCTGTATCAAGATATAGAACATTTCCATTATTCCAAAAAATCCCCTCATGCCACTTTTCAATTTCCATGCCACTCCCAGAGGCAACCATTGCTCTGATATTTTTCTATACCATAGACTAGCTTTACCTATTCTAGAATATTATATAAATGGAATATCACAGTATATATTTGTTGTGCAGTTGCTAAGTCATGTTCAACAGTACATATGTTTCTGTGTAAATTTCTTTTTCACTTAGGATGTTTTTGAGATCCATTCATGTTGTTATGTGAATCTGTAGTTTGTTCTTCTTTATTGCTGAATAATATTCCATTTTACAGCTGTACCTGATTGTTTATCCATATGTCTATTGATGGACACCTGGTCTATTTCCAGATTTTATTACTATGAATAAAGTTGCTATTAGCATTCTTGTATAAGTCCTTTTGTGACTATAATTTTAATCTTATTGGGTAAATTCTTAGGAATAGCACTATCTGGTATTAGAGCAAGTGTATGTTTAGCTTTATAGGAAACTCCCAAATGTTCCCCAAAATGGCTGTACCCATTTACAATTCCCAGAGGCTGAATTCCAGTCGCTCCACATACTTGACAAAATTTTAGTGCCAATCTTTTTCATTTTAGCCACAATGGTGAGTATATAGAAGTATCTGTTCTTTTATTTTGAATCTATCCGATGACTAAAAACATTGAGCACTTTTTCATATGCTTATCATTTTTTTCAATTGTGGTAAAAACATATGACATTAAACTTAGCATTTTACGCATCTGCAAGTGTCCAGCTCTGCACATCATGCACACTCACATTGATGTGCAACCACCACCACCTTCCATCCACAGAGACTTTTCATCTCCCCAAGCTGAGACTCTGTTCCTGTTGAATGGTGGTTCTCCACTCCCCTCTCCCCAGTCCCTGACGGTCACCATTCTACTTTCTGTGAGTCTGACTCCTCTAGCGACAGCCTATAAGCAGAATAGTACAGTGCTTGTTCTTTTGTGACTGGCTTCCTTCTCTTAGCATAGTGTCTTCAGGCTCACCCATGCTGTAGGGTCAGAATCTCCTTCCCTTTTAAGAGTAAATAATATTCCATTGTACATATACACCACACTTCATTTACCTATTCCTCCGTTAACAGACATGGGCCACTTCTACCTTTTGCATATTGGGAATAATGCTGCAATGAATATGGGTGTGTAAATAACTCTGAATCCCTGGCTTTTATGTCTTTAGAGTATATATTCAGAAGTAGAATTGCCATGTCTGATGGTAATTCTAACATTAATTTTTTTAGAAATTGCCATAATATTTTCCATAGTGGCCATACCATTTTACATTATCATTAGCAATGCACAAGAATTGTAATTTCTCCATATCCTTGCCAATACTTGTTATTTTGTTCTATTTGTTACAATAGCCATTGTAATGAGCATGATTGTATGTTTATTTTATCATCCATTTATATGTTCTTTTGTGAAGTGTCTGTTTAAAATATTTTGCCTATTTTATCGCATTTTTGTCTTTGTTATTGAATTTTAGATTTTTATATAGCCTGGATACCAACCTTTTGTCAGATACATGTTTTGCCAGTGCGTGGTTTGAATGTTCATTTTCTTAGTGGTGTTATTTTGGTGAATAACTATTTTAATTTTGGTGAAACCCAATCTGTCAATTCTTTAGAATGAGAGGAGAGAAAAAATGGAATTGAGGCAATATTTGAAGAAACACAGGCTGATAATTTCCCAAAGCTGTTGAAAGACAGGAATCCACATATTCAAAAGCTCAAGCTAAGTAAAAAGAAACCTATCTTTAGATACAACATAGAGAAACTGCAGAATATCAAAGACAAAGAGAAAAAAAAATTAAGCGAGAATGTGGGGCAAGGGAAATGCAGATTCCCTCAAAGAAGGTCTAGACTGACTGCTGACTTTTCACCAACAGTGATGGCACTTGGAGGGCAGAGAAATGTCATCTTCATTACAACAAAGAAATAACCATTATCCTGAAATTCTATATTAGGAAAAAATTGTCTTTTAAAAATGAGGGAGAAATAAGAACATAAGTAAACAAGCAAACAAAAACTGAAAGATTTCACAACCAACACTTCATCATGAAAGGAAATTCCAAAGACTGTGCTTCAGTCATAGGGAAATAATCTCCCTTGGGAGGGACCTATAGGAAGAAGAAATGAACAGAAAAAATTATTGATATGCAAGGGAACCTCAACTCTATAAAATAATTACAGTCTTTGAGGAGGTTAAAACCATGACTGATGTATGATAAATAATAATAGATAGGGATTTATGAAGATAGAATAAAATATGTGACAAGTCAGAAGGAAAGCAAATAGATGAACTAGCAGCCTCAAAGGGTCCCTGTGTGGCTTCCCTGGTAGCCCATCTGGTGAAGAATCCACCTTCAATCAAGGAGACCCTGGTTCGATTCCTGGGTCAGGAAGATCTGCTGGCGAAGGGACAGGCTTCCCACTCCAGTATTCTCGGGCTTCCCTGGTGGCTCAGCTGGTAAAGAATCTGCCCGCAATGCAGAAGACCTGGGTTCAGTCCCTGGGTTGGGAAGATCCCCTGGAGAAGGGAAAGGCTGCCCACTCTAGTGTTCTTGGGCTTTCCTGGTGGCTCAGCTGGTAAAGAATCTGCCTGCAGTGTGGGACACCTTGATTCAATCCCTGGGTTGGGAAGATCTGCTGGAGAAGGGAACTCACTCCAGAATTCTGTTCTAGAAAATTCCATGGACTATTCCATGGGAAGAGGGTAAAGATACTGATTAATTTTAGATTTTTAACAGGGTGGGCTAATGTAAAGTGATAGGTTTAATCCTAAATATGCCAGTAATCACACTGAATATAAATGAACAAAGTGTCTCAATTAAAAGACAAAATTCTCAGGCTAGAAAAACTTTTCAACCTATGCTATTTACAAGAAATATATATAAAATATAAGGGTAATAAAATATAAGGGTACATCAAAATTGAAAATGAATAGTTTAAAAAAGGAAATAATAGTGTCAGGAGTTATAAAAGTGTTTGCTACTTTTACTAATCTATAAACTTAATTTATAAACTGTTTATAAACTTGGGCAAGTCACTCAGTCTTGAGACCTCACTGTTATCAGTTATAAAAGCAGAATAATAATCCCTATCCTAACTACTTTAAAAGATAAAATAAGCTAATGTGTTTGAAAGTTCTTCATGTAGCACCAGATACAATATTAACATAAGAGATGCATAGACTAATAAAATGAAATGTTAATGGTAATCTCTTCTATAGTGGGTTAAATTTTGCTCCTATTGTGGGCTGAATTGTGTCATCACCACCCCAAATTCGTATGCTGAAGTCCTAACCCCCAGGATCTCAGAATGTGACTGTATTTGGAGACAGAGTATTTTATTTTTTCAGAATGGTATATTATGAGGAAGTGTGGACACACATGTGGCGAAAGGGAAGAAGTTTCTAGAAGCCAAGGAGAGAGACCTCAAAAGGAGAAAACTCGGCTTAGATTTGGGGTTCTAGCACTCAGAACTCTAGGGAAAACACAATAATTCCTATTGTTTCAAGCCACCTAGTTTGTGGTAACTTGTTACAGGAACTTAGTACAGGTCCTGTAAAGGAAACTAGGAAGGATGGGGTGGACGAGGATCCAGGGGTACTAGGGCCCTCTTGGCTCATGATGTAGAGTGACCACTACTCCCGAGGCCAGTTCCTCTGGTCCAGGGACCAGAACCATCTACATGGGAATAATGCTTAGGAAAGCCCAGTGTTTGTCATCTGAAAGGCAATCCTGATTCCGCGGGCACCTCTGAGAACTACAACATCACTTTTGCACATTTCACAGTCTTTCTTTCATGTGGTCACCACCCCCAGAAACTGTTCAGTACCAGTGCTACTGAACTGTAGTCTGGACGCTCATCATTGAAAGCTAATATTGCAGAGGCAAGTGTTGGTAGAAAGGAAAGCTTGCTTTATTCTGGAGGCCTGTGACCTGCAGAAAAAGCACACTCATATCCAAAGGCCAATTCCCCCCTGCCAATCAGATGGCAATAGCTTTGAAAGGGGAGCTTCAGGGATGCACAGGCAGAGGGAGGGGTTAAGTTGGTGCAAAAGCAATTGCAGTTTTGGACCTTAAATTTTAAATCATTATAACTAGGCTCAAACACATCTTTATTAATCAAAACGATTACAATCAACACATTTTTTCCAACAAGAAACGTTTGTTTATTCCTGTAGCATAAAAATCTGAGCACTGGGATTTGATGAACTCTTGGAAAGCATTTTCTGCCTCCTTCTTGTTGTGGAAGTGTTTTCCCTGCAAAAAGCTGCTGAGATGCTTGAAGATATAGTAGTTGGCTGGCGAGAAGTCAAGTGAACATGGCATATGAGGCAAAACTTCGTAGCCCAATTTGTTCAACTTTCGAAGCATTGGTTGTGGAATGTACGGTTGGGTGTTGTTGTGGAAAAGAATTGGGCCCTTTCTGTTGAACAATGCTGGCTGCGAGCATTGCAGTTTTCAGTGTATCTCATCGATTTGCTGAGCTTACTTCTCAGATATAATGGTTTCACCGGGATTCAGAAAGTTGTAGTGGATCAGATCAGCAATAGTGGACCAGCTGATCCACTACTGATACTGGCCTGCTGATCCAGTACCACAGTGGGTCAGTTCTCGTGGATTAGCAGATAACCGAATAGTGAGTATGATCCCTTTTATGGTGCAAAAAGGGTTTGGCTCTGGGAAGTGTTTTGAAGCTTCTTCTCGGGTCAACCACTGAGCTGCTCATTGCCGATTGTCATATAAAATTCACTTTTCATTGCACGTCACAATCCAATCAAGAAATGGTTCGTTGTTGTTGTGCAGGATGAGAGAAGATGACACTTCAAAATGATGATTGTTTTGATTTTTAGTCAGCTCATGAGGCATCCACTTATTGGGCTTTTTCACCTTTCCAATTTGCTTCAAATGCCAAATGACCGAAGCGTCAACTGGTCAACATTGAGTTCTTCGGCACCTTCTCATGTAGTTGGAAGAGGATCAGCTTCAACGATGGCTCTCAATTGTTGTTTGTCAACTTCCAATGGCTGGCCATTGTGCTCATCTTCAAGGCTCTCATCTCCTTTGCAAAACTTCTTGAACCACCACTGCACTGTACATTTGTTAGCAGTTCCTGGGCCAAATGCATGGTTGATGTTGCAAGTTGTCTCTCCTGCTTTATGACCCATTTTGAACTCAAATAAGAAAATTACTCAAATTTTCTTTTTGTCTAACATCATTTCCATAGTCTAAAATACCTATAAAATAAAAGAAAGTAGTAAGTCATTAGCAAAAAGCATAGAGCAAGAGATGAACATTAAAATGGTATATAACATAACCACATTTATTTAAGGATGTATTCCAATATTAGATAGCAAATTTCAACAATGCCAAACTGTAATTACTTTTGCACCAAACTAATACATGCAGAAACAGCACAATAGGGTCCGATAAGGGAAAGGGAAATTGCTCAGTTGTGTCCGACTCTTCGTGACCCCATGGACTGCAGCCTACCAGGCTCCTCCATCCATGGGATTTTCCAGGCAAGAGCACTGGAGTGGGGTGCCATTGCCCTCTCTGAGAGTCACCTTGAAATCGGTCATGCAGTGGTCTGATCAGTGTCATCTAGATTGTTTCAGTACAGTTCATCTTTGGTTCCAGGGTCGATTTGTACCCATTTCTTGGAATTGTGGCAGCTTATGTCATGGCTACACCTGGTCATCATGTAGTTAACTTCTTCCACCTGCTGGCAGTTTCAGTATCTATAAGACAGCTCACAGAACATGGCTCAGAATATTACCTATAACCCTTAAGGAGGACCTAAAGTCTTTGATTTTGTTTAATGATTATTATTATACCATCCTCTTTGACTACTTTCTTTGCTTCTGCAATTTCTCACTTCTTTGATTAAATTTATTCTTTGGCTGAAGTTTTTTCTACAGACAAGAGGCAGGCAGATGGCATGTGGTGGAGAGGGCAGTGTCTGTTCTAGGAAGACTCCATAGGATCCTGCTCTGTTTCATTAGGATAAGCCATCAAGAAACTGACAAGCAGAGGCAGGGTCAAGCAACGGGCTCAGGACTCTGCACCCAGCAACAGAGCCACCCTTAGTGAGGGGCCCTTGCTGCTCATTCACGTTGGCTACCTCCAGCTGCTTTTGCCACCCTATGCCAGTTCCAGAAGTTGCAGCCCTGGGCCTGTTTGGAGAAGTGGCTCTGACTGTAGGTGACGAGGTTGCAAGTGGACCCGGAGCCCTGGGAATCACCGTGCTGCCCACCTCACCAGAGTGCCATCAAAGCAAATCTTTTCAGCTTCTCTCTGAGTTGCAGCCCAGACACAGAGCATCGGCTTGTGGAAACTCCCCAAATGAACTGTGACATATCAACAGTGCTAAAGGGGATAACTTCCAAGGACAGTACCAGGCAGAGAGAAAACAGAAATGACAAATGAGGCAAGACAGAAAAGGAGCAAAACATGCAGGTGGGCTGGCCACACGAGTGCCCTCAGAGGTAGGGCTGGCCTATGGCCTGAGCCCTCTCTGCCTCCTGTCCTCAGGGCAGAGGTACTGCTAGATGAGAGGTGGCCATATTCTATGTCCTTCTGCTGTACAATGAGGGATGCTTCCCCACAAGAATCTATATCTGGAACCATCCAGCCTGTCAGAGAACAAGGCTGTGTGGAAAGGAAGCCAGCCTGGAGGTGGTGAGAGCAAAGCAGTCTGAAGTCCGCAGCATCCAGTGGTCATGTTCCAGGGTGGCCTCCCTGTTCCCGCCAGCTCCTCCAACAAGTCTTATGGTGATCCAAGTCAAGGCATCAGTGCCTGGTGATGGCGGGGTAGTGACACAAACTCCCAGGAGGGAACCACATCTTAGCTGTCTCTGTACCCCTTGCACAGAGTAGAAGGGCAATAAAATATTTCATGAACCCCTTGTGGGTTCTGCCATATCTGGGGGACAATTCAGGAATTAATGCATCTAGGAGGTACCCTGACATTCCATGGTCTAATTATATTAATAACTTCCAATGGTTTAAGTTATAAAGCCAAGGTGTACTCCAATCCCAGATTCTTCTATTTTTTCCCACTCAGTCTAATCCTTCTTTTCAATCCTGACATAGCCTCTCTTCTCATTTTCTTCTTTGTCTCTTGTTTCTTCAACTGAGCACCAGTAAAATAGATTTGGTGTGAATAAAAATTGTGGCAATTTATTTTGATAGAGGAAAATAACTGCAGTTAGATCCCTGATAAGACTTACCAAGTCTAAGGAAACACACCAAAAGTGATCATCAGAAAGTCTTTTGTTGTTTTCAATTCTCTCACAGGTCCAAAAATTGGAGCTCTGAGATGGCTTTTCAGTGGGAAATCAGCCATAACACTATTCCCTCTAGTGTGAGTACACTGTTGCCACACAGCAATTTCTCACTTCTTCCTACTGCAAACACACATAAGTGCTGCTGGAAATAGTTATTTCTCTCCTCTCCCAGCACAAAGATGTGGATATGTTCTATACACAGTGGGCATGTGCATTTTATATGTATATATATATATAGTATATGTATATATGTATATATATATATAGTTGTTTAGTGGATAAGTTGTGTCTGACTCTTTCTGGGACCCCACGGACTGTAGCCCACCAGGCAACTCTGTCCATAGGATTTTCCAGGCAAGAATACTGGAGTGGGTTATCATTTCCTTTCTCAGGGGGTCTTCTTGACCCAGGGATCTAACCCTTGTCTCCTGAATCGCAGGCAGATTCTTTACTCCTGAGCCACAAGGGAAGTCTATTCCACCCAGGGAATATATATAAAGTATTTATTGCTGCTGCTGCTAAGTCGCTTCAGTCGTGTCTGACTCTACACCACACCAAAAATCTTCTCTCAGGTCTAATATAGGTAACACAATTTACCAAATAACTATAATCACAAACTACTTGAGAGAAGGAAAGATACAGAAAACTAATGAAATATGTGATGTTCATTTCTTTTTAAAGAAGTACCAGAAAAAGAAAGGTCATTTGGCACACTTCCAGTGAAACCACATAATTTCTAAATTTTGTACATGCTTTCAGGAGAAGAAAACTGTCAAAGACGAGGCAGGAGGAAAATTTCTGTTAGTCACTTGATGATTATGATCACAGGAGAAATGGCTCATTACTGCCTTAAATATCTTACTAAAATTCTAATTAAGAGACCTGGGTTTTGGCTTAAAAAAAAATAAAGATTTAACCTGCCACTTAGCTGACTCATGTAATTCTGATATTTTTCAGTAAAACTTGGGTTCCTCTGAAAGACTAGAATTTAGCCCATTTTTAAATCTTTGTCCACCCCGGGTAGATAGATGGTTTTCAATGGATTTGGTATCATTTGCTTGTTTTATTAAAATCCTAAGTTCTACTGAATGACGGGTTCTCTTGATAGCTGGGTTTGGCAGTATTCTTACCTTGGAAGCTTCAAATATTCCTGAAGCTTCTCAAAAGGCCACAAAAGGAGAGCATAAACGTGGCAAGGTGGCATATGATATAGCTGTATTGTTAATTCCTATAAATATATTTCTGAATGAGTGTATTACCTTCTTTGAGTCAGAATCTATTTCGTTCAGGAAACACTTTTCCCAGGAATTTTGAGAACTCCCAGGAATTCTCTCATAGAAACACAAACTTCCCTTGTGTTGTGCCTTTCAGACTCTGCAGGAGTGGAGCAGGGTTGCTTCCTCTCCGCTGCAGACCTCTTCTCAGCACGGTCTCCACTTCCTTCCCTGAAGGCATTTCCTCGCTGGCCCGCTCCCCACGCCTGTCCCCGCTGAGGCCGCGCTGTCCTTCTCTTGGAGCGTTCACCTGGTCCTTTCTCGCCTGCTTCCACCTCTGGGCGCGGCTCCTTCCCCTCCCCACTCTGGAAAGGGCGCTTCGTCACCCAGATGAAGCAAAGGCCTTCCCGAGAAGTGGTTATCTTCACTTAACAAAGGAGAACTGGTTCCTCAAATGCAGAACGTACCCTTTTCAGTTTAGATCTCAGATTCAGGAGGGAACCCGGCTTCAGTAAGGCCACGCCCGCCGCGGGTGGAGCGGGAGCGCGCTCTGCGCCCGGGATCCCGGGCCAGCACCACGGTCAGCGCCCTGCCCGCGGCGCGCCCCGGCCACCCGAGCGCCGCCCCCGCGCCGCCGCCTGCAGATCGCCCTGCAGGGGACACGCCCCAAGGTCAAGTCGGGCCACGGCGCGGGTGCAGGTCTGAGGAGTAGAGCTGAGCCAGAGGGGAGGGCCGTGAGCTGCGGAAGACTTAACTCACGGCCTTGTAAGGCCTGCACTCATTTAGGGTATTGTGAAAAGTGACGGAGGAAGACGGAGTCCCTTTTACACCCCGACCCCCACAGCTCCCCGCCCCCGCAAATAAACACAACAGACCCCTTTACGCAGCAAAACAGAACGGCTGAGTTTAATGCTTCAAGTTTTCCATTTCCTTCCACAGGGTTTCGTTCTACAAATAACAAAATGAGGTAAACAATGTATGTACACATTATAAACAGCGTGTCAGTTTGCGGCAGCGGTAATGCAGATGATTGGAGAGCAGCTGCCGCGCGGTGGCTCGAGGTCAGCCGCCTGCGCCGCGAGCAGATTCGTCGTCCTGGGGAGAAGTCGCGGCTGTCGGAGAGGCGTCTAGAAGCACTTGCGGTGGACGATGGAGGGGCCGGCCTCGTCGTACTCCTGCTTGGTGATCCACATCTGCTGGAAGGTGGACAGCGAAGCCAGGATGGAGCCGCCGATCCACACGGAATACTTGCGCTCAGGCGGGGCGATGATCTGTAAGACAGTGAGGACTTGTCGGGTGCGCGGTCGCGGCCGGGGAGCCCCTCACAGGCCGGGGGTTGGGGGAGGGCGCCACCCACCTTGATCTTCATGGTGCTGGGGGCCAGGGCGGTGATCTCCTTCTGCATGCGGTCGGCGATGCCCGGGTACATGGTGGTGCCCCCAGACATGACGTTGTTGGCGTACAGGTCCTTCCTGATGTCGATGTCGCACTTCATGATACTGTTGTAGGTGGTCTCATGGATGCCCGCCGATTCCATGCCTGGGGGCCACGGAAGGGAGCGTGAGACAGAGGGCGGGAGGCCCCGGGGGCCCGCGGGGCTGGCACCGGCCGGATGGCGGGGGCGCGGGGCTCACCGATGAAGGAGGGCTGGAAGAGCGTCTCCGGGCAGCGGAAGCGCTCGTTGCCGATGGTGATGACCTGACCGTCGGGCAACTCGTAGCTCTTCTCCAGCGAGGAGGAGGAGGCGGCGGTGGCCATTTCGTTCTCGAAGTCCAGGGCCACGTAGCACAGCTTCTCCTTGATGTCACGCACGATCTCGCGCTCGGCTGCGGGGAGCGGGGCGGGAGAGGAGCCCTCAGCGCGGGGTCCCGGGGACAGCGCACGGTCTGCCGGCCCTCCCGCCTGGGGAGCCCGGGGCGCCGCGCACCTGTGGTCACGAAGGAGTAGCCACGCTCGGTGAGGATCTTCATCAGGTAGTCGGTGAGATCGCGGCCAGCCAGGTCCAGACGCATGATGGCGTGCGGCAGCGCGTAGCCCTCATAGATGGGCACATTGTGGGTGACGCCGTCGCCGGAGTCGAGCACAATACCTGCGCGAGGGTGGGGTCGGGGATGAGCGGCTGGGCCCTGCTAGGCGCTCGGGGAGGGGGGCGAGGCTCTCTGGAAGAGGGGCCAGGGGCTCCTGGGCTCTCACCGGTGGTACGGCCGGAGGCATAGAGGGACAGCACGGCCTGGATGGCCACGTACATGGCCGGAACGTTGAAGGTCTCAAACATGATCTGGGTCATCTTCTCGCGGTTAGCCTTGGGGTTGAGGGGGGCCTCAGTGAGCAGGGTGGGGTGCTCCTCGGGGGCCACGCGGAGCTCGTTGTAGAAGGTGTGGTGCCAGATCTTCTCCATGTCGTCCCAGTTGGTGATGATGCCGTGCTCAATGGGGTACTTGAGAGTCAGGATACCCCTCTTGCTCTGCGCCTCGTCGCCCACGTAGGAATCTTTCTGCCCCATGCCCACCATGACGCCCTGCGGAGCGGATATACCAAGCTCTCATCACCGGGGTTCCCAGTGGAGCGGGGCTAGGCCGCGTGGAGACCCGGCCCGGCTCCCTCCGGGAACTGGCAGCCTGACCTGGTGACGAGGGCGGCCCACGATGGACGGGAACACGGCCCTAGGGGCGTCATCGCCGGCGAAGCCGGCTTTCACCAGGCCGGAGCCATTGTCGCACACGAGGGCGGTGGTCTCGTCTTCGTCACACATGGTATCTGGTTTCTGCAAGGACGGGAAGGCCATGGAGACTCTCAGTGTTTCAGGGCAAGAGGCCTCGCTGGCCGGAGCGCCCTCCCTCCCCGGGGACCTGTGGACACCTCCGGCCTCCAGCCCCCAGCCCCCAGCGCGGCGCCATCCTGCGGGGGAAGCAATCGAAGCCGGGCCGGCGGAGCTTCGCTGCTGGGAGCTCTGCTGCGAGGAGACCACAGAGAGCGTTTCTCCACCTGGGAACTCAGGACACACGGTCCCAAGAGTTCTCTGCCTTCGCTGCAGGCGCCGCCCTCTCTGCCCCTCCCTGGCGTCGCATGGGGGTCAAGGTCCGCGAACCCTGATTGCTGGGCCACTGTGAGGGTGGAAGGAGACGCCGTGGAAAGGGCTTGGGCACTCCACCAAGGCACGAATGGCCTATTTTGGACCTCCATGACACTTCAGACTCACAGCCCAAGCGCCCTTGGGACTGATGGTGAGCGAGGGGAGTCCCTTCTACTGCCCTTTGCTTCTGTTGGGAAGGAACTCTGGGGAGGACTAAAGCAAAACCTTTCATCTACCTCGGCACTCGCTAAGTGTCAAGGAGAGCTGCCCCAAAGGCCTGGGAATAAGTCTGGAGATCTTTCCCAAGGATCGCTGCTTCCTGTCTCTTCTTTGGAGCACACCGCTCCGACTCCGGGTCGGAGGCGCGGCTCTCAGGACGCGGGGCGGGGGCTGATGCAGTGAGCGGGCGCGCTCTCCCCGGCGATCTCCGGGCTCCCGCGGTGGGGCCCGTCCTCCTGTCCCTACCCCGCCCCTGCCTACCTGGGCGGGTGGCTACACCTGCGGCTCTCCGGCTCCGGTCCCGGTCACCGTGGGAAGGAAGCGAGACTTCTCTGGGCGCTGTCCGCTGCGGTGGCCGCTCGTCCCCCTGCTCAGGTTTTATATAGCCCCGGGGCGCTCCCCTCGCGCCGCCCCGCAGGAATGTCGCTCCCCTTCTCGAGCCATATTTGGGTGTCGGGCACCAGAGCCCCCTCCCCCGACCGGTTCAAGGCCTGGGTCCCCGCCCGGGTCCCCTGCGCTGACCAAAGAAGGAGCGGTCTGGCCTGAGCCCAGGTAACACGGGCCGGGCCGTATATGGAGCGTCTGCCCGCCGGGCGGCCCCTCCCGACCCGGCCCAGTGGCCGGGCGGAGGGCCTGGGGTGCGGCGGGGGTCACGGAGTGTGCGGGGCGCGCCAGGGAGCCTGCGCCCCGGCTGCACCTGTCCGCAGCCGCCCCGCCCCCGGCCATTCGGCGCTCCGGAGCCTCGGGAAGGTGCACCCGCGTTTCACCTCTTCTTCGGGTTCTTTACCCCCTAACTCCTCAAGTGTGACTCCACCGAGGAGGACTCTATATCCTAGTGGGGGGCCCGAGAGGACCGGAGATGCAGTCACTGCCGGAGTCCCGGGCAGGGGAGGCAGGCGGTCCCTCCCCCCAGACTCCCAGCGAACTCGGTCTCTCCCCCTACCCCGAGCTCCCCGAATCCAGAGGGCTGACCCCGTCGGCCCCCACCCCCACCCACCGGAGAGGGTCACCAGCGGCCGGCGGGGCGCAGCTGTCGCGGGGACAACTGGCGGCGTGAGGAGAGGGTGGAGAGTCGGGGAGGAGGCGCTGAGCTCCAGGGACAGGCCCCGCAGCGGCTCCCGCAGCCTCTGGCGCTGAGCCAGGACCCCCAAAGCTGCCCGCCTCGGGGACGCGCTGTGGGCTCGGGAGCTCATGAAGGGAGTGAAGTTGAGTGAGTAACTGGCCGGCTCCGGAGTGTGACAGGCCGAGCTGAGCACCCTACTCCCGCATCCTTGCCGGGGCTCACCGACATCCCAGTCCTGGGGCGGGAAGGCAAGTGTCACAGCCCTAGGGTGGGAACTGAGAGGTGCTCTTACTAGGTGAGGCCTCACCCGTCCCTCCTCCCTGTAGAGAGGACAAGGGCATCGCGCTCTAGGATGGGCAAAACCTTTCCCTTCTGCAAAGGCTGAACAAACTCATCGTTATATTTAGAGGGTGATGCCCAGCCAAGGCCAGCTGATTCCCGATCCACCTTGGAGAGTCACCGTCCACCAGAGCTTGCCGAGTGGTTCTATTTATACCGCTGATACACTGGGATCTGTCTTTCTAATTTTCTAGTAGGATTTGGATGTACTTATGGTAAAGGTGGAGTAGGGGTCAGAGGAGGTTATTAAGTTGGTGCTTCTCACTGTTTTTTCCCCTGGGGGGAACAGTTCTAACCTTGCTGTGGAAAGTACAAGGAGGAAGAGTTTTCTGCAATGAACTCAGGGACATGCTTTAAGGGGTACATCACTGATGTGGTATGAGCCAGAATGGAACCACTCATTTCTCTGATGTGCTCAAGTGTTCCCAGAATAGGAACTTGGTGGTGGAACTCAGCAACTGGGACAGGTGTGGGTCCTCGAAGAGGGATATAAAAGCACATACGAAACCCTCCTTCCCAGACGCACACCACTGCAGGCCTTCCTAAAAATGACCAAAGTCAATTACAAATTCGGGAGTTAGTACGGGGCCTCTGTAGTGTGTATAAAGCCAGTGTGCCTTCATATTCAGCCTTTTAAATTAGAGAATGAATGAATGAGTAATGGACAGAACTACATTTCAATACCTTGTGTTCTGCTGTGGCAGTCTGACATGGAGACCCTAGAAAAAAAGAACCTGGCAAATGCACTCTGTGTGCAGTGTGAGGGGAATAGCTTCAGTTTTGGTCTTAAAGGTAGAAGTATGCTGCCACTGACTGAATGCCTCAGAACTTGGTGACATCTTAAACGGGAAGGAGGTTGTAGTTTTCAAAACTCTTGCTCAGGGCAACACTTCTCAGTGCAAGCTTTTGTAAGCTCAGGATCTATTAGATTCAAACACATGAAAAGCTATGAATCAAGCTTTTGTAAGCTCAGAGTCTGTTAAGAGTCAAACACACATGAAAAGCTATGAATCAAGCACTCACAAGCTCACAGAGACCTGATGGTACTGCAAACCCTGGGGAGGTGGGCCCTAAGAACACCAGCTGGCATCTCTGCCCTCTGCCCTGGGTCAGGCTGGTTGAAATAGTCCTGGAGGGCCACTGCGGGGTGGTTGAACTCTCATTGGCTCAGGAATGGCCCGAAGAGCAGGTGGAAGGCAGTCTCCATACATGTACGCTCTGGGGATCACCCCAGTGCCTTGCGTCTGAGTAAGCAGGTCACTGCCTGCACAGCCTTTTGAGAGTGACCCTGGAAAGGTCAGCCATGCAAGCTATGCTCAAAGGAGAACTCCTGCTTCTAAGTTTGCAGGGGCAGCCGCAGCTCGATCATCTGGCAGGCCCGTCTGCCACAGCACAGGGGATGTGCTCACATCCCCTCAGCCGCGTCCCTCACCTCCTCTCACGTTTGTGGATCCCAGCCTTGTGCTGTTGGTCTCTGACCTATTTAGACATGAACTTTTAAAATGCTTTGTATGTTTTCATATTGTTCCAGTAATCCTGTAACTGTCTGGAGGTACGTGAGACAGTACTGGTTACACTAGCTTTAAACATAAGAAAACCAAGGTCCAAGGAGCTAGACATGTACTGGGTACCTTACTGCTGGGAACACGCAGGGGCTTGGAAGACTCTCCCTTCCCTAGGAGTGGTCGGGCTACCTTCTGTCTCCCTCTAAACTTGTTCAACACTTGGTATGTTCTGGAACTTAACAGATCCTCAAGGGATCTTCTTCAAGGAAGGGCCAAAGACATCTTCAAGTCACGGCTTCACACATGGCCATCCTGTCATCTCAAAAAAAGAATGGGGGGGGGGCTGCCTGGCAACACAAAGTCAGAAACAGTCCAGCAACCAAGTGGGTAAAGGGAAAAACCCAAATTTGCTGTCCTCCTAAGCCACACCTCTAAAAATGTGCAGGCAACTGCAGCAATCAGGAAGAGAGGACCTCAATCTTCTACTGGTGGCTTTCTCAGCCCAAGACTTGTTCTGCTTGGTCATCTCTAAGGGACTCATGACTCCACCGGAGCCATTCCTGCCCCTTCCCTCTACTTTCCGCTTCTCCCCTTACCACTTCCCACGTCAGCTGTCATGAAATCAGTTAAAAAGTTTTCCTTCAGTAAAGCCCATTTGAGTGTACCTGTCCTCTGATGGGCTATGTGACCTGGGGCAGGTGGCTTCCAGAGACAATCAGCCTTCTCAACTGAGGATGCCACCTACTCTTTAAGACTGACTTGAAGGTTGAAACTAGGTAAGTGCATGGAATACACACACAAAAAACAATGGTACACTATCTTTCTTCTAAGAGGGTTTGGAGGCGGTGAGAGGGATGAGGTGTTAAGAGTGAGCAAAGGACACTAAAAACCATTACAACTGTTCACTGAGCACTTAGACAGGAAAAGTCAATGCATTCTAAATATATCTGGAGTGCACAAACATTTTTGTACAGAGATTTATTCCAGTATTTATTTAAAATGGTAAAAAATAAACAAACCAACCCAAGACCAATAACCCAGTGTTTTAAGACTGTTGAGAAGAGAGACAGAGATCTGTTAAATAAATTATAATACAGCCATATGGTAAAGTGTCAGGCAGTCATTAAAAAAAAATCTATCTTGAGGAATATTGAAGACATGCATTCTTGAAGGAGGGAAAGTTAGTTCCCAGGAGGTTAAAAGAATCTTAGATATTACAATGATTTGTGGCTCCAAAGGCTGTGGTACATAAAAAAGATACACAATATACCTGTGGTATAAATTTTCATGGAGGTGGGAGTGAAGGGAAAAAAGTGACTAAAGAAAATTGTCTTTAAAAGTTTCCTTAGGAGGAATGATAATGAAAAAGAAGGTTGAGAAATACTGGACTAAAGATACATAAAACTGCTCATAATCAGTCAGTTCAGTTGCTCAGTCGTGTCCGATTCTTTACGACCCCATGGACCACAGCACGTCAGGCCTCCCTGTCCATCACTAACTCCCGGAGTTTACTCAAACTCATCTCCATGGAGTCGGTGATGCCATCCAACCATCTCATCCTCTGTCGTCCCCTTCTCCCACCTTCAATCTTTCCCAGCATTAGGGTCTTTCCAAATGAGTCAGCTCTTCACATCAGGTGGCCAAAGTATCGGAGTTTCAGCTTCAGCATCAGTCCTTCCAATGAATATTTAGGACTGATTTCCTTTAGGATGGACTGGTTGGATCTCCTTGCTGTCCAAGGGACTCTCAAGAGTCATCTCCAACACCACAGTTCAAAAGCATCAGTTCTTCGGTGCTCAGCTTTCTTTAAAGACCAACTCTCATATCCATACATGACTACTGGAAAAACCATAGCCTTGATGAGACGGACCTTTGTTGGCAAAATAATGTCTCTGCTTTTTAGTATGCTGTCTTGGTTGGTCATAATACCTCACATCAAAATACATAGGTTATAAAATTGTGATACATGTACAATCTAGGACTATTTCAAAATGGTAACTGAAGTTATTTCTGGCTAGTGGGATTACAGGGGTTTATTTTCCTCCATACATTTTTAAGAGGTTTCACATTTCCTACGGTATTTTTTAACTTTCAGAATTACATAAGTCTATGTAAAAAATATACTTTGGTATTCAATGAGTTAAGTTTACATAAGAATATAGACAGCTGTTTTCTCCAGAAGTATTCCTTGAATAAACTGTCCAGGAAAAGGTAGGTGGATTACACTGATACTTCTGTAGTTATCAAATATACCCATGCATGGGGAGAAAGGCTAAGATCATCACAGTGTGGCTCTCCTCCAGGTCTAGTTACGTGGAGGACTGTGCCACACACCCTAATTCCCCCAGACAGCCCCTCAGTACTTGGAGGGTGATGGATGATTCAAGAAAAGTATGATTCAGACTCCAAAGATAAAAAGAAACACAATCCAATTTCTAAAAAATGTTCTTCAAAAACAAAATCCCCAAACAATGGGCATCAGTATCAGTCGCCTTCTACCTCACCAAGAATTCCAGCATGTCTCTTGCTGTGATTCTCAAATTCTGTCTTAATCCTTGACACATTCACAAATTCCTAAAACAGGAGAACACACAAGGCCTGCTCCTCACAATCAAACCCACAACCTTGTTGTTTGACTGGGGCCAAAAGCTGTGAGTTTCTGAGTAGCATTCAAAGACAGGAGCAAAGAAAACCTTTTCCAAGTCAGAACCATTTCAGTCTCCTTAATAAACACGCTCACCTTTATAGTACTTTCATAATTTATCATTATCAACTACTCAGTTTGTAAAAGAATCAGTTATTTTCTGAGAAAACTATGTTGTGGAAATTTTTTAAAATTTAGAAGAAAAAAAGTACTCAATATCTTTAGGCTTTAATTACGCTATTACCGTTAAAATGTTTGTTTTTTAAAAGCCCCAACCATCTTAGAGCTATGGCCATCCCTAACAGACAGAGGTGGCAGAGCCTCTTTCTCTGTGAAAATGAGACAATCAGCCGTCATGCCGTGAGAGCAGCACTTCACCCCGTGGTCAGCGGGCCAGGGTCACAGTCACTGCCTCCCCTCACACGGGGTAACTGGGTTTGTGGCACTCAAGGAGGCGGCACGGTCCTGGGTCCCCAGAGCACAGTGTCACATGACAGGATCTCACGGGTAAGAACTAAGTCCCTCTGAAACCAACATCCTTTAACACAAGAATCCAACCATTTCTTATGCCCTCTGAAACCTCTCTCCCCCTGACCTCACGCTGCCTCACCACGGCAATGCAGGCAGAGGCCAGGGGCCGGGCAGGCCCTTCCTGCCCTCTGGTTAGCACTGCGAGTGGCTCAGAGGCACCCTCTGCAGCCTGCAGTGGGGCCCACATGAGGGCTGAGCTCTGCGAAGCCAGAACCGGACTCTCTGCACCACATTTAACTCCTGACCTTTTCAGCTGCTGGAGCAAGTTGTATAGTGAGTACTCAACTGGGCCAAAGCCTGAATACGCCAGCAACTCCGTCTTTATTTAAAGACAGATTAAAAACTGCACGATGACATTGGCCAGGACAAAGAAGCTTTGAGAACAACTACTTTTCAGTTAAATCAGTTGCCATATTAAGAAAACCTATAAAGGTTTCTATAAAGGTTTCACCCCTTACATTAGCTAGACAGACTGAGGTGAAGCTGGAATTCAGTGTAAATCATTGTGAAATGCATGAAGCTGACTGAATAGGTTGTGGTGGTTTAATTGCTAAGCCATATCGGATGCTTTGCGACCTTACGGACTGTAGCCCGCCAGGCTCCTGTGTCCATGGGATTTCCCAGGCAAGAATACTAGAAGGCCACATGAATATGCTTTATTCACCAAAATATATTTATTAATACTCTATTATTCATGTGGAAAAAACTGACATTTCCCAATGAAGTAAAGTTATCAAGCTCACACTGAATTGCCCCACTCTGTCTGTTTCATAAGTTAGCAAATTGTGACACTTATCCCACTAGACATTCTGCTCCCAGCCCTAATCAAAATCAAAACAAAAATTCCAGACACTTTCCAGTACGTACCATCTATGATTCACAGCAATTTCAGAGACGACTTAGTGCAATCTTGCTGTTTTTAGAGTTATAGAACTAAAGCCTAGAAGTGGTCTTTGCATACAAGAAGCTAGAACCAGGACCCTGGATGGAGTGAGATAAAAAGGAACGGTAGTAGGTATGAAAACTGATAAACCTCGATGGAAAAGAGGAAGAAAAAACAATATCATGTAACTGAATACCAAAAGTATAGTCATACAACTATTTTGTAGTAGCTTACAAATAAAGTATAAAAAAGTCAGAAATATGTGATATAAAACTGTACAAACTTCTAGATGTTTAAGGTCCAAACTTTTTATAAGGACACACTTATACAAATTTTTAGGAAAAACGACCATTTTTATAAACAGTCACATTTGTCCCTGGACATAGTATTCATAATTGGCTTTCAAAACAAACTCAAAGTAAGGGCTGGACTTCAAACTTCCCAGCTGGTCAGCCTGCAGCAGCTCCTTCACCTCGGGGAGGTACTCGCTGAGCTGAATGCCTAAAAACACAAACACAGAAAGTTGGTGGGTTTTTTTTTTTTAATTTTCACATAATTCTCAAATGAATCAAGATGACGGATGATAGAAACACCTGTGCTTCTATTTAAAATATAACGTCACTCTGCTATTGGAAAATACTCTGTTCTAAATTCCTTCCATCTGCCAAGCATACTTATAGGCCTGACAATATGACATTCTTCACTTAGTAGGGGCTACATGACTGTTCTACATATTCAGGCTACATGTTTGACTCTAGTGGTCAAAAGAGCCATCAAAACAGCCACTCCATTTAAAGTCTTTATGACAATCTGCAATATTTTCATTTTTCTCCATAGCTTAAGCCATTCCTTCAGGGTGGAAGTTTTAAGTTAATAATCACTTGAAAACAAGTATTTCAAGACCAAGCAAACAGTACTCTAAGCAGCTATACAGTAAAAGTAGTAGAAGGCATCAGTGAAAGATTGCTTATAAACCAGCTGCAAAATTTACAAGACAGGAATCCTGAATTATCAAGGAAGACAAAGTTATGCCACATCCTCTTTAAAGACTTTCAGACATTTATCTGTCCCCCAGATCAAAGACCCACTGTTTTACCTGGATGGGTGGTCTACCCACACTCCAGAAATGCCTGAGTGCAGAGGCGCTTATTTGAGAACTGGTTTTTAATGTTTTTTTCCTAGGGTGATTGGTTCACTTAATTTTTTAAAAATTAATTTCCAGTCAACTTTGGTAATATATATTTTCCTTGACTTTGATCAGCTTTATTTTGTATTTCAAGTTTATTTTTGAAAAGACATAAAATTCTTTAAAAATTAAAAAAAAAAAAAAAAAAGAAAAACAAGTATTTCCAACAATTCTGTATTCTCCTATTCAGGAAATAATCTAGTAGAACACTGCCATGAATGCTATCTGCAGCATCTCCTAACACACTGACAGTTTCTCTCTGAGATTAGAAGCAGGAAACCATGCCTTCGTCAGTCCTCGATGAGGCTGGAAAGCCAACAAGCATCTGTGTAGTTACATAACAGTATATACAATTTTCTCATTTGATAAATAAAGGAAATTGGAAAAAACATTTTAAATTAATAAGGTAATATTTTATAACCTGTCATATTACCACAAGCTTCTCAAAATCAAATACTGTTTATTTTTAACATCATCTAAGTGCATAGTGCCATTTTTGGTACTTAGTATACAATAAAAATCTTATGATAAATGTTATGACACTTAATCTGCAATTTTATCATTCATTACAATCAACACACTGTCAATAAAGACTTTTTCTCTGCGAAACAGTATTACACTTGTGAAAATATCAATTTCCTAAAGATCAATTCTCTTAAAAACTTAGGACCCCATTCTAAGTGGGAAGTATTCCATTGGCTCTAGGTGATGGCCACCAGGTTAATATTTCAGTCTAGTGTAGCAAATCTTTGGATTTTTAAGAGAAGTAAGAAAACAAGACATTAAAAAAAATTTATTTATTTCAATTGGAGGCTAATTACTTTACAATATTGTGGTGGTTTTTGCCATACACTGACATGAATCAGCCATGGGTTTACATGTGTCCCCCATCCTGATCCCCCCTCCCACCTCCCTCCCCATCCCATCCCATCCTTCTGGGTCATCCCAGTGCACCAGCCCTGAGCACCCTGTCTCATACATCCAACCTGGACTGGCAATCTATTTCACATATGACAATATACATGTTTCAATGCTATTCTCTCAGATCATCCCACCCTTGCCCTCTCCCACAGAGTCTAAAAGTCTGTTCTTTGCATCTGTGTCTCTTTTGCTGTCTCGCAATAGGGTCATTGTTACCATCTTTCTAAATTCCATATATATGCATTAGTATATTGTATTGGTTTTTTTCTTTCTGACTTACTTCATTCTGTGTAATAGGCTCCAGTTTCATCCACCTCATTAGAACTCATTCAAATGCATTCTTTTTAATAGCTGAGTAATATTCCATCCTGTATATGTACCATAGCTTTCTTATCCATTCCTCTGTTGATGGACATCTAGGTTGCTTCCATGTCCTGGCTATTATAAACAGTGCTGCAATGAACATTGGGGTACATGTGTCTCTTTCAGATCTGGTTTCCTTGGTGTGTATGCCCAGAAGTGGGATTGCTGGGTCATATGGCAGTTCTATTTCCAGTTTTTTAAGGAATCTCCACACTGTTCTCCATGGTGGCTGTACTAGTTTGCATTCCCACCAACAGTGTAAGAGGGTTCCCTTTTCTCCACACCCTCTCCAGCATTTGTTGTTTGTAGACCTTTTGATAGCAGCCATTCTGACCAGCGTGAGATGTAGGTACCTCATTGTGGTTTTGATTTGCATTTCTCTGATAATGAGTGATCTTAAGCATCTTTTCATGTGTTTGTTAGCCATCTGTATGTCTTCTTTGGAGAAATGTCTGTTCAGTTCTTTGGCCCATTTTTTGATTGGGTCATTTATTTTTCTGGTATTGAGCTTCAGGAGTTGCTTGTATATTTTTGAGATTAATCCTTTGTCAGTTGCTTCATTTGCTATTATTTTCACCCATTCTGAAGGCTGTCTTTTCACCTTGCTTATAGTTTCCTTCATTGTGCAAAAGCTTTTAAGTTCAATTAGGTCCCATTTGTTTATTTTTGCTTTTATTTCCAATATTCTGGGAGGTGGGTCATAGAGGATCCTGCTGTGACTTATGTCAGAGAGTGTTTTGCCTATGTTTTCCTCTAGGAGTTTTATAGTTTCTGGTCTTACATTTAGATCTTTAATCCATTTGGAGTTTATTTTTGTGTGTGGTGTTAGAAAGTGTTCTAGTTTCATTCTTTTACAAGTGGTTGACCAGTTTTCCCAGCACCACTTGTTAAAGAGATTGTCTTTTCTCCATTGTATATTCCTGCCTCGTTTGTCAAAGATAAGGTGTCCATAGGTGCATGGATTTATCTATTGAGTTTTCTATTTTGTTCCATTAATCTATATTTCTGTCTTGTGTCAGTACCATACTGTCTTGATGACTGTGGCTTTGTAGTAGAGCCTGAAGTCAGGCAAGTTAATTCCTCCAGTTCCATTCTTCTTTCTCAAGATTGCTTTGGCTATTTGAGGTCTTTCGTATTTCCATACAAATTGTGAAATTATTTGTTCTAGTTCTCTGAAAAATATTGGTAACTTAATAGGGATTGCATTGAATCTATAGGTTGCTTTGGGTAGTATACTCATTTTCACTATATTGATTCTTCCAATCTGTGAACATGGTATATTTCTCTATCTATTTGTGTCCTCTTTGATTTCTTTCATCAGTGTTTTATAGTTTTCTATATATAGGTCTTTTGTGTCTTTAGGTAGATTTATTCCTAAGTATTTTATTATTTTCATTGCAATGGTGAATAGAATTGTTTCCTTAAAATCTCTTTCTGTTCTCTCATAGAAAATAAGCCTTTTGTAAGAGCTCTTGTCAATTATTAAATGCCAGAGACTAATTAGGAAAGATGTTAAATTCCATGCAATGACACACATTTTTTTTCCTCTATGGCAACCTACTCCAGTATTCTTGCCTGGAAAATCCCATGGATGGAGCAGCCTGGCAGGGTCCATGGGGTCGCAAAGAGTCGAATATGACTGAGTGACTTCACTCACTATAATATACTTTAAAACTGAAAAGCATATTAAGGAAGCATATAAATATTTAAAAAAAACAAAAACAAAAACTGAATAGCTCCAGGTGGGTAACTTAAAAATATCTACAGCCTAAATTCATCCCACAAGCTGAAGTAATTGTTAGGCTGCCTAAGTCTATGAAATATAATGGAAGCTATCTATATCTACCTTCAGAATCTGCCCTTTAAAAACATTTACTCTTGTAAATGTAAATAATATGGAAGTCATATTATTAAAAAGATTCCAAAGATAAATGCCTTTGGCTTGGTATTGTTTTATATACATATAATAAATATATATTATTACATATATTATATCATTATGTAATACATATAATAGTTTCCACTTGGTTTGTCCTTTGGTCAAAACTTAATAATCCTTTTTGTAAAATTATAGGTTTTTATTCATTTTCAATCTACAATATATAATCTAAAGATAGCAGAAACTGCAAGGTGAACTTTAAATATTACCATATACTTAATTAGCCACAATTCGGTTCAGTGGCAACTTTACAAGAACTAACTTCATGGAAAGCATCAGATTTGGATCCAAATGAATCTCTTTGACAGCACAAAGAAATCAACCATATCCAGTTATTTCTTCAATTCCAAATATAGAAAAGAGAAAGCTTAGGACATATATTTTAACTGTCTGAATTTCAAGTATTTTTAAGCAAAAGATATTTTCTTTTGTTATCTCCATTATTTAATTTAAAATTTTTATTTTTTGACAATGAAATGGCTTAACTGCCTTTGTGTTATTTATTCATCTTTGAAAATAAAAGTGTTCATTAAACCTAACTGTCAATGTGGGGTAGTCAAGAGTCTATTTTTCATAAATAAACCTCCAGGTCAGTACTGAGGTCAACAGTTTGATCCAGAGTGAAACTTGTGGCATGTAAGCACCAAGAATTTGCTGCTCTTTCACCTCACTCACATGTTGGCTGGTGTGGTGAGCTCCGCGGTTCTCCTCTGAGGCCCTCGTCATTTCAGTTAAACCAGGGATTCTCAATCAGAGGACCGCAGCGTGGAATCTACTACAGAAGAACTGCGGATGTGAATCTGTAAAATAATTCTAGCCTTTCAAAGAACAACAGTTTAATGAGTGACTACTATGTACCAGGCACTGGGCTGGGCATGTCTTATACAGATCAAATAATGTGTCCTGCAGACGTAGGTATGGAACATTTCCAACTATATGTAAATGTCAGCATCGTGAATAAAATTCACATCCATCTAGAAGGGCTGCTAAGTTTACAATAGTTTCTGTCATTGTGTACTTTTTTCCAGGTGGTTTTGAAGAGAATGTCCTTATATCTTAAAAGATTAGTAAATATTACATTAGCCTATTTTGCACATTGCCTGGATTTAACATCATCTGTTTTGATTGAATAATTCTATAATAAATGAGCTATACTTGTCTTTGTGTATAAAATGCACAATATCTCTCACCTCTAGTCTAATATTCTCCATATATTAGTTATATGAAAGGAAGTAAAAGTTAAGTGTCCTCTACTTCATCTCCCTTCATAACAAACATTTAACCATAAAAGCCTCTTTACTTATTTGGATCTTGATCAGGAAATAGAAGTTTTGTTTTCTGTCTCAGGTATAAAACATATACCAAAGATACTCCCTTCTTGTTTTTTATTTTGTCCTTAAAACTAATTTTAATATCCAAAATGAATTGGTAGAATATTTTGTGGTTTGTTCTTAAGCATGGTATGGCCAGTTTAGTGTGGGACACACCAAAAAAACTGCATTTCAGATTTTCAACCTTCACAAGAGTTAACTGGCGAAGCAGATGACAACTCTACCATGACACAGCTCCCTCCCTTTATTTTAAACAAATCTAAGTACAATACCATTTAATTTTAACCTTCTGATATTTGATATCTGGGCAAATCTCCATCACTCTAAGACTTCAAACCAAGGAGTGACACTGTAATTTCCAATATTAACCAACCACTTACCATCTTTTAAAAGTTTCTGTAAGATTTTCACAAATATACTGTCTTTAGATACTTCAATTGGATCATCTTTACCATCCGAACTGGACCAGCTAGAAAACAAAACCACTGTGAGGAGAAAATGAAACCACGGCCATAATCTGAAATAAATGACTTGTTTGCTGTTGCGGATTTGTTTTGATATTTGTAGTGGGCTTCCCTGGTGACTTAGAGGTAAAGAATCTGCCTCCAGTGCAGGATACTTTGGTCCAGTCCCTGGGTTGGTAAGATGCCCTGGAGAAGGAAATGGCTACCCACTCCAGTATTCTTGCCTGGGAAACCCCATGGACAGAGGAGCTTGGTGAGCTACAGTCCATGGGGTTGCAAAAGAGTCAGACACAACTTAGCGACTAAACAACAACAGCAACAACAGGGGTAAAGAATCTTGAATTTTGTGACACTATTGAAAACTGCTTAAATAAAGGAGCTTCAAATTAGATATACCCAGTCTCTAGATATACCCAGAGTCTCTATATTAGATATAAGATGCTACAGCCAGGTAGCATATATTTAATGTCCAAACCAAGTAGTAAGGTATTTTCCCCAAGAAAATTTTGTAAGTAAGTAACAAACCTAGTAATGACCCCAAAGTATGACTTTTCAGAGCACAGGCAATAGTTTACACATAGTTTAAATATATTATAATATATTCTGTTTTTTATAAAATGGCAAGCAGTGTCTGATGTAACCTAAATTTTCTTTATCTGGTTGAGATTATCTGCTACTGAAATACAAACCCACAGAACCATGCTCTATAGTATTCAATGGCTACATCCCTCACACTTTGAAGCCAAGACAAGGAATTCCAGTCAAATGACATAGTAAGCTTTTTACAACTGGGAAGGAGAACCCAACAGGCAGAGCTAGATGCTTCAGAGGATGACCTTCAAGACCATATCTGACAACAATTTAAACTATCTATGAGTGATCACAGGAAGAAATGCTTTAGTAAAAATAGTTCCACTTCAATTTCTCAAAGCCACAAGAAAAAGGAAAACTGAGTAGAGAAGGCCTTTAGCACTCAAGTCATGCTCTCTTTAAAATTCTTTTCTGGGCCAAACATTTTTTTAAAAAAAGCATGGACTTCCCCTGGCGGTCCAGTAGTTAAAATTCCACACTTTCACTGCAGGGAGCGTGGGTTTGAGTCCTGCTTGGGGAACTAAGATGCTGTATCCTGTGCAGTGTGGCCGAAATTTTTAAAAAAATTCTTTCCCTGGGAGAAATCCATCTCTACAACTGATTACTCTCAGTCTCTAATTGCCAATGAATCTTACCACCACCATTCCAGTGGACAGAACACCTTCTCTGCAGGGAGATTACAGTGAAAAAGAGGTCTCAGTAACTTAGAAGACAATATTGATTCTCAAACTGTACTAATCTCTTATTTTAAAAAAAAGTAGCCTCAAGTCTTCCTATGAAGAACTAGCCCAATTACTGAGAAAATAAGGAACATATATATATTTCTGTGCAAATTGACAGTGCAAAATTTAAAATCAAAAGTAGAGAATCATTACTCCAGTGGTCTTAAATCCTTAAGCAATTCCTTAATTATTGAATACAAAAAATTAGGATTGCTAATGAAACTATTAACATTTTCATAATAAATTTTACCATACAGTTAGGTTACAAAATGATTTGATGCATGATATCACAGTCCTTTCCTAAAATCATGTCTTAGATTCACACTATGGGAACTTACTTATCTCTCTGAAGAGCTTTGCAAAGGATTTCCAGTTTTAGATCATTTATATTTACATCTTCCTCCTTCACAGCAAAACAAAAAAAATCCTCATTAAATCCTGATTTTAAAAAATACATGCTTAAATTTTAGTTATGTCAGCTCCTAATACTATATAAATATTATTAAGCTTTACTTTATAATTTTAAGAGTTTCCCTGGTAGCTCAGCTGGTAAAGAATTGCCTGCAATTCAGGATATCCCAGTTCGATACCTGGGTCAGGAAGATCCCTGGGAGAAGGGAACAGCTACTCACTGCACTATTCTTGCCAGAAGAATTCCATGGAGAGAGGAACCTGGCAAATTTCCCTTTCTGTAAGATGTTAAAGCTGACTCAGGAGAGTAAGACTATCAATAATTTTATGTGAAATTGTTTCTGATTATTCTGAGATAACCTGATTTTATCAGGAAGCATGAGAGAGTCAAGATTTTAAACAGAGTAACATAAAAATCAACATATTATGTCTTTATAATCTACCAAACTACTCACAGCTGCAGGGCTTACTATTTACCCTACAAAATTATCATTACCATCTTTTTTTTCAAAGCAGGCTGAGAAACAGCTTCTCTTAGGGTAAGTACTATGAAGAATAAATTGACAAAGTAGATTATCAGTTTGAGAAACTAACAATGACTTATTAAATACAAAAGAAAAAATGTCAGGACCTTGAAAAGCAGTTTTTATTTTTGCAGAGAAAAAGATACCTGGAAATGTGTGAAAATTATCAGGCGGTGAGCTCTTCTGACAGCTTTTCTAAAGACTTTTATGTACTCCAAGAGTTACAGGTAGCTGAACCAGGTAGTCTTTTAAAATTAAGACATTTTCAAGATGTACTCAGTTCTTCAGAAAACTATACACAAATTGTGATCCTTACCTGAGATTATCAAGTGACTTTACATACCTCATCAATATATTCCAGCAAGTCCAAAGCCTTCTTGAAATCATACTCATTAGCTCTTCTGTTTTCTTCACAGATATACAGCTGTAGCAAGTTAAAACAAAGGGAGAATTATTGTAACATCCTATAAATAAGACTAGAGAGATTTACAGAGAAGTTACCACATTTACAGGTATCTTTATAGAAAAGAACAGTGGCACATTTGGAAATTAAACTCCATCTACCTCACAACAAACTGTCTTTTAAAATACACCTATGTTCATTCAGTAATTAACTTGTATAAGTTGGTGTATATATAGCTTTAAAATATCAGTAAATTGCTCTTGCATTTTTAAAGTTGGTGATAATGCTTTTGAAATGTCCTCATTCAATAGTTTTTTGAACACTGAGACTGATGAGAAAGCATGCAGTTGGTCCACAGTTTACTCAGAAGACAAGAAAACACACCAACATGTTACCAACAGTTATCCCTTGCTAGTTAGATCACAGCTAACTATACAATCACTAATGTCCTGTTCACATCATAAATGTCCTACTAATAACACTGCTTTTTAAAATACTGCACAAAAGCCTTTAACAGCAAGACAATATTCAAACCATTTCAGAAAAAAAGCTACCCACTTGTCATTGTGTTACAATACTTTAAACAATATTTTATTTGTTTCTGAACCTTTCTTCCCCAGTGTCAACATCTTTGAAATTGGGATGCAGTACTAAAATTGATAATGTATCAGAGTAAAGCTGGTAAAACTTTTTTCCATCCTAACAGTATATAAAACAATGGTGTTACAGGCAACAGTTCCTCAGGTTTTTAAATTAGATATGATCTATCAGGAGAAGCTGCTGTGAGCTCAATGTGAGCTCAATAGGAAATCTGTTATTAATACTAACAATGGCTACAATACGAAAGTTTTTGAATTGCTTGCTTCCTTAGTAACATAATTAGCTCTTACATTTGAAATACTTTCTTGAAAGGAAAAGAGAGAAGAAGAATTAAGGGTGCAGCTGTATGCAATAAAACTGTCTTATTCTGGGCTGCAGCCCCTAATCTAGCTACGTCCTCAGGAGCCTGCTATGCTGCAGAGCAACGATGCGGATGGCACTTAGAAGCTGTGCAAATCCAGTTCCTAAAACCATCCTTCTTTTAAAGAACAGGAACTATATCTCTTCGTACATGTCTGTCTTGTGCTAGAAAAGCACAATAGAAGCAACGTCTTCTGGCCACCTGGACAAGCATCTTGAAGAACAGACAGAGAGCTGCTGGGGGCTGACCCTCCGCCTTCTGTTAACGGGCGTCCTGCTCCTAAGCAGCGCTGACACCTGACTCCAGAGGACAGTGACCAGGAGAACAGGAAATGGAGATGTCTACTCTGAGAGACTGTACTAAGGGGCCACGGAAACACAGGCTGCTCTGAGACTAAGACGGTGTAGGACTGTGAAAAGCTCATACGCCAATGAGTTGTGATGCGGTCAGCACAGGCATGGCACTGAGACTCAGCTGTTTCTCGGCTAGCAGCTGTTCAGGCAGTGTCTCCTGGTGCAGCAGAAAGCGCTCTTGCTCAGCCATTTCTAGAAGACAACACAGGGAGAGATATGAACATTCACTTTTGCTCTGTCATCAACATAAATTTAAAAAGAAAAAGGAACAGCTCTGAAGGTAATCCCATCACTATTCAACGATCTGAGAATATTATTAATTCTGCTTATTCTTGATCCCTATGTTACAAATACTCATGGTCTTATCCAAGTCATATGGATTGTCCCAGCAACCAGAAATATCAGGGAGAGAAGAGCTAAGAAAACAAACCTGATCGAAGCAACTGCAGAGCAGATGGCAATTTCAGAGACAGAAGCCCCCCAAACTTGAAGTGTCTGTTTTAAGGTTGCTCTTGTAAAGTACCTCTTTTTACCTTATGAGAGTGTCTCGAATAATCTCATTCACTAAGGGACATGATGAGAACTTTCCAGGAGAACACCACCCAGAGGACTGCACCAATCCTATTACCCAGCAATGGTTATTTATCTCCATATGATGAGGTAACAGGGCCTTGGGTCTGCATAAACCATCATGACCTGGCTTCACCCATGAGAACAAGCTGGGTTGCAGGAAAAAAGGGCTGAGAACTGTTTGCTAACAGCAGTTACAGCAAAATGGAATGACTAAAGCACAGATATGCTCATTTAAATACTGGCATCATTCCATATGATCCCAATCTTGTAAAAACTAAATGGAACTGTTTTGTGGAATTTCCATACCTAAGAAAACAGACTGGAAGGATACAGAAAAAAGTCACAGTAGTTATCTCTAGGGTAGAGGGATTATATTATTCTATTATTTTCTTGTTGTTATTCTTCTATACTTTACAAATTTCCATAAGGAAATTTTTATATAACCAATATAAAGTTATCTTTTAAAAATCTATTCCCTTCAACTAGATATAATGTGATAATAGTCTGCAGGAAATTATTGAGGCTTGAAAATACTCTCATTGTACTAAGAAAGCAAAAACTAGGAAGCGATCAGATGCAAAACAATAGCCAGATGTAAGCAGGAAAAACAGAAGCAAAACCTCGTGTTAAAATGTTTTGACTAGGGACTTCCCTGCTGGTCCAGGGGTTGGGAGTCCACCTGTTAATGCAGGGGACATGGGTTTGATCCTTGGTCCAGGATTCCACATGCTGCAGGGCAGCTGGGCCCGTGCACCATGACTGCTAGAACCTGCATACCCTAGAGCCCGTGCTTCACAAGAGATGCTTCCATAATGAGGAGCCTGGGCACCGCAATTAGAGAGTAGCTCCCACTCACTGCAACTAGAGGAAGCTTGCATGCAGCAACAAAGACCCAGCACAGCCAAAAATAATAAAAATAAATTAAAAAAGATTTTTTAATATTTTGATTAACATGCTCTCTCTCTGACAGACAGGTTAAAATATGGCTCCCCCTGCAGACTACTAACCAGCCTTGCAAAACATATACACACTTCTCTAGAACAACAGGCACCATTAGCATTTAAAAATAAAAGACAGTGAAAAATAATTTCAGTAATAAAAGTTAAATGCTAATCCTATGATTTGAGTACTCAATTTTACAAAAAGTAGAACTTTTTCTCAAGGAACACCCAGTGTCTCTGATTGTTAGAACTACGCATTTTGTAGTGTACCCTGGGTCACTACTATGGGCTTTCCTCGTAGCTCAGTTGGTAAAGAACCTGCCTGCAATGTGGGAGACCTGGGTTCAATTCCTGGGTTGGGAAAATCCCCTGGAGAAGGGAACGACTACCCACTCCAGTATTCTGGCCTGGAGAATTCCATGGACTCTATAGTCCATGGGGTCGCAAGGAGTCGACACAACTGAGCAACTTTCACTTTCACTTTCTTTGCGGGTCACAAAGCTAGTCAGTTGGAAAAAACATGTAAAACAAGATTGGTCTAATTTCTGTTCAGATTCCTTCCACTACATCTACTCCTTGGAGGAAGAAAGTGACAGCAGTGGAATGTGAACCCAGACCCCAGACAGACTACTCCTGTCACCAATACCCCCATTTACATATACTTCACCCTGAACCACATGGCAAGACACCTCCCCGAAGTATGGGATTAGGTATATTCACGCTATCCGGGGTGATACCGCTCTTAGGACTTTTCAGGGGACAGCCAAGAAATACATTCAGAGAACAACCATGACTCCATGTGATACATAAAATTCAAATGCAATAATACAGGGTTCTTCCTCACCTTCCTTCTATACTTATACCTCCATTCCCTTTGGTTCTCAAAAATAATATTCTCAATCATTTTCTCAGTCTACAATATACAGATTGTGAAACAGAATAGTTTCACTACTATGACGTCAACAATTTTTGAATTCTGAAATCAAGAGCTTCAGAATTACCACCACCTACAGCAAACCCACCGAATAAACATCAGGTTTCTTGGCATGGCCGTTCAGTCTTAGCATGTGATTCGCTAAGCGTGTAATCAGAGTACTCTGTCCAAGTCATTTGAATTTATTCTTTAGGAATTCTTATTTAAAGCACAAACTAGTTTTCTATAAAAAGAGAATCCCAATTATATAACTGAGTAATTGTCTAAGAACACTGAATAGAAAGGGGATGGCTCCTGTCTCTAGAGGATCCCATTAACTGATAACAGGAATGCATTCTAAGATTACACTGACTGCATGACTGACTTATAAGTCTTCTTGTTCAAATACTGCCTTTTACCTTCAATTTTTTCTTGCAGTGTATCTTCTGAAAAGTCTGAAGCTAATGCCGCCAATTTACTCAAGCCAAGAAGGGTTTTTTTCTTTGCAAAGTAACGAGTTTCCCTATTTGCCAAACCCAGAAGTGTTGCATGAGCCTACAATAACAAAATATAAAAACTGTGGTAAAATTCTCGGTATTAATTCAAGTTAAAATAATGATTAAGTAAAACCCAAACTTGGTTTCCCCCCACAAGCTATATCAATGAAAGATCAAGTCACTATTAGCAAAACTTAAAATAGATCAGCAGCATACTTTGAGAGTAATTACACAATGAAATATCAGCCACTCACACTAGTCACTGGGAAAAGAGACATGTATAAAACGTTTGCTCTATAATAATTATATGTTCACTACAACACCTTGTCAACGAGAAACTTGAATTTATTTAATGTTTTTACTGATAATTTGAACATTTCTATTATAAGAAAATACTCATTACAAAAAACGGCCAATGACTGCTATTTATGTGTTGAAGTTTTGTGCTTTATTTTATTGTAATAACAGTCAAATTATAATAGGCTCCATTTCTTTTAACTGAGATATAACAAGTAACGGCAATACCATCATAAATGAAAAATACTTTTATCAAATTATGTGAGAGAAAGATACACATTAAAAAAAAAATCTGTAGTATTTAACTCCAAAAAAAAAACTAGCTACAAACTAAATTAAAAAATCGCCTAAATCTGATCCATACAGCTGAAACCTTACCTTTTCTAATTCTTGGCTGTTAATTTCGTGTAACCAGCTGAGATGTTCATGAGCTTGTAAAAAATTCGCCAACTGTCCATGCTGAGAAATGGGCTGAGATAATAATTTGCCTCGCTTTCCTTTCTCCAGATACCAACGGAAGAGAAAGTCTGAAAAATTCTGTAAAGAACAAAGCAAGAATCCAATAGTATTTAGTAATACAGTTTCAAAAAATACATTTCTGATGAAAAAGTATTAAGTTTTTTCCCAAAGGTCTTAGACTCCAGCATGGAAATCCTGTTTTTTAAACACCAAGTTCCTAATTGTAGGGTCCTCAAATGACTTCATCTGACAAAGGAGGACATTCAGATTCAGAATGGGGATCTTGCTCAACATCACCCAGAATCTAGATGTGCTCTGTCCAATATGGTAGTCACTGCTCACTTGCAGCTGTTTAAACTTAATCTAAAATGTAAAAATCAATTCCTCAGAGACATCAGTTACATTTCAAGTACTCAAAAGGCCATCTGTGGCCGGAGACTCCCATTTTGGACAGCACACATGAGCAAGGTCTCATTACCAGGAAGGTCTACTGGACACTGCTGGGACTCCATCCTTCCAGGATGAAAGATTCCAGGGTAGAACTGTGTGTCAGGTGTTGATGTGACTGGCATGATAAATCAGAATTTAGCGAGGCTCCAAATGCCCAGGCAATTTCCCTTCCAGGGCATTTGCTGGATCCGGTAGTAGAGTAAGAGGTTGGGCTGGAAAGGAAGACAAGTGTCCTGCAGGCTCACACATTACTTATGAGATGCTTCCACAAAAGGGGGAATTCTACAACGAACCACCAGTCCCATTAGACATTTGAAACCAATTAATTCATTGGAATGAATGAATGTAACAGAGGCAGCAATGAAGCCCTGGCCTACCTCTATTCTTGATGAATTGAGTGATCTGCCTTTCATTTTATCTGCCTTCCAGGGGGAAAAACCAGTACTGATTTCCATCTTTATGGTTCACACAAACAAAGTCCAAAATACAACTTAAAAATTGTTAGATATAGGAAGCAGAAAAATATGAATATGTAGATAACAGAAGCAGACTTAAGAACAATCATTTTGGAATTAGCACAAAAGGACTTTAACAAGTAAACAAAATTTTTTTAAAAAAGTAAAAGAGACAAAGTAGAATGCGTGGAAAATGTCAACAGAGAATAAGAATCCTTAAAAAGAATAAAAATTATGATAAGCACAAAGTACTTACTTTAGCACTATTATGAAATACAAGATAAGTCAGGTCCAGAAATCAGGTAGTGATCAAATAAGTTATATCCAGTCTATGAAATACCATAACACCATTTAAAATGTGGTTGTGTGATATTCAATGATATGGACAAATGTCTGTTATGTATTAAGTGAAATAAGCAGTTAATAAAACATGCTTCATAGATTAAAAAGACTATAAACCAAATGTTTAAAAAAGAGTTCTCTCTGGTGGTAGAATTATGAATGACTTTTTATCTTCTTCTTTCTTTATGGTGGTTTCCTGAATTTTATACAATGTTATGTTTATAAAAATCAGTTTTTACATAAAGATCAACTGGCTAAATAAACTGGTTTTAAGGAACACCTTAAATTTACATAGTGTCATAATGGGAACTTTAAAAAAAATATTAGAAATTAAAAAAAAAGGAAGCAAGATGTCAAAGAAGGAAAACAAGAGTCTTAGGTAAATGGGAATTTGAGCTGCATCCTATGCTCCCAAGATCGTCCATTCAAACTGTGGAACTCTACCAATATTACTACACCTAAGTACTTTGAAAATATAAAAATAGAAATAAAAGTCTTGACATATTTTTCAAAGGTCAAAGAATCCTTCTGTAATATTTATATATAAAAAATTGTCTGACAATTTACAAAGAAACATAATGTACAAATTAGTATCCAGTAAACTGCAAAAGGACTGCATCATCTTCCAAAAACACCAAGTAAGAACTTCCCTGGTGGTACTATGGAAGAGAATCTGCCTGCCAGTGCAGGGGGTATGGGTTCGATCTCTGATTTGTGAAGATTCCACATGCCATGAACCAACTAAGCCCAAGTGTCACAACTGAGCCTGTGCTCTAGGGCCCAAAACCTGCAACTACTGAAGCCCATGTGCCTAGGGTCTGTGCTCTGCGACAAAAGAAGCCACTGCAAGGAGACACCACAGGCTGCAACCAAGAGTAGCTCCCACTCACCACAGCTGAGAAAGCCTGCATGCAGCAACGGAGACCCAGTGCAACCAAAAATAAATAGTTAATAAAATTACACATATTAAAAAAAAAAGAAAACTAAGTAAGATATAAAATGGTAAAGCCTTCTTACAGGATCCACTGCCTACACCCCTGTGCTCATTACCTGATCAGCAAACTGGGTCATGTAGCGCTGCAGTCTGGTCTGGTTGTCAGTCTGCTCACACATTTGTACCAAGATATCAAAGTCACAGTATTTTTCTGCCAATGAAGCAGCCCATGGGTACTGGCCTAGTGTGACTGTGGGAATGAGAACAGATGGAAAAAAAATCCTGTTAGCGAAAACTTAGTACGTAATAAAAAATAATATTTCTTGAAATTTTGCCTTTATTCCTATTACATACTAAAAGTAATTAATGGAAAGCTTTCTAGTTATTGGCACTTAGTTTCATAATCCATATAAACTCATTAAAGATGTATATTCAGCCCTTCCTCCATCACTGCCCACCTAAGATGCTACTCCCCTGCTTCACGGAGCAAGACAAGCTCCTCCTCTGAGACTTGGCTGTGACAGTCTGGCTGCGTCCTCTGCTGCAGCCTCATCACCCATCCACACCCTCAAATGGCCCTCATCTGCTCTGCCCAGTGGTCGAGCCATTCCTATGAAGGTCTCAGACCGTAACAAGTTCTTTGAGGGCAGTCTCCAAATGCTGATAATTTACTCCTTTGTAAATCATCTTCAGCATTGTCTAGGATACTTTTACCAGGTAAGTAATGACAATAAGGCCGAAGAGATGAACACAGAAAGCCATACATATGAAGAGTTGCTTAAGTTCTGACCTACAACTGGGTTGACAATGTTGTACTGAAAACCACTGCCTGAATGATCTGACTCCTCCATTCATTCTGTAGACTCAAAAACCCACAGCCCTCACTATTAAATATCATGCACTTACGAAGCGGAGATAAGAGATCTGATCTTTTCTGTAGGTATTCCATTTCCAGATTGCTATATCTCTCTTGATCATTGGATTTGTCCACAGACTTGAGCTGAGAAACATAACCATCCAGGAAGCCATCAATCAGTGCTACTAACTGCTCTGTTAGAACGTTTCGGAGGTTGCTGTCTGCCTGAGGATAAACCATCTTCAGGACAGTCCTATGCTGGCGCACTATTGCTGTTCGGATGCCAGCAGGACCACTGGTTGCTGTGAAATCACACAAAATAAAAGGACAAGTAAGGGTTCCATAATGGCTACAGAGAAGACCAACTGCCTAAAAATTACATCCTGTCACCTTTGATGGAAAAAGAAATCAAACAGGGGGTCAGTAGACACTTGTCTATGTACTGCTCAAAACCATCTTCTCTATGGAGATGGCCTTGGCAAAGTCAAGTAAACCTGACTCTTCTTCCTTCTAAATTCCTTTAAAGCTACTCCACTTACTTCTGTGTGTTAAATTAACATAAAATATAGTCACTACTTTCAGGGCCTGCTTCTATGAATAACTATACACACTAAAACCTAGTAGATGCACAAGTATCAGTTAAAAAATTAAGCTATAGAGACAGCTGCAAATTATTTCAAAGGAATAAAGTGATTTTTCATAAGAACTGCTCATTTTGGAGATGTCACTTATATTATTTTTTATTTCACTTACAAACTTGTACTAGGAGAATAATATGACTTCCTAAAATAATAGACTATTAGAAATATATTTTGGGACATCCTAGTGATTAAGAATTCACCTGCTAAGGCAGGGACACAGGTTCAATCCTTGGTCTAGGAAGATTCCACATGCCAGAGAGCAACAGCCCACGTGCCACCACCACTAAGCCCACATGCTGCAGCTGCTGAAGCCTGTGCGCCTAGAGGCCGTGCTCCACAACGGGAGAAGCCAGTAAACGGCAATGGGGAGGAGCCCTGCTCGCCACAACCGAGAAGAGCCCTGTGCCCTGGTGTGCAACAAAGAACCAGTGCAACCAAAAAAAAGAAAAACATATATAAACTGAACAACTGCTAATGAATCTGAAAACTGGGATCGGTGCTTGCAATCTCACCTGTCCATGGAACATACTCAGGTTCTTTATCTCCTGGCTCTTCTCTTTTATACAAGGAGTTTCTATTTTGTCGATAGTGACTAGCAGCTTGCAGCATGTCCTGGAAAACGAAATGTGTTATCACATGCAGGAAATGAGGGATCCCAGGATCTCTGAGATTATCTGAAACATCAACTTCTATTATTACAAAACATTACTCAGCACAGGCCTGTAGAATTACTTTTTGATTCTTTCTGCATTTGAAATTTGTTTTACTCCACAATCTAACTTCAATTATAGAAAATTATGGTAATCAAAGTAGGAAAATCATCACTATAATGTCCATGAGGTAAAATTAAATGGAATGTTTTAAGTAAGCTTTTGAGTGATTAAAAAAGAGAAACTTATTTGTTGTTGCTCAGCTGCTAAGCGGTGTCTGACAATTATTTAGATAATTACAATAAAATTGATATATTTACAATGATATATATGTCCTTCTCCAAAATAAAAGGCTTATTCTACCAAACAGAAACTTTTAATATGCAAAAGGCACACACTCAAAATGTCTAACTGACTGATAAAATTACTGATGTTTTCCTAACTTTTTGGAATTAACTAATGGCTAACCCACTATGGATTGCTGGTGATGCAGAGTAGGAATATGGAAACCACTTTCTCCTCTGTCCATGGTCTGGGCTTTGATTTGCTAGACTCTTCATATGTTTGTACCTTGAGAATACTGTTCACATTGATCACCACTTCCGCCCACTCAACTGATTCCATGGATGTGTCCTTCAAGACTTGTTCCTCATGCTCCAGTAAACACTCACAGATGGTATCTACCTGGGACACCTGCAGAGGACAGAGACCGCACCCACTAGTAAGAGAAATCATGCTGACAGGTGACAATCACAACTGCCTGGAATCGACCCAGCAGGCTTTTTTCACTAAGTTACATCCTCTGCTTAGTAGTCAGGGGTGTAGTCAGTGATAAAAACAAATTTTAAAACCAAGGAAAGTTAGACTCTCCTAACTTTTAAAAGGTAGCGAGCCCAAATAACAGTCTGATAAATAAGCAAATTCTCAACTGTTAGCAGGTAGACTTATTTAAATATCAAGTAACTGAAATATTTGTTTATTAGAGTTATGAAGGCTCAATGCCACCTTTAAATAGTATTAGGTTACAAATAATGTCACATTACAACGTAAGACCCTAAACTACTGAATTAAACAAATGAATCAACAGATTAAAATAGTGATTCAACTGGCTAATGAACTGGCTAATTTCTTTCTTTGAGGAATTTATTTTCTTTAGACATAATAGAGATGTTTGTAGAATAGTAGTAGCTACATAAAAACTAAATATATAACTTGTAACTGTTCTTTTCTATCATTAATTATTAACACATAAAGGTAACTGAGGAAAAATGTTAAGCACAGAAACATTTGCTTCCAGTTTCAGCTCAGAAGTTAAGCTTTCACCCCCCTTTATTTATCAAGTGGATATCTGCTTGGTAGTTAGAGTTGGCATAGCATTGGGCACGCAAAGATAAGAAGAAATGGAAATCAGATTTGCTGCCCTCAAGGAGCTTACTAACCAGCTGAAGGAACAAGACAAACACATGCACAATGCAGCCCAAATAAAATCACTGTCTTGCAAGTCTTATTCTTCCTTTAGTGTTTCTGATGTCACTCAAAGTCATCCTAACAGCCCTAGCAAGAAACCTCTGGCACACTGAATTTGTGAGTTCTTTTTACACTGTTACTGTGAGAAAGATAATGAAAGCAAATGTGACATAAAGGCAGAAAACGACACAAAAGCAAATGAAACGCCAAAACATTTGCTAAATACCCTATCACATGTTACATGTTCAGTGGTTTCAAACACTGCTCATAAGCTGTACCAACACAGTTGGAAGGCCTGTTCTGAAGCTGTGAACCCACTTTTTAAAGCCCCAGGAGATGTGGGGCCCCTTCCCAGACTGGAGGCAAGGTGGAGGGTGCATCTTCAAGCAGCGTCTGTATTATTTTATCTTTCACCTGGACTGCGAGATCACATTGCCCACTAATTAGACCCTGACTTGGGTTAACCAGTCTCTTAAAATGCTAACACCTGTTTGTAATGTAATTTAGCACTTCCAAGAGGATGGACAGGTAAAAAGAAAAAAACTTGATACATGGTAAACTTCTGTGTTCCTTCTTCAGTTCTCTTGAATTCTCTTTTTTTGTTATGATTATGCTATGTGGGAGGACCTTTAGAACTTTACCCAAAGACCAGTAAATGCAAAGAGAAGTGAAGATAAATGGTGATGTAAACAATCTTAACTACTATCATTTTCTACATGGAGCGCTCTTTTGAGGAAGCAATCATATTTTAGTTTCTTTCTCCTGTCATGTCCTACGGTGCTACTCATCGATTATGCATCCATCTAACTGATAAGTCTCAGACTCTTCTTTTTTTTCCCAGTTAACTGGGAAATGGACACACACTCAATTAACCAGGATGTTCTGTACTTTGATCTAAAAGTAGAAAAAGGAATCAGGCTCTTACTCAATTCAATCTGCCATTAATCATTAAAATAAAAACCTTTGTTTTATCATGTAAAATTATGTATGAGTAAAGACAAAAATGTGGAGAAGGAAATGGCAACCCACTCCAGTGTTCTTGCCTGGAGAATCCCATGGAGGAGGAGCCGGGTGGGCTGCCGTCCGGGGTTGGACACGACGGAAGCAACGTAACACGCAGCACGTCCTAGACACTAGCACTGACACCAAAGCTTACTTTCCATTTTCCATAGTTCAAAATCTTAAAATCCAGGGGATGAGCAAGTAAATTATTTTACTTCTGTTTACTTTCTCTGGTGACAATTCCGTCATGCCTTAAACAGGAAAATGTCCAGTTCTGGCTAATTTACCACTGTTATGCTTATCTTATCCAAGTCCACCTAAACAGTGCTGTCCCTTCAGAATATTATGAACATAAGCGATTTGATAATTTGTTGAATTACTGAGTGCACCTTCCGAATAAAACAGAAACTGGTCAGGCGCACTGTTTCTGCCTGACCTGAGCTGAACTGTGCTCACAAGCCACTCTCCCTCCCCTCACAACAGAAGATCTGTGCAAATGCACCAACCCTGCCATGTGGCGAAGGCGGGAAAGGACAATTAGGACATTGTATCTGGAGGACAAATCAACCTTCTCCTGTCCCATCCTCAGTGGGGTGTGAGGAGCAGTTATGGGACATGTGATGTCCTGTGATGCCACAGGACCCGGAACTACCCTTCTCTTTGGTGATTATACTTTAAAAAATGACCTTGTTTTGTGTATTTTTTTCTGTAACATATTTTCAGTGCATCTTTTTCCTTATTAAATCCAATATTCAAATAAAATGGTGAACATGGGGGAAAAAAGACAAAAAGGGACACAAAAAATGACAATAGTTTGGTTAGATAATGAAATCTGAGGTGAATTGTCTTTCTTTGCTTTAATTCAGATTTCAGGCATACTTCCTTGATTAAAAAACAAAATAAAACAGAAAAGTGTTTTGCCTTACATTCCCTAGAAAACAAGCCCAAACATATAAAAATGATGTCTTCTTCAAACTAGATACATTTATGGAGTCAACAGATCTGAACATAGTTCAGTGTCAAATTATTTTCAGGTTACAGTATATCAAATATTTAGAATAAAAGAGACTCTTGGCAGAGGCTACTAGTTGCTAGATTATAGCTAAATTGTAGGAGGAAGGAAACAAAATTAGAAGCATCAAACAGAGAAGTTTCCCAAATGCAAGAAACAATTCCACATTCCACAGAGTTGGGCGAAGGCTAGCACTGCTTCTAAACTCAGGTAATGCCACAAACGTAGGAGGGGCAGCTCCAGGGAAGGACTATGAACTCCAGAAGCAACCTATTAGCATGCCCAAAACACTACTGCAGGTGGCTCCGAGCAGGGTCTGTGGTCCCCACTGAGACAAGTGGCCCTTGGGTCATGGTATGAGTGCTTACTCATGGAGACGGGAAGGCAGCCCCGTCCTTCACAAGGCTGCGAGGGGTCACTCAGGCACCAGAGCTGTGGGCTGATTTCCAGCACCTTCATCTCTTCTCCCTCCCAAGTTTACAGTAAGTTTTCCTTTTCTCTGAAAATAAATCTGACTTTAAAAGTGAAGTGGAAAAAAAAATAAATAAAAGTGAAGTGGAGGGCCCTCCGAGGTGGCCCAGTGGTTACGACTTCACCTGCCAATGGAAGGGACAAGGCCGATCCCTGGTCCAGGAGGATTCCACATGCCATGGGGCAACTACTGAAGCCCTCGCTCCTAGCACCTGTGCTCCACAACAAGAAAAAGCTCACACACAGCAATGAAGACTCAGCACAGTAAAAAATAAATAAATAATTTTAAAAAAAAGATGCAGAGCAGGATCCTAACAAGCAGCTGAGAAGAGTTTAGAGAAGGGACTGTCTACAAAGCTGTGGGCAGGAGTAAGCGCACCCGGACAGGATGGCGTAGCCTCGGGCTATAAGCGGCGGGGAGCCACGACTGGCTCCAGGCCTGAAGGGGCGCTGGGATGGAGCAGCTGCTGGACGTACAGAGAGGGTAGCCAAAGAGGAGGCCGGTCCGACAGCAGGCACAGCAAACAGGCAGAAGCAGCAAGGGAGGAAGGCGGGGACAAGGCTCCATCAGACCAACAGGAACGGAGGGGCCGGGAGCCCACTGTGGAGATGTCCCCCAGGGGGACAAGAGGGCTGCGGAGAAGCACAAGGAAACATCAGACACGTCGTCAGCTTCCCAAGCTCTCACCCACAGGGAGTGATCAGTGAGTGACGCTTCTGAGTGATAATTTACCCAGAAAACACGGAGTTCAAAGCAAAACTCAACGAGATCTTCTGTCTTCAGAGCTCTCCTTGCTGGGGGTCCATTCAGTAAATGGCAGTGCTCCAGAGTCATGCTAAGGGGAGGAGGGCGCTCAGCTCACCTCTCTGAAGAAGACGTCTGCAGGGGTCAGGTTGGACGGGACGTCACAGTCCCTCTTGTTCAAAGCCATCAGGATCGCTGTGTTCATGAGGTCAGGAAGCCTCGAGTGGTGGTTCTTGAGGATGATGGCGGCAGCCAGCTTCTCGGCGTGCTCACAGAGCAGCAGCCGTGTGGCCATCGGCGTCCCTCTCACTGGAAAAGTGCCGAGGCGTCTAAAGAGGCCGACCTTGTGGAAAGACGAACACGTGTTCTTAGAGAGCATTCAAAGTAAAACACAGGAGGATGCCGTCGTATCTCCACCAGAAGCACACTGGGCACAGAGAGGCTGGCCCCAGTCTCCCCCAGAAAGATCTCTGGCTGCTGTCTTTGAGGCTGTTACACACACACGCACACACACAACCAGCCAGGGCAACTTACAAGGAAGTATAGGTGCTTCTTTTCTAAGATTACACTGACCCCAGAGATTCTGTCAACTACTGCTGTCTCTGCCTGCCTTACTCCTCAAATTATTGTTTATGGTTATCAAAGAATTATAAAATTGTTCTTTTCTACCTACATTAATCAACTCCCCTCAACTCCAGACCTTTGGAACTAGAAGCTCAGCAGTGTTCATGTTCCAGAACGCTAAAGCCAGGGGGAGGATGGGGTCTCTAACCCTCTGCATCAGCTGCCTCTTTACTTGATGCCCATTTCTGCCTCGAGAAGGAGAGTTTATATTTAAAACTATTTCCATAGATACAAGTATGTAGTTGTACATTTCCCCTGATTATTAATGCAAATCTTTCAACAAAATAAGCTCCAAATATTAAAGGAAATATAGAGGCGTAGGCAGAGTGGGACTTTTAGATCTGGATAGACATTCCTTTGCAACAGACACTGCTGCCAGCAGCTGCGTGACTCCACGAGGTCTGAGCCCAGGGAGGCTGTGACAAGAGATGCTGCAATAGCTCCAGCTCCACGGCTCCCACCCCCCAGGAACTACGCGTTCCCTTAGGGTGGCGTGTGAGGGCCACGGACTCTCCCATCCCAACACGCCCACCCTCTGGCAACATGACCTTGCCACTTCTCCCATCTAGAAGCAGAGTCAATTCCCCAATCCCTTTCATCTGGCCTAGCCTTGTGATTTATTTCAATCAATGGCACTTTGGTGGAAATGACAATATGTGATGTCTGAAGCCTACAGCCTTAAGTTCACCTCCTCAGAGTGCTCCCTGGAGGAGAGCACTGGCATAGGAGGCCAGTCTAGCCGAGAGGAGGATGAGACTAGGTAGGGGGGAACCAAGAGGCCCCAGCAGATTGGACAGCACCGCCTGCCAGTAGGGCAAGACACCCGGGGATGTGCCAGCTCCGTCAGCCAACCCCAAATGTGGTTCAAGGAGGGGGCCCAGGGGAAGTCAGCAGGACTACCCGTCAAACCCACTGAGTTGTTTCAACTTAGTACATCCTGGGGTGTTTGTTTTGTATTAATAGTTAAGTGATATACTTAACAATTACATCAGGAGAAAATGTGTTTTTTCCCCATTGATCTGTAGCCCACCTAAAATACTAAGAAAAGGAAGAACTCAATGAATAAATAAAGTTGTCTTGTCACGACAATAAGAGTAGACAGGAGCCAAACCATGCATTAAAATTGAAGCAGTATGCAGGATTAGAAACCACCAAGACATTTCTGGAATAGTCTAGAATCACACTGTCCAAAAAGGTAGCCACTATCCAACAAAGTGGTGACTGAAATGTTAGTCAATTAAAAAAAAAAAATTCAGTCCCTCAGCTGCAGCAGCAATTCCAGTTCCTCAACAGTTGCTGGGGACGGAGGGTGCCACACTGGGCAGCCCGGACACAGGCCAGTCTACCGCCACAGACTGCTCTGTTACACGGCACTGGCTTCAGTCTTTTTAACAGAGGCGTTTCTAATCTGGGAGAAAAACACAGAAAATGGGAATAATCTAACTCCTCTGGATTATGCCTGGGATACAACTGACCAACAAGGCAAGGATGGGTGATTTTATGTAACAACTCTAATTTTAGGCATGATATAAATGGGAATTTCCTTATCCCTTAAAAAAAAGGGACACTTTAAATGAGTACTTGATGCTAATGGCACGTCGAAATTAAACATCTACATATTAGAAAAACCTGTCATCACCTTCAGAGTCTTCACTGTCTAATGATACAAATCAACTCAGGAAAACCTAAGTTTTAAAAAGCACACAGTACATCTGAATGAAAAGCAGGGTGTCACAAAATGTAACAAGAAAAGTTAAAATAACATTTTTGCTGCTGCTGCTACTGCTGCTAAGTCGCTACTGCTGCTTCAGTCGTGTCCGACCCTGTGCGACCACACAGACGGCAGCCCACCAGGCTGCCCCGTCCCTGGGATTCTCCAGGCAAAAACACTGGAGTGGTTTGCCATTTCCTTCTCCAATGCATGAAAGTGAAGTTGCTCAGTCATGTCCGACTCTTAGCGACCCCATGGACTGCAGCCTACCAGGCTCCTCTGTCCATGGGATTTTCCAGGCAAGAGTACTGGAGTGGGTTGCCATTGCCTTCTCTGAACATTTTTGCTAAAGTATACTATTTTTCTCCTTTTCATCGTATTTTCAATGCAGCTTTGATTCTTGTAGTAACAGGTTCCTACCAGCCCTGGAATTATTTACGTAAGTCAGCAAAGAAAATGGACAACAGGAGTCATGTCCCGCCCAATGAAACACCTCAGAATTAGCAAGGAAGGGTCTCCCACTGTCATGAGCGAGCCACAGGAGGCACAGCAAAGTCAGGAGTCCAGCCATTCGGGTTCACAGCGACTGGGATGCTTACTTGGTGGATGAAGTCCATGAGGAAAGAGTGGGCTTTCATCTTGTCTTCCAGCTGGTGGAGAATAATCAAGGACGTGTTGCTGAACCCAGGTGCTTCTGGTGAAACAACAAGACAAACACAAGACAGGCTGGCTTGACAACAACTGCTGCCACTAAAAGTTGAGAAAAATCTACACAAAAGGGAAGAACTGGCCTTTCCATGCAATTATTAATTACATTACCCAAGAGGTTCAAAATTTATAGGAAACCTTTGGGGCTTTGATAAAATTCACACCACAGTTATTCAAAACACAAATATATTACTACTAGCTTCATCACTTTGTATCATTCTAAGCCTGACAGTTCAAAACAGTCAAAGAAAGAAGGTGAGCACTGCTGTTTCCTTCCCAAGTCTCCAAGGAGCCTGTTGCTACTTGCTAGGTAGGAAATTAGGGAGAGAAAGGAAGCTTGAGACAGTTCCATGGTCCTTGGGAACCACCCTAGCCCAATGCTGCCTGGAGGGTAAGAGAAACAATCAGGAGAAGACCCAGGGCAGAGAGGAGAACATGTGCCCACTTCTAGAGGCCGAGGTTTGATCACTGCTGCTGTTAGAAAAACATATAATTTCTACTGGCCAAATTCAGGAGTTACACTAAAATTATCATTTAATTTGGGGCTAGTAAGTGCCAAATGTTTACCTATGCCAGGAATTTCCTTTTAGAAATAAAATGCTGACAACATGTAGGATTTGCTCCAACGTTTCCTCGGTTTCTGTTCTACTATGCAGATCTGTTCTGAGCCCTTTCTGTGTGTGTGCGTGTGTGTGTGTGTGTGTGTAAGTAAAATAGATGAGGTAGGGTTTTTGTTGTTGCTGTTCCTTATTTTGGGTGTGCTTCAAGGCTGGCAGGATCTCAGTTCCCTGACCAGGAGCTGAATGAGGCCATGGAAGTGAACGCTGTGGTGTGTGTGTGTGTGTGTGTGTGTGTGTGTGTGTGCGTGTGTGTGTGTGTGTGTGTGTAAGTAAAATAGATGAGGTAGGGTTTTTGTTGTTGCTGTTCCTTATTTTGGGTGTGCTTCAAGGCTGGCAGGATCTCAGTTCCCTGACCAGGAGCTGAATGAGGCCATGGAAGTGAACGTTCTTGAACTCTAAACCACTAGACCACCAGGGAACTACCTGCACTGAGCCCTTTTAAAAATCTGCTATAAGGAAAGTTACAACCTTTCACAAAATACTGAATTAATACTAAATGGTTTCAGAAAATAAAAAAATATGCACCGAGAAATGCTTAAACAAAAGAACCAGAATATTCTTGTCGCAACAGACCTCCCTGTAGCATTACACTTCGGATGCTCTCACCCTCGGGCACAGACTCAGCCCAGCGTGGGTCGGAAGCCGGGTAGTCATCCAGCAGGTCCACGCTGATTTGGGTGACAGCTCTGTCTAGCTCACAATCGGAGTCCAAATCAGCGTGAGAGCAAAACAGCTCATCAACTATCATTTGAGCATGACCTAAATCTTTCCTGAAATAAAATTAGAAAACAAAAGCATTACAACTCAAAGTACTAAATTCACCATGAAAGTTAATTGTGAAGCTAAAATCCCATATGTTAGCCCAATGTTTATCACTTCTAATAACATTTATTTAAAAGGGAGACAACAATCATCCATTCCTTAATTCAACAAATATATGATGAACATTTACAATATGCAGGCTCTGGAGACAGGACAATAAACAAAGCATCAGAAGCCCGCCCCACGACGTCACAAAGGCTACGGTGGCAGGAGTGAGACAACGGCAGTGACGCGCACACACGGAAGCTAGCAGCGGGCCACGAGCACACAGAGGAGAAACAGGACCCGCCAGGGGGCAGGGCCTTCTCGGAGGAGAAGGTGCGGAGGCTGGGGGACTGCAGGAGGGACGCACAGCCGCAGAGACAGCTCCCCGCACACCTGTGGCAAGAGAAGCGAAGGCCTGGGGAATGGCGACCACCCAGAGAGGAGAGAGGGAAGAGGGGTCCAGGCAGACCTCCTAGGAACACCAGCAACTGAAGGACAGTGTACAGAAGGTCTCAGAAAACGTGACAGAGTGTGAGCTCAGAAGGAAATGTGATCTGTTCTAGTGTTAAAAGATCATTCTAACTACGCTATGGAGATGGGAGATCAGACATGAGGGGTAAAAATCCAGAGAGGAAGTTACTGCAGAAATTTGTCCAGGCAAGAGAGGATAGGAATTTCCACCAGCAGGAGCTGCAGCAGAGAAGGAGACAAGTAGACAGCTTTGAGAAAGAGATACAAGAGGGAAATTCTGGCCATTGGTTAGATCTGACATGTAAAGATGAGTCTCAACAACTGAATGTGGCTGGAACATAGGCTGGGAAAGAAAGAATAATCTTTGGAGAAGACAAGCAGTTTCAGATGTGTTACAACCAGCTGCCTGTGGAACACACAACTGCTTTTGAACATTCATCATTATATGTACCGGCCCAGAGCAAGGTAGGTTTGTGTTTCTTTAGCAAATGAAGCCTGGGAAGGAGAAAAGATTGTGCAGGGAGTAGAGAGAGGAAAATATGGAAGACAATAACAACTGGAGACAGCTTCTCAGGTAGTTTAGCTATAAACAGGAACAAACAAAAGAGATGCTAGATCAAAGGGGGACACAAAGACCTGGTCTTTTTTAAAAATGGCATGTCAGAGATATAGGACAGGATAACTAAGAGAGTACAGTCTCAAGGGAAGCAGGACCCAGTGGCACTCAGAACAAAGATGGAGACTGGCCTCAGGAAGAATACTCCTTCCTGCTCTCCAGGGAGGTAAGGAGGAAGAGGAGCTGGGGTGCAGGGAAGCCTGTGCGTGCTAAGTACAGGGAGCTGTCTCAATGGCTTCTGTTATCTCTGTGGAACAGGAGGCTGAAGCAACTGCTGGGCTGTGGCGGGGTGGAAGGGTAGAGGAGAGATGGGGACAGAGGAGGTGAAGAAAGGGTTGAAATGGTCTCTGGGCAGAACAGGAGACAGAGCTGATCAGAGAAACACAGAGGAACTGCCAAAAAGTGTTAAAGGCAAGGTTGAAGCTGGAAACCTAGTTGTGCTAGAGGTTACGGGAATACAAAGTGTACTACAGCAAGATCACTCAGTAATGAAGTGTTTTACTCAAAAGACAAAGTTTCTTAAAATTCTCATGAACAAGATTTTATATTTATACTAAGTTCAGCAAAATGAAAATCAAAAGAAAATTAATTTCAAAGAAACCATACTAAAAAAATAGTAATATTACCTTCACAAAAAAACTAAACAATAGTTTAAAGTTCTACCCACCAACTTGGGCCCTATGGAAATAATCCTGGTTGTCACAGGCTGGGGGAAAAGGATGCTACCAGCATCAAAAGGGAAGAGGCCAGAGATGCTGCTAAACACTCTACAATTCACAGGACAGCCCCACAACAAAAATTATCTGGCCTCAGAGGTCAATAGTGAGAAGACTGAGAAACGCTGCTTTAAAGGTATCATAATTTCATTTGTGAAAAGTCTTAATTTTTTAAAGACTATTGGCTGATACCATCCCAGAAATGATTACTTGTTCACTTCATGGTACTTCATGCTAAGCAGTGTAAGTAGAAGGCACAATTGTGTTAGAAGCTCAATAACACCAGTCCGAAGGTTACTATACTCTCAGCACTTAAGGTCAGGGACCCCTTCTGGACTTAATCATCTTCTCCAGTAAAACGTTTAGAAATGACTATGCTGGGTGGAATGGTGTTTCCCCCAAAGCCAAGTACACTCAGAAACTCAGCATGTAACCTTATTGGGATTTGAGGCTTCTGAAGATGTGATCAGGTGAGTTACGGTGAGGTCACACTGGGTTAGGGTGGGCCCTAACTCCAATGACTGGTGTCGTTACCAGGACATGTGAGGACGGGAGCACAGGGAAGACAGCCATGGATGACACTGGCCACAAGTGGAGGGGCGCAGACGCGGCCCAGCAAGCCAGGGACCAGCGGCCACCAGGAGCCAGGGAGACGCAAGCAACGGTCCTGGCCCAGGGTCTCAGAGGGAGCTGGCCACGCTGGTACCTCGATCTTGGACCCCAGGGCTCCAGACCTGTGACAGAATAGATTTCTATTGCTTTAAGCCACCCAGTTTGTGGCAGTTTATTACAGCAGGCACAGGAAACTAGTACAATGACTCTATTACCATATAAATGTTGAGATGTGACAGGACTGTCAGAATTGTTAATTAAAGTATAAAATTATACAAGATAAAATCATAGTATTAATCCAAATCTTGGCAGTCAGACTGAACACTACGCAATAAAACAAGATTAAAAGAATATTATATAAAAACAGAAACCAAAAGCTGATCTAATGGTGCCCTCCTCTGGACAAGAAACTAAGTTCCGTAGACCTCGTCACTACAATGGCCCAGAATTTTCAACATGTGAGTGCACCGCCCCTTTCAAGCTGTGTGCCCCTTTGGTGAGAGGGAGGCTCCGTGCACCAGACACCACTAGGAGCAGAATTACAGGACCATGAGCTGAGAGTGAGGGAAATGGAGGCAGTACAGTATGAATATCTCTTCAAAACAAAGATCTGCTGAACCAGAACTCCAGAAACGATAAGCGGTCTGTCCAGTCTCACAGCTAACTAGGGGCAGAGCAAAGGCTGGATCACAATGTTCCTGAGTGTTAATTCCAACATTAATGGAATGCACACCATTTAAGGAAGGTACCAGACACATACTATGCAGAATGTGTGTGGGGGACAAGCGGAGATGACTGTACCCAGTCAGCAAGTGTGACGGAGCGAGAGCAGTTGTCTGCCCCACCCTGTGCATACCCTCCTGTGAGCGTCCTCCCCCGGACCTCGCCAGGGCCCCTGGGATATTAGCAAACATGACCAGACAGAGACTTGAGGAGTGCTCACGTAGCAATGCTTGCCCTCTCCTGCTCCCGGAACCCTGAGGCTTGAGAGAGGCCAGGGCAGCCTGCTAGATGAAGAGACACCGGCCCCCAAAATGTGGGCAAGTGTAGCCAGACAGCTGGCTACTGACCACAGACCATGCACGAGCTCAGGCAGGACCAGGAAAACTGCCACCCCCGGCGTAACCCCAAACAGCCCAACTGCAGGACCAGGAGCTGTATTAAGTAAGCCAGTGAGTCCTGCGGTAACTGCAACAGTACAAAACTCGACCACCAGGCCAACACTTTACAACAGCTGGGATGACCGTCTGTGTGCAACTTCACTGCCTTCACATCACACAGAACAGATGCTCACAAGCCACCTTACAACTACCATTTCTAGTGCTGCACTGTTGCAACAAGAGCAAGGGCTGTGTTACATCATGTTCTTCCCAGCCTGGCTGGAATCCTCCCCTGGCTACCCAAATCAGAACAAGAGGTTGTCAAAGTACTAAGCTCAGAAAAACATCTCGGTGATGGCGTCATTCCTTCAACTCACTCCCACTAGTCAACAAATAAGCAGCAAATGTCAGTAAAGTGTCCTTGGACATCAAAAGAGCCATAATTTTAAAAACTTGTTATACCTGCAGAATTGCAGAAAAGCAGCTTTGAGCAATTTGGTTTTATCTTCCTGGGCAATAGTTTCATTCTTGGTAGAAGTATCAAAAACCACACTCTGTAAAATAATAAACTATAGTTTAGAGTTGAAGGTATATAAGAATATTCTTAGTTACTGCAAAAAAAATTAGACCAAGCTATGAGGAAAACAACACAGACACACAAGCTGTTTGCCATATTCTCTGTATCAATGACATATATACTTAAGACATTTACGGAAACATCAAATGATTACAGTCCTACAGAAAATGTACATATAATTCAGGAATTATATTGTGAGTAAAATTATTTGGGGACTTCATCACAACACAACCTTTGGATAGGTTTACCCTTATATCACAGAGTATATTTCTAATCATAATGGTTGATTTCAAGCTTAAAGAAAAACTTGGAGAAATTTAAAAGAAATGGAATACTGTTAAGATAGCTTCAGAATACATAGCAGGATTGTGAAAACTACATGATTACAAAAGAATGAAAGTTTTTTAAAAAGTTACTTTCTGTTCAAACTGTTACTAAATCATTTTCATTTTGAATTACACAAAAAGTCTATATACTTTACATATTCTTCAAACAGAAATTACCCAAAATAGTATTAATGCTTAAAAGAATGATAAAAATCTCACAGATAATGAGCTTCAAGATGACAGTGAAAAAAATGACCAGTTTTTACCCCGCTCTCCCCTCAAAAATCATCCCTAGAATACCAAGAAGAAAAAGAGACTCAACCACCCCCTCCCCCCCACATCTGTGGTTCCAGCTACACAAAGAAGGAAAGCAGAGGGAAGAGCAGCAAGTGACAGAAGGGGAGACCAGGCAAACGCAGGCGGTGCGCAGATGCTGAGGACAAGGAGCAGGTGGTTCCAGGCAGACAGCAGGCACAGGGTCTCTATATGTGACCGGGCAACGCTAGACAGAAAGTCATCTACAGAGCTGCTGGAACGTGCTGGAGACTAAACCCGGCATCAGACAAAAGTGAGCAAATATACAATTAGTCCACTCCAAGCATCACATGAAGTTGTACACTACATTAAAGAAATATAATCAGCATACTGCTTCACTCTGGACTGTAAAACAACATTCACATTGTGATTAGAATGGAAAAAATGTATACTGGAATGATAAAGGCAAGGCAGAGCCGTGGAAGTGACCCCAAGTCCTCATCTTCAATAACAGGAGGTCTACAGATGATGAAAAATAACGAATGAGAGAGACAGCAATACACACATATTACTTAGAAATATGGAGGAAAACACAAAAAAAACCCCTAAAAGACTTAAAAGTAGTTGCTTCTGAATAAGAGGACAAAGGAAACGAGAGAGATAAAAGAAATAATGTCTTCATCATAACTCTTTCAAAACTGTATCACTTTCAAACATTTATGGGAAACAGCCCAATAAAAATGTTTAAATCCTTTGTAACAGGCTTCCTTGGTAGCTCAGTGGTAAAGTATCTGCCTGCAATGTAGGAGACGTGGGCTTGATCCCTGGGTGGAGAAGATCCTCTGGAGAAGGAAATGGCAACCCACTCCAGTATTCTTGCCTAGGAAATCCCATGAACAGAGGAGCCTGGAGGGTTACGGAGTCATAGCGTTACAAAGAGTCTGACATGACTTAGCAACTACACAACTACAACAAAATCAACTATATTTTAAAAAAAAATTATGAAACCACGTTACCTCATTGCCTGGTCCAGCAACTGAAGATGCTAAGGAATCTTCAAGATCTTCTGCTAATATGGACACATTTTCCCTTGAAGTAATAGACACCAATCCACTGTTTCTAGAAAAAAGGATAGGTATACCCCCACAGGAACCAGCTCCTAAAATACTGTCTCCTAAGAGAAAGGAAAATACGAATCAAATACATATTACCACACAATCCCCTCCTGAATCTACTTCCCTAAGCAGAAGAGCCTGCTGACGGCCCTTTACCATGCTACTCCTACTCTGCACCCAGTTATGACCCTGCATCAAGTCAGGGCTCCCTGCTATCTGCAGAGGCAGGCTGAGTCCTCCACGGTGCTGCTCAAAAGCAGTGAGCCAATCAAGAACATCATCCCTTCCGCAAGACACAGAGCAGCAGCTCGTCAACCCCACTCTGACTCACCGAGTGAGCCCGCGGCAGGGCAAGGAAAAGGTCTAAGCTTGCCTGCAGCCGAAACAGCATCCCCTCAACCAGTCAAGGCCCTGGGGCTGGGACCAGACCATCAAGGAGCCATGCTGCTGCTCACCTCGATTTTGTCCTCTGCCCCTTCAGATAAATACTACCTGCTTGTTTTTCCCACTCATGGTTGGCTCCCCCCGCCCCCTGCCCCCCGCCACAGTCCCCTTGCATGAGTCCAGTGCCTGGGACTCTTCTCACTCAGGGGTCTGAACAAACTTGTTTAAAGAATATCAACTCAGAATAAGTCACTCTTACTGACCAGGAAGAAGCAATTACTTGTCTGAGCATCAGTTCTTTCCTTCTTGGCCTCTTCTGGGGAAAATGCTACTATTTTCTGTCTATAGTAAAACTCGGCTCTACCACCCCACCCCCAGTTTCTCAGCTACTGTAGGTATGGTGCTGAATTATCACAAGTATCATGCTTGAAGCAAAGCTTATGGAAAGAGAACAAAAACTTCTCAGAATGACCAATGAGTTCCTGATCCTAGTTTCTAAAACCGATGACCCACCTTGCGCATTAAAAACAATCTTCTCCTGAGGGAGAGAAAACTTCCCGGTCCCCGTGGAGCACATGTAGATGGCGCTTTCAGTGTACAGACAGGCAGTCTGGTTTGAAAAGTTTGGGACCATCAACCGACATACAGTCAAGGCTTCAGACTGAAAATTAAAGGTTATATTTAATAAGAATTGAAACAAAAAATACTTTTGTATGACTTCATAATTCACACTTTTGTACACTATCTCATAAAAATGACAAAGTAATTTACTGAATATCCTTGTGAAAATTACCTGACATGATTTACAAAACATGACAGACATAAGTTTATAAACATCAATTAGAGAAATCATTTGCTGAGTTGCAAATAACTAGCAAAGTTTGAAAATGTTTCCATGGTGGTAAGATTTCAACTAAAAAGCCTATTAACAAACATGAGAAAGAAAATAAAATTAGTTCATTATTTTAGAATTTAGAGATACTTTTAAAACAACCCCTGATAAATATTGCTTCTTTCTTCACTGTGCAGATATCAAGCACAAGAAAACTGAGTTAATTTGTTCATATATGAAATTAGAAACAGAAATAGAAATAAGACTTAGTAAGTCATATAATTAGCAAAAGCTCAAAAGGATACTTTGCTTATTAAAAGAATTTTACAAACATCAAAGTGGAATTCCATGATTTTTTAATTCTCAAATTGTCTTCTTTATCCCTTTTGCATTGTCTGAAAAAATTTTTAACACTGAGTGTACTTTTCTTGTATAATCAGAACACATAAGGTTTATTTGTTTGAAATGAAAGATCAAATTAAGATTTCCTTACAGTAGTCAGTTATGCAAATTGTATTAAGAATAAGTTCAAAAGAATTAAATACTATACAAGGTTAAATGAAGTTAACCTTGTGTAGGCCTCTCCTAAATAACAGCAGTTATTAAACAATGTTAAATTGCTATCAAGAAGCTTAAAATTAGACAGCTTGTCTTTTTAAAAAATTTACTCGTTTTTAATTGGAGGATGAATGCTTTACAATATTGTATTGGATTCTGCCATATATCAACATGAATCAGTCAGAGGTATACATATGCCCCCTCCCTCCCACCTCTTAGCCAATCCCACCCCTTTAGGCTGTCTCAGAGCATTTGCGTTCCCTGTGTACGCAGCAAATTCCCACTGACTACCTGATTTTACATATGGTAATGTATATGCTTTAATGCTATTCTTTCAATTCGTTACCCAGCCCCGCCCTGTCCCCTCATGTCCACAACTCTTGCCTTTTAACTATTCACATGAATTTTGATAAATATATAATGCAGTTACCTACAAATATAACCGTATTTGAGCAAAAAGAGGATTTTTCTGTAATACACAGCACTCAAAACAGAAGTCCAATTCCCATCAAGTTTCTTCCTATTTTTCACTCTGCAGTTCATTGTCAATATTTTCTTTCTACTCAGTAATACAGAAATGAAAATCCTATCACAGAGCTACTGCAGGAGCAACATGCTGCTGTCAAGGGCTCCCACTCTCACTTCTCTTTAGCTAAGGCTGAACAGAGGAATGACTATGAGATGGCAAACAGAATGCAATGCCTAAAAACTAGCTATTTAAAATGTATTTCTGGGAACTCCCTGGTGTCCAGTGTGGACTAGGACTCTGCTTTAACTGCTGAGGGCCCGAGTTCAATCTATGGTCAGGGGACTAAAACCCTGCAAGCTGCACGGTGTGGCTATTAACAATACATAAATAAAGGGATTTTATTTTAGAAAATGTATTTACATTTGACAGCACCAGGTTTTAGTTGGGGCATGTGGGATCTTTTATTACAGCATGCAAACTCTCAGTTGCAGGATGAGGGATCTAGTTCCCTGACCAGGGATTGAACCCGGGCCCCCTGCATTGGGAGCACAGAGTCTTAGCCACTGGACCACCAAGAAAGTTCCCCAATAAAGAGATTTTTTAAAAATTAAATTAAACGTATTTCTAAGCCTTACAGATGAATATCTCAAAGAATCTGACCTTGCAACTGTTAGGGAGAAAAAACTCAGCAAGTTACTGTCACTGGTCATTTAGCTTATAAACAGAAATCTTACCTGAAAAGGTGGGTTATACTGAGTGACTTCCACAGTCACTGAATCTGACATTTGGTAGCCATTATCTTCTACTGTTATCAGAGAGTAATAGACAAGGCAGGGGCTGTCAGCCAGGTGCCATGCTGCTGCCAAAATTAGGAGCCCATCGCTAATCAATGAAAAAGAAAGATATACTGTCTCTTTGGAAAACAGTTTGGCAATTTCTTAAAGAGATAAACATGCATTTACCATATGACCTAGCAAGCCCAGTCCTAGGTATTTACCTAAGAGAAATAAAAACTTATCTTCACACAAAAACCTGTGTACCAATGTTTATAGTGACTTTACTCATAATTGCCTAAAAATGGAAACAACTCAGTATCCCTTCAACTGCTGAATAAACAAATCCTGGTAAAGCTACTCAGCGGTAAAAAGGAAGGAACCACTGAATGAATATCAAATTCATTATGCTAAGTGAAAGAAACCAGACTCCAAAGGCTTTATACTGTATGATGCCATCTACACTATAGGGACAGAAAAGACATCAATGGTTGCCAGGAGCTGGAAGTGAAGGATGGGGTTGAAAAAGGAGTGTGTGCATACATACTCAGTCCTGTTTGACTCTTTGTGACCCTACAGACTATAGCCCATCTGGTTCTTCTGTTCGTGGGACTTTCCAGGCAAGAATACTGCAGTGGGTTGCCATTTCCTCCTCCAGGGGATCTTCCCAACTCAGGGATCAAACTTGTGTCTCCTGCATCTCCTGCACTGGCAGGTGGATTTTTTTTTTTTTTTTAACCACTGAGCCACCCAGAAAGCCCCTGACAAAGGAGTACAAAGGAATTTTCGGAGTGATAGAATTGTTCTGTATCTTGATTGTGGTTGTAGTTAAATGACTATGCACTTGTCAAAACTCACCAAATTATACACTAAAAAAGGTACAAAATATTTACTGTATGTAAAATATAACTCAATAAATCTGACTTTAAAAGACCAACAAATCATCAAACATAGGGATTAGCAAAGTGCAGCTCTCAGGTCAAACTGACCACAGGTGAGTTTCTGTAGATGTATCTGTCCTGCAAGACGGCCATGCCCACTTGTCTGTCTGCTGTCTATGGATGCTTTAATACTACCACTGGTAAGTAAAAGAGCTGCAATGAAGAACACGTGGTCCCTAAAGCCTAAAAATATAGTTTTGGACCCTTTATAGAAAAGGTTGCTAACCCCTGATCTAATCTGCTTTTTAAAGTTTACTTTTGTACAGAAGAAAAACATTTTGGTTTTATCTTTAATAACCAATCATAGAACTGCTACTGTATATTCAAGCTGCTGTATGTGAAAACAAACTTTTTTCCATCTTAAAAATGTATGTGGTCCTCTTAAATCTATCAGAGTTGTTGCCCCCAACATAAAAAAAAATTAAATGGTCTCTAACCTCAACTCCTAAAACATTTAGTAGCATTTTTATCAACTTTCATTCAAGTTTCAGAAATATTAACAGGATGACAAGCACTCTCTACTGACAACTAAAAATAATAAAGCAAGCTACTGACTAGAGGACATGCACCTCAAATCCAGCAGTCTTGATACAACTCTGTTTCCTTCTCCACTGTTTCCTTTCCTCAGATCCCCAGCTCTTATCACTTCTACCTGAATTCCCTCGAAAACTTCAAGGACACTGGTCCAAATGGGAACATACCGGCAGTGACCTAAACAGCTCCTGGGTGAGAGCTAAGCGGGCAGTGAGTGAGGCCCCAGGGAACACAGTAGGGAGGCAGAGACGGCCATGCTGTGGTGAGTCAACTGAAGTTACTCCACAGACTGGACTGCCGTGGGGTGAGAGGTGCCAATGAGGCCCAGAGACACGGCTAATAAGGAACTCCTCAGGAAGTGGTGCTTAGATCAGCTTCATTTGACATCTTTACCAAAAAAAAAATCTTCATGATTAAAATAACATGAAGCTATTTTGGGTAGTAAAGATGATAGAAAGATAATTAATTTTGCAAGTCAGTAAAAACTTGAACAGTTGATCAAGGAAGAGCAACAAGCACCAGGGAGACACATGCTTCTGAAACAGAAGACACCTGTCCAGACATGGAACAGTCTACAAGGATCAGTGGAACTTGAGGATATAGAGTGATGAGCGGATCGTTTGGAGCACTGGCGGGAGGGGCCAAGGAGGAGGATAAGAGCTGCATCTCACCGGCCCCACAAGAACCAAGTCCTGCTGGCACGGCAGCATTCTGGGTCCGCCTCAGCACAGCAAGTCCTAAGCACGCGTCTCTGTGCTCAACCTATGTCTCCATTCTGAAAATTACATGTGAAAAAATGTCACATCCTCTTCCCCACAGTTGGCTGCATCCTGGCACCAGTTCTAAACTTATGACGGAGGTCCAGTAAAGATAAATTAAAACAAGATACACTGTATTTAATTAAAATGTTTTTGGAAATTAAGCATATCATTTTTACTTCTTTGATACTTTACATACAAATTTTTCAGAAATTATAAAGAAGGATCCTGACAAGTCTCAACAGTCCACGAGAGAAAAATTAAACAGCAGAACTGCAAGCCAAGAAACAAGTAGAATTATTCTACTAAACTACTCTAAAACACATAAAAATTATCCTAACTTCCAGTAAGCTATGTTTTAAAGAATTACAAATCATATGTTTGCACTCATTATAAACTCTATCACAGAAGCCCTATTATAAATGGCTTTTCAGTTCTATATGACCATAATATTAAAGCTAAACAATAACATGGGATTAAGTAGCTTTATCAGACTAACTTGAGATCTTAAGCACCACTAAGAGCATTGGTTCTTTTTTTTTTTTTCATTTATTTTTATTAGTTGGAGGCTAATTACTTTACAATATTGAAGTGGGTTTTGTCATACATTGACATGAATCAGCCATGGAGTTACATGTATTCCCCATCACGATCCGCCCTCCCACCTCCCTCTCTACCCAATCCCTCTGGGTCTTCCCAGTGCACCAGGCCCAAGCACTTGTCTCATGCATCCAACCTGGGCTGGTGATCTGTTTCACTATAGATAATATACATGTTTCGATGCTGTTCTTTCGAAACATCCCACCCTCGCCTTCTCCCACAGAGTCCAAAAGTCTGTTCTGTACATCTGTGTCTCTTTTTCTGTTTTGCATATAGGGTTATCGTTACCATCTTTCTAAATTCCATATATATGTGTTAGTAAGGAGCATTGGTTCTAAGAGGAAATTCACTCTGAGTGACTCAGTCATAAACCATGACTGAGTTCTAACTTGTACTCTGAGTTCTAACTTCTAACTTTGCCAGGACAAAACCTCATGCATCCTTCCTTGATTTAATACAGCCACACAATCAGGCTGAAGCTCCTTCAGCAACAAAAAAAGGACTGGAGAAGAGCCCCTAGAATCTCCACTGAGTCAGTAAAGACAACAGCATGGCGCACATCCAGCAGCAGGGCAGGCAGCTCTCGGACGCTCCGGCCATGCGAGCAGAACAGATGATCCCTAACAAGGGCAGACAGCTAATGGGACACGCAGCAGAAGGCCGAAAACTGCCCACACTTCTGAAATGAATTAGCACTGCCAGACAGAACAAAGCAATTCAGGAAGGTGGATTAATAGAAGATTAGGGTTAGAGACGGAGAAGGCAATGGCACCCCACTCCAGTACTCTTGTCTGGAAAATCCCATGGACGGAGGAGCCTGGTGGGCTGCAGTCCATGGGGTCGCTAAGAGTCGGACACGACTGAGTGACTTCACTTTCACTTTCATGCATTGGAGAAGGAAATGGCAACCCACTCCAGTGTTCTTGCCTGAAGAATCCCAGGGACGGGGAAGCCTGGTGGGCTGCCATCTATGGGGTCTCACAGAGTTGGACATGACTGAAGCAACTTAGCAGCAGCAGCAGGGTTAGAGACATCAGAAGAACAGATAGCAAGGGTGCTTATTATTCTATAAAAAACATCAATCTGTTTTTTCCAAACAACTACCTATGTTCTTCACGACAAATGAATTGCTTACCAGTTTTGCTTCAAATCCAAATACCGAATGTTGACCCCTTCTTTAATAGCTTCATAGTTACTTTCAGATCCCTACATGAAAATATCAACAATGTAAGCTCCTTCAGTATAGGAATCATTTCTTTTCACCTTTATATACCCCGCATCTACTAAATTGCCTCATCCACAGTAAGTTAAACTTAATGAATGAATAATGTATGCATTTAAAAAATTAAGTAAACCAGTGAGTCCCAATACTTGTAAAGATTGAATACTCCATCTCTGCTTATCTGACGGCTAAAACTTGATGTATTACACTGAAATGTGTTCTAATAAACACAACTAAAGGAACTAGCAATCTTATATAAATAAAAATGACAGAGATGAATGTTACTGTTCCTTACCCAGATAGCGTCAATAATGTTTTCCTTCAGGACTCTATTTATATCCCAGCTATGTGCTTGTTTTTCTGAAGAATCATCTAATTCCCATTTACTGATGTTTGAACTTGTCAGGCTATAAAAGCTCGCTCTCTCTCTATCCCAAAGGACACTTGAAAGCTGTATGGAGAGGAGAAAAAAAGTTTATCGATCACTAAATTCTAATGTCAATGATGATTTTTCTGAAATTAAAAAATCTTATATTTTATAGCTATTTGATTAGTAATTCTAGCAGAATTCTTCATTTAGGATTCAAGGGAAGAAGTGATCCTGAAATAGACCTTGAGAGTAAGGAGGATTTTCACAGGCAGAAGGCCCAGGAAGAGCAGAGTAGGGAGGCAGGAAAGTCAGAGGCTCTTTAGAGAACAAAACACAGTCCTGCTAAACTGGAATGTGGATTATAGCTAAGAAAGAAGCAAAACTAAGGTTCACACACAGCACAGTCTTGAATGTGAGTTTGTAAACCAAGTAAGCTAAGGAGATAGTATCAATAGCTTGTGAGCAGAAGAGCTGTGTTACAGGAGAAGGAATCTGGAGGGGTGTGTGTAGTTCCACACGGTTACATCACTTCATCTTCCTTGCTTCTGAAGAACACATCTAACCCAACTTAAAAATTGCATATGCATGACTGCTGAACTAAAACCCTAATTGTCTCCACTGGTCCGGTCACCATGACTCAAATCTATAGAACCTGGCAGATAATCTGTTCCATAAAGAGAGGGAGACACACACAGACACAACCAGGACTTTATACCTGGGTCTCTGAAACAGGCAACAGTGCCATTAGAAATAGACAGCTCAAAAGAAAAATGTGATTTGTAAGCCAGTAGGAGAGAAGAGAACATGAGCAATTCTTTTCTAGACATGCTAAGGTTTAGGTTCAAAGAGCACTTGAGGAAGCAGATAATGAGAGCAGCCTGAAATCAGAGGGAAGAGCACAGTTTGACAAAGGATGTGCAGTGTTTAACACGGCCAATGCACAGCACGGGATCTCTGCTCAGCGTCACGTGGCAGGCTGGGCGCAGGGGGAGTCTGGGGGAGAACGGACAATGTGTATGTATGGCTGAGTCCCTTTACTGTCCACCTGAAACCACAGCAATGTTACTCAGCTGTCCTCCTGTAAAATACAATGCTTAAAAAAGTCATGGGCGGGGCCACGTGCTCTCAATTCACACAGATGTGGGCATGCATCTGCCGCTGAGCAGTTTTCAACTTCGGGCAGCTTTAGTAGCCTCACTGAAGCCATTTCCTCATTTATTTAACACAAATTGGACATGAAGCTCCAAACACTACAGATGACAATAACAACAGGAGGTGACACACACAGGGCAGCTGGCAGAGCAGATGCCCCACATGTCAGTTCCCAGCATCTTCACCCACCATTTCAGAGCCTGGGGCAGAGCCCAGCAGCCACAGATCTGAGCCATCCACACAGACAGCTGGAGGTGCGGGGGTGGAAAGCACACTTTTGGTTACTAATCCTTAAACACATTTATAATTTTACATCCTAGTTTTAATTCAAAAAATGAACTTGTAAGATAATCTATAAAACTTAAGAATAATCAATGTTACAGAGGATGCAAGAGGGTTAGTATGGACTCATCTGATCATCATAATAAAAATGCTTCATTGATAGATCAAAGTTTTCATCTCATGTACACCACTGTTCATACAGTGGCAACGCTAACTTCATAGGAGTCTGCCAAATTACTGATTTCACTAAGAAACAAGCTAGTAAAACAAAGTTACTGTATCAACTTACAATGAGATCACTACTAGGAGATAAAATTCCCAAAAGAGAAGAAACCTTCCGACCAATTCCTGAAAGCACGCCTTGTCCTTGAGGCAGGATATGCTGATGAATTTTTCCTATACTTTCAGGCATCAGGCGGATTAGTTGGCCCCCCGATGAGGATAAAATAAAACTTCCTCCCTGTGAACAAACGTTGTGAAATTAGTTCAGTTAAGCATTTAAGACTAAGAAAAGAAAATGAACACAAATCACTTTGATACACTTTGAGGGAAATCATCTGTACCTCAACATAAATCTAAAAGAATAAAAAACGAACAGTGCTACTTTTTAAAAATCATTTATTTATGAATCCATTCACTTAATACTACACAGAAAAACTTCGTAGCCATTTTCTTAATTGCATGTTTGCCTTTTTTTAAATTCTGATTTTTAAGTTATAGGTTCACATTATGTAGGTTCAGCAAATCAAGAATCAGATTTTATTTCTTTGGTAAACCAGGAGAACATGTATTAGCAAACCATTCCTCCTCTAAGTTGCTGAATCACTCTCTAAATATGTTTCTGACAGAAACAAACACCACTGGCTACTGTGCTCCGCTGACACATCAGAGTCCTGCAAGAAGGGCTTCCCTCGGTCTAAGTGCTCAAATCCTAGATCCTTACATTCTTTCCTCGCCTCTTTTGTGATCTCCTCCCACCCCTACCTGTATGATCTGCTCAAAATCACAAATTTTTAGTCATTCAAACCTGATTTCCAAGCCAAATGACAGTTCTCCAATACATATAAAAGAATATCCATCGTATACCTGTACTGCTGTTAGGAAACTGTAGGTCTTATCGCCTCCCAGATCTATGAACGTCTCCGTGTAGGTGTCCTCACTAGCAAGGCTTGGCCAGTAGCGGACAGATCCTTCTCTGGTGGCAACCATGACAGCAACAGCCTCGAAACAAGACCATAACACTCAGCAGACACAAGAAAACGAGCCCAAGGCGGTAGTCTGACGACACTGACATAAGAAACCAGGGCAATGTACTACTGATTAACAGAAATCAGGGGAAAAAATTCCTTTTTTCCATATTTAAAAAATTATCATACAGTAAAACTGACATTTTCTCCTTCTGTTTTATAATTCTATGAATTTTTATACCCTTGTTTCTCTTCAGATCATACAAAATGTTTTGCTTTTTACAGTCCTATGAAATTTAAAACACGTGATGGACCAGATGGTAAAGGATCTACCTGCAATGTGGGAAACCCAAGTTCAATCCCTGGGTTGGGAAGATCCCCTGGAGAAGGGAATGGCAACCCACTCCAGTATTCTTGCCTGGAGAATCCCACGGACAGAGGAGCCTGGCGGCTACAGTCCATGGGGTCACAAAGAGTCAGATATAACTAAGTGATTAAAACTTTCACTTTTAGACTCAAGTCCCACCACAATAGGGATATAGGAGAGTACAGCAGCACCAAAGCTCTGTAATACTTTCCCTTTGGTCACACCCTCCCCTACCCTCACCCCGGCAATCCCCATTTCCATCATTATAGTTCTGTCTTTCTGAGAACGCCAAACAAACAAAATCATATAGAAAAGAACCTTTTGACAATGGTTTATCTAGTTTAGCACAATGCCTTTGAGATTCACCCATGTTGTTTCATGGATCAATAGCTCATGTCTTTTTACTGCTGAGCAGTATTTCATCCTATGGAAGAATCAGTTTATTTATCCATTCACTTGCTAAAGGATATTCAGATTGTTTCCACCTTTGGCTATCATAAATAAAGGTGTTATGACATTAGTGTATTGTGTGTGTGTGGGGGGGTGTGTGTCTGTGTGGGTATGTGAACATAAGCTTTAGTTTCTCTAAAACAAACAGCCAGGAATGGAATTGTTGGGTCATATGGCAAGGGCACTTTAACTTTCTAAGAAAGTGAAAATCAGTGGCTGCACCATTCTGCATTCCTGTCAGCAAAGTATGAGGTTCCAGTTGCTCCACATCCTTACCAGCAGATGGCAGTGTCAGTGCTTTTAATTTCAGCCATCGTAGTAATAGTGACCTGGTATCTCACTTATTTGCATTCCCCTAATGGCTAACGATGTGAATGTCTCTTCACGGCTTGACATCCTTATATTCTCTTTGGTAAAGTGTTCAAGTCCTACGCCTTACTTTTTAAATTGGGTTGTTTTCTTACTAAGTTTTGAGAGTTCATTTTATGTTCTGGATACAAGTCTTTTATTGGATGTTTGATTTATAGTATTTCCTACCAATCTGTAGCTCTCTCTTCATTTTCTTCTCAGAGTCTTTGGCAGAGCCAAGTTTTAAATTTTGATTAAGTCCAACTTATCTATTTTTCTTCTTTTATGAGTCACATTTTTGGTGATTTCTAAGAGCTCTTCAACTAACCCCATGTCATGATGATTTTTTTTCCTATTTTCTTCTAAAAGTTTTTAGTTTTACAATTTACATTTAGACCTATGGTCCACTGGGGGTTCATCTTTACATGAGGTTTAGGAGGAATGTTTTTTTCTTCCTAAAGATGGTCGATGATTCCAACATCATTTATTGAGAAGACCATCCTCGTGTCACTGAGTTTCTTCCGCACCCGTCAGAGCTCAGCGTGCCATCTCTGTGTGGGTCTGTAGTGTACACTGTTCTGTCCCACTGCCCCGTGTGTCTACCTCTGCCGTTACCATTCTGTCTTGATTCCTGCAGCTTTAAAGCTATGGTTCAAAACCCAACTCGGTGATCCCCCCAACTTGAGAACTCCCTTATCTTAAAAAAATGTGCTTCAGTAAGCATTTAAGTCACCCACCTGCGTGGAATGTGCTTCGCCGGAGGTAGTGGAGTAAGAGAGAGCCACCAAGTTGGCAGTCCAGTGGAAGTCACTAGGTGGCAGCTGAAGTTCTTTGCAAACAGATAACTATAAAACAAATCCAAACAAAAAATTTTTCATTTCAAATCCAATTTTTGAACATGCACCTGACTTCACTTTCTCTGCATACTTTAGATTCTAATTCACTGCTAGAAATACTATTCTAGAAATACTTTCTTATCACATCTTTTTGATCAGGCTTCCATCATCATTTTCACTCATTTTAAAACAAAGTATTTTAAGAGATATAGAATCAGGAAAACTTAGCAGCTAGACCAGACCCTTAACACAAACTACTCCAATCTCTTCCTAGACCGAAAAAAAAGTCTATTGGTTGAAAGAGCTGTGTAGACTTCCTACGGAATTTTCCCAGTCTAATCTTGTGTTGAGTTGACATTGAAAATTGGCATGACTAGAGTATGTATTCCAAGTCGCCTAGAAAATATTTCTGAGACTCAGCCAGAATCAGGCTTCCTCTGCTAACTCAGGATGCCCACCGCAGGACCTCTCCCTCACCTGTGCTCCTAACCACAGTCATGGTCTCCTAGACAGCAGGTGTACAGAGGCCAGTAGGCATGAAGAGTTTAGGGAAGCTGGAGCCTCAGTCCCAGTGGGCACAAGTATTGCAAGAGAGGATGCCTGATCTGGAGTGGACAGAAAGAGGCTGCTGAGAGTATAGCAGCGAACATCAAATTAAAGTCCCCATGTGAGAAGCTGACAATGAAGAGTTAAATTACCATTATAAAAACTGGTATAATTTTTTCCTATTTTCTTACACATGGTTCAGTAGATTCAGTGCAACACATTCCTATCCTCTTAGAGACAGTTCACTAGTTAATGTGGATGGATTTAGTCTTAGACTTCACTGCACAGAGGGACTAGCAAGACATTCATTAAAAATGCCAATGTCTCTAGCTTTATTACATGTAAATAAAATATATCTTGTTTAAAATCATGATAAGGAGAGAAACCTTTTTCCCAATACACAGATGTGCATTCATGCTTGGTATTTCATATCACTATAAAAATGCAAATCTATAATGCTTGAGTCAATTGAAATTACAGATTTCCAACAACTCTAAAAAGTTAGGGTAAAAATTAAGAGTCAATTAGGAATCTCCTCCTCTCTCTCCCTCCAGCTCTTTAAAGAATCATTACCTTAGTGATAGGGGACAGAGCAATCTTCCAAATAATGAGTTTCTCTTTGCAGACCAGACAAGCCCATCCACCTTCATCTATGTGAACAGTCAGCTGATCATCAACTAAAGAAAAAAACAAGGTATGCAATGAATCTTACAGTATGAATTAAAACTGAGAAAATGTCTCATATCAAAATCCTCCTCACTGCCATACTCTTCACCCAAAAAAGTAACCACCACACATACAAGATTAACTCACAACAAAAAATACTCTTGAATAATTCAAGAGTTCTTAATATCCAAAATAAGAGATCCATTTAATTTTGACAACCACTCTTATAAATATATTGAAAGGTAAAAACTATGTTCTGGTCTTAGGTTTAATATTTCTTATTTTTTGTTACAAACTTATCTCACTTTTTATAATATTTAGTAACATTCATAATTTTATTTTGATAAAGCAACACAAATAATAAACCCCCTCATTAAATACATAAAACATTTCAAGGAAAAATCATGTTCCTGCAAAAGAACAAGATTTTCAAACAAGAGCTCTTTGAATGTGATGAATTACTTTATTATATGCTAACCTAAAGGGCTTAGGTTTCCTCAGCTTCACCTGTTGCTTCAGTTATTTGCAGTCCACTGGGGCCTGAGATATTACATGGAAAAGTCTGGAAATAACACTTCCAAGTTTGTGATGAAACCTTGCAGTGTCCCGCTGTCCTGATGGGGATGTGAATCATTCCTTTGTCCAGTGTACGGACGCTGTGCCCATCACCCATCCATTACCCACTTAGTAGCAGTCTAAGTTATCAGAGCAACTGTCTTGGTGTTGCAGTCCTTGTGTTCAAGTAACCTTGTTTTACTAAACGAGGCCACAAAGCAGAGAGAAGTGATGCAGCACTGTGGATATTCTCTTACTGTGCCTAACTGACAAATTAAACTTAATCACAGGCAGGCATGTATAGGAAAAACATAGTATATACAGGGTTCAGTGCTATTCTGTCTCAGCCAACCCCTGGGGCTCCTGGAATGTCTGCCTGTGGCTGAGGGAAGACTACTCTACTGCTGCTCTAAGTGTTGCTGCTAAACCTGTGTAAATGCATTAACAGCCCTAGAAATTTAATCAATATGAGCTTTGCTCTTCATTTGAAGACAGGGTAGAGGGGCAAAATAAAAGGCACCAATAAAGTACACGCTGAAATATAAATATCAAATCATACCTAGGTTGAGTGTGGGCTTTTTGCTGAACTGGAATACCTGACTGGTACCTTCTTTCCCTAAAAGAACTGTGGCAGCTTCAAATCCTCCACTGGTGAACCCTTGAGGACCCTGACTCAGTACACCAACTGACTAGGGCTTGGAAATTTCCATGTGAGGATGAGATCATCTCAAGTTTACATAGTCTTCAGTTTTCACATCCTGATTTCTAGAAAGTCTCTCCTCTGAGTCTGTGTACTATTTGCTATTAACATGATCTGATGACATGAACCAGGAGTGTGTCAAAGGCTTAAATGCAATTTAAACTGAAATTTTTAGAAGGGAAAAAATATATATATATTTAAACCAGGAACAATGCATGACAGAGGTTAGTAGAAGTTTAGTTGTCTGAAAATAACTGTACCTGAAGCTCCCATGGACTTACTGGTAAAATGTGCTAGTTCAAGTTGATGAGAAATATTCCTTTTTATGGAATGGAGTACTTTAAACTTTTTTGACTGTCATTCACAGTATGAAATACATTTTACAGCATGATGTAGTCATACACAATTTAAATAAAACAAAATGAGATACACTCTGACATTCTGAATCTACTTTACCTCATTTTTTAAAAAAATGCTGGTCATGAACCACTAAAGTGATTTCAGTCACTACCTGCAGTTTGAAAAACACTGTTCCAGGAAATCAAAGGATGCTCTGAACTTTACTCTTAGAGTCACCCCAACTTCTCATCTTTAATGGCATCTTTCTGAAGCTCGTGTTGACCACACCTTCCACACTTCCACTCTAATTCTCTACCAGTGGGGCATCCCTGGTGGTCCATTGGTTAAGAATCTGCCTTGCAATGTAAGGACACAGGTTCCATCCCTGGTTCTGGAAGATCCCACATGCTGCAGGGCAACTGAGCCCACGGGTCACCTCTTTGACTGCACTCTGGAGCCCATGCTCCACAACTACTGAAGCTAGCGTGCCCTAGAGCTTGTGCTCTGCAATAAGAGAGGCCACTGCAATGAGAAGCCCATGCACTTCAACTAGAGAGTAGCCTCTGCTCACTGCTAAAGAAAGCCTGGGAGCAGCAATGAAAAGACCCAGCACGGTAAAAAATAAACAAGTGTTTTAAAATAAATGAAAATAATAATTTTCTGCCAAGAGAATTTTCCAATGGTGCACAAAACTGATAACATAAATTTGGCCGGCGCGGCAGCCCAGCCCGGCACGGTGCAGAGCAGTCGGCCTGTGTGCTCAGCACAGCGAGGAGGGTCCCTTGGACACACTGCCTTCTGCTGCTGCTCAAACCAGGACAAACCTCCACCCTTCTTGCCTCTTCTACCTCTGAGCCGCCACTCCTCGTGCGGTCAGCACACACCATGACAAAGACAGACAAGAAGTCCTTCAAACAGAGTCTGGCCAAGTGGAAGGTCTTCATCTACAACCTGACCACCAGAGAGTTACTGGGGTGCACTGCTAAGAGCTGAGTTTGATCTTGCTCTTCCACCTACTCTTTTATGGGTTCCTGGCTGCACTCTCTTCATTCACAATGTGGGCTATACTTCAGACTCTGAACAATGAGATTCCAAAAGATCATGACCAGATTCCAAGTTCAGGACTTAAATGGTTTTTCCAAAACTAGTGATGGTATTCGATTTTCATTCAGCATGTCTAATCCAGAGTCCTATAAAAGGTACACTGATGACCTTAAGAAACTTCTAAAGCCATATGGCTTAGAAGAACAGAATCTCACAGAATGTAACAATGGAAACTTTTCTGAGCCGAAAGGTCCAGATTATACTGCATGTCAGTTTCCTTTTGCCTTACTTGAAGCATGCAGAGGTGTGGATGATGCCAAGTTTGGCCACAACACAGGAAACCTTTGTACTCTTGTGAAAATGAACAGAATGATTATATTAAAGCCTCAATGAGAACCAAGGATAGAATGTATTGCAAAGAATGAAAGCCCAGCAGTTCTATCAACTTATCTTCCCAGTGGAAAGATAGATATAAAATATTTTTCATGTTACAGGAAAAAACTGCATGGGAGTGATCTACGGCCACTAGGTGAGCTACCTCTAGTTCATCTTTGGTAATAAGGATGACATAAAAGAAGTTAACAGTTGAGTGCCAGATTGATGGATCACCCAACCTAAAAACCCAGAATGATCATGACAAGTTTTCAAGATGAGTTGCATTCAAGATCACCATACATGCATAGTAGGAGTTGGGATATCTCCACAGGGTAAATGTTGTGTTGTCGTCTTTATTCTGTATCAGCCAGACCTGCCATTCCAGAATCATCAAGACTACCCTGGAGAAAGGTGGAGTGGTACATGACCCTGGAGTACCAACATGTTCTTCCGATCATGGTATTCCACGTCCTTCAAAGTAACTTGCCTCTTGCCTCTGCTGCCTTCTGAATCATGTACAATCACCAGATAGGGGCTGCACCAGACAGGGGCTGTGAACACCTGATTCTGAACATGTAGGACAAGGGTCTTGTCCAATTTTTATGTGGCTTAATTGCCAAGTGTCTAATGCTTAAAGTGCTGAGCTATATAAATATTTTATAGGTTTAACACTAGTTAACTGTCATATTTTGATGCCACCAAAGTTTTAGGGGATAAAATGGTACCTGACCAACATCAAATGACTTTACAGCTGTAAGAAAATTGGTGGGTGGAAAAGTTCTTATGTGAGAAGGAAAAGGGAAAATAAAAATGAGCACGAAAGGTTAAAAAAAAAAAAAATTATGCATACAGCTTCTGGGGTACTACACAGATCCAAAATGGAAGTAAGACTTCATTCTATTGCATTATTAAACCCAATAATGTAAGGCAGTTTTTGGATTTTTTTAAAAAGCTAAACTTCATATACTCAAACAACTTTTGAAATTGGACTGAGTTTTGCATACACAGTATGTACAACCATAAATACTTCATTGTGCTAAAATAAGCTCATTCTGCTTCCCATATTTGTTATATTTCTCAAACACAATGAAAAACCAAGTAAGTCACCTATTTCTCCCCAAGGAAGTGAAGGTACACCAGTGAAGTACAGTGAAAGTCGCTCAGTCATGTCTGATCTTTGCGACCCCACAGACCATACAGTGCATGGAATTCTCCAGGCCAGAATACTGGAGTGGGTGGCCGTTCATTTCTCCAGGGAATCTCCCCACCCCAGGGATTGAACCCATGTCTCCTGCATCGCAGGCAGATTCTTTACCAGCAAAGCTACAAGGGAAGCCCAAGAATACTGGAGTGGGTAGCCTATCCCTTCTCCAGCAGATATTCCCAACTCAGGAATCAAACCGGGGTCTCCTGCATTACAGATGGATTCTTTACCAGCCTGGCAAGAGAAAGCACAAATTTCTATCTTCATGCCAGACCTAGGCTTCATTTGAATTGCTAATAGAGACAAATGAAAAATGACACCCACCTTCAGTCAATGTTAAGGCTTCAATGACTTTAACAGGGAGAGAAGATCCAAATGTTTTCACATCATAATTCACAGACTCAGTTATGGAATGGTGTGGTAATATTCGCGTAGGTGTTCCTCTAAAGAAATGAGGCCATATTATTTTACTCATAGCTTAAAATTTTTCCATTATTCATTATAATGTTATATATATTTTTTCACAATGAAGAGAAAATCTTTGATAAACAAGAAGAAAGATGAAGCTTAACAGTGAAAAACTCTGGCTCATGTATACTGTGTATACATGTGTAATGTGTGTAAATGTATTTTTCATTAAAAAAAAAACTAACAGAATCTGGCTTCGATTCTCATGCTTCAGTAATTAGATGCATGATCTAGTCACTTAAACTCTTTATAATTCTGCTTCCTTAACTGTGAAATAAGAAGGTTGGACTATATCAGTGTTTTTCAAATTATAGGGTTTCTCAAATTTGAGGGTTTCTCACTCAACATTTTGAAAAACAAAATACAGAGTACAGTTTATCATATTCTAAGGTCAAAAAAGTTTTACAGACATTGGGTTACATTATCTTTACGTTCTCATCAAATCTAGAAATGTAATATTTTACCAGAAATACAATCAAAATCAAGAAATTAAGTAGGGTCATGAGTATCTGCTGTTACCTCTTCTTCAATAACAGATACAGCAGTAGAGATTATATTTCCTTCTCACCTTCTTCTTAATATTCAGAAAAAGTATAAATATATCAATATGAAAGTTATTCTCTTATAGGATTCTCTTATCATTAAATGAGTGCACATACAGAGTGGTTGACGGTATTATTTCTGACTGAATATAACAAAGGTTTTTCTTTGAGCTGATCACCAAAAGAAGAAATTAAAATAAAAAGATGAAAACAAAGTATGACTTTTATTCACTGACTTTTGTCAAAAGGAGTAGAAAACAATCACAAGATCACCATTTGAAGAGCACTTTACAAATTGCAAAAATCAAGGAATACAAGGTACACAAGGTATTCTTTAAAAATCATTTCTCCTTTAAAATATTGCAATTTTCTATACATAAATTTTAAATATAAGTTCAAGACTCAATATTACCATTTTCTTACAGAGGCAAATTCATTTTGATAGATGAATTCAAAGGGAACCACTCAAAAAACATACGTGCTTCTTTTCTAGATTAACTATGAAAGGAGAGATGCAGAGCATGGTCTCACAAGTGACGTGCACTGGTGTGCCACACTTTTATTTGGTAACATAACAACTATTCTTATTTCGTTGCTTATGGAAAGTCTCTTCCCTATTAATTTAGCTGCAGGGTTAACCTCTGTAGCTAAAATCCCTTTAATTATCAATCAGCAGATGTTAACAGGGAGTTAGTATGTTAGGCAAATAAAATGATTCTACAGGGTTGAGGCCTTCATTGCCACCATCACTTTACATCTGCATCGTAGTATTTCATTTTTACTCCTTTGGCAGGCTCAGATTAGGTTCATTACTGCCATTCCGCAGATGAAGAGATCATGTGTGACCTACACTAGATTACAGGGGTAACAGGAACAAGGCAGTTGTTGTTTAGCTGCTAAGTCGTGCTCGACTCTTTGCAACCCCATGGACTGTAGCCCCCCACGCTCCTCGGTCCATGGAATTTTTCAGGCAAGAAAACTGGAGTGGGTTGCCATTTCCTCTCCGGGGGATCTTCCTGACTCAGGAATCGAACTCGCGTCTCCTGCGTGGCAGGCAGACTCTCTCCCAACTGAGCCACCTGGGAATCCCCCTTTCCCCTCTCAGTTCAGTTCAGTTCAGTCTCTCAGTCGTACCCGACTCTTTGCCACCCCCATGGACTGCAGCACGCCAGGCTTCCCTCCATCACCAACTCCCGGAGCTTACTCTACCTCTACACAAAGGTAAATCCATGCAAAGTGTGTGAAGCACACACTTTGTGATTAATTCAGTTGATGAATTAATCAAAGCGAGGCTGAAATAATCACACGCAAGGGTGCAAGGGTGACGGATGTCTATTTTCCCAACACTCTGGCGTCCCTAGCCGCCCCTGGTTCCGTGGCTTCTGGAGGGCCGTGAGCCTGTGAGTCGCCGAACCCAACCCAGGATGACCACTCACCGCGAGCTCAGGGAGCTCCGACGGCCGGCCGGAGAGAAGAGCACGGGGGAGCTGACAGAAGACCCCAGAGTCAGACCCTTCCTGCTGGTCGCCCGGGGCGTGGAGCCCGGCCCGACTCCACCCAGGGGGCCTCTTCGAGTCCCGGTCCCCGGGGTCCGCGGAGAGGAGACTGCCGGGAACATGACCGAAAGGAGAGGCAACAGACAGCGCACGTTCCAGCCGTGGGGATGGAGCGCAGCCCGCGCGCGGAGCTCCAACACCTGATGGGCGGGAGGGCGCGCGATTAAGACGTCAAAGAGCAGCGCCAGGCTGTGTGGTGCGCTGTGTTGACGTCCAAGGTCTGCGCGAGCCTCAAGGCGCGGTCGAGACCTCAGGAAAAATTAGGAGGTAGGGTGCGCTGTGGTGACGGAGGTGCAGCGCTGAGTCTCGAGGCTGGGCCGGGCCGGCAGGAGAAACCCGAATGGGGCGCGCTTTGATGACGTAAAGGAGACCGCCGAGCCGTGGGGGCGTGGTGGAAGCTGCGGATCGTCGAAGTTGAGAGGGAATCTGAGCTAGAGACCCTGGAGCGGAACAGTGGAGGGGAGTCCAGAGTTTCCAGGGAAGTGAAACTGGAAAAGCACGGGCTCTTCTCCGGTCTGCAGGGTGGGACTGCCCCTCCAGCAGCTGAAACGCAAAGCCCCGGCACGCTGGTCCTTCCTGAACCTCTTGGGAAGTGAAGAGAGTTCATTCCCTGGTCCAAAATAAGGGACCTGTGAAGTCTCTCATTCGTGTCCGACTCTGCGACCTCATGGACTGTAGCCTACCAAGCTCCCCAGCCCATGGAATTTTCCAGGCAGGAGTACTGGAGTGGGTTGCCATTTCCTTCTCCAGGGGATCTTCCCAGTCCAGGGATCGAACCCGGGTCTCCCGCACTACAGGCAGACGCTTTAAAACTGTAAAGCTGACACTGGTTTCACATTCAGTGTTATAGATGTTATTCCCTAGATTTGTCATTTCTCCTTCATGCTAGTGACATACCAAGTTTATCTCTTGCAGGTCCTGGTCAAAAACCATAGGCTTCCGACAGCCCTAGTGGACCGCTTTCCACCTGGATGTCCTGCTCATGCCTCACGATCTACTCATTAAAAGCTGAATTCAGGTTTTCTTTAGGACTCCTGTTTCACTACCACCTCTGGCCCGTTGGATAAAATTGGTTAGTTGGCCAGTGGAAAAAGAAGAGCTCTATCCTAGATTCATCCTTCTCGGTTTCCTCCACTGTAACACCTGGGACACTGTACTCCTGAGCATCTCTAGTAGAAAGCACATCTGCGTTGCCTTTGCTCTGGTTAAAGTGCTCACACTTCCCTCTTTTTTAGCCCTTTGCCTTCTTTTGGGTCTTCTCGCCTCTGGATGGTCTTCAACATGATCCTTCCACACTACAGCTGATAAGTGGAATATTGCCTGCCATATAAGTAAACAAAGGATGTCATAGTCATCAGTGATTGCTGCCACCATGTGAGCTGGTGAGCCCTGAGGAAACTCAGGCTATGAAAACACAGGATACTGACCCCCAGCTAGCTGAGGTGCGTATTGAATGATAATTTCAGTAAGCCCAGCCTTTTGCATCATTCCATACTATGTGACTTGACATGGAGTCCAGATGTTGGAGGATGGTGAATTCATTCATTCATTCTGGATTTATTGACTACCTTCCATGTGCCAGCCTGTATACTAAGTGCTATGTTTTCTAACTGTAAACAAAGCAGACATGGGCCCTGCCCTTGTGGAGATCACAGGCCAATGAGAAAGACAGGTCCTGAATAAATGAACACAGATTTATTTACACAACCACGAGTTGATATGTGTACAATGAAAGAAAAGAGGAGGGTGTCTGACAGAATGACTGGGTATCTGACTTTGGAGGAAGATCTACAAAGGCCTCTGAGAGAAAAGGACATCTCTGCTGAGACGTGCCCTCAGCCAGGCAAAAAAAAGAGGAAGAATATTTGAAGCAGTGGATCCTCTGGCAAGGACCGGAAGCAGCAAAGAGCGTGGTACATTCCAGGATCTTTAGACAAACAAACCAATGACAAGTGACTAAAAGTGGAGGAATCTGGAGAAATGAGGGCCCAGGAAGGGCCTTACTATCAAACAAGATCCTAAAGGAAACAGATAGCACTCTCAAGCTGGGTAGAGAACTTAATAAAGGATTGTTAGAGATTGTATAGAGCCCTGAGGCTCTAAGAACAAATGGGCCAAGAAAAGAAGGGGTCACCAGGCCATGGCTGTGGATCAGGAGACACAACCAACTCAAGGCCACCCAGAAGGAGGGAACGGCTGGGAATGGAAGTGCCCTGACCTCAGTGTGAGGAGGCCAGAATGTGAAGGAGGAGAACGTGAGGACCATCCTCTTGGTGGGAGGGCCCACCTCCTGGAGGAAATAGTGGAGAAGGCGAGTAGAACAGAAGATGTGCAGCACATATGCCTTGGGGAAGCCACCCAGGTACTTGTTTACCCCTCCCTAGTGCTGTCATGGGGAAGGCAATGGCACCCTACTCTGGTACTCTTGCCTGGAAAATCCCATGGACAGAGGAGCCTGGTAGGCTGCAGTCCATGTGGTCGCTAAGAATTGGACACCACTGAGCGACTTCACTTTCACTTTTCACTTTCATGCACTGGAGAATGAAATGGCAACCCACTCCAGTGTTCTTGCCTGGAGAATCCAGGGACGGTGGAACCTGATAGGCTGCCGTCTTTGGGGTTTCACAGAGTCAGACACGACTGAAGTGACTTAGCAGCAGCAGCAGCAGTGCTGCCATTTCCCTATTTATCTTTTCACCTCTTTTTATCTAGTGTAGCCAGTTTAGAAGTCCAGAAGGAAGAATGGTGTAGTGCAAAGGCCTCTCCAGCCTAAGCATCGCCTGGAGGGCTGGTTAAGCTGGATAGCTGAGCCCCACCTCGGTGTCTGACTCATTGGGCTGAGGGCTGAGAATCTGCATTTCTAACATTTGCATTCCTAGGTGTTATGGAGACGTCTGTCTTGGGACTTTTTTTCTGGTCTTAGGACATTTTGGTAACTACTGTGTGGTAATGAAGAGGGCTTCCCTGGTTGCCCAGTGGTAAAGAATCCACCCACCTGTCAATGCAGGAGACTCTGGTTTGATCCCTGGGTTGGGAAGATCCCCTGGAGAAGGAAATAGCAACCCACTCCAGCCTGGGAAATCCCATGGACAGATGAGCCTGGCGGGCCACAGTCCATGGGGTCACAAGAGTTGGATACAATTTAGCGACTAAACAATGAAAACAACAGTAATTGAGAGAATGCATAGACTCTGGAATTAAATGAGGCTTGTTTCAAATCCCCACCTTTTCTCTCTACTATCTGTGTCACCTTTTTGAGTCTCTGTTAAGTTGCTAGTAAACTAGAAAAATCAAATAGGGTACACTTTTAGAAATTTGAAAAAAATAAATCATAACAAAGATAGACAGGCAGCATTGTTTATGACAGCAGAGAATATAGAAAGATAAATCTAACAATAGATTTGTAATATACTAACATTATAGAATGCTATAGGTTAAAAAGAACACATGTGGTTGTGTGTAATGAATACTTAAAAATGTAGGGAAACATTGTCATCAAATGTAAAAACAGGTTGGTTAAAAATTAATATGTCCAATGTAAGTCCATTTTTGTTTTATTAAAATAAAAAGAAAAATCCCTCACAAGTGCAGTATGTGTATGTGTATGAGATGCTCAACCTACATGTGCTTCCCTCTGTCCAGCTTCCTAAAATGCAGCTTTTTCAGTGAGGACCAAACTGATTGATGTAGAACTCATTACTGCAGTCATCAATAGGAAAGCAGCCAGGATTGTTTCCTGCAGATGTGGTAGGATTGTCAGAATTCTATTTTCAGCGACACAGTAATTATGATCCTCTTCAAATGGGAAGGCAGGGGCACAGTGACGAACTTATCGTGGATATTATCCAGGGCTCAGTGGTAAAAAAATCACCTGCAATGCAGGAGCAAAGGAGCCATGGGTTTGATCCCTGGGTGGGGAGGATTCCCTGGAGGAGGACATGGCAGCCCGTCCCAGTACTCTTGCCTGGAGAATCCCACGGACAGAGAAGCCTGGCAGGCTACAGTTCACAGGGTCACAAAGAGTCGGACACGACTGAGCATGCATGCACACAATCATTTCCAAGGCTTCCCTTTAGTCTCATCTAGTGGCAAGGGAATTTTTTGAAATAACTCTAAATTTCAGCATAGTTTAAACATCCTTCAAGCAGTGAAGAACATGTGTTGTTATCACCAGCTCTGGGGGCTGCAAACTCTTTCTGTCAAGGGACAGAGAGGAAGAGTCCCTGGCTTGCAGCCTGTTGCCAAGTAAGTGTGGCTGCGTCCCAATAAAACAACTTATGAACACTGAAATTTGAATTTCATGTAACTTTCAAGTGTTATGAACTTTTTTTTCTTTTTATTATCTTTTGTTGTTGTTGTTATGAACTTTTAAAAACCATTTAAAACTGTAAAAACCCTCGTTAGCTTCGCAGGCCACACAAAACAGGTAAGAGGTCACAGCTGTAGACCACCAGTACCAATTTCCTGAGGAAGGCCCAGCCAGCACTAGCACAGAGCTGAACAGAACAGAAGATGCTCCAGAAATGTTTATTGAATGAGTTGAATGGAGATTACCAGCTAAGCTCGACGATGCTTCAGATGTAAAAACATAGAAAAACACCCCCAAACAAACATTTACAATGCAGTTTCCACAAACTTCTTTCACTAATATACTTAATGTTTTGTGACACATTTGTTTTCATTTATTTTCTAACAGCTTTGGCATTTTTATGGAGAAATGGAGCTTAAATGGAGTTCCTCAGTGGAGCCCTACTTTATAAAGGTTCAAATACAGGGCATAGCCTATCATGGTTTAATTTGTGATTATTTCACGGGAACCAGCAAGGTCCAAGGTTAGAGACATTGCAGAGAGGAGCCTGGATGAGCAGACAACAAAGCACTTGGTCCATTAATGTGATGTTTTATCTTCACACGGAGGTTTTCACACAATTTAAGCTTTCTTTCTGCCATCTTTATATTGCCTACATGAGTTACATGTCCTTCAGTGGCTCCCCATGCACACACAATGAGAACTGTTTCCCAAGTGGTGGTGATGGCCCCTATGTCAGCCCTGCCCATTTTTCTGGCATATTCCTGTATGCAGCATCAAGGCTGGCTGCATCAATGCAGAACTTGCCTGTGCTTCCGTCCTCAACTGTGAACAGGGATCGGTATTTATCTAAATTACAGGGTTGTCCAAGTAACCACTGTGGTAACGTGCAGTCTGGAAACAAAGAGTGGCACAAACTCTGTGTTAGCTAACTGTCACAGAGGTGTTGTTACTGTTTTCTTGTCATTAATTCTTTTATATACCTGACGGCTCCTTCTACACTGGAAGCTTCTAGAGGGCAGACACCACACCTCACTCATCTAGCACCAGTTCTACAGCACAGTTCCTTGTCTGACACGTGGCAGGAGATGCTCCCTTACTGTGCTGAAGCAACTGAACAATGTTTATAAATAACAAGTGAGCACATTCAAAGCCTTAGATTAGGGGCTTCTCTGGTGGTGCAGTGGGTAAGAATCTGCCTGTGAATGCAGAGGACACTTTCGATCTCTGGTCTGGGAAGATCCCACATACCAAGGGGCAGCTAAGCCCGTGTACCACAACTGCTGAGCCCACAGGGTCAGCCCGTGAGAAGCCCCAAAGCCAGACCAGAGAGTAGCCTCCCGCTAGTCGCAACTACAGAAAGCCCATGCACAGTGACGGAAGCCCAGCACAGCCAAAAATAAGTAAGCAAAATTTTTAAAACAGATTAGAATGAAAGGAATGGAACTTATAATTACTCCCACTTTCCTATGTTTGTAATGTTTTTTTAGTCTTGAATCTTTATAAATTCTAGTAAGAAACTGAATGTAGTAAAAAGTTTTACAAGAAATGACAAACACAGATAAAGTTCACTATAAATTTTAATCCATGATATAAAAGGGAATACCTTGTATTAGAAAGTAAAATATAACGATTACATTCAATTTTGTAAATACTTCTGTGGCACAAAGATATTTCCTTTAAATTCAACCTTGTAATTGTGTTTTGTCTGCTTTTTGAGAACACCACCATAGTAGTAAACCATGAAGAATATGGGTAAACTTGTTAAAAATGATTGTCACAGATGTACTGTTTAAATTCAAAGAACAGAGTTCATTTATTCACTGAATTCATTAATGAATTCCCTTATGTAGAATAAAATGTAATACTCCATGCTTATCATGAAATAGTGGTTTCTTCCAGTATAATCAGGAAGTTAATCACAATACTTAGGACCTGAGAAGACTTCCTTTTTAGTCATATCAACGTTGTTACTTCTTAGGTTCTGACATTATCATTACAGAAAAAGTACTTTTTCTTGAGGGAACGGCAACTTAATAGTGCTGACATGAATACAACAAATCCAAAGCAATGCTCAAAACATTGCTTGAGGAATTTTTGAGAAGTTTAGCTTTAACTATAACAACAAATAGAAGAAAGACGGTTAATTATATCCTCTTTTCAGAGGGTGACAAGCTCTTAAGGTTTCTTGACATTTTGTAGAATGTATAAGCTTCCTTCAAATGTTTTAAGATTTAAATTACAGCTATATTAATAATTTTGGAATTTAGCCTCATTGAATGAAATGTCATAACTATTTAACTGAAAAAACACTGTAAAAGTTGACTAGGAATGATAAACTCTTAAAAGATAATTTTCAAGATACATGCTTACAGACAACCTAAGGGTAAAATTACATCTTTTTTGATAATACCTGGCAGTTCATGCCTCACTTCCCAAATACACGAATAATGAAAACAGAAGTTCTCATATTCAAAGGATGGGGCTTCTTCCCTTTTTAAAATCCATCAGGCTCTCAGGTGCCGAAACCGTGAAAAACTGCACACATGCAAACACAGTCTCAGCCCAAAAGAACACATGTTCCTGTACTTTCATCCCTTCGAAGACAGAGGAGACAGGAAATATAAACGAGCCCTCCTGGCCATGTGACATTACCTATTTCTGTATATATATGTATTTCCTAAAAGAAATCAACCCTGAATATTCATTGGAAGGACTAGAGCTGAAGCTGAAGCTCCAATACTTTGGTCACCTGATGCAAAGAGGCAACTCATTGGAAAAGAACCTGATGCTGAGAAAGACAGAGGGCAAGAGGAGAAGGGGACGACAGAGGATGAGATGGTTGGACGGCATCACTGACTCAATGGACGTGAGTTTGAGCAAGCTCCAGGAGATGGTGAAAGACAGGGAAGCCTAGCGTGCTGAAGCTCATGGGGTTGCAAAGAGTAGGACACGACTTAGCAACTGAACAATATATGTATAGGTTGCTTTATGAGATTAGCAGGATAAAATAAAGGGTTAGATTTTTCACCATCTATCATGCTACGTGGTAAGATGAGACCCAAAGTAGGTAGAGTACTACCAAGAGATTACACAGTGATTGGTGAACTGGCCTAAAATAATTAGGCTTTTTATTTATAATTCCCTTTTAAAAGTTGTCGTATGACAATAACTTCAATTTATAACAGCAGATAAAAGAAAATGAGGTGCCATGCTCTATTAATCAAAATATTCTAAGATAAAAGAAAATACAAAACCTGAAAATAACATCAGTGCTCTAGACCATTTAGAAAGTTATAATTATTAAAATTCTAAATAAAAAGGTCTTCAGAACAGATCCATCTCAAAACTATTTTACAAACTTTGGAAAAAATAGGCAGATTTCAATGACTTGAAGTCTGATTTACAGATTTCATACAGTCTGAGTGTTTTTCCCCACACAGTGCAGCTTTGCTTTAAAACCTCTCATATTAAGTTTCCCAGTAATCGCTTCTTTATGCTGAAACAAAACTCTGTTTGTTCATTAACTTCCTGTACATCCCATCTGGTTTCAAAAGCAGCTCTTCATGTTTCCCACACTCGATGATTCTCCCCCGGTCAAGGACAGCTACCACGCTGGCGTTCTTAATCGTGGACAGACGGTGGGCAATGATGAGCACTGTCCTTCCTTCCATCAGTCGGTCCAGGGCTTGCTGTACGAGGTGCTCGTTCTCAGCATCCAGTGCGCTAAACAGAAGAGCCCACAGGAAGGCGGCATCAGTGCCACGCACACTGTTCACGCATGTGTTTCCCGGTGCACATACATGAGGGCCTCGTAAGCAGCTGATCCCTGCTATGATCAAGGCTGCAACTCCCTGGGCCAACTGTCTAAATTTTATAAAGTGACTATCAAAAAAAGAAGCTCTGAACCCTTGATCTTCAGAGAACTGCCATGTAAGTTAAAAAGGATTTTTCACATCTGCTGATAAGTGATGAGGGATTCATCACAAAGGTCTGAATTGGACCTAGAACCCTCAACTCACAATTCATCTTGTCTCCCAACTGTCATGATTAATTCATATCCCATCCCTTTAAAGTGTAAGGTGTTCTCAGCCACGTCACTTGAAATACAGAAGAGTAAGTTTGTGATAAAGAAAGAATTTGATTTAATATAATTGCACATTAAGATATCCTCACCTGGTTGCTTCATCTAGGAGAAGAATTTTGGGATTCTGAAGAAGGAAAAACATTAAAAAGATAAGAAAGATATAATTTTATTAGGAAAAAAACCTCTCAGAAATAAAAAGAAATAAAGCATTGATACATGATACAACATGGATGACCCCTGAAAACACCCTAATGAAAGGAGCTGGACATAAAAGTCTATGATTCCATTTACAGGAAATGTCCAGAACAGGCACATCTGTAGGGGCAGATGTGTGGTCACCTGGGGTTGAGGTAAACGGGGAAACAAGGTACGTGGGTATGTGTGAATGTTATTTTGGTGATGAAGAAAAGGTTCTAAAATTGATTACAGTGATGGATGCACAACTCTGAATACATGAACACTGAACTATATGCTGTGCATGGGTGAACTATATAGTGTGTGAATTCCACCACAATAAAGCATCCACAAAGGATGAAAAATAGTTCATATTGTGCTTGAGATGAGCTCATAAATGGAAGAGTTAGAGATGACTTTAAACCATTATCACAGTGATCAATGAACCGGATGTTTATAGTGCAGCTTTATTCTGCAGGTGAAACAACTAAAAGTATTAGATGGGGCTCTAAAGTGAGTCAGATAGTCTAACTCTCAGGGTCCTCTTGGAGTTTAGTTGGGAGCAGTACACACAAAACTGAAAAGAAAGAAGAGTCAGCCAATGTATATAACAGATAAATTCTAGTCTTGCCTAGGAATCTATCCACAAGAAATGAAAACATAACCATATACCAACTTGTACACCATTCAGAGCAGTGTTATTTCTAACAGCCCTAAACCAGAAATAACTCAAGTGTTCATTAACCTATGAGCGATAGACAAATTGTGGTCTGTCCATACGAAGGACTGGAAAGGAATAAAGTACTGATATGGCTACAACATGGAGGAATCTTAGAAGCTCTACTAGGAAAGGAGGCTACAAGCAGAAGACCACTGTCTGCTTTCATTTACCTGAAATGTCCAGAAAGGCAAATCTAGACAAAATCAAAGTATATTATTGGGAGGTGGGGCTGGGAATGCAGAAAGGTTGCTCATGTGTATCAAGGTGATGGAAATGTTCTAAAACTGGATTATGATGGTTGCACAACTCTGTAAATATACTAAAAGTCACTGAAAAGTACATTTAAAACTGCTCAATTTTATGATATGCAAATCATGCTTCAGTAAAGCTGGGTTTTTTTTTTTTTAATCACCTTTAAATCTGAGGAGAGTACTTATCTAACAAAGGAGAAGGCCATCATTTCCTAAAATATGCAATGCCTATGAACTTCAGCTTTTCCGTGTCCTCTTAGGAGTCTTGTGTAAGCATTTCAAGTCTGTACCATTCAGTGTGTTGTGCTCATTCTCCATCCTGTCCTTTGTGACCCCATGGACTGTAGCCCACCAGGCTGCTCTGTCCATGCGATTCTCCAGACAAGAATACTGGAGTGGGTTACCATTTCCTCCTCCAGGGGATCTTTCCGACCCAGGGATTGAACCTGCATCTCGTGCATCTTCTGCATTGGCAGGCGGGTGTTCACCCCTGAGCCACCAGGGAAGCCCCCCATTCGGTTGGGCAGGTTATTAAATACTATACAAGTAAGTATACTTGTACTGTTTTGGTATTTTGATATAGTTACTGTTTCTCCAGTTAGAGACTGCATGCTTCTTTAATTTTATTACTTTTTATATTGAAGTACAGTTGATTCACAATATCATGCAAACCTCTGCTGTATAGCCAAGCGACTCAGTTACACACATACAGACATCCTTTTTTATTTAATACTCAGTAAGCTACTTGACGGAAGGTCTGTGTGTTAAGCTTTTCTCCCTCTGATAATCCCAGCACTGTACTGGGCTCCCAATGCCCAAGAAATACTTGTTAAATTTGAACACAGTCAGTGGAATTCCCAACTCATCTTTCACCAGAGCTGTCAACAATATACCTACCTACCTCCTCCAAAAAGAAAGGAGAAAAATTGTACATTACTAATTACAAGGTCCCAGGTTAAGAACAATGCCCAAAACCCCCACCCAAGTGGCTTCAGCCTTACCTTAAGCAGAGCACGGGCAATTGCAATTCGCTGTTTCTGCCCACCTGACAATGACAATATATATATATATATTTTAAACTGAAGGTCTTAACAAAAATTCTTGGTAATAGGCTTTACTGATAAGCCATATGGCAATCTGAAGGTAGCTTCTCCCAGTTGGTCAAGTTGAGATAGATGAGAGAATAGAAACATATCTTTGAAATATATTATTTCCTCATCACTCTAGAGATTAATAATAAGAATTATTATCATGGCTAACACTGAGGAATTCCTATGTACCAGGTATTTCCTAAATGCATTACACATATTATTTCATTTCATCTCAACAACAAGCCTGTGAAGTAGATTCTATAATGATTCCCTTTGCACAGATTAAAGACTGTGCCACGAACACCCTGCAGGCGGCCTCACAGCGGGCCAGCGCACTGCCGAGGTCTGACTGTGCATTCAGTTCAGTTCAGTCGCTCAGTCATGTCCGACTCTTTGCGACCCCATGAACCACAGCACACCAGGCCTCCCTGTCCGTCACCAACTCCCGGAGTCCACCCAAACTCATGTCCACTAAGTCAGTGATGCCATCCAACCATCTCATCCTCTGTCATCCCCTTCTCCTCCTGCCCTCAATCTTTCCCAGCATCAGGGTCTTTTCCAATGAGTCAGCTCTTCACATCAGGTGGCCAAAATATTGGAGTTTCAGCTTCAACATCAGTCCTTCCAATGAACGCCCAGGACTGATCTCCTTTAGGATGGACTGGTTGGATCTCCTTGCAGTCCAAGGGACTCTCAAGAGTCTTCTCCAACACCATAGAGTCTTCTCCAACACCATAGTTCAAAAGCATCAATTTCTCGGCACTCAGCTTTCTTTATGGTCCAACTCTCACATCCATACATGACTACTGGAAAAACTATAGCCTTGACTAGACGGACCTTGGTTGTCAAAGTAATGTTTCTGCTTTTTAATATGCTGTCTAGGTTAGTCATAACTTTCCTTCCAAGGAGTAAGTGTCTTTTAATTTCATGGCTTCAATCACCATCTGCAGTGATTTTGGAACCCAAAAAAATAAAGCCTGACACTGTTTCCACTGTTTCCCCATGTATTTCCCATGAGGTTATGGGACCAGATGCCATGATCTTAGTTTTCTCAATGTTGAGCTTTAAGCCAACTTTTTCACTCTCCTCTTTCACTTTTATCAAGAGGCTTTTTAGTTCCTCTTCACTTTCTGCCATAAGGGTGTTGTCATCTGCATACTGAGGTTATTGATATTTCTCCCGGTAATCTGGATTCCAGCTTGTGCTTCTTCCAGCCCAGCGTTTCTCATGATGTACTCTGCATATAAATTAAATAAGCAGGGTGACAATATACAGCCTTGACATACTCCTTTTCCTATTTGGAATCAGTCTGTTGTTCCATGTCCAGTTCTAACTGTTGCTTCCTGACCTGCATACAGGTTTCTCAAGAGGCAGGTCAGGTGATATGGTATTCCCATCTCTTTCAGAATTTTCCAGTTTATTGTGATCCACGCAGTCAAAGGCTTCGGTGTAGTCAATAAAGCAGAAATAGATGTTTTTCTGGAACTCTCTTGCTTTTTCGATGATCCAGCGGATGTTGGCAATTTGATCTCTGGTTCCTCTGCCTTTACTAAATCCAGTCTGAACATCTGGAAGTTTGCGGCTCACGTGTTGCTGAACTGTGCACGGGCTGTGCTTATCACCACACGTTTGCTCCCCCTCCCCCAGCAGAGTGTCTCTTGTAGGAGGAAAGGCAAAGGAAACTCAGGGGAGCTGGGGTTCGAGGCAGGGCGTGAACTGATGAGAGCGAAGGCAGCTGGAATGGTGACGCTCCTGTCTGCCCAGAGCGTGACTCTGTGCGTCCACGCTCAGCTGGTTCTCTTTCCCACCCGTGGAACAGCTTGCACGCATGCGCCTGGGGGCGGCAGAGACAGCAGCTACTCTAATCCCCTCCTGCCTTGTTTGTCGGCTCTAACGTTACTAAAAAAAGGGGGTGGGATGCGTAGGGGAAATGCAGAAGGACAGGAAGTGCTAACTCCCCTCCTCAATTCTGTCCCACTGGCCCTCTGCTCTCCTCCAGGGCCACTAGCCTAACTCAAAGCTGATGGAGTCTCACAGCAGGACACAACTCACTCCTTCTAACTTAGCTCATCATGTGAGAAAACTCAGTTCCGTCCTCGGTAATTAATTGTATTGGCTGAACATACTTCTTATTTCATCTAAAAGAAGTTAATCACTTAAAGTGAAATGAATGGTACTGCTGAAAGCTGTCCTCAACTAGGCAATCCCATCCTCACAACGAGGGAGGGAGGAAAAACCCTTTCTATCTGAACCTCTCTGGTTGGTGGGGGTCCGAATGCTCAGTGTGGGTGGGCAGAGTGGCCAGTGAGGGCTTTAGTCAGCTCTGAAAATCCCAGGTGCCAGTGAGCACACAGGCGTCTGCTGCTAGAAGCCCACCCCTTCCTCCACAGTGGACTGAAACCTTCGGTTCCTTCACTGGGAGACAGAGCCTGGGAATCCTGGTGAAGGGAAGACACACAGAGTCTGTCCCCAGGGAGCAGGTGATGCACCGCTGGGCCGTGCACAGGCACCCCCAGCTCTGCACCTCCATCCCCGTCAGCTCCCAGCATCCTGCCTGAGGACACGCTGTCCCAGAGACACAGGAACAGTGCTAGGCTGTAACTTACCCCATCCATCAAAAGCAGGTTTCCATCTACTGCCTATAGTTTTAACAAATCATACACAACAATCTTAAAACATTTTTTAAACTATCTGTAGGCTAAGTTCAAGCAGAAAGTTTAGTGTTGGAAAGGATTCCTGCACCAACCTTCACTCTGACATGGAGGCCTCCCTCCCCTGCTAGTGCAGATCCAGTGACAAAGATCATCGTGAAAGGAAGCACCTCTCAATATTTGTAATAAAAACAAAACAGAACTGTGTTTAACCAAAATTTTACTTCTCTATTTTTTTTGGGGGGGACTCCAAATGCACTGAAGATGGTGACTGCAGCCATGAAAAGATGAAAAGATGCTTGCTCCTTGGAAGAAAAGCTATGACCAACCTAGACAGCATACTAAAAAGCAGAGACATTTCTTTGCCAACAAAGGTCCATCTAGTCAAAGCTATGGTTCTTCCAGAAGTCATATATGGATGTGAGAGTTGGACCATAAAGAAAGCTGAGCACCAAAAAACTGCTGCTTTTGAACTGTGGTGTTGGAGAAGACTCTTGAGAGGCCCCTGGACTGCAAGGAGAGCCAACTAGTCCATCCTAAAGGAAATCAGTCCTGGGTGTTCACTGGAAGGACTGATGTTGAAGCTGAAACTCCAATACTTTGGCCACCTGATGCAAAGAGCTGACTCATTGGAAAAGACCCTGGTGCTGGGAAAGATTGAAGGCAGGAGGAGAAGGGGACGACAGAGGATGAGATGGTTGGATGGCATCACCGACTCTATGGACGTGAGTTTGGGTAAGCTCTGGGAGTTGGTGATGGACAGGGAAGCCTGGCGGGCTGCAGTCCATGGGTCTGCAAAGAGTAGGACATGACTGAGTGACTGAACTGAACTTACCTCTCTATTCATTGGTCCTACTTTTGCAGTTGAAAGCAACAGAACTGTTTCTCTTTCCCTCCTGTAACTCGGCCCCCATAATGCGATCTGACTCGCTGCCTGAGCTGACGTCACAGGGAGTCCCAGCACTGGAATCCCAGTGGTGCCACAGGCCTGCAAGCCCCCACTGTCCAGAACAGGACGTGACGGGCTCTGCCTGGGTCAGGTCCGGACCAGGGCCTCTCTGTGGTTATTACATTTGAAAAGAGTTGTTTAAAAAAAAAAGATGACTCTGACAGAGACCACATGTAGCCTACAAACCTAAATCATCTACTCTCTGGTCTTTCATAGAAAAGCCTCTCAGTCCTGGGTCTACACACAATCTCCTCCAGCTGCACATCTCCTCTGGCTCAGTCTCTGCCTCCCAGGACAAATCATCCTGCCATCCAGTGTCTGTCTTACTTTCAAGGATCTTGAATTGTAAAACATCTATTCTCAGATGAGAAAAAGAGGCTGTGGCTGAATACTACCCAGTGGGACCTCCAGTGGGAGTCTGGAAAAACACCTTTGGGGAGAAAGTGAAGGGAATTGGGGAATTGTCACATACAAAAGAGATCTGAGAAAACAAAAATGTTAATTTCATGAACTCTAAGGACAAAAGCCTAATTAAAAAATAACAGCGCGATAGGAAATGTTTGGAGAGTTTTTTGGAGCAGAGACGTTTTGCGACGAAGAGTAACAAAAACGCACCTGAGAGGAGAACACCCTTTTCTCCGACCACAGTGTTGAATCCTTGAGGGAAATTTTGGATGAAAGCAGCTGCATTGGCTACAGCAGCTGCCTGCTCTATCTGCTTAGTGGTCACTGAGGCGGGGTCGTCTGCACCATATGCAATGTTCTCCGCAATTGAGCAAGAAAACAAAATTGGCTCCTACACATTGGAAACAAAACATACTTATTGAAAATTTCAAAAGGCCAGTAATACAGTGGAGCTTAGTACAATATTTATATCTAAGAACTTTTCCCAGAGAATATATACTGGTTTTTTGGGGGGCGGGGGGTTCTATTTTCTCATTCTCCATCAATTTACCCCACAGTGACTAAATGATTCACATGTTAGCACGAGCAGGACTGACTTTACCATCTGAAGATCACCACTGCAGAATCCTGCCCTCACCCTGAATGTAGCAGATGCTCTGTAAATTCAAGTCCCCTTTCCCGAGGAAGACCTCGGCCCCGTCTGCGTTCTCCAGCTGCCTGCCTTCCAAGGACGAAGGGAGGGTCCATCTCTTTCTGTCACTTCTTGAAACACAAAGCAGATGGGAAAGTGGCATTTGCACAGAACTGTTCTGTGGAATTGTCCTAAAAAGCTAATAAACTCCCAGCTTCTTGCTCTATCCTTAATGAGGACATGGCACCGCTGTTACCCTAGCACTCCCGAGCCAAGCCCATCACTGTCCCCGACCCGTCCCCAGAGGAGTGGGGCTGAGGGGGGGTTTCACTGGAGGGAGAGGCCCAGGAGTGGGGGAAGGCTTGGGTTTGTCTGTTGTGCACAAAGCTTGGTAATAAAAATATAAATAGCTTGTCAAAATTCCTCTGCACTAGGTGGTCTTGTGAAAAGAGCTTCATCAAAGAGCCCATATTAATGTTCTTGAAATCCTCTACCTTTTGCAAGGGGACCTGGCTCTTGGCATAGTCTTTGCTTGCTTATCTCTGAAACCCTGGCAAAACAGTAGACCGGCTACTAATGAACATGAGAACTGAGAAAGAATCAAAAGAAGCTAAAAAGCTGTATCTTTTTCTCCCCAATCTTCTGGACTACCTGCATTACAAGTAATGACAGTGTCCACCTTTGGAAAAAGGTGGTTAAAGTGGTTAAAGTGTCTAACGTCTTCAGGAAACAGCACTACAAACCTAAACAATCTGCCTGATGAGGTTAGTTTACTACATCTGAAAAACATCCATTCTTTTTCTTTTGAAAGGTCCAAGACCAAGAGAAAAGCAAATGACAAAAGCAATTTTAAAATAAAGTGTAATAAAAATGGACCCCTCTCCTCTTACCTGACTCACTGTCCCAATCTTGGATCTCAACCAGACTGGGTTTAGCTGACGGATGTCGTGGCCATCCAGGCTGATTGTTCCTTGCAGGGAAGAAGGGAAAGAGGTCAGTGGGTGCCATGGGGGCAGTGACTGACAGAAACACAGATGGGATCTGGTGGGAAAACTCCAGACTCAGTTTTTTAAAGATTAGATACTCAAAATCTCCAAACAAATCTAAAACCAATGGGTTTCAGTGACTTTCAGAGCTGGAAGGGACTTTTCTGGATCATGTGTACCTACTCTCTCCCTGTGATGACTGGATGACCAGCACACCTAGCTCATCCCTCCAGCTCACCTTCCGTCCTGTGTCAACACAGATGTAGAAGAGTCTGCTATCTGACTGACAGGATGGCAGAGAGTTTCAATGTCAGATGTAATTCTTTGACCTCAGCTGACAGAATTACCTTTATACCCTGAGGGAATGAAATCATGCCTCCTGATTACGATGACAGTGACCAACACAAGAAATCCTATTCTTTCTCAGTTAGCTATATGACACTATACAAGCCAAAAATAAATTTTCATACACCTACAAAAAACCCGAGGTATTGACTTAGAAAGCATAAGCACTCTGTACAGGCTCCACAAGGCAGGAATGTAACTGCAGTTGCTTTTCTCCCTGATCTATTCACTGTGATGAAGAAACCACAGACTCAATGTTTTGCATCCCTCTCGCTAGGATTTTCCTAAGCTCAGAATTTTATAGCAAGTAGAAGGTAAGTCCAGGCAGTGATTCCAGAGGCAGACAGTGTAGTGATATCCACTTTAACACACTTGGTGGTTTTGCACATGAGATCACTCCCTGGCACACAACCAGCTCTCACAGTGTTCTAACCAAAAAGACTATAAGACCTACTCTTTAAATTCATGGTTTTAGGGAATTCCCTGGTGGTCCAGCAGTTAGGACTCCAATCTCTCACTGCTGAGGGCCCAGGTTCGATCCCTGGTCGGGGAACTAAAATCCCACAAATCACAAGACCAAAAATAAATAAACCAATTTTTAATTTTATATCAATGATTTTTTTTCTTGTCAAGAAACGTTTCCTTAATCCAAAAATAAACCAACACATACAGAATATCTTCTCTAAACTCTGATATAAAGAAGGATATCAACTACGTGTGGTAAGGGATGTTAACTTAACACACTAACATCACACTAATGATTGTGTGATCATTTCACAATATATACACATAGTGAATCATTATGCTGTACACCTGAAACTGTTAAATGTCAATTATATCTCAGTTTTAAAAAAGATATAAGTAAGTAACAGAATGTGTTGTTTGCTCTATAAGATGCTATAATCCACTTAGAAACAGAAACCGAAATGAGAAAATATCTACTACTTGAAGAGAGCCTCAGGAGCAGCACACAAGTGGGTCACTGACGCCCACGTGCCCGGCCTGCACGCCGGCGCCCGGCGGGAGGACCCTTCGGCGCCTGCGCAGCTCGGACGGCGAAGGCACACGCTCTCCACGTGCGGCCAGCAGCGCCGCACAGAGGCCCCTTTCTGCTCCCCTCTCCGGGTGCAGGGGACGCTGCACAGGAGATGAGGAGCTGACACAAAGGGTACGATGCCCGATAGGCCTGGGTGAGCGCACAGCCCGAAAAGTGACACCGCTGTTTAAGGGGCTTCCTCCCCGGGAACACACCCTCTGGCACTCAGAACTCACACAGTGCATGGCCTCTGCAACACTCGGACCCTCTCCCAGGGCTCAGGAGTATAAGGGCTCAAGAGAGGCCCCTGTCCCACAACACGCTGAACCACTCACCAGAGCCAGGGTCATACAATCTCAGCAGGAGGGAAATCACTGTGGATTTGCCAGCACCACTTGGGCCAACCAGTGCTGTGACGGATCCTGATGGGATGGAAAGGCTGAAATCCTGGAATATGGGCACCTCTGGGCGAGCTGGATAGGCGAAATGCACGTTCTTGAACTCCAAAGCGCCCTGGAAGTTTTTCTCATTCAAAACAGCCCCCTCTGCAAGGTAAGACAGGACACGAATCACTCAGCGCTAAGCACATGAGCACAGCTGAGCCCAGGCTGCACCCACCTGACCACGGCCTCCGCCCAGCACAGCGAGCTCTGGCATCTGGGCGCTTCTCAGGTGTCGGGAGGCAGCCGCAGCCCGCGCCCCCAGCCTGCTCTGCACCAGGGCACTGCAGGCCTGCCGCCGCGCTGGAGCCTTGCAGCCGCAGAGGCCAAGGCCGCATCCCAGTCCTACTGATCGAGCAGCAGCTGATGGAGCTTCCGGCCCAAGAGCTGCGGGCCGAGTCCAGTGGCCTTCTCCCTGTGGGCTGCCTCTGCAGGCCCCCCATCCAGGGTTTATCTCACCTTCTCTAAAGAGTTGTTTTAAGAGCGTGATGAACAGGCAGGCACTGCACAAAAGCCCAAGAGCTCGAGGGGGTCAGAGGTCAGTTCTATCCCGGGGTGACCTTGCTGTTGACTGGGAGAAGTGGCTCCATCTCTCCCAGTCGGGCTCATTCCTGCCAGTCTATCACAGTGGAGAATGCTGGCATTCACTATTGCCCTGGGGCCAGTGAGTAGCTGACAGTGATCGCTGCTTCTTCCACTGAGCCTGGCTGCTGGGCCCAGGCCACAGCTGCCTCAAACATTGGCTTCCAGTGAAGCAGCTCACGAAGGAGATGGTTCAAAGCCAATTAGCATCAGCATCCTCCACCCCATCCCCAAAGCCAAGCAACTCAGAGGCTTTCCTATGCACGAACCCTCTTCCTTTCCTCCCCGCCCCCAAATGTCAAAATCACCAAGGAAGACAGTTCTGGTGGCCTGGCCAGGCCCTTCCTGTCTGCACTCCTGAGCGGCACGCACTTCCTCCTGCCATTTGTGGTAACACATCAGCTGCAGGGAGGGAAACGGTCGGTGCACACTGTGTGGTCAGGCCCCCCACCTCCAGGGATGCCCTGGGGCCCCCCAGCAGCACCCAACAGCAATCTGTCCTCACGGTCCACCCTCCGATGGCCCCGTCCCTCCCTGTCGTGGTAAAGACAGGGTCTAGTTCATGCTCATCCTTCCCAGGTAGGGCAGGAAGCTGGTCTCACTGTCCTAAACCACACATGTTCAATCCCAGCAAAGAAAAGTAAACCCAGTTCAGACCCACCATTGAAAGGAAGCTCAGGTTCTCTCTCAAGGAGCTCCCAGAGGCGGCTTCCAGCACCCAGTCCCTTCATTAGCTCTGAGTAGAAGGAGCTGAGACCTGAGGATGAGAAGCAAAGGCGCACATCCATCATCGGCCAATAAATGGCCCTCTGCCACCCCCAGCCCTCTGGGAACAGTGACAATAGCCTGCTTTTAACATAAAATCTGCTACTTTCAAACAACAGGGTTTGAAGGGTTTGAAGCAGCTTCCTGGGAATCTGTCAGAATTCCCTCTGTCTCATACCCTTGTTTTCCTTCAGCTTCTCCTCCTCCAATTTCATTATCTCTCATAAGGCTTTGGTTTGATCCGGGGATTTACAAATATATATAGTCATACTAGTCAACCACTGAATTAAAATCACAATGTTACAGAAAAGTCTGCTTAGTCAAAAGTCGAGCAATAAAAATAAAATATAATGCTTATCTCATATTAAAAAGGAATACAAGGTACCCCAACATTCATTTAAAAGGCACATCCACAAAATTAACCCATCTTTCCAACTCAACAAATAAAACATTACTAGGCTGAAAACTGAAAAGAAATTTGGCAATGTTAGATACACTAACAACCTCTGCTTAAAAGTCACCTTTGAACTATGATTTAAAATCCCAAGTCCACTGGTCCACATCAACTGCCAGAACATATACTTTGTAACACTTTCCCTCAGTAAGGGTGCTGAAAAAATGCAATTCAGATATCCTCGGGTATATGAATATTTGTATAAGATACAGTGGACTAAAACCTTCAGGTTAAATTAAGGATGCATCGGGTAGAAACAGAGCCACATAAATATAGTCAATCAACCTTCAATAGTTGAGCAAAGGCAATTCAATGGAGAGAGGGTAGACTTTTCAACAAATGGTGCTGCAACAACTAGATTTCCATGTGCAAATAACAAATAGGGACACAGGCCTTACACCTTTCACAAATTAACTCAAAATGATCTAAACATAAAATGCAAAACTATAAAGCTCCTAGAAGACAACATAAGAGAAAAACTTACATGACCTTGGGTTCAGAGATGACTTTTTAAGTATATTAAAAGCACACTCCATGAAAGAATATATTGTTAAGTTAAAGTTCATTAAAATTATAAACTTCTAAGAAAGATCAAGTCAAATGTGGCAGAGAGCACAAGACTGGGGGCCAGGAGGAAAGCTGACGATGGCTAAGCGTGAAACGTGCACAGAAACGTCACAGAGAGGGAAGGTGGCGGCCAGCACATCTGTTCAGAGCGGGAAACATGACCACACGGTGTGTGACCCTACCGCCTGTCAGACCCAACCCCAGGGTTGGAAAGAAAGGAACAATACTGTCATCGCGCCAGCATCCTGAATGGGTCTTGTCTTGCAAGTCACTCAGCACCCAGAAACATCTTGGACCAGATTTTTCTTCAAGACCAGCCAGCAGGACTAAAATGTTATTTTAAACAGATCTCTGGAACTCTCAGTCCAGAAAAATCCTTGCTTGCCTGCGGATGTCTAAGGAAAAGCCTCTCCTTTAACCAGGAGAAAACTCTGGCACCCTGAAAATAAAAAGTTGAGGTGACCCTGTGGGATACCTGAGCTCCTTTAACCAGACTTGAAGCTGTTGATCTAACCTTTCCGTCTCGGTTTTCAATGAAAGGAAGGAAAACAAAAAGCAGGAAATCATGGGCTCCAGGTTGGTTGGGGCTTTGTAGACTCCACACAATTCTGCCTCCAAGGAGCTTGCTTCCCTTCACTCAGTGGGACAAGGAAAGCTGGGCTCTGAGAGACTCTTTACAAAAGCAAGCAACTGTGTCTCATGTACTTTACCACTTCTATTTTGGATTGTTCACTAGTTTTGAACATGGCTGCCTTCTCTCCACCAGCAACCTGCCTATCATGAAAGCATCACCATCAGAGGATGAGGGTTCCTGCACATGCCTGTTCATACCATCCTTCCCCCCAGCATCCATGCTACAGTGAAAGAGAACAGGTTGCCCTGCATGCTGGCTGGGAACAGATCCAGTGAGACCCTGTGCTCTGTGAGCTATGGGGGGCAGGGGGCCTGTAAAAATCTAACACTTCTCAACCCAGGGAGGATCACAGTCATCTTTATTCCGTCCTTCAAAGTCAGGTTGGTGTAACATTCTAGGAAATGTTTTTGCAGTTAGTTAATTGGTGAGTGGTGGAGTAATGGGAAAGTTAGGTTTTCGTTTCAGAAACTATAACCTGATTTTTCATTAATTCCCCAAGCCTATTTAAATTATATACCTCCGACGCTTACTCCAACCCAGAAAGCATACATTAGGAAGGAGGAGAGTTCGCCCACTGTCATGTGGGCACTGCCCATCAGCAGCCCACCTTTGTACAGGACAGAAAGCACGATCAGGTTCCCAGAGAGCCCAGTCTGTGGACAGAAGAAAACACAGGTGAGAAGTCAGGTGAGAGCCAAAGGCCCCCATGCAGAAAGCACTCACACTGTGCAGACCCCCTTTATGCATGTAACCACCAAGCAAGATTCTTCCAAAACACTACATTTTAGTCTCAATTTTAAAATTCTTTTTTTTTGTTTTTTGGCTGTACTGCACAGCATATGGGATTTTAGTTCTCTGACCAGGGATCAAATCTCTGCCTCCTGCAATGGAGGCATGGAATCTTAACTGCTGGAAAGTCAGGTTAAGTGCCTCAAAATTATTTTTGAAATATTGTAATATTGAAGGCAATAATCTCATAAACATAGAAACCTAGATACTAAGCTACCCATCAGATTCCTATTTTACTCAATCTAATCAATTTGCAAAGGAAAAAAAATGATATTCAGGATGCCTCCCCTAAGTGGAAGAAATCGATGTGTTCTACCATGGTGGGCTGGGCAGGCTGCACCGGGAAGCAGATAAGATACCAGGCTCACCTGCTCTGATGTGCATTAGGTACACAGTCTCTGTAAGCGTGCCTCCTCAGGGCTTCCCGTCTGTTCAGTTACGGCCGCTACTGAATCACCCCTACCATCTTTCCACTTTGAAAGTACTGTGACTCTGCCATCATGGTGATTTTCTAGCTCGATGTCCTACCTGAGCTCCTTGTGATCAATGTGGTCAACTTTCTTATACCCCCTTCTTGAATACACTGAGGTTATTTTGGCTAATCCTCAGTGGGTTTAAAACTGCCTACACCAGAATGACCTGGTGCTAAAGGACAGATCGCCAGCTGCATTCCAAGAGTTTTGTGGAGCTGAGGATCTGTGTGTCTAACCAGTTTCCAGGTGAAGCTGATGTGCCCAGTCTGGACCATACTCTGAGGATCAGGGCCTGATCCCACAGTTTTGGTCTCACCACCTTTCCTGTAATTACATATACTTGTTTTCCCCCTCCTTCACAAAAATATTTTTAAGAATGGTAATTCTTAGTCTTGAGGGAGAAGGGAAGTATTTTCTATGTATGGCAAGAGCCACAGAATAAAAATCTCTCCTGATCACGGTGTCTACACTTTTCACTCTTTCCAAAATGATCAACTTACTGCTCCAAAGAAGCCAGCCCGAGCAAATGCCTCTTTCCTTGCTAACTGCATCACATGGTCCACTTTGCTGGTGTATTTCTCTATTTCAGTCATTTCTTTCCCAAAAGCTCGAACAGTTCTGATGTTTCCAATACGTTCCTCGGCTAGCTGGGAGAATAATACAAACATTTCAGGGGAGGCAAAATTAAAATGTGGTTCTCATGTTTAAGATACTATCAACGGAAAGCTGCTTGTCATATGCGACTAAGTGAAAAACAGATTACAAAGCAGAGTATATGAAGAATCCTGCTTTTGGAAACAAATATGTATCTGCACATACATACATCATATATATAGAGGTAGACAGAAAAATAAGTGAGAGGGTTGGTAGATAAATAAATATATTTTTATGCAGTGAGAAAGGTAAGATAAAAAGGATAGACTCCAAAATGTTAATAACATTCATTCAGAGCTAGGATTATGCATTTTTTTCTCCTTACATTTCTCAAAATTTTATTTTCATAAATATGCATGGTTTTTGTAACAGAAATATAATGATTATTTTTAATTTTTAAAAAAGACAAAACTGGACAGCATTACAAGGACAGCACTACAAAGCTATTTTTATTAGTTGATAAAGGACAGAGTATCATCCAGGACAACTATTTTCAGAATATGATTGGCCTTTTCATCCTATAAAAAACAGTGACATAAGTTCATATGATGTAGTCAAGTGGGATCAGTGCTGCGGTGTGGGTAGAAATCTAGTCTAGAAGGCAGAGTGCTTGGGGTTTCTAGGATCTGCAGGGCTAACACGAGGAAAATGAAGTACTTTCTGGAAAGGTTAAACACATTCCTTAGGGTCTGCCCACCGATAACCTGGCTCTGAGACCGCACCAGGGGGAGGCCTTTACCTGAGTGGCTTGTGCCAGGGAGTCCTGAGTGACTTTGGTCAGTTTCCGTAGGTATCGACCATAAAGCACTGCGATGATGGATATTGGAGGCACCACGCTCAGAACAAAAGTGGCCAGTTTAGGGGAGACAAAAAACTGTCAAAAAAAACCCAAACGTACGTGTTACACAGAGTAGCAAGATACTCTCACTGCCCACCGTAAACATGTGTATGTTTAAATTAATAGGTAGGCCTAAAGGTGCTGTTTGGTAGAACTTTTCAGACATTCTCAGTCTTCACGAAGCCCCGTGAATGTTCAGCCTGCCACACGGGAGTAAGGTGACAGCCAGCCTCTGAAGCTGTGGGGCTCCTTGACCCTGCAACGCTGCCCCACTGCCGGCACAGTGCTGGACCAGTGTGATGTGCACCAGACGACACTGCTCAAGAGAGCAGGGGGGACAGGCTGGGAACGGAGGGAGGAGACCCCGTCTGCTCCACACTGGCCAGACCACGCCAGGAGTTCTGTGTTCAAGTCCCCATCAGTGTCTCCCTGAGATGACTCAGATGGCAGCAAGACCAAAATCCCCACATCAGGTGACAAAGCTGAAGGAGGAGGTGCAGAGGTGTGGAGGTGTGACAGCCAAGTTAGAGCTGCTTCCATGGCTCACAGGACTGGAATCTCAGACAAATGGATCTGGACTCAACAAAAGGAGGATCTCCTAACAACTTGAGTTGCCCAAAGAGGACGTAACACAATAGGGTTTTCCTATAGCCAACCCTGCAATTAGGTGATTCTATTTTAAATGGTATTAGCATCATTATTAATTATAAAATAGTATCTTCATTGTAAGACTCTCCTAAAATGCTGGGGGAAAGCTGCAGACTGAAATGTAAAGTGAAGGATAGATCAAGCAATCATTCACTTATTTACTCATTCAACAACTGAGTACCTAAGGCCTACAGGCAGCATGCATGATCCTAGGCACCTGGGAGGTAACTGACGCACGGGGTGTTCCATCTAAGGGGAGAGGAGAGGTGGGAGCCAGAGAGAAAACAGGTGAGACACAGAGAGAGGGAGAACCCGGAGTGCCCTGTGGTCTTGGAAGAGAAAGTGCAAGAGGCCCTGAGGCGGCAGTGAGCTCAGTACCTCAACCTCTGGGGACGGGCCACGCTGAACAAACAAGCAGGCACTGGGGTGTCCGTGGCCTGCAGGACACAGGCGGAGCAGCAAGGCAATCGGGCAGGTCTGAACACAACACAGCCCAGGCAAGCTGTCTGCACGGCAGGGCAGGAACACCCCCTGGTGTCCCTGAGCCTGGGGACGGTCTCAGGACGCTGCCTCCCTCTGCTCCAGCTGCATGCTCAGAGATAACCTTCTGAAGGATGAGGCAGGTGCTGTCATGGAAAGGAGCACTGGAGAATCAGGAACACACCTCTCAATGCGGGGAGGAAGACCCCACATGTGAACTACTAAACTGACAGTATGGTACAGACATCATTAGGTTCTAGGAAGCAGGCTTCCCACAGTCAGGTCCAGGGACCCGTGAGAAAGAATGAGCATGTCAGTCCCTCCAGAGCTGAAGGCCAGATGCCAGGGGACCTCTCCTCATAAGGCCCTGTGATAAGCTGGCATCTTCGTCCCCCCAAAACTCACAGGCCTTACACCCCACGGGGCTGGGTGTGGACGGAGCCTCGAGGGAAGGAATGAAAGTAAAATGAGGCTATAAGGGTGAGGGCCCTGAGCCTGTCTTCATAAGAGAGTAGCCAGCTCTCTGCACAGAAGCACAGGGCAAGGCCATGGGAACAGTGCTCCCAGCGAGAGGGCGACTGCACGCGAGCCCAGGGAAGAGGCCTCAGCACGAACCACTGTGTCAGCACCTCGGCCTGGGACTCCCAGAGCCCAGACCCGAGGGAAACGCACTTCTGCTGCTTGAGCCCCCACTCGTGGGGCTGTGATGCAGCTCAAGACACTGGGACAGGCCCCCTCTGATGCCCTGCCCTTCAACTGCCACTCTTCCTGAGCCCCGGACTATTCTCATCTGGAAATGGTGCTTTATTTGGTACAGGAGGGCCTTCTCCCAGAGCTTGGCTTCTCTCTTGGCTGCGTGTACACAAGAGTTCAAAGCTGTCTTCCATTCTGTATGGTAGACCTTACAGGCTCACTCTGGCAACAGAGCCTTCTGCTCCGGACTGAGTGCTCTCTGGGACACTGGTCAGAAACCTCAGCGTTTCCACCTGTAAGGAAAAATCAGCCACAGTCCTCATTCTAGGGTCTAGAACTGCACCGAGATGACAGCATTGATGGCTAATGGTCACCTGAGAGGTGGTCAGTGTGCTAGGGAACTACATTTTAAATTTTAGCTTTAATTAAAATTAAATCTTAAAAGCTGATATTCCATTTCTATTCAGTTACTAGTAAAGTTTTAAGTATGTCTGGAGATTTCCGTGTGTGCTTCTTCAACCACAAATTTTACAAAATCTAAATACTGGTTATTTGCAATGAAAGCCTCCAGACTTCGATGTTCTGTAAGTATAAAATATACAGTATATTTTAGAATCCTAATGTGAAAAATATTTGATTAATAATTTTTATATTAAATACATGTTGAATTGATAATACTTTGTTTATATTAAGTAAAATTATTATCAAAATTAATCTCATTTCACCTTTCTGTTTTATTAAAAAATTTTTTTGGCTACTCCACACAGCTTGCAGGATTCAACCTAGGCCCTCAGCAGTGAAAGGGTGAAGTCCTAACCACTAAACTGCTATTGAATTTCCTCTTTTTGCTTTTTGAAATGTGGCTACTAGAGAAATATCAACAACTTCAGATATGCAGATGATACCACTTTAATGGCAGAAAGTGAGGAATTAAAAGAGCCTCTTGATGAGGGTGAAAGAAGAGAGTGAAAAAGCAGGCTTAAAACTCAATATTAAAAAAACCCCTAAGATCATGGCATCCGGTCCCATCATTTCATGGCCAGTAGAAGGGGAAAAGGTGGAAGCAGTGACATATTTCCTCTTCTTGGGCTCTAAAATCACTGAGGATGGTGACTGCAGCCATGAAATTAGAAGACAATTGCTTCTTGGCAGGAAAGTTATGACAAACCTAGACAGTGTATTAAAAAGCATAGATATCACTTTATATATAAAGGTCCATATAGTTAAGGGTATGTATGGTCTTCCCAGTAGTCATATATGGATGTGAAAGTTGGACCACAAAGAAGGTAGAACAGCAAAGAATTGATGCTTTTGAACTGTGGTGCTGGAGAAGACTCTTGAGAGTCCCTTGGACTGCAAGGAGATCCAACCAGTCAATAAAGGAAATCAGTCCTGGGTGTTCATTGGAAGGACTGATGCTGAAGCTGATGCTCCAATACTTTGGCCACCTGATGTGAAGAGCCAACTCATTGGAAAAGACCCTAGTGCTGGGAAAGATTGAGGGCAAGAGGAGAAGGGGGTGGCAGAGGATGAGATGGTTGGATGGCATCACCGACTCAATGGATATGAACTTGGGCAAACTCCGGGAGATGGTGAGGGACAGGGAGGCCTGGTGTACTGCAGTCCATGTATAGTCAGACACTGCTTGGCGGCTGAACAACAACAACTAGAAGATTTAAATTGCACACGTGGCCTGCACTACATTTCTCTCAGTCAGCAGCACAGGAGAAGGTGTGTCTTCAGACACCTGGTATGCAGGGAGGCAAGCATATGTGAGGGCCTCCAGTCCCCAGCTAAAGAGAAACAGATGTGATGGGTGGAGAGGGTAAATGAGTGCAGAGCTGCCTGTCTATGCAGAGGGAGCCCACCCTGCCCCTGACAGGAGGAGGACAGGAAGCAGCCCTCAGGTCCTGCAGAGATGACTGACAGTGGCAGCTTCCTGCCTTCGAGGACGGATGGCTGGACAGACTGACAGACTGGTGTTCCTCCTCCGTCCAGCACTGGGCACCCAGGGCTCTTCCCACCTGTGGCTCATTCCCACCGCGTTCTTAGAACCCAGGCAACAAGGTAAGCTTTTGTAAAAGCCACAGTCTGTTCTCCCCATAAGAAACAAAGGTTCAGGTGCCAACAAGGCAACTGCCCCGGGTCCCCGAGGCCTCTGCACGGTACTGCGCACAGCTCACCGGAGTGGTCTCACCCTGCCAGGGTGCACAGACGGGACGCAGCAGCTGAGGGACGTACCATCATGCCGATGCCAACCGAAGCCTGTGCTCCAGCCCTGAGCCCGTCTGAGAGGTTCTCCGTCACTGAGCGCCCCAGGAGGGCTGCGTCTGCGGACAGACGGTTGATGAGCTCTCCTGTGCGTGTCTTGTCAAAGAAAGCCACCTCCTGCCTCAGCACTGAGGAGAAGAGCGAAGCTCTCAACCTATTCACGATGCGCTGACCTGCAAGGCAAAAGCAGCGGCCTCAGTGGGGGCTCCGCTGCAGACCCGCAGCTGCCCAGGTCCCGGCCTGGTGGGAGACCACGCACACCCAGGCGCCTGCGCTCTGCACCCAGCGCAGAGCTCCGCGCAGAGACCACAGCCCGGGGGCCGATGACAGAGGACAGTGACCAACAGTGCAGTGTACAGTTTTACCACGCTCACTGCTCACAAGCTAATTCTGCTTCTTTCACAGTCCTTTCCTGGATTGAACTTTCAAATGGCAAGAGCTGGTTAATTATCTACAGAGCATTTTATCAGCTAAGCGGCCAGCAATCGACGTGGAGTCGGGTGTCCCAGGCTCCGTCACCAAGGTGGTCAGTGCCCATCAACAAGCAGGCCTCAGAGCGACACTGAGCAGCCTCACCCCGCCACGGGCAGCTCCACGGGGACGGACACGGGGAGGGGCCGCAGGGTGTCCAGGGGACACACAGCGACGCAGCAGCCTCAGCCCGCCACTGGCAGGGCCGCCCCGCGCGGGCAGCTCCGCGGCTGCGCACCACCACCCAACCTCCTGGAGGCCCCCAGGCCACTGAGCTCTAGTGCTGGGCAAGGAGGGGTGAGCAGAGTCCCTTGCCCACCAGGATCTCCAGCCTGGGGCTGGCCCTGCCCTCGGGGCCGGAGCACAGGGAGCCCACGAGGCCCGCCCCACCCAGGCCGCCCAGGAGCAGGGTCCCGGCACCTGACGTCTGCATGAGGTAGACACGGACGGCATTGGCCGCGGCGCCACACAGGAACACGCCTCCGAGCGCCAGGCAGAGGCGGGTCAGGCTGGAGCTGCAGTCTGCAGAGGGGTCTGTGTAGATGACGTCGATGATCTTCCCCAGGAAGAAGGGGGCGGACATGGTGATGACACTGGACACCGCCAGAAACCCAACTGCAGCTGGAAAACACAAGTAACTCTCGGGTTCATCGGTGCTTTGCCCAAGGAACAGGGTGCTGAGTTCATCAACTTCTTTCCCGAATAAACTTTTCAGAGCATGTGATGCTCTCAGAGGCTGGGAGTCTCCTCCCTTTAGCCCCTGGACCCCCGACTAAAGAGGAGAGCCAGAAATGGTTCTGGGCCACATCAGGCAGGGTGTCTGTAGAGGGCACGGATCCTATCCAAGTATACAGACCAGATGACCTGGCTTTACCCTGGTCTGTTTCTCTCTTCTTCCCCAGGAGTAACTGAGAGCTAATCACAAAAATCCTCTCAGGTATCCCTCCTGCCTCTTGATCTAGGGGTTCAACTCAGATGATGTTTTTCCTACATTCATGCTATATGTTGTTACTCCTTGGCATCTAACTGTATCTTAGCTTGAAGATCAAACTATGCAGGTAAAGCTCTTGATTATGTCTAATATTTCACAAGACTGTAAGCCATGGAAAACAGGTATGGGCATCCACTACACATGTGATACCTTCCTTCTTAATATGACTGCTTTGGGAAATAAAGTACCAGAGTATCACCATGATTATAAAAATATGCAAGAACACAACTGTTCACACTCCTTAAAAAAAAAGACGAAGGCATAGAATCTTTTCAGAAAAGAAAATATTGAAAAAATCCAATTAGGAAAAGCATGTATCACAGCTAACTACTTTCATAATAAGGAATGCAAATTTAAAACACAAAGATGTATCATTTTTCATCTACTGGATTGGCAAAGCTCAGAGTTTGACAACACCCTGTTAGTGAACCTGCAAGGAAGCAGCATTTACACTGTTAGTGGCTATGCAAATGGGCACAGTCGCAGTGGAAGGTGATGAGATCCTACCGGTCAAATGTAAATGCACGTTCCCTTTCGTCCACCAACTCGATCTCTAACATATAGATACACTCCCATATGTGTATGCAAAAAAAAGGTACACTCAGGGGTGTTCATTAAGACATTGCTTATACCAGCAAAAGATTCAAAATACTCTAAACATTCCTTAGTGAAGAAAAGTTAAATCAATTATGGAACATGTATTTTATACATATTATGCAGTCATTAAAAACAATGAGGTGACTCTATAGGAAACAACATGAAGCAATCCACTAAGACACACTGTGATCAAGAAAAGCCGAGGACACAAATGTCTGTGGGGCTTTTTTGCTAGTTGGTTCTTAAGTTCATGTAGGCACAAATAACCCCAGAAATTCGTTAGCCCGAAGCTGTGTACCCAACAGGCAAATGGCTCAGTTTCTATATGTTGTCTGAGTGTCTGGAATGTACACTTGGTACCTCTCCACGGGCATCCACAGTTTAAGAAAGTAAATAGAAACTTTCAAGGAGGATCATGGTTTCAGACCTGCATTGTGACCAAAGGCTCTGCCCACCTACTCCTACTTCCTTTTGCCTTCTCTCTCACATGTGTTCACCCCAGTAGATCTCTTGTACATCTAATTCTGTTCCGACATCTGCTTGTTGGAAGCCCTAAACTGACACACCCAATGATCTTTCAAAAATAAACACATACATCCACATGTTTACCTTTACAGATGGGCCATGGTCAAAGAACTTCCCAGGTGGTGCTAGTGGTAAAGAATTCACCTGCCAATGCAGGAGACATAAGAGACGCAGGTTCGATCCCTGGATCAGAAAAATCCCCTGGTGGAGGGCATGGCAACCCACTCCAGTATTCTTGCCTGGAGAATCCCATGGGCAGAAGAGCCTAGTGGGCTACAGTCCACAGGGTCGTAAGGAGTCAGGCATGACTGAAGCGACGCACGCACATCTCCAGAGAAGTAACACAGGAGTAACAGCTTCCTTCTGCAGAGTGGCACCAGGTGACTGGGGCAGGGTGCATATGTATGCCACTGTGAACCTTCTGTCCTCCTGGGGCTCCCTCTGTCCCTCCTGGCCCCCCACCCCCCTGCTAGCACCATCACTGAACAGTCAATGGCGAGGACCCTAAGTGGACACAGTGTGGGGGATGGGTGCTCCCAACACCCTGCAAATAGCTTCTCTGTGTCTTGCCTAAAGCCAACACTTCAGTGAAAGGCTTCACTTTTACAAAACCTTAATACGAAGAGTTAAGCGTAAACTCTGCCAACCAGTAGTTCAGCTGGCAAACAGCTCTAGGAGAAATATGAGCTTGTTAAGTCAGGAATACTGCCCATACTCTCTCCCTCCTGGGGTCTTCTAACACCTCTCCTCAAAGGCGGCCTGCTCTGCAACCCCATCTATAATACAGACCCCAACACACCTTTCATTCTCTTTCCAGCATTTCCCAGTCTTTGGGGAAAGTTTCACTTATCTACTGTATCTCTCCGTTAGGAGAAAAGATTTCTATCTATTTTGTTCACTGTTATATCATGACTGCCTGAAGGGACAGGCATATAGTATAAGCTCAATAAATACTGGCTGGATGAATGAACAAACTGAACTGTGGCAAAGGAGGGAGAAAAGCATGTCAGAGTTCATCAACAGCCTAAAGAGAAACACAAGATCTGATAGCTCAGAAAGCCCGTGTGGAAATGACTCCTTTACAAGAGCCAGGAAACCCACGTGCCTGGCTTAAAAAAACCCCTTCCTCACAGCCTGACTGCATAATATAAACCTGGCCAAGTGCCATTTTATTTTGCTGTAAGACTCAGGATCTTGTTTAAAACTCAGTGTTCCTGATGACTGTGCTCAGAAGGACTGAAAGCCCAAGGGTCCTGGGAGCATGTGTAGCTTAGGTTCTGCAGGGCACGGCCACAGAAACCAGTGTGCTGGCGACCCAGGAATTAACCTGGAAGACCTGGTTCATCTGTCATCAGCAGGCAGTTTCTCTAGTCTGGTTCTTCCCTTTGGCAAATATTTCCGTAAGTGTAACGCATGCCAAGTGCTACCAAGATTCATCTCTCCCTCCCGTCTCCAGTTTTCAAATTCAGTTATGATTCCAAAATAAGAACCTGTACAGCATGAATACACACTAGTTCTAACATAGTAATGACAATGATCACAAAGAAAAAGGAATTTGGCTGAACTAAAATCCGTTCCAGGGACTTCCTGGCAGTCCAGTGGTTAAGAATCCACCTGCCCATGCAGGTGACGCAGTTTTGATCCCTGGTTGGGAAACTAATCCCACACACGGCAAGGCAGCTAACCCCACGTGCCACAGCTGCTGAACTGGAGCCTGCGTTCCGCAACCAGAAGCCGCTGTGGCGAGAAGGCCCTGCGCCACGAGGGCACAGCCCCACTCGCTGAAACTAGAGGGAGCCCACACGCAGCAATAAAGAGCCAGCGAAGCCAAAATAGTCCATCTTAAAAAAATCACTTCAGGATCTCCCCTTTAAAAACAAAAACAAACAATTATTATTGCCATTTGCCTCTTTCTTCTACAAGTTCAGTTTAGTTCAGTCACTCAGTCATGTCCAATTCTTTGTGACCCCATGGACTGCAGCACATCAGGCCTCCCTGTCCATCACCAACTCCCGGAGTCTACTCAAGCTCATGTCCATTGAGTCAGTGATGCCATCCAACCATCTCATCCTCTGTTGCCCCCTTCTCCTCCCACCTTCAATCTTTCCCAGTGTCAGGGTCTTTTCAAATGAGTCAGATCTTCCCATCAGGTGGCCAAAGTACTGGAGTTTCAGCTTCAGTCCTTCTAATGAATATTCGGGACCGATTTCCTTTAGGATGGACTGGTTGGATCTTCTACAAGTTAAATGTATACAAAGTAAAAAAAAAATTTCTGCTTTGGGTTAGCTGGATTTCTGTTAAGGTTTTACTACACAACACCGTCTCTGACATTCATGAATCATGTAGATTTGCACCACAACTATCATCTCTGATTCCTCCCCAAACCTGATGAGCCAAGTAAACCACAATCCTTCTGGATATTCTCCACCTTTTGCCATGGTTCAGCGTTTGCTACTCCTCTTCCTTGCCTGACTGTTACTGTCTCTTGACAGGTATTTTCAAGCATTTTTCTGTTACCCTAAGTCTACCCAGTCATGGCATTCAAAGAATGAGAGCAATCTCCTTGAAAAGAAAGAAGGAAAACCTGAAAGGCAGGCTGCTGGGAGAAGGGCTGTGGCCAGTACCCAGGTCCTGGACCAGCAGGTCTGGGGGCAGCAATGGCTGCACAGCCTGTCTACCATCGCTAGACACAGGACAGAGCTTTTAAGGACTCATCTGCCCACAGAGCTAGGCAGGTGCAGCAAGCCCCATGTCACTCACGGACTAAGGTACTAACTACCCACCACTATCTGAAGCATTTGCTATGCACTGTCTCCTCCAACAATGCTCTCACCATCCTCATTTTCCAGAGAGGAAACTCAAGCACTTAGAGGGAGCTTGCACAAGGTCACCCAGTTCATCTACTGCAGAACCACACTCCGAGACAAAAATCTGTCTTCTTCATCTTGGCACAACCAAGCTGAGAAAACACCAGGGACCTCTGCTGGGGAAGGTGAGGACAGCCAGGGAGCAGAAAGGCTGCCGGTTAACACTGGGATAGGGACTGTGTTCGGAGAAGGCACTGGCGACCCACTCCAGTCCTCTTGCCTAGAAAATCCCATGGACGGAGGAGCCTGGTAGGCTGCAGTCCAGGGGGTCGCTAAGAGTCAGACATGACTGAGCGACTTCACTTTCACTTTTCACTGTCATGCATTGGAGAAGGAAATGGCAACCCACTCCAGTGTTCTTGCCTGGAGAATCCCAGGGGCGGGGGAGCCTGTGAACTGCCGTCTATGGGGTCACACAGAGTCAGACACGACTGATGCGACTTAGCAGCAGCAGCAGCAGGGACTGTGGTGCAGAGAATAGGTAGGAGGCTCCAGGCTCTCAGAACAGGGCCGCTGCAGCAAGGCAGGCCTAACAGGGCCTCAGGCTGGGGAGTGAGCCGGTCAGGTCTGTATTTTAAATGATTCACTCCGGCTGCAGAGTAAAATGAAAGGACCCGAGGCTGCCCTGCTGCAGGCAAGAGGGAAACTGAGGTGAAGTGGGGAGGAGGGGCAGTGGGGATAGGATGGTGACAAGGAATGCAGGCATTTTTAAGAGCTAGTCTGGGGAGTTCTGAAGTTGGGACTGACAGGATCAGTGCCCTAGCTCTGTCCTCTAGCTGTCTGACCTCCACTGACTCATTCAAACTCTCTGCACCTCAGTTTATTCATCTAGAAGGTGGCAATAGAAACAACCTCTCCCTCCAGGAAATGTGAGAAATTACACACACACATGACGTCTCCAGCCCAGTGTCAGTATCCAGCCAACGACAAGTATCCACTATTATCTATTAACATACTGGGCTTCCTAGCTGGAGCTACTGGTAAAGAATCCACCTGCTACTGGGAGATCCCTGGGTTGGAAGATCCCCTGGCAAAGAAACTGGCAACTCTCTGCAATATTCTTGCCTGGAAAATCCCATGGACAGAGGAGCCTGGTAGGCTATACAGTCCATGGGGTCGCAAAGGGTCAGACAGGACTGAGCGCACACACACGCAGCATCTGCATCACAGCTGGCATCGCGAGTCGTCAGGACTGACCTGGGCCCCTCTCAGCTGGGTCCCACTCTCTAACAGCAGGGACAGAGGAGGAAAGGAGTTTTCAGTGTCCACAGAGAACACAGGAATAGAGGGCCCGGGCAGGTGAGAAGCTCAAGTGAAGGAGGCTGGCAAGTAGCTAACCTGGACAAGGCAAGAGGTAGCCAGGGCCACCGGTCAGCAGGAAGTGGAGCGCTGAGGAAGCCTCTGAGGCTGTGGAGAGACCTGGAGAGAAAGGTCTGGGCCAGGCTAGAGTGCAAGTGACAGAGCTGGCATCTGTGCTGCAGGGACCACAATGGGCCTGCCCACGAATGGCACTTCTGTCCAGCACACGTGCCACGCGAGCTGCCCACAGAACCTAAAATCTTCTAGTTGCCGCGTTACAGAGAAACAGGTAATATTAATTTTAATGACACATTTTATTTGATCCAATATATCCAAAGTATTAGTCTTCAATGAACATTAAAAAGTAAAGAAAATTCACATTTTTTCCCCATACTAAGTCCCTTCAATGTCTGGTATTTCACTCTTGAATCAACTCCGACTAGCATGTTTCACAGCACAGCTAAAGGATGTTCAGGTTTTCTCTGGAATGTGGTATTTCCAAAGCAAATACACACTGCAGGCTTTCTGGAACAATTCTGTTTCTGGGTTCAGCCTCACTGCTCCACGAGCACTGTCCTTGTCAGAATTTTCAGCCCTGACCTGGGCTGCAGGATGTAGCCATTCTAAGCATGGCTCTCCCTCTACTTGCTTACCACACCCACTGGTTTCATCACTCCTCATTCTGGTCACTTAACGGTCTGGCTCCATAATATTCAACTATGAATGGAGCAAAAGCTCCTGGCGGGCATCAGACTCTAAGAACTGTCCTCGTCTCAAACCACACAAGTCCTTACCAGTGTTTAAGTGAACAGCTTGGGGGTGGAGGCCTGGACATGCACCTTCCACATTTGACCAGTGACTTACCAGGGAATATTCCCTGGTGGCTCAGTTGGTAAAGAAACCACCTGCAATGCAGGAGACCCCGGTTCGATTCCTGGGTCAGGAAGATCCGCTGGCAAAGGGATAGGCTACCCACTCCAGTATTCTTGGGCCTCCCTGGGGGCTCAGCTGGTAAAGGATCTGCCTGCAATGTGGGAGACCTGGGTTTGATCCCAGGGTTGGGAAGATCCCCTGGAGCAGGGAAAGGTTACCCACTCTAGTATTCTGGCCTGGAGAATTCCATGGACAGTCCATGGGGTCACAAAGAGTCGGACACAACGGAGTGACTTTATGAGCAAGATAGTCTCCGTGGTGGCCACTGCACCAAGACCCTCCATCACTATCATCCCACTGCCCCCTAAGGCCCTGGGCTCACTCCTAGCTCCCACCTCCATGCACAGCGCTCCCACCCTCTCACCCACTGGACGCCCCGGCAGCCTCTTCTATCTGCCAGACCGGGAGCAGAGCTCAGACCAGTCCCCTCTTATCCCCTCGGCCACAGGGGCGCCTCAGTGAGCTCCTTCATCTTCTAAGGCTCCTGTGACCAAGATGATAAGACTTATTATCAGTGAAAAGTGACTGCAGAGCAACCTTGGAGGCCACAGCTGTGGGAAGATAGCTGCAAATTCCAACACAAAGTGAGACACAGGGAGGAAGGGCCACGGGGCGCATCAAGGACTGTGGTTCCTTCAGAAGACAGATGGACATGACAGTCTTCTGCAGACACCTGCAGGCACCTTGGACGGCAGACCCTGCTTTTAAAGTTTCGGATACAGATGATTTAAGAGCAAAGCGTTCTGGTCACAGTTCAGGCACATTTTCAGCAAACTGCTGAACACAGATGAAAACACAGATTCAATCATACAGTTAAACTTCTGAAGAAGAATTTTTGTATTCCTGTTTCTAAAAATTAACAGTGGAATTCCTTCTCTTCAATTCAGCTTTTTTTCAGGCCTCTTGACTTAAAGTACACACACACACACACACACACACACACACATGCTAGTTATTTCCAGCATTGCAAAGAGATGGGCCAACATCTAAGGCTGCTCCTACAAGAATAAGTTACAAATTAATGGTGATCCCCCCTCAACGTTCTCTTAATCTTACAAATGTCATCATTCAGAGTGGCTGCAACATAGTATACAGAATATCTTTTGAGGCAACCCTATGTCCTAATAACTTCTGAGGCAACCCTATGTCTTAATAAGGAGCTTTCATCATATTAAATACAATATGTATATACTGTTTGTTTGAAAAGTAAAAGTGAAAGTCACTCAGTTGTGTCCAACTCTTCATGACCCCATGGACTATACAGTCCATGGAATTCTCCAGGCCAGAATACTGGAGTGGGTAGCCTTTCCCTTCTCCAGGGGATCTTCCCATCCGAGGGATCAAACTGGGATCTCCTGCACTGCAGGCAGATTATTTGTTTGAAAGGTGGGAAAAAATTAGTGTACCAATCCCAGACTTACTCCCTCAAATTATACAGTCACACTTATTCAAGGCAGCAAATCTAACTAGCTCCCCTTCTTAAAATAAAAGGAGGTACAGCTCTTGCCTCCTTAAAGGCTGTCTTCTGAGCAGGCTAACAGGACGTGTGGGAACAAGTACAAAGGTATAGGGAGCGTGACCATGCAGACAGGTGGGGTTGGGCCACCCATCATGGCCAGAACGCGTGGGCGCCCAGAGCCTGATACCTAAAAGCTTCCTTGACATCTAAAATTTCAGGAACAAAACTGGATTTCCTAACTTATTTTTAATTACATATGAAGATGATGGACACAGCCTGCAGTGCTCAGGGTTTCTAAACTCAGGTTTCCATGTGGGCCTGGTCGGACCATCACTTATTCCTTCTTTGAAGGCACACTATGCCCGATTCTGTGCCACACACACACGCTAAGGACCAGACAGGAAGATGAAGCAGACACAGCTCTTTTCCCAAGAAGCTCATAGTCCAATGAGGACTCCCAGTCTCAAGTTTTTCTTTTAAAAGAGAAACAAGGAAAAAAAATTTCCATCAAAAATACACACACAAACAAGTGACAAGATTACTCTCCTTATACCTCAGTAACACCAAGATCCCACGAAGCTGTAAAAGTCAGGGAGAGGTAAAACGTTCACACTCTGTTGCCCTCTACCACACCAGCCTGCCCTATACCACAAATCGCTCTCTAGGACTATCCTTCCTGAAGCAACAGATGTGTAACAAAAAATGTGGGATTCTCACCTGCTTCAAGCCTGAGAACATTACAAGCCCTCTTTCCGAACCCTCATCAAACCTGCAGTTTTATCTCTAGTCACATGATCTTTTCATTAATGCCCCTTCAATACTAAACTGCAAGCCCCAGCAGGAGCAGGAACCAGGATTCCTTCCGCTCATCAATGGAACCCAAGGGCCTAGCACACAAGACTCAATATTTATTAAAAGAAATGAAGATTTGGAGAAACCTCAAAGCTGTTTAGATATTACAAGGACTTTGCACTGAAACATTTCTTCATTTTATGGCTAAAAATGAGACTATACAAAATCTGAATTTTGTTTCTAAAGATATTCATTTTTACTTTTTAAAATTACTCAGTTATGATTTAGCTGCGTTATGATCTACAGTTTCTCAACACTTCTAGAGTTTACCGATCACTGACTATAGCCAGTGCTGACTCTTCTGAAGAGCTTAGTAACTTCCTGCCTAGCACTCAGTGAGGCAAAAACGGGACAAACCTGAAAGGTTTACATCATTTTGTTTCACGGAATAAAAATAATGTTGGCTGCTTAAGAAATTAACCTGAAGCAAATAATGTGTTGTGTTTTTTTTTAGTGCTTCAAGTGCATATTACAAAATAGGCTTACTAGAATCTACGATTCATTTTACAAAGATAGGGTAAAAACAAACAAACAACCCAGGTCACTTGAGAACGTTGGCAAAATAAAAGCGAAACAGACCTGACGACTGTAATAAGGAGATGCCTCTCTATTTGCATAATATGCTACAGGTTGTCCGCGCACCTGTGGATCCACACCGCTACAGCAGGCGCGCTCCGTCCGTACCCCCAGGGAGGACGCCCAGGTAAAAGCACCCTGTCCTCTTCACCGAGTCCAATGGCCCCAGGCCCCCTGCCGCCCGCTCAGTGCCCCTCTCGCCGGCCCCGGACCTCGCAAGGGGAAGGTCGCCAGTGACCGAGAGGAGGGCCCTACCTGCCAGCCTCCGGCGCTCGGGCTGCGCCAGGCTCAGGAGCTTCTGCGCCTCCGAGCGCCTGGCCGCTGCGGGCCAGGCCGGGTGACGATCGGGAGTCGCCGCGGCAGCAGGCAAGGCCGGCCCGCGCCGCCAAGCCTCCCCCGCGGCCCGCGCGACCAAGGTCGAGCAGCCAGGAAGCGCGGAGCGCGCGAGCCTGGAGGCGACGGGCCCGGAGAGCGCCCAGCACCTAGACAGCCCGGGGGGCCGCTCCCAGAGCGCCAGGAGCCGCGCCAGGCCCGCGCCGCCCGCGGGGCCGCCGGGACCCCCGCCCGCCCATCGCCGCGGGGCTCGCGCGGCCCAGCCACCCGCGAGCAGCGCCGGCTCCACGCCCCCAGGCCTCGCAAACGCCGGGTGCGTCGACAGCGTCCGGGTCTCGGGGGAGCGGGCGGCTGCGCCGCGCCTCAGGAGCAATCGCAGCGGCCAAGCCGGGGGGCCGCGCATGGCGCCGCGTCCGACCGTGCGCCTCGGTCCGCCACTCCCGCAGTTCGCCGCCGCCGCCGCCGCTCGCCAGCCCGGTTGGCCACCCCCGCGCCCGCCCCATCCCCGCCCGCGCGGCCCCGCCCCGGGGCGCCGAGTCCGGCCCCGACCACCCCGGGGGCCCCCGCCCGTCTCCGGCGCCCGTCGGCAGCGCCCCCCACCGGGCGGCCCAGAGCCCGGCGCGCCGCGGGACCGGCGGTGGAGCAGGCGGAAGGAAGCGCCTTGGGCCGCCGCGCCTGCGCACTGCCGCGCACGGCGCGTTTCGCGCTCCTGGACAGCTCGGGGGAAGTCGGGGCGGCGCGGGCCTCTGGTCACGCCGGCGCACCGGATCGCGCAGGAGCGGTCACACGTGCCGGCTTCTGACCGCAGCGGGCTACTGGTGTTCGCGGGCTTGGCGGAGGGTGAAACTCGGGTAGCTCTGAGAGGAGAGGGCCATCTCATACGGTGGACAGACGTGCATTGAGCGGAGGTGGCCCGGCTGCGCCGGCTGGCTGCTCCGGGTAAGGCCGGGCAGAACGCGCTGTGTAAAACCCGAGTGCGGGAAGCCCAGATTAGGGTCAAAACCCCCCGGGACGCGGGGACTTCACGGCCTGGCGTCCGTACTCTAGGGCCTGGTCCTTATCTAAGAATGGTGTTTTAGGAAAAGTGGATAGCTTTTTGTCGACCTGTCACTATTTTAAAGGCTGGGACTCGGATGAGGCCAGTGCAAGACAGTTGCCTCCGTTGCAATATTTATGGATTCGAAAAAAAAAAGTTAATGATCAAGATAAATATATTTTAGTTCAAATTTTTAAAAAGTCAAAATTAATGCAAAAATCCATGATAAACAATGTATCAAAATTTGAAATGAACGATCTGTCCCTGCACTTGGACAAGCCCACCTCTCTCTCTCACATTGATCCCAGCCCTCAAAGTTTTGTTTACAAAATCAAGCAATTAGCATCTTTGTTTGCAATTTGTTTTCAATTTTTTTTTTTTTTAGAATACCGTTTATCTTGATTACTGGAGCTATTTAGAGTTTCCCTAAATTTTGCCCCCAGGAGAGTGCCTCACTTACCTCTATCTGGGGCCCTGGTAGGTAAAGAGTGTAGGACTTTTGAGGTGAAGTACTAATAACTGAGAGGTAATGTAGGATTAAATCCCACCTAAATACCCCTATGAAGACAACAGGAAGCATGCCACCCTCTAAGTTCCAACCTCTTGAACCCAGAGGGGCAGGGAGTCCATAGTTCACCACTCCACCCCCACCGCCTCTCCTTGGTGTCTACCTCCTAGAATGCAAGCTGTAATGTGACTGAACCTTACACTGCTGATTTATGAGTAAGCAAGTCCTCCTGAGATTTTGTTAGATGACTTCTGAAAGCAAGAGAGATATAGTGCTGCATACCCCACATCATGTCAAATAATGACCTCCCAGTGGGAGAAAAAGTGACAATTTCTATTCAAGTCTAGTCTTCCTCTTCTTTTCTCTTTTCTACTTTTCAGAGAACTGTTGCTGCTGCTGTCTGGGGAAGGTGAGACTGGCATTTTCTTTCTGCCTTCTTCAGAATGAAGTCCACCAGACTTTTTCAGCCAGCACTCTCTGGGGTCTGGATTCAAAGAAGAAAATACCTGAAGTGTAGCTCATGAAGAAACCATAACTCTCTGTGTTGCCTGCACTTCTAACAGTCGGTCAGATGATAATCTGAAAATTATGCCTGACAAAATTGTCATGCTTTGAAACAAAAAGCCCACCCAGCTATCATATGATATACAAGCAAGATTTTTTTTTATTTCCTAGCATAGAATCTAGAGAAAACAGCCATGGTTCTTTTAAAAAAACACACAATGAGGGGATGGAGCAGGGAATAAATATTGGCTAAAGGATCATCTGGACTTATATGGTCATCACACCAAAAAAAGAAAAAGAAAAAAAAGTGTTCAGTTGCTCAGTTGGATCCCACTCTTTGCAACTCCATGGACTGCAGCACGCCACGCCTCCCTGTCCATCACCAACTCCCAGAGTTTACTCATACATATGTCCATTGAGGCAGTGATGCCATCCAATCATCTCATCCTCTGTCATCCCCTTCTCCTCCCACCTTCAATCTTTCCCAGCATCAGGGTCTTTTCCAAGGAGTCAGTTCTTTGCATCAGGTGGCCAAAGTATTGGAGTTTCAACTTCAACATCAGTCCTTCTAGTGAACATTCACTGATTTCCTTTAGGATGGACTGGTTGGACCTCCTTGCTGTCTCAAGACTCCTCTCCAACACCACAGTTCAAAAGCATCAATTCTTCGGTGCTAAGCTTTCTTTTTAGTCCAACTCTCACATCCATACATGACCACTGGAAAACCCATAGCCTTGAGTAGAGGGACCTTTGTTGGCAAAATAATGTCTCTACTTTTTAATATGCTAAGTTGGTCATAACTTTCCTTCCAAGGAGTAAGTGTCTTTTAATTTCATGGCTGCAGTCACCATCTGCAGTGTTTTTGGAGCTCCCAGAAGTAAAGTCTGCCACTGTTCTACTGTTTCCCCATCTATTTGCCATGAAGTGATGGGACTGGATGCCATGATCTTAGTTTTCTCAATGTTGAGCTTTAAGCCAACTTTTTCACTTTCCTCTTTCACTTTCATCAAGAGGCTCTTTGGTTCTTCATTTCTGCCATAAGGGTGGTGTCATCAGCATATCTGAGGTTATTGGTATTTCTCCCGGCAATCTTGATTCCAGCTTTTGCTTCTTCCAGCCCAGCATTTCTCATGATGTACTCTGCATATAAGTTAAGTAAGCAGGGTGACAATATACAGCCTTGACATACTCCTTTCCTGATTTAGAACCAGTCTGTTGTTCCATGTCCAGTTCTAATTGTTTCTTCTTGACCTGCATACAGATTTCTCAGGAGGCAGGTCAGGTGATCTGGTATTCCCATCTCTTTAAGAATTTTCCACAGTTTATTGTGATCCACACAGTCAAAGGCTTTGGCATAGTCAAGAAAGCAGAAGTAGATGTTTTTCTGGAACTCTTGCTTTTTCGATGATACAGCGGATGTTGGCAATTTGATCTCTGGTTCCTTTGCCTTTTCTAAATCCAGCCTGAACATCTGGAAGTTCACGGTTCATGTACTGTTGAAACCTGACTTGGAGAATTTTGAACATTGCTAGCATGTGATATGAGTGCAATTGTGCAGTAGTTTGAGCATTCTTTGGCATTGTCCTTCTTTGGGATTAGAATGAAAACTGACCTTTTCCAGTGCTGTGGCCACTGCTGAGTTTTCCAAATTTGCTGGCTTATTGAGTGCAGCACTTTCACAGCATATTCTTTCAGGATTTGAAATAGCTCAACTGGAATTCCATCACCTCCACTAGCTTTGTTCATAGTGATGCTTCCTGAGGCCCACTTGACTTCACATTTCTGGATGTCTGACTCTAGGTGAATAATCACACCATTGTGGTTATCTGAGTTATGAAGATCTTTTTTATATAGTTCTGTGTATTCTTGCCCACCTCGTCTTAATATCTTCTGCTTCTGTTAGGTCCATACCATTTCTGTCCTTTATTGAGCCCATCTTTGCATGAAATGTCCCCTTGCTATCTCTAATTTTCTTGAAGAGATCTCTAGTCTTTCCCATTCTATTGTTTTCCTCTATTTCTTTGCATTGATCGGTGAGGAAGGCTTTCTTATCTCTCCTTGCTATTCTTTGAAACTCTGCATTCAAATGGGTATATCTTTACTTTTCTCCTTTGCTTTTCAATTCTCTTCTTTTCACAGCTATTTGTAAGGCCTCCTCAGACAACCATGTTGCCTTTTTGCATTTCTTTTTCTTGGGGATGGTCTTGATCCCTGCCTTCTGTACGGTGTCACGAACCTCCATCCATAGTTCTTCAGGTACTCTGTCTGTCAGATCTAATCCCTTGAATCTATTTCTCACTTCCATTGTATAATTGTAAGGGATTTGATTTAGGTCATAAAAAGGAGTACGTCGAGGCTGTATATTGTCACCCTGCTTATTTAAATTACATGCAGAGTACATCATGAGAAATGTTGGGCTGGAAGAAGCACAAGCTGGAATCAAGATTGCCGGGAGAAATATCAATAACCTCAGATATGCAGATGACACCACCCTTATGGCAGAAGGTGAAGAGGAACTAAAAAGCCTCTTGATCAAAGTGAAAGAGGAGAGTAAAAAGGTTGCCTTAAAATTCAACATTCAAAAAACTAAGATCATGGCATCTGGTCCCATCACTTCATGGCAAATAGATGCGGAAACAATGGAAGCAGTGTCAGACTTTATTTTGGGGGGCTCCAAAGTCACTGCAGATGGTGATTGCAGCCAGCCATGAGATTAAAAGATGCTCACTGCTTGGAAGGAAAGTTCTGACCAACCTAGATAGCATATTAAAAAGCAGAGACATTACTTTGCCAACAAAGGTCCATCTAGTCATGGCTATGGCTTTTCCAGTGGTCATGTATGGATGTGAGAGTTGGGACTGTGAAGAAAGCTGAACAGCGAAGAATTGATGCTTTTGAACTGTGGTGTTGGAGAAGACTCTTGAGAGTCCCTTGGACTGCAAGGAGATCCAACCAGTCCATCCTAAAGGAGATCAGTCCTGGGTGTTCATTGGAAGGACTGATGCTGAAGCTGAAACTCCAATACTTTGGCCACCTCATAAGAAGAGTTGACTCATTGGAAAAGACCCTGATGCTGGGAGGGATTGGGGGCAGGAGGAGAAGGGGACGACAGAGGATGAGATGGCTGGATGGCATCACCGACTCGATGGACATGAGTTTGAGTAAACTCCAGGAGTTGGTGATGGACAGGGAGGCCTGGCGTGCTGCGATTCATGGGGTCGCAAAGAGTCGGACATAGCTGAGCGACTGAACTGACTGAATGGTCTAGTGATTTGCTGACTGTAAATACACACACACACACACACACACACACACACACACATGCTGGTTATATACTGGTTTGGCCAAAATATTTGGGTTTTTCAGTTAGATATTACAGGAAACCTGAACAGATGTTTTGGCCAATCCAGTATATTGGCGATGACATATCTATATCTAGATATAGACATATATATATATACATTTCCCATTTTAAAATAAGGATAGGCCTTCCCTGGTGGTCCAGTGGTTAAGAATCTGCCTGCAAATGCTGGGGACATGGGTTTGATCCTTGGTTTGGGAAGAACCCACATGCCTCAGAGCAACCAGTCCCAGGCAGCACAGTTCCTGAGCCCTTGTGCTGCCACTACTGAGCCTGTGCTAGAGCCCATGGGCCAGAGCAAGAGAAGCCAGCGTGATGAGAAGCCTGCAACCACAGCTAGAGAGAGCCCGACCAGAGCAACAAAGGCCTAGCGCAACCAAAACAATTAAAAACAACAATAACTTTTTATTCCCTTTCTAGAAATTAGCATAAAATCCCTTGGCCACTGAAAAGGGCAAGAAATGCTCTAAAATGTGTTTGGGAAAGAAGAGAACAAACCACCTAGATGTGAGTGGATTAATAGTACAAAATTCCTCAGGAGAACAAGGAAAGGCTGCACGTTAATTCTGAGAAAACCAGCAAAAGTTCAAATGCTACCCACAGTGAGACAGAGGACTCTTGGTGGAGGGGTAACTGAACCAAGCAGCAAAATCTGGCCTTTGTTGAATAGACTTTTAATAGGTTAGGTGGCCAACAGGTGTCAAATTCAAAAAGGACGGCTTTTGGTCGAAACTTTGATCAGTTGAGATTACTTCAGGGACAGCTCCACCTGTGGGTTCTTGTCTTTTTAAAAAGGGGACAAGGTGGACAGCAGGAGGCGGCCCCCACGAGGCACAATAGCCCAGGAAGTGGAAAAAGTCTCCCTGGCCTACAGTCTGGTCTGTAATCTGACTTTGGGGCGGGGGTCATTTCACCTTTCTTAGTGCGTTTCTTTTTTTCTCCAGCTTGCAACTCATCCCGTCAGGGCCAGGGTGGCAGGGTGATGACTGAAGATGGAGCCTGCAGTTCAGTGAATCACCAACCAGGAAAGGGGTGGGCTCCACCGGGGCCAGACGTGCCCCGTAAGTTCCTCTGAAATCTAAGCTTTTGGTGACTCCTCATCGTGTGCTTACAGCCAGTGCCCACATGGCTCAGGTGGGCTGAGTGCTGTGGATATAGGTGTCAAAATCTTTGACCTTCACCTTCTCTCACCTTCTCCCAAAATAATCTGGTGAAAGGTTGCTATGGATTAAATTGTGTCCCTTCATAAGAGGTATGTTGAAATCCTAAACCCCAGGACTTCAGAATGGGACCTGACTCGGAAATGGAGTTATTGCAGATGTAAAGATGAGGTCGTCCTGGATTAGGGGTGGTGTACCCTTATAAGAAGACTGCCCTGCAAAGATGGAGACCCACAAGGAAGATTTCCTGTGATGGCAAAGCAGCTATGGCAGTTACACGGCGGCATGCCAGAGATGGCCAGCAAGTCACTAGAAGCTGCCAAGAGGCAAGGAAGGACTCTTCCACAAATTTCAGAGGGAGCATGGCACTTCAAAAACCTGATTTCAGACTTCTAGCCTCCACAACCATGAGACAGTAAATCTGTTTTAACCTATCCAGTTTGTTTTTATTGTATTAAGGTAGCTCTAGGAAAGTACTACTTTCCTAGAAAGTACTGGAGTACCCACTCCACTATTCTTGCCTGGGAAATTCCATGGACAGAGGAGCCTTGTAAGCCACAGTCCATGGGGTTGCAAAGAGTCGGATACGACTGAGTGACTCCACTTTCACCCACTCACAGGAAAGTAATAGAAAAGTCAGTGTCTCATTTGATACTGCAATAGATGCTCACTATTTGTCAGTTTCCTAGTTTTTAGCCTCCCCAAAACCCAATTGAATTATTCAGGCTACTTTAAACTGTCAGTTTGCAGATCACATATGCTACAGTGCTTAACTTTGTTCTACTAAAAGCATGTTCAGCAGCTCTCCAGATTTTAGGCTACACAAAGAACCTTGCATGATCTAAGGAAAGGTCAGGACTGTAGACAGTGCACTTGATTCTATGCTGTTTGTAACATTTAGGTAGAGTATTTTTCCTTATGTTAAGAGGCTGATATTGTATCCAGATATATAGAAAAAGTACCCATATCCTATGACTTTTTTCATTCTGTTCTAATTTCATCTCATGCTTAAAGATGCAAAGTTGACTGTGGAGTATATGATGACTGTATTTTTTGATCCAAAATATAAGATCTCAATACCATCATTCCCATTCCAATTTGTGTATTTCTAACTCTAAAATTAGATGCAGACCTAACTGAAAAATATGGAAAGAAAATGAACAGACATTTCACCCCCAAAGGACATTCAAGTGACTCAGACATAATACAAGAAAAAAAAGATGTTCTATCTGATTTATAATAAACATGAAAATTAAAATGATAAGCAGTTACCCTAGTCCATTACCAATTTAGCAAAGATCAAAAAGTTCAGTTACATTGTATTGATGAGGGTGAGTGGAAATATAGGCAATGCTGATGTAAACTGTTGCTGTATTTATGGAAAGCTCATTATATCTATTAAAAACTTAAGTGTATGTGTCCTTTAACCCGGAAATATCACACCTATGACTTTAAAAGTGGACTTTTTCTCGAGAAGTTTTAGCAAAATTGAGTGGCAATTACGGACGTTTCCCACATACCACCTTTGTCCACATAGGTTCACAACCTCCCCTACCACCACATTCCCATGTTGGGAATTGGTTATATTTGTTATGGGACATTTGTTACAAAGGATGGATCTGCGCTGACACATCATTATAATCCAAAGCCCGTAGTTTACATTACGTTCATTCCTGGTGTTGTCCATCCTGTGAGTTAGACAAACGTGTGAGCTGCCCTGGTGGCTCAGACGGTAAGTGTCTGCCTGCAGTGTGGGAGACCCGGGCTCAATCCCTGGGTTGGGAAGATCCCCTGGAGAAGGAAATGGCAACCCACTCCAGTACTCTTGCCTGGGAAATCCCATGGACTGAGGAGCCTGGTAGGCTATAGTCCGTGGGGTCGCAAAGAATCGGACATGACTGAGCGACTTCACTTTCACTTCACATAGTGACGTGTGTCCACTGTTATAGTATCATGGAAAGCATTTTCATTGCCCTCAAAATCCTCTACTCGTTTCCTATTCATCCCTCCCTCTGTAGCTTCCAACAACCACTGATCTTTTTACTGTCTTCATAATTTTGCCTTTTCCAGAACACAACACTGCTGAAATCATGCAGTATGTAGCCTTTCAGATTAGCCTCTTTTACTTATAACATGCCTTTAAGTTTCATTCATGTCTTTTTCATGGCTTGATAGTTCATTTCTATTTATTGTTGACTAATACTCCGTTGCCTGGTTGTACTGCAGTTTATTTATCCACTCACCTAGTGAAAGATATCGTGGTTGCCTCCCAGTTTTGGCAATTATAAATAAAACTGCTGTAGACATCTATGGGCAGGTTTTTGTATGCACATAGTTTTCTACTCCTCGGAGTAAACATAAAGGAGAACAATTGTTGGGTCATATCATAAGAGTATGCTTAGTTTTGTAAGAAACCGTCAAACTACCTACCAAAGTGTTTGTACATTTTGCATTCCCACCAACAGTGAATGAGAGTTCCTGTTGCTCCACGACCTCATCCGCATTTGGTGTTGTCAGTGGTGTGGATTTTAGCCATTCTAATAGGTGTGTCATGTAGAATAATAATGTGTACAAAAATATTTATTACAGTATTGTTTACCATAGCAAGACTGTAAATTTCAGTCCAGCATCAGGACATTAATTAAATGAACTAAATTGAGGTACACTCAAGCAATGGTAGACCATGTAGAGACAGCTCTACATGGACCAGTTTGGACCCATACCCTAAGATGTACAGTGAAAACAGTAAGGTGCAGAACTGCATGTGTAGTATAGTATATTTGTGTAAAAAATAAAAATATAAATACACTGATAGGTACTTATACTCACATTCACGGAATATGTTAGGAAGGATACACAAGAAACAGTGATTGCCTCTGGGGAGAAGTGAATGGTATATAAGGGTAAGTGTCCTTCTGTAACTTTTGGATTTTTCACCATTATTCAAAAATCAAAGAAAACAATTAAAGATAATCTATGTAGAGATAAAGGAAGAAGAAATTTTTTAAGATACTAAGGATTACCTAAAAGAAAAATGTGGAGGAGTTCCTGGTGGTCTACTGGTTAGGATTCAGGGCTTTCATTGCTATGGCCCAGGTTTAATCCCTGGTTGGGAAACAGATTCTGAAAGCTGGGCAGCACAGCAAAATAAAAAAAGAACAAAAGAAAAGAAAACGTGGTAAGTTGTTTCCAAATTTTTAAAGAGTAATTAATTTTCATTGTGTCAAATCATAGAAAAATATAGGTTTCTTAATTCAATTTATGGACTTTATTAGTCATTATGAATAGCAGCTTTATTCATAATTGCTGTTAAAGATATCCACAAAATCAAAACATAGACAAATACCAGTATATAAATGGAAAATTTCTTAACAACAAATCAAATCCAGTATAATGTTAAAAGACTTAAGAAAATATTATTATTATTAAACTAACACAATAAAAATAGAACTGCCACTTTGTACAATGCACACCCGATTTAAACAATACTATATCAAACCAGCATATGGTGGGCAATTTGATCTCTGGTTCCTCTGCCTTTTTAAAATCCAGTTTGTACATCTCGAAGTTCTCGATTCATGTACTGCTGAAGCCTAGCTTAAAGGATTTTGAGAATAATCCTGTTAACGTGAAATGAGTGCCAGTGTATGGTATTTGAGCATTCTTTGGCATTGCCTTTCTTTGGGATTGGAACGAAAACTGACCTTTTCCAGTCCTGTGGCCACTGCTGAGTTTCCCAAATTTGCTGGCATGAATGCAGTGCTTTAATAGCATCATCTTTTAGGATTTGAAGTAACTCAGCTGGAATTCCATCACCTCTACTAACTTTGTTCGTAGTGATGCTTCCAAAGGCCTGCTTTACTTCACACTCCGAGGATGTCTGGCCCTAGGTGATCACACCTTTGTGGTTATCTGGGTCATTAGTGCTTTTTTGTACAGTTCTTCTGTGTATTCTTGCCACCTTTTCTTAATCTCTTCTGCTTCTGTTAGGTTCTGGCCATTTTTGTCTCCTATCATGTCTATCTTTCTCTTGGTATCTCCAATTTTCTTAAAGAGATTTCTAGTCTTTCCTATTCTATTATTTTCCTCTATTTCTTTGCATTATTCACTTAAGAAGGTTTTCTTATCTCTCCTTGCTGTTCTCTGGAACTCTGCATTCAGTTGGGTATATCTTTCCCTTTCTCCTTTGCCTTTTGCTTCTCTCTTTTTTCTCAGCTATTTGTAAGGCCTCCTCAGACAACCACTTTGTCTTCTTGCATTTGTTTTTCTTGGGGATGGTTTTGGTCACCACCTCTTGCACAGTGTTACAAACCTCTGTCTATAGTTCTTCAGGCACTCTGTCTACTGGATCTAGTCTGTTGAATCTATTGAACATTCAAAAAGCAAAGGTCATGGCATCCCGTCCTATCACTTCATGGAAAATAGATGGGGAAAGAGTGGAAACAGTGTCAGATTTCATTTTCTTAGGTTCCAAAATCACTGCAGACAGTGACTGCAGCCATGAAATTAAAAGATGCTTGCTGCTTAGAAGAAATGCTATGACCAACCTAGACAGTTTATTAAAAATCAGAGACATCATTTTGCCAACAAAGGTTCATATAGTCAAAGCTGTGGTTTTTCCAGTAGTGATGGATGTGAGAGTTGGACCATAAGGAAGGTAAAGCACAAAGATTTATACAAACTGTGGTGTTGAAGAAGACTCTTGAGGTCCCTTGGACTGCAAGGAGATCAAACCAGTCCATCCTAAAGGAAATCAGTCCTGAATATTAATTGGAAGGACTGATGCTGAAGCTGAAGCTCCAATACTTTGGCCACCTGATGCAAAGAGCCAACTCATTGGAAAAGACCCTGATGCTGGGAAGGATTAAGGGCAAAAGGAGAAGGGGGCAACAGAGGATGAGATGGTGGGATGACATCACTGACTTAATGGACATGAGTTTGAGCAAACTCAGGGAGCGAGTAAAGGACAGGGAAGCCTGGTGTGATGCAGCTCACAGGGTCTGTGAACTGGAGTTGGACATGACTTAGCAACTAAACAACAAGAACATATCAAACCATCAGCTTCAGTTATGCTTAGTAGTTAACTACTAGAGACACTTCTTATCTAAAACAGAAGTAAGACGAAGATGCTGATCATTCCTGCTACTGTTACACGTGTGCTGGAGGTCCCAACCATTGGAAGAGACAACAGTCAATGAGGTGTCATTATCAGCAAGAAAAAGATAAAATATCATTACATGCAAATGATAGTGTGTCTCCTTAAAAAACTAAGGGAGTCAAGTGAAAAAATAGTAAGAGAATTCTACAAGGTAGTTGAATACAAAATTGACAAAAACAATAGTGTTCCTTGATGAAGGTAGAGAATACACTGCAAAAAATAGCATTAAGAATTGCAATACAAATATAAAACGCCCAGGAGTCAAATTAAAAGCAAAAGGCAAGATAATTGTGAAGATAATAAAATTTTACTGAGGGGAAAATAAGAAGATGCAAATTAAATAGGAAATTAAAATTTTCCTGAAGTAAAGACTGAATGATGATATGACTATAATATAATTAGTCTCTTGATAAGTACCACATCCTGTGGCTGAGTCTTCCTTCCAGTGCAGGGAACTGGGGTTCAATCCCTGGTTGGGGAACTAAGGCCACACATGCCATGGGGCAACTAGACCCAAGCATTGCAACAGTGATCCAGAACAACCAAAAGTGAAAGGAAATAAGTGGGAAAAAATTCTGATCACCAACTATCTTTTAAAAAAAAAAAAAAAAGTCAATCTAAGATGAGAAGAGAAAGGAGAACTTAAGGATGAAACTAAGTTTTTAAAAGACGGTGTTCTAGTGGGTCAAACACTGACTACAAGGCAAGAAACTAAAAGTGAGCTGGACCAAGGTAATTGCCTCAAAGAGGGAAAAGGAGAAGAGGGGAGGAAAGTTTAAAAGGAAAGGAAAAGTATTCTTTGAAGATTCGGTGGTACAGAGAAAAAAAGAGGAGGAAATTTGGCATTATAAGAACTGAAATCAAAGGTCATAAACAATTTTTTTCTCTTCCTTTCCAAAAGAAGGTCATTCATTAAAGAAATTGAACTTTATTACACTGACAAGAGAGGGCAGTCCTGAGCTATGATCTTATGATCTAACTCTAAACCACCATTCATGGAATGGAGAATTTTCATCAATACAAAATCATTGTAAGTAGGAAACAGATAAGGAAAATAAAAGCACTTCAGCTGATAAAAATGGAAAGTGAAAGTGTTAGTTGCTGAGTCATGTCTGATTCTGCCATTCCCTTCTCCAGGGGATCTTTTGGACCCAGGGATCGAACCCAGGTCTCCCGCATTGCTGGCAGATTCTTCTTTACTGTCTGAGCTACCAGGGAAGCCCTCCTTCCCCCTAAATGAGCACAAAGCATAAGAAAATTATAATACAACACACAAAAGCAAATGAATTATCTCCAAATAAGCATTTGGGATATGAAGAATGTCTTGAATAAGAAATTAATGAACTAAGAACAAAATATACAAAAAGTAGGAAATGAGTTGATTGAACTCAAGAAAGAAAAGGAAGAAAAGCTCATCTCAAATTAAAGAAAAAATGCCAAAGTGCCCAAGCCCAAGGGAGAATAGTTTAAAGTTTAAAAAATCTGATGAGAGGTATTAAAAGTCAGAAAAGCCATCAAAGAATAAAAATGAGAAAAAGAAGTATAAAGGGCCAGAGAATAAATGACTGAAATGGCAGGTAGGTAAAAAGCTCCAAATTTTCTATAATTGGAGAAGCAAATCAAGACAATAGACCGGAACTAATATTTCAACCTATAATCCAAAAAAAATTCCAAAAATGAAAATAACTTGAATCTACTATATAAAGAACCCACATGGAGGCTCCCTGGTGGCCTCACGGCTAGGTCTCCAGGCCTTCACTATTGTGGCTCATGTTCCGTCCCTAGCTGGGTGACTGGGATCCTGTAGCCATGAAGCAGCCAAAAAAACAAATAAAACACTAATCTCCATCATTCTTTATAAGAAAGAAAGAACCCACAACTGTTTGAGAAAATTGACACAGAATGGTCAATTCTGAGACCCAGTATAGTAAGTTATACCATAAAGAAAAAATTCTCAGAGCCTCCAGGCAAAAGGGTTAAATAACTTGCAAGGCCAGGAGAATTAGACAGCCATCGGACTTCAGACTTCTCCCAAGTAACATACAAGGCAGGCAATCATGGAACAGCACTGAAAAAAAAGTGTGAACTGAAGATTTCAGTCCGTGTTAGTTGCCTACAGCTGTCATAGTCAATTACCAAACCTGATGGCGTAAAACACTGGACATTTATTCTTTCAGAGTGCTGGAGGCCAGAAATCTGAAATCAAGGTGATGACAGCATTCGCTTCTTCTGGTGGCCCTGAGGGACAATCTGTTCCAGCCTCCTTCCTAGTTTCCAGCAGGTGCAGCAGCTCTCCACATTCTTGTCTTGTAGCTGCATGGCTCCAATCTGTCTCTGGCTGCACATAGTCTTTCCCTCTGTGTCTCTGTGTTTAAAATCTCACCTTCTTTTTTCTAGAAGGACATCAGTCATTGCATTTCAGGTTCGTACTAAACCCAGGATACACTGATCCCAACACAGCAGATATTTATTTATTTCAAAAGGGCTTCCCACGTGGCACTAGTGGTAAAGAACGCACCTGCCAATTCAGGAGACATAAGATCATGGGTTTGATCCCTGGGTTGGGAAGATCCCCTGAAGGAGGGCATGGCAACCCATTCCAGTATTCTTGTGTGGAGAATCCCATGGACAGAGGAGCCTGGTGGGCTAGAGTCCATAGGGTCACAAAGAATCAGACACGACTGAAGCGACTTAGTACACACACATGCATATTTGCAAAAACCCATTTTCCAAATAAGTTGATGTACGGGTATCAGAGGTTAGTACTTGAACATCTTTTTTTGTGGGACACCACTCACACGACTGAGCGACTGAACTGAACTGAACTGATTCAACCCACTATGTTGTTCTTCAAGTCTTAAAACTATAGAAAAATTGTTTTGAGTGTGCAAAAGCTTGGGAAATATGGAGTTTATGAGCTCCTTTTGAAGAGTCTATTAGAGGATTAACTTCAACAAAGAGATGTTGGAGAAATCTTTTATAAAGCCAGTATAGCATTTATACTGCTTTCTGCTTAAAATAATAACAAAAATAATTACACATTGATGTCACTTATGATTATCAAGGCTAAGATACTTATTATTTGCTAGGGCTGCCTAAACAAAATACTACAGACTTGGTGGCTTGAACAACAGAAATTTATTTTCTCACAGTCCTGGAGGACAGCAAGTTTGATTTCTTCTGAGGCCTCTTACTTGCCTTGCAGACAGCCACCTTCTCCTTTAGTCCATACATGGCCTGGCCTTTCTTCCGTATGTATGCCTGTCTGGGTCCAAATCTCCTCTTCTTGTATGGAAACCAGTCACATTGGATTAGGACCCACCCTAAAGACCTCATTTTAACTTGTCACCTCTTTAAAGACTCTGTCTCCAAACATTCTGAGGTACTGTGGCTTAGGACTCAACATTTTCAGTTCAGTTCAGTTGCTCGGTTTTGTCCGACTCTTTGTGACCTCACGAACTGCAGCATGCCAGGCCTCCCTGTCCATCACCAGCTCCTGGAGTCCACCCAAACTCATGTCCATTGAGTCGGTGATGCCATCCAACCTTCTCATCCTCTGTCGTCCCCTTTTCCTCCTGCCCTCAATCTTTCCCAGCATCAGGGTATTTTCCAAGGAGTCAGTTCTTCGCATCAGGTGGCCAAAGTATTGGAACTTCAGTTTAAACATCAGTCCTTCCAGTGAACACCCAGGACTGATCTCCTTTAGGATGGACTGGTTGGATCTCCTTGCACTCCAAGGGACTCTCAAGAGTCTTCTCCAACACCACAGTTCAAAAGCATCAATTCTTAATCACTCAGCTTTCTTTATAGTACCAACTCTCACATCCATACATGACGACTGGAAAAACCATAGCCTTGACTAGAGGGACCTTTGTTGGCAAAGTAATGTCTCTGCTTTTTAATATGCTAGGTTGGTCATAACTTTCCTTCCAAGGAGTAAGTGTCTTTTAATTTCGTGGCTGCAATCACCATATGCAGTGATTTTGGAGCCCCCAAAAATAAAGTCTGCCACTGTTTCCACTGTTTTCCCATCTATTTGCCATGAAGTGATGGGACCAGGTGCCATGATCGTAGTTTCCTGAATGTTGAGCTTTAAGCCAACTTTTTCACTTTCCTCTTTCACTTTCATCAAGAGACTCTTTAGTTCTTCACTTTCTGCCATAAGGGTGGTGTCATCTGCATATCTGAGGTTATTGATATTTCTCCCGGCAATCTTGATTCCAGCTTGTGCTTCATCCAGCCCAGCGTTTCTCATGATGTTCTCTGAATATAAGTTAAATAAGCAGGGTGACAATACACAACTTTGATGTACTCCTTTTCCTATTTGGAACCAGTCTGTTGTTCCATGTCCAGTTCTAACTGTTGCTTCCTGACCTGCATACAGATTTCTCAAGAGGCAGGTCAGGTGGTCTGGTATTCCCATCTCTTTAAGAATTTTCCACAGTTTATTGTGATTCACACAGTCAAAGGCTTTGGCATAGTCAAGAAAGCAGAAATAGATGTTTTTCTGGAATGCGCTTGCCTTTTTGATGATCCAGCAGATGTTGGCAATTTGATCTCTGGTTCCTCTGCCTTTTCTAAAACCAGCTTGAACATCTGGAAGTTCACAGTTCAGGTACTGCTGAAGCCTGGCTTGAGAATTTTGAGCATTACTTTGCTAGCGTGTGAGATGAGTGCAACTGTGCAGTAGTTTGAGCATTCTTTGGGATTGCCTTTCTTAGGGATTGGAATGAAAACTGACCTTTTCCAGTCCTGTGGCCACTGCTAAGTTTTCCAAATTTGCTGGCATATTGAGTGTGTGACATTTTCACAGCATATTCTTTCAGGATTTGAAATAGCTCAACTGGAATTCCATCACCTCCACTAGCTTTGTTCGTAGTGATGCTTCCTAAGGCCCACTTGACTTCACATCCCAGGATGTCTGGCTCTAGGTGAGTGATCACACCATCGTGATTATCTGGGTCATGAAGATGTTTTTTGTACAGTTCTTCTTTGTATCCTTGCCACTTCTTCTTAATATCTTCTGCTTCTGTTAGGTCCATACCATTTCTGTCCTTAATTGAGCCCATCTTTGCATGAAATAGTCCCTTTGTATCTCTAATTTTCTTGAAGAGATCTCTAGTCTTTCCCATTCTATAGTTTTCCTCTATTTCTTTGCATTGATCACTGAGGAAGGCTTTCTTATCTCTCCTTGCTAGTCTTTGGAACTCTGCATTCAAATGGGTATATCTTTCCTTTTCTCCTTTGCTTTTCAATTCTCTTCTTTTCACAGCTATTTGTAAGGCCTCCTCAGGCAGCCATTTTGCTTTTTTGCATTTCTTTTTCTTGGGGATGGTCTTAATCCCTGCCCCCTGTACAATGTCAGGAACCTCCGTCCATAGTTCTTCAGGTACTCTGTCTGTCAGATCTAGTCCCTTAAATCTATTTTTCACTTCCACTGTATAATCCTAAGGGATTGATTTAGGTCATACCTGAATGGTCTAGTGGTTTTCCCCACTTTCTTCAATTTAAGTCTGAATTTGGCAATAAGGAGTTCATGATCTGAGCCACAGTCAGCTCCCGGTCTTGTTTTTGCTGACTGTATAGAGCTTCTCAATCTTTGGCTGCAAAGAATGTAATCAATCTTATTTCGGTGTTGACCATCTGCTGATGTCTCTATGTAGCATCTTCTCTTGTGTTGTTGGAAGAGGGTGTTTGCTATAACTCAACATTTTAGGTGGACACACTTCAGTTCTTGACAGATACTAAACAATGTAGTAGTGGATAGAATCAAATACCACATTAAGAAAACAATGCATCAGGACTTCTCTGATGGTCTAGTGGTTAAAACTCCATCCTCCCACTGCAGGGAGGCACAGGTTTGATCCCTGGTTGGTCACATGCCACAAAGTATGGTCAAGAAAAAAGCAATGCATCATGTCCAAATACAATTTAATCTTGAAATGCACGGTTGGTACAGTATTAGGAAATTCATTAATATAATATAGTTGACCCTCGAATAACATGTGAGTTTGGGGCACTGATCCTCTGTCAGTTGCAAATCCAACAATAATTTATAGTTGACCCTTAGTATATATATAGTTTCTCTGTGTCTGAGGTTCCTGCACATCCCCAGTTCCTGTCTGAGGATATGGAGGTATCCAATCATGGATTGTGTAGTACTACACTGGCGGTTCAGATGGTAAAGACTCTGCCTGCAGTGCAGGAGACCTGGGTTCGATCCTGGGTCAGGAAGGTCCCCTGGAGAAGGGGTTGGCTACCCATTCCAGTATTCTTGCCAGTATTCTCTGCCATGGACAGAGGAGCCTGGAGGGCTACAGTCTATTAGGTTACAAAGAGTTGGACACTACTGAATGACTAACACTTTCACTTTCATAATATTTACTACTGAAGAAAATTTGAGTGTAAGTGGACCCCTGGAGTTCAAACCATGTTGTTAAAGGGTCAGCTGTTTATCATATTAACAGATTTAAGGAGAAAAATAATATTATATCCCTAGACTATGAAAAATCATTGACAAAGTTCAACTCTTACTCCTGATTTTTAAAAAAATCCTAAAAATAGAAATTGATGGATACTTTCCATATATATATTTATATGTAATATCATATATCTTTGCTCTAAACTGCCATCTCACTTAAAGGGAAAATACTAGAGGCATTTCTATGAGGTCAAGTAAAGGAAAGGATGTCCATTATCTACATGACTATTTAACATTGTACTAGAGGTATTAGCCAGTGCTAATTAGAAAAGTAAATCAACTAGAGGCAGGAGAACTGGTGTAAAAAAGCAGAAGTAAAACTATCTCTGTTGCAGATAATACAATAGTGTCCCAAAAAACCTCAGAATAAATGGTAAAAACTGAGTCCACAGAAGGTTCCGTTAAGGTAACAAAATACAGTAACAGCATACAAAAAAGGGCCTTCAGACATACAGCTAGACAGCTTAATATAGCAAATGTATTTAAGGGTGGAGACTAAAAATGAATATGAATTTGAGGACACTTTGAAACACTTCTAAAAGATAAAAAAGTGAATTTTAAACAAATGGAAATACATCCAGTGTTCCTGGATAGAACATCCCAGTATCAGAAACACATGAGTTCTTTGTAATTTAACTTATCAATTTAACACAACCTCAATAAAAATTCCAGTAGTCTTTCTAGGATCTAATCAATTTGATACTAAAGTTCATGTGGAAAAATAAACACACAAGTAGGAAAACATGGCCAAAATATTTGGAAAAGTATTGACCTTATTAATAATCAAATGCTAATTAAAGTCATGAAATATCAGTCTGTTAAATAACCAGTTATATTAACCACTATAATAAACTAAAATATTTGAAAGTACAATACCCCATTTTGTGGAGAATAAAAAAAAACCAGCACATTCATAAATCTATTGGTGGAATTCTTAATTGTACAATCTTTTTGGAAGACTATTTGGCAACATGTTAAAAAATATTTGACAAATACACTTCATTTTAACCTTCCACTTCTAGGAACGCAGCCTAAAGAAATTGTTAGGACTTTGCAGCAATCTGAATAGTCCATAATTCAATGGTCCATAGTTCGTCAAATAAATTTTGGTACCTCCCTAGAATGGACAACTTTGAGGCCATTAAAAATCATGCAGAACAATATTTGATGACAAGGGAAAATATTTATGACAAATTGTTAAATGAAGTAAGGAGATGACATTAATAGCATCTTAGGTTTCATCCTGATTCTGCAAATGGAATCAGTTGGTTAAAGAGGTGAACATTGCTCAGTTGTCTCTGAGTGGTATAGTTACCTGTAATTCCAATATATAGTTTTATGATTATTGGTCTTCTCCAAGTAGGCATCAATAACATAAGAACCTTCTTTTAATTACAAGCAATCTCATATGTTCCTACATGTATCTATGTATCTATGCCAAAATTCAAATACCTAACAAAATGTTTGACATGAGGATGTTTTAGTTCCATCTTCCCAAACAGTGGTACCTCACATTACTCTCAGGGTTGATTGGGGGATGAAAGGAGTGTTTGAATTGGGGTGCTGTCTCGATTTTTAGTCTTTTTGGACTGCCTGAAATCTTCCTTTTGCTTAATCAATAAGGATCATCATTGTTCATTGTTGTTGAGTTGCTAAGTCATGTCTGACTGTGGCCCCATGGCTCTGCTGTCCTCCAATGTCTCCTAGAGTTGCTCAAATTCATGTACATTATCAGTGATGCCATCCAACCGTCTCATCCTCTGCCACCTCTTTCTCCTCCTGCCCTGATCTTTCCCAGCATCAGGGTCTTTTCCAATGAGTCAGCTCTTTGCATCAGGTGGCCAAAGTACTGGAGCTTCAGCTTCAGCCTCAGTCCTTCCAATGAATATTCAGGACTGATTTCCTTTAGGATTGACTGGTTTGATCTCCTTGCTGTCCAAGGGAGTCTCAAGGATTATCATGCCTATTTACAAGCCATGCACTTCCTTTGTTCTCCTAATACACTGCCTTGGCAGCTATTTCCAAAGTAAATTCCTTGAAATATGGTTCCCAGGGACGTCAGTGGGCTTAATGAGATTAGGAAAAAAGCTTATAGGGTTTTGACAGCCAAGTAAGTTTTGGAAACAGTTGTGAAGTTTAATTTTCAAAAAGTCACAAAGCATGACTATTTCATCCATATATAAAATCACAATGTGTCAGGGGTTGATTAAGTCATTAATGAGGGGACCAGCAGGGTGATAAAGCTTCAAGGAGCATTTGAGGAACTAGAGTCCATATGTTAATCAGGAAAGACTTTTTTTTTTTTTATGTAGAATGAGATTGCTTCATTACTATAAGCATGGCTAATTTCCCACAGAGCAATAAATGATGGTTTTGGATGTCGTCTCTACTCTTAAGACAAATATCATTTGCTGTTCTTCACATTAGTCATCTTTAGAATTTTAAAACAGCCTGATCAATACTAAGAAGATTTTTCTAGCAAGCTTGTTAGAAACTTTGAGCTGAACAGAGAAATAGCACCTAGTAATCCCCTTTGCCTCTTTCCAAATTTTGGATTACTTTTCTTAGTAAGCACCTTAAGCTGAAACTAAACAGGTTTCCTTCCTACTGGGTGTTGATACGCATACAACTGGTATGTGAAACAAGCAGTGTTTGTAACATACTTGAAATTCAATTTTAATTTTCGTCTCCCACAGCCCTTATAAAGTTTATTGAACAGAGGTAATCTTCCCTTGTTCTTAGAAGAAAAGGCAGGCAGGCACAAGGATTTCCTGCTATTCAGAGGTAACAGTAAGTTCTAACTGAGCACCAAATCTCCTTACCTTCCCCACTGTGGATCAGGGCAGGTCCCTGTGGAACAGGACAAGGCTTTGTCCCTTTTTCCCTGTCTTGCAGTCAGCCTCTTCTTCTCTCTCAGTCTTCCTGCACCCGCATCATATCCAGTTTCTTGGTTCCCCCCTCCAGTGTTGGAAAAGGATGTGGGGGGTGGAGAGGCATGTGGAGAGGCAGATGGGGTAGGAAAGCCCCTCTTTGAACTGGCACAGTCTTGAGGCTGCCTTCTGCTCTCTGGGCAGGTAGACGTTTCAGTGACTGATGAGTCAGTTGCCTCTTACAGGTGGTACCACGGGATCCCAGGAGAGTCTATCGGGGATCCTCGTTCCTGTGATCCAGGCTGATGCATCACTACTGGAAGTACTCACTTGGTCCTCCTTCCTCAGCCCTTAGGAGTTGAGCCTTGGGTCCCCTCTGGTCTCACAGAGGATCTGTAGGCACACGATGACCACATGAGGGCACTCTGGCATGACCCCTGTCTGGTCCACATCCTGACAGATGCTGGGAGTGGAGGCTAATCCCAGCACAGTTTTGCTCATCTTGTGCACACACCCCATTTGAGCATTTAGGTAGAATCAAGCACCGGTCTCCCACATCTCCAAATTCAGGGTCTGCTTTCCAGGCTCAATAACTGGCATAACCATACACTCACAGAATGAAAGGTGGTAAGGGAAGATGTTACCCTTGTATTAAAGAAACTTGAGTCAAATGTAAGACTGTATACTATGAAACTCCTAGAGAAAAACATAGGCAGAATACTTGTCCACATAAATTGCAACGGTATCTTTTCTGATTCATCTCCTAGAGTAATGAAAATAAAAACAAAAATGGGAGAAAATGATGCAACTGACAAGGGATTAGTTTCTAAAATATACCAACAGACTCATGCAACTTTTTTATATTAAAAAAAACCCAACCCAATCAAAAAGTGGAGAGAGCTAAATAGGCATTACTCCAAAGAAGACATGTCGATGATCAACAGGCATATGAAAAAATGTTTAACATTGCTAATTATTAGAGAAATGCAGATCAAAGCTATAATGAGGTATCACTTCACTCCCTTCAGAATGGCTATAATCAAAAAGTCTAAAAATAATAAATGCTGGAGAGGGTGTAAATAAAAAGGAACCCTCCTACACTGTTGGTGGGAACGTAAATTGCACCACTATAGAGAATAGTACAGATGTTCCTTAAAAAAGCCAAAACTAGAGTTACTATATGATCCTGCAACCCCACTCCCGGGCATATATCTAGAGAAAACTATAATTCAAAAGGAAACACAAATCGCAACATTCAGAGCTGCACTATTTACAATAGTCAAGACATGGAAGCAAACTAAAAGTCCACTGACAGATAAATAGACAAAAAGATACGGTATAAATATACAATGGAATATTACTCAGCCATAAAAGAGAATTAAATAATACCATTTGCAGCAACATGAATAGACCTAGAGGTTATCATATTCAATGAAGTAAGTTAGAGAAAGACAAATATCATAAGATATCACTTATATGTGGAATCCAGAAAAATGATTTTCAAAACAGAAATAGACTCACAGACATAGAAAACCAAGTTATGGTTAACAAAGTGGGGAAAGAGGTGAGGAAAGGGATAAATTAGAAGGCTGGGATTAACATATACATATATATATATATGTATATATATATATAAAATCAACAAGGCCCTACTGTATAGCACAAGGAACTATACTCAATATTTTATAATGGCCTATTAATATAAGGGAAAAGAATCTCAAAAAGAATATATATATATATACACACACACACATATGTATTACTGAGTCACTGTGCTGTATCCTGACACTAAGAAGACATTGTAAATCAAATATATTTCAATAAAAAAAGAAGAAGAAGAAATATGATTTTCTTTTGAGTTGGATTCACTTTAGATTCCCTGGGTTGGGAAGATCCCCTGGAGAAGGGAAAGGCTACCCACTCCAGTATTCTGGCCTGGAGAATTCCTGGGAGGAGGGATGCAGGTGCCAGGAGGTGAATTCATAGTCACAGGGAGGTCCAAGGTGATGGTAAAGTACAATGTTAACAGGTTTACAATGTGACTCTCAAATAAATACAAAAGGAACAACTGTCAGAGATTGTATTCAACTTGATACTAGTGGGGAACCAGTAAGATGACAAACTTGGTTCAGAAGGGAATTTGAGAAGTAGAGATTTGCATAGTCAGTTCAGGGACTATTGAACTGGCTAATGGCTTAATGTCCTACAGGACAATGACCTCTGGGCCAACCTTTTCAACTGAAAGAAATCTATATTGCTGCTTCACAGTATCGGGGTTTCAATGAAATGATAAATAGCAAAGTCAAACATGGTACATCCTGCTAGACAACTGAGTAATTCTTTGCGTAAACTGAATAGACATGTCACCCACCTTTTTACCTTTTGTGTTAGTTGGGGCCTCTGGAGGCAGACACCGAACGCAAGTGAGTTATTAACGGTGTGTAAGTTGCATCATGTTCCGACTGCCAAGAAAAAAGATATGTTGAAACCCTAACCGCCAGCACCTGTGAACGTGACTATTTTGAAAGAGGATATTTGCAGATATAATTAAGATGTAAATTGGGAGGTGGTCACTCGGGGAGGGTGGCCTTTAGTCCGACATGAGTGGTGCCCTCAAGAGAAAAGAAGCCACCACACAGGACAGAGCACTGTGTTCAGGCTGGGGCAGAGATCAGGCTGACCCAAGCTAGGAACACCAAGGGTTGCCGGAGCCCAAGCCCCGGAAGACAGGAGAGAGGCATGGGCCCATCCCTCCGTCAGCCTACCGACACCTCCACTTTGGACTTCCGGCTCCAGAACTCAGGCACTCCAGACTGCTGTTGCGGGCTGCCACCCAATTTACGGCCGTATGTTCATGGAAGGCAGGGAGTGAGGCGGAGCTTAGGGAAGACAGAGGAGCAGGAGCAGAAGCAAAGCTAGGCAGGAAAGCTCGCAGTCACAACGGGGGCCTGACCCACGGGGAAGGAGCGGAGGAAGGAGGCAGAACAGGCGGGGCGGGCCTCGCAGAGGACGGCCATCTGACGAAGCCTGCTTAGCTCAGTGGGAACGCTGGGGTCGATGCTGTCCCTGCAAAGAGTCCAGCTTTGGGCAAACAAGGTCATGCCCAGCCCTTGACTGGGAGGTCCTGGAAGAGCGTGGCGGCAGATGGAAGGCTGGACGGAGCCCCCAGACACTGTGGCCACAGCGTCGCTGCCGGTGAGCTCGGGCTTGGACAAAGGCTCGGGAACGCAGCTCCTGGCAGCCCTGGCTGCCTCCATGCCACAGGGCTTCACACTACCTGTGGTTTGGGGAGCAGCTGCTCCAGGGCACTTGGGTGTGTTCATCCCCAAGGGGCTCCTGACCCAGGGATGGTAGCATGTCACTGCTCGTGGATTTGGGGCCACAACCAGCACACACTGGCTCCTCCCCCACTGGCTGTTCTAATTTCCTCTGCCTCACCTGTCATTTCTGCTAGTCCTGGTGGCTGGCTGGCTGGTGTGACCCCAGCCCTCATTTCTGAGGGTACAATCTTCTTCCCAGCTTGGGGTTGTTTCACTCGAACATTTGTGGGCACGATGGGGAAGGGAGAGTCCACAGGTCAACACGGGCTGACCACCTGAGTGACCACTGCCCCTGTGGTCAGGCAGCGGCTCTGCTTCTTCCTGATGCCCACAGCCAGGTACCCCTGCCACGATGGGGGCTTGTCCTCTTACCTCTGGGTCTCTGGACCCACGGGTACCAAGCTCCCAGATAGCAGCCTTATCCACTTCATTCTGTACACTGTTTTGTGGCAAGGGTGGGCTCCCTTTGGGACCCCTGACTCTCCAGAGTGCAGAAGGGTAGGGATGGCAGTGGGCTCTGGAGAAGGATGGTGAGCAGGCCACTCCCACGTCAGCCCCTTGGTTCTTGCATCCTTGGATCCTGTCTAGTGGAGACACAGCTGCACAGAAGTCTCAGACCCAGAACACGAGGCCTGGAAGAGGCCGTCTCATTCTGGCAGAGTGTTGTTTCCAGCTGGGCTCCTCCGCTGAGCTGGGGCAGGGCCTCCCCTCGGTGCCTGGGTCCTGCCTGTGCTGGGACATGTGGGACGCTGAAGTGGGTCTCTAGGGCAAGCGCCAGGTGGGTCAGGCTCTTCACAGCCCCCAAGTTTGAAGCTGGCTGGAGTTCTCTGGGAAGGAAGGGCAATCCTGCTTGGAATAGGGTTTATTCCTGTAGGACAAAGTGTGAACCTTTCCAGGGTGATGTAAAGTTGCCACTAGGTAGGTGGTTGGTTCTATCAAAATATAGTGCCACCGTGGGGGCTCAGGGAGGTGGTAGGCCGGACATTCACAGACAGCGGTAGCTAGGTCAGGCTTGGCCAGTGCAAGTCCACACGACGGGCTGCATGTCAGCCGTCCATCTCTGGCACTATGGTCATTCCACATTTGTGTCCGTCTTTCCAGCGCTGGGGTGGCTGATGACGAAGGTCGGCTGACATCCACAGGCTGAGTTGGTCATCGATGTAGCTGATTGGTGCCTCTTCTGCAGTGGATGCTTTCTGCTGAGCATGGCATGCTCTTCCCAGTTCTTCCCACCCTGAGCCCAGGCCCTGATAGCCATCCACGTAGAGGTCCTCCATCTCCAACCTCCTTGTCCTTGGTCTTCCATGGCTCTGAAATAGCCAGCCAGGTCATTCACCACTGCCCATGAGCCTGTATATATTCTCATTCTGGGCTGCCTTTCTTTTGCTCAGCACACATAACCAGGTACACTGCGCTTTAGGAGATTTCCCCTTTCTGCTATCTTTCAGGGTCACTCCCAAGTGTTGCTACAATGAAGCTGCAATCCATTTTCTGACTTGAATTTTCTCATTGAGCCCCTGCCTCATAAATCGAGTCAGGGCACTTTCTTCCTGCTTCAACTGTTTGTAGGGGAGCCCCTCAGGTGGCTGTCCACGTCGGCTGAGGGAGGGGTGCCGCTGCAGCCGTGCTGGGCGGGGGTTTGGCTACTGCTCCCATGGCCCACATGTGCCCTCTTGTCTTGCCTGGGCTCAAACTGGCTGCAACATCTTGCGATGGGCTGTCTCTGGGTTCCCCCGATCCTGTGAACTGAAGCGTCTGACACAACCTAGCACATGTTGGGCAGTGCTGATGCAGGGCCCTTGAGCCCTCCCAGAGCCTGTAGCATGAAAAGTGGAATGTGTTAGTCACTCAAGTCCTGTCCCATTCTTTGTGACCCCGTGGACTGTAGACCCACCAGGCTTCTCTGTCCATGGAATTCTCCAGGCAAGAATACTGGAGCAGGTAGCCATTCTCTTCTCCAGGGGATCTTCCTGACCCAGGGTTTAAACCCAAGTTTCCTGCATTGCAGGCAGATTCTTTATCATCCGAGTCACATAATCAGGAGCTATTTTTCAAGTAGCATATAGGACAACCTTGTTCCCAGCTGGGCTTGCATCATGCCTCTCCCTTGAGCTGGCCATCGGCCCCTCACAGCCTCATCCCCACTAGCTTCAGGACTGTTGGATTGTGTGGCCCGCGCAGAACTGTTTTGCCTGCAGCCTGGGCCTGGTGAAGAGTTTCTCGCTGTTCCATGCCCCATGCACAGGGGCACCTTTGTGTCACGGGGTGAATGGACTGGAGGGCTTGCCCTGAGGGTGGAATGTCTCACCAGAATTCAGAGAGGCTGCAATTGGTCTTTTACTTAGCACGTGTGTCCCAGCAGGCCCCTGACCTGATGGGCGAGCTCCTGAATCTTTGTGGGGATTATCTTTGTGTCTTATCACAGCTCCAGCATGCTGGCCACTGCTTGCTTGTCCAGCTGGACTAGCTTGACACCAGCACTGCATGTTGTATATGCCTAGAAGGGTTGGCTGCCTTCTCACGGGTTGACTCAGGCACATAAAATGGTAGAAACACAAGACCTACATCTCTGTGGTCTTAAAGCAGTAAATGAATGATTAAGAAAAATAGTTTGCCAATTTTCCACTTTTGTATGGGACCAGATCATTAGGTCAGAGAATGTATAACATGAGAAAAAAAATTAGTTAAGTTTTAGACAAAGTGTTGAAATTTGTCATCAAACTCAATTTTGAGCATTGTTTTAAATCAACTAACCTTAAGAAGAAATTTGTTTTTACTTAATAGGCTAGATCTAGGGCATTCAAGTTCTTTGGAACTGCTTAAATGACTGGGTACAAAAAAGCCCCCACAAAACAAGTTACTGGGAAGGCTTAGCAAATGTTAGTGTTCGACCTACATGCCAACATTTCAGGTATCTGAGTACCTAGTCACATATCTGACCTCTCTGTTAACTGAAAGATGGAGGTACCAGTTAAACAAATCTGGAAGCGTGAAATAGTTACCCTACATGACACAGTCTTGATTACCTCTTCTAGAAGTGGGCACCACCCACAAATATTGAAAGGGCTTAGTTGATGTAGTTCTAAGTGTAATACATTTTTTCTTACATTATCTTAAAATTCCTGGACACACTTAACATTCTTCTCTTTGAACTTGCAGGATACCACATCAGTAGACAGTGCCCTGTGCTGCCTCACCCCCGTTGACCTGCTGGGAGTATTTTAGGTATTTGTTTTTGATAAGAGGTCAGATATGCAGTATCACAGCTCACAGGAATTTCATGGGCTGTTGTGCACACTTCTAAGAAGCAGGTAGATTATTACGCTGCTGACATTCCACCCGTAGGCAAACATTTAAGTTCAGTGATGTCTGAGTGCCTGCTGAGACCATGGCCTCTCTGGTAACTAGAAGACGGAGGTGCCAGCCCTGTGCCAGCTCATCTGATTTATCACAGAGTCTCTGGTGTCCAGCCTGACGCTTGGCACACACAGTAGAGTCTATAAGTGGTACCTTTTATTATGATCCTGCTCCCTTCTTTTTTATCTACTCCCCTCTCCCCTCCCACCTCCAAATGTCTCAGTTACCAGAACATTGCCCCGGAGAGTCTCTTGTTATTTACCATAGCTTTGCTTTGGCTTAACATTGATTACAACCTAAGGCCCAGTCCTGCTGCTTCACTGTGGGGCTCCACAGAGAAGAACCACCTTTAATCTCCTCAAAGGGTTCACTCTTTGCATTTCACCAAGAAGATGAAAGGATGGGGGGAGTGAGGGAAGCTCTCCAGGACCTTCAAAAAGGAGCGAGCTAATTGCACAGTGCTAAAGAATTCACCTGCCAATGCAGGAGACACAGGAGACTCAGGTTCAATCCCTGGGTTGAGAAGATCCCCTGGAGGAGGGCACAGCAACCCACTCCAGTGTTCTTGCCTGGAGAATCCCCCACGGGCAGAGGAGCCTGGTAGGCTACAGTCCATGGGGTTGCAAAGAATCGGACATGGCTGAGCATGCCTGCAACCACTGACTTTAAGAACTATGTCATCAGAGCATAAGACCCTGTGAGAATAAGTCTAGAAACGGGGGAGAGGAGAGGCAGGTCGTGCCTGGCTTGCCTCCCGGTCATCCCAGTATAGCTCGGAGCAGAGCAGAGTGGGGTGAGGCCAGGCAGGGATGCGCTGTGGCTGCCAAGGCACCTGAGGGGTCTCAGAAGGGTGCTGCTTCTCATGGAAGCCAGAGGGAAGCAGCGTGGAGGGGTTACAGGGGCTCAAGTCCAGGCTGAGGGCAGCAGGGTCACTGGGGCTGTCCCAGACAAGATCCCAGCATCAGGGCAACTCTCTAGTTCTCTGGTTTTTTCCTTCATATTTTGAAAAAATAGTCTCAAGTTCAGAGACTAAAAGTCACTTGCTCCAGGAAGCATATCGGTCATCAAAACTGAATGATGTGAACAAAACCTAATACAGAGATAATCCCAGTGAGCAAACATATGTGGGTCCTGAAGCTCATTCTTTAATCTACAACCCGCCTCCCTTGCCCTTGCTTTTCCTTGATTCCTGCCGCCAAGCTTCTCTCTGCCAGCAACGTGCCTCTTGCTCACCTCTCTCCACTCCGGGCTTCTCTTGCCAGCATTCAGGAGGCCTAGACAGCACTGACCCATCTGCCTGTCATGGCCTCACTCAGGGGTTGTGAACTTCTTTGGTGGGGTGGCTGCACGGCTTGTGAGATCTTAGTTCCCCAGCTAGGGATTGAACTCGCAACCAGTGGACCACCAGGGAAGTCCCTTGTGGGCCATGAACTTAATACAGGTGTTGTGACCAGTATTAAAGGTAGTATCTCACAGCACATCATACGTGGAAATGGTTTTCTATGTGCTGTACTCTTTTGAGGCTACAATGGAATTTATGAAACACACTTTTGAACATTTCTGGAATCGGGAGAGGACGGGCCTCACAACTGGATGCCACCTTGGCCAGGTGGCAGCTGTGACATGTGAAGTCGTTTGTCAGTCCAGGTGCCAGGCCCTCAACACTGCAGTCACTCGTTAGTTCTGTCAGCAAAATATTTAAGGATGATTTAGGAAGGAATAAGAAGCCTGTATGCTTTCAGAAAGCTTCTATTGACACCAAGATAAAGAAGGTGCCAACAGCAAGCCTTGCCAAATGGGTATTGATGACCTGGAATAAAACCCTGGGGACAAGAGCCTGTCTATTCTAAGCTATCTATTCCATCAAAGTTGTATTTGGGGTCAAAGAGGGGCAAACTTAGACACTGATGCTTGACTCAGGAAGTTGGACTCAGGGTGAGGAAGCTTTAGGAAAACCCGTACCAATGTATTTCACTTATAAGACTGTGTAAGTCAGAAAGTGCTTCAAATAAACATCAGTTCAATTCAGTTCAGTTGTTCAGTCATGTCTGACTCTTTGCGACCCCATGGACTGCAGCCCACCAGGCCTCCCTGTCCCATCACCAACTCCCAGAGCCTGCTCAAACTCATGTCCTTCGAGTCAGTGTTATCATCCAACCATCTCATCCTCTGTCGTCCCCTTCTCCTCCTGCCCTCAATCTCTCCCAGCACCAGGGTCTTTTCCAATGAGTCAGTTCTTCACATCAGGTGATCAAAGTATTGGAGTTTCAGCTTCAGCATCAGTCCTTCCAGTGAATATTCAGGACTGAGCTCCTTTAGGATGGACTGGTTGGATCTCCTTGCAGTCCAAGGGACTCTCAAGAGTCTTCTCCAACACCACAGTTCAAAAGCATCAAATAAACATAAAATAAAACTTACAAACAATAACAAAGCATTGTTCATCATTTGATGAGAATTTAAAAATGCCTCTTATGTTCAATGAAACCCTGTATCTATGTGTTCTCTGTCACAGTATAAAATATATTTTTTTCCTGTAGGTTGAACTCTAAAAGTTTAAAAGCCTTGCTTTGGGAACTTTCATTAACATCAACAAAAACAAAAAAAGCAAACGAATTCTGTCTGCTTCCACACGTGTTTCTGCCCCTTTTAAGACATCTCCTGCACTAGCTCCACTCTCCACTCTCAGCTCAACTTTTTACTCTTTTGGAAATGTTTTAAACATAATGGAAATAAAGCTTACCTGCACCACATAACACATAAGGGATGGTTCTCAAGTGTCCATGGGGGTCACCACTGCCTAAGTCACCCCGACACACTAGTGGCCCCTTCGGATCTGGACTCCAGCCCTTACAGTTTGTCTTTGAACACATATTAGAAAATAATATGGTTCATTCTGTGAGATTTGAACTCTGTGTAAATGGATATTCTGTGGAATTTTCTTTCTCTTCACCCAACACTGTGAGGGACAGCCACTTCATCGCCGTGGCTCTGCCGGTTTTTCTTGCTGCAGTTTATCACCACGTGACTACTCAGTAGTGCATGTCTCCTTTCTCCTCAGGAGCACTTGGTTTGTTTTCAGCTCTTGGGAATGGAGAACGCTGTTGTGTGGATGTTTCAGGGTCCACTCCTGGGCAGTGTAAGCCTGCCGCCCAGACAGCGGTGGGATGATAGGTGATGGCAGAGTCTGCCTTTCTCCAGCTTCACTGTGTAATTCTAGACTGTGTCTGAAAGACATCAGGAATATCCATTCCCAACCTGTGTTAGGAGGGTCCCAAAACACAAACACTTAGAACTGTTGAGCTTTAATGGTGTTGTTAGTCTGATGTGTCTATAATAGAATCTCACTGTTTTTAAGTTGCATTTTCCTGAGTAATACAAGGATGAATAATTTTAAATTTGTTTACTGGCCAATTGAGTTTCTTTTCTGAAGTGTCTCTCTTTAAGACTTTTGCTTTTCTTCGCCATTGACTGTAGGCTTTTTTTCTCACTGGTTTACACGATTTCTTCATAATTTAGAATTCTGCAGACTAATATGTTAGACAGTCTCAAGAGGTTAGTTAAATTCATTAAATTAAAAAAACCCCACATCCTCCATTACACTATCACTATTTCAAATGCTGACATATGCTACCAGCTACCTTCCTGGACAGCAGAGAACAGAACATTCCCAGCCCTACAGAATGTTCCACAGGACAGAACCAGAGCACATTCCCAGCCCCGCAGCTGATTCCACTGCGAAGTACTGCTGCAGACTTTTGTCTCTGTCCCTCCCACGTTACAGGTAGCTGCTCCCATTCATACCCTGCCCATGATTTCTTTTTGTGGTTCTTTTGATGAATGGATGTTTCTGAATTTAATCAATCCTTTTCTTCTTTCCTGTCTCAAAGCCATGAGGATATTCTTTTAAATGCTTTGTATTTCTGTCTTTCACATTTAGGTTTTCATTTACCCCAAACTGATTTTCACATGCAGTGAGGTAGGGGTCTAATTTTAACTTTTCCCCTGTGGACGGCCAGTTGTCTCGGCGCTGTGGTCCAGTTCTGTCCTTCCGTTTTCTTGGTGCCACCTTCACAGTCTTCATATTTGCTTCCTATTACCCTTTTACTTTTTGGGCACTTTCAATGCTCTAATTCATTATTCAACCGTAACTTTTAGTGCTATGCCCCTACCCCTTAAATCTAATGGATATTCTCGAATCCTTATCTCATTTGAATTCTTGGTAGTAAGCTGACCACTCTGATTTTGAAGCATTTTCTCCTCCAGGCTTCTGGAGGAGAAGCCCACGCCTGTTTTTCTTCCTCTGTTGGCTGTGACTCCTTTCTGACCTATAAATGTCAGAGAACTTCAAGGCATAGTTTTAATCCCTGACTGCCTCCCGATTATCCTTGGCCACCACATCTATTTCCAAACTTTCCAATTCCAACTACACGTCAAGGATTCTTGCCTTTGTCAGGGCCTGGCTCAGTGATTGGCAGGCCTAATTCAAATTGGAGGTTTGACGCCAGTTCTACAAAGGTCACATGCCTACGTGACATGGATGAGGGGCTGTCTGGCTGTCAGAAGCCATCTCACAACCTTGAGGAAAGCCGGCCTATGAGGAAGGCAGCCAGGAAGAGCAGTGGATCACAGACAGAGCAGAATCCTCAGTGAGAGCCCATGAGATAGCTGACCTCTCCACTTTGTTGTATGAACTAATAAGAGTCCTTACCTTAAAAGCCACTTGGAGTCCTGTTTCTGTTCCGAGGGGCAGAAAGTGCTGTAATGAAGACAACCTCTGAACTAGCCGGTCAGGCTCGACCTCTCCTGAGCGTGTCATCTGTCCCTCTCTAAAGGCCAGTCTGACATCTTCACTTGGTTCTCTCATAAGCACCTCAAACCTAAGAGGTGCAAACTATCTTTTCCTGGAAACTCTTCTTCCTCTAGTATTTTCACCACAGTGGGTAACAACACGAGTCACCAGAAACACAGGGGTCAGCCACGTGTCCTTTCTTCTTCCCTTCCGTCCCGTCCAGGGCAGAGTCCAGCCAAAGCCCACTCTGAAGCACGCAGCGCATCTATCCTCTTCTCCCCATGCCTTCTGTGGCCACTCTGGCCCAGCCGCCCGCCTCCCTCCTCTGCACGACTGCAGTGAACTTCCTTGGGCCCCCTGCTCTGTGTTCCTTCTGCCTGCCACTGATCGTTTTTAGAATCAGTAATTCTGTCATTATCTGTACTGTACTAGTTGAGAGAGTGGACTGTGGAGTGCGACAGATGGGCTGGTTATCTATTGCTACACAAGAAATCAGCCCAACTCCAGTGTGGGCCGGGACCCTGTACACTTATGCAGTGCCTCTGCCTCCGGGTCAACCAGGAGCAGCCATATTTGAAGGCTTGGCCAGGCAGAGTCTGCACCCAGGCTCACCCGTGTGGCTGTCGGCAGAATTGGGTCCTCGCTGGCTCCTGGTTGGAGGCGGCTCTGAGTTCACTGCCCCAGGGGCCACTTGGTAGGGCAGATGGCTTCCATCTCGCAGCAGTGCCCTGCAGTGCCTGGCACTGTGGGTTCAGTAAACAATGCCTAGTTATCCTGACGTTGAATTCCAGTTGTGAACGTGAAGTCTGTATGCCCCCTGTTGCCAGTGACATTAACAGGGAAACTCTTCTGTATCCTGCAGTGGCCCCCACCACACCAGGGATGAAACCCAAACTCCTGATGGTGTGCAAAGCTGTGCCAGTTACATGTGGGCTCGTCACACTGCCTCGGCCCTGCTGGACCCCTTGGTGTACCGGGTCCCCTGCTGGACCCCACCTGGCTAACTCCTTCCCACCCTCCAGGTCTGAGCTGAACTACTTCTTCAGGTCCCTGGGTTCACGCTTCCACAGCATCCACAGCGTAGTACAGCACGCACCACACACTGAAATTACGTTTCAATGTGAAACAGTCCACAGCCCACTCTCTCAACTAGTAATCTGGTTATCGTTTGATTAATACCTGCCCCCCTCTCTAAACTCAAGCCAGGGACTTTATCCGTTTTATTTCCACCCACTAACACAACATTTGATGATAACAGACACATTACATTAATGTAACTTTCTTTGAATTTCAGTCACTCATAGGCGAGTATCCAACTTATTGAAAAAGCAAGAGGGTTCCAGAAAAACATCTATTTCTGCTTTATTGACTACGCCAAAGCCTTTGACTGTGTGAATCACAACAAACTGTGGAAAATTCTTAAAGAGATGGGAATACCAGACCACCTGACCTGCCTCTTGAGAAATCTATATGCAGGTCAGGAAGCAACAGTTAGAACTGGACATGGAACAACAGACTGGTTCCAAATAGGAAAAGGAGTACGTCAAGGCTGTATATTGTCACCATGCTCATTTAACTTATATGCAGAGTACATCATGAGAAACCCTGGGCTGGAAGAACCACAAGCTGGAATGAAGATTGCCGGAAGAAATATCAATAACCTCAGATATGCACATGACACCACCCTTATGGCAGAAAGTGAAGAAGAACTAAAGAGCCTCTTGATAAAATTGAAAGAGGAGAGTGAAAAAGTTGGCTTAAAGCTCAGCATTCAGAAAACTAAGATCATGGGATCCAGTCCCATCACTTCATGGCAAATAGATGGGGAAACAGTGGAAACAGTGGCTGACTGCATTTTGGGGGGCTCCAAAATCACTGTGATTGCAGCCATGAAATTAAAAGACGCTTACTCCTTGGAAGGAAAGTTATGAACAACCTAGACAGCATATTAAAAGGCAGAGACATTACTTTGTCAACAAAGGTCCATCTAGTCAAGGCTAGGGTTTTTCCAGTTGTCATGTGTGGATGTGAGAGTTGGACTATAAAGAAAGCTGAGCGCTGAAGAATTGATGCTTTTGAACTGTGGAGTTGGAGAAGACTCTTGAGAGTCCCTTGGACTGCAAGGAGATCCAACCAGTCCATCCTAAAGGACATCAGTCCTGGGTGTTCATTGGAAGGACTAATGCTGAAGCTGAAGCTCCAATACTTTGGCCTCCTGATGTGAAGAGCTGACTCATTTGAAAAGACCCTGATGCTGGGAAAGATTGAGGGCAGAAGGGGATGACAGAGGATGAGATGGTTGGATGGCATCACTGACTCAATGGACATGAGCTTGGGTGGACTCTGGGAGTTGGTGATGGACAGGGAGGCCTGGCGTGCTACATACAGTTAATGGGGTTGCAAAGAGCTGGACACTTTGAGTGACTGAACTGACTGATCCAAAGTCTCCTTCAGTGGGTGAAACTGACAAGGAATGTCTGCATTCTTTAAGCTCCACAGTGAAGATTTTCTGTTCCCCACAAAGCAGTTTGAGTCATCTGGCTGCTATGCAGGTGACAATAATATAGAGTCTTGGTGTCAGTTGGGCATAGATACAATGAACACTTTTCTAAAACACACAACTGAAAGACAAGTTGAAGTACAGACTAATCTTTTAATTCATATACTTAATATCAATCTGGGCAATAGCAAAATCAGAAGCCTACATGTGCAAGTTTTTTTTTTTTTAAATACAAACAAGACATTTTAAATACAGGCATGAAACAAATGAATAACTAGGAATCATGGATATCCTTAGAAGCTGGATCTTGAACATAACTGTAAATTGTTTCCTGTCTTATGTCTTTCATTACTTTCTTTATCCTAGTTTTTGCTCTTTTGGCCAGACTATTGCTAAATTACAGAGATTTCCTAAGAAATTTCAGCTGTTTTCTTCCCCCACCTTACACACTTTGCAGAGATTTATCATTGTATTTTAAAATAACTTAATATTCTCAGGTATCTAAAAAAAAATTTAAAAAAAAATATTCTCAGGTATCTTTCATCTATATATTGAGTTTTTTCTTACTGCCAGTTCTTGATCCTGCTTATTGTTGACCTGGCAGAGAGAAGCATGAGTCTTCTAACTGTTGCCGGGAATACGGTTACTACAGACCGCAGGCCACTCTTTTACCTGGTTCTGTGGGGATGAAGGGAAACTGCAGGAAGCATGGACCCTGAGCCAGACTGCCTAGTTCAGATTCTGACCTCATCAGTTACCAGCTGTTAACTGATGACCCTTGGCAGGTGACTTAACCCTTCAGTGCCTCAGAGTCTTCATCTGTAAAATGAGGATAAAAATGGCACTTAATTCACAGGGATGTTATGGAGATAAATTAATTTTCATAAAGTAATTAGAGTTTCTGGCAGATAGAAGGCACTATATACATGCCTTCTAAATTTATTTATATTTCCTTTTCAGAGTTTTTTTTTTTTTTTAAGTTTTTCTATCTTCAGGGCTATATCCTTTATCTAAAACTTGAATATTTGGAATATAGACCCTCTCTATAACATACCTGAGACATGACTACTCCATGTTGGGTATAGATAGATAAAACAGTTCTTCCAGGTATCTTAGTATTTCATCTACAAAACGGTAGTATCTCTAGTCCTGTCTGCCTCACAGGATTGCTCTGAAGATAAAACAAGAGAGGAGCCTGAAGAGCTGGGTGTAACCATGTTCTTAGGCACCTTGTGGACATAAGGACACACACAGACCATTACAATGTTTCTAAGATTCTGGGAAAGTAGTGAGGGGCATTCTATAAAGTTAGATTACTCCACATTAAAATTAATCCAGAAAAGAAAATGGCCAAAGACGCAGCTCATTAAGAGCCTGAAATGAAACCACAGTGTGTATGTGATCTGTAGTATGAAGGCTGACCAAACTAAGGCACTTTTGTGTTTAATCAAAGAAATTCTGCCTTAAAAGACAAACATGAAACCTAAAATCAGTGATATTTTCACTTCTGAGAATGATTCAGCTCAATTTAGGAACTCATGGTTTCTAGCAATATACCACACAATCTAAGAGCTCATTTATTACAGATAAGAACACATCTGAATCCCAGGCTTAACAGTAGACCATGTGGAAGGTGATGCTGTCTGGCTAAGTTGCCAAAGATTTCTTAGAATGTCTCAAATACATGAGTTTTTATGAATAAGAAACATTTCCTGTTAATTAGTATTTTAGGCTCAAGTTAAAAAAAACTTTCTGGGCATAGAATTCTAGTGTCCTTGTCAGAAAATTATGTTTTAAAAGTACATTAAAAAAATTCACACATCATTTACATCTTTAAATAAGTCCTTTACCTGAAATGGTTCAAAAAATGGTTTGAGTTAATTAAATGACATCATTTGTAATGCCCCTTAGGGATTTTATCATGGGGTCTTTAAAGAAAACTGAAGTAGGATCTCACCAAATAACTATAGATAGAAAAATATATGTCATCTCGGCTCAGCAACTGGCAAGTTTGGATGTGTGAAAAAAGTGTTAAATGCTTTCAATAATCCCTGTGAATGCCAAGATGAAACACAATCTGAAGCCAGCTGAACAGAATACAAGGGGAGACAAGAGGGCATCTGGGGAGTCCAGTCTGCACCACCGGCTGTCACTCCGAAGAGAGGTGTGCTGTGCCTTCCAAAACAGCTCACACACCCGCCTGTCCTCAGTTTAAATGAGATGCCAACACTGTTTTTTTGAAACTAAACACATTTTAATAGAAAACAAAATACAAAATAACTCTTTTCAGAAAACAGAAATATTTAATCCTTTTCCCACAAATTAGAAGTCGCTTCATCCTCAGAGCATAGTTTTCGATGCATGTGTTCGTACTTATGATTTGTTTCACAGACTGTTCGTTAAACTGCTATCGCAAAGCAGGTGGGAGGGATGATCTCAGGAGGAAAAGACGCTGGAAAAGCCACACCTCGGAATCATTTGGAAATTCAACATTTTTTAATTCTTTCTTTTGACTTTTCACTTCTAATTATTTTCATTTCTTTACCACAATCCGACCTTTTGGGGGAGAGAACTGTTAATAGAAGTGCAGCCACAAAAAGAATCTTTCTTTCCCACCATTGCTGCAAGAGCCCAAGACTTTCTCAGTCAAATCTGCCCACCCACTTCTAGAAACATATCAGCTGGAGTGGTCCAACTGTCACCCAGAAAATTTCCCTTTCTCCCAACACACTGTGCGACCAAGTTCTCTGAATTCCCTGAACCTCAAAATTCCAAGTGTCACAGCCAGTGCCAGGAGTAAAACCTGAAAGATGAGAGCAGAGAAGCCCCCTCTGCCAGTGCTAGGTCTCCTCTTCTCAATAATAATTATAATAACAATAATAAACAGTTCTGGTTCTCTGTAATCACAGAAAAGGAAAAACATTTGCCAGGATGACCCTGCCCCCTTGCCTAATTCTCACCCCCGCATTCCTACCTGGAGAGAGTCCCTTCTACCCGGTGACCCTGCGGCACTGCTCCTGGGGAGGGTGCCTGGCAAACATCCTCAGGTCAAGTGCAGCCCCAGCGAGGCAAGGGCACCTTGGTGCCAGAGATAGGGAGGGGCCACACGAGGACACAGTGGGGTCTCCGTGATTCCTATCTCACGTTTGCTCCCCGTCACCACCCTTCCTGCCCCTGTGCTTCCAGACCTGGGGGCTGAGTGGAGAGTGGTGGGTTCGGAACATCGGCAGGGCAAGGGGGGACACGGGGAGTCTTTCACAGTCAGTCAGGGATTCTGTCTGTCCTAAGACTTGCCGTCTGGAGCCCTTCGCACACCCCAGTCTGTCATATCAAAGATCCAAATCAATGTTCCTGACTTTCTTGTGTGATTCCGGTCACCAGCAGGAGGTTGCAAGCCATAAACTGTACGCTCAGAACATTGCTCATCTGGCCGGTATAGACGCCCACGAGCTCGCTGGACGAGCCGTCCGCGGGGGTGCTGCAGTGCGCGCTTCTGATGTCCCAGACGCGCACAGAGTTGTCCATGGATGCGGACGCGATCAGGCTGCTGTCCGGGCTGAAGGTCAGGCTGGTGATGTTGTCCGTGTGGCCCCGTAGCTCTTTGTAGAGGGTCCCGGACGCCAGGTCCCACAGCTTCAGCCGCTGGTCCTCGCCCGCAGATGCCAGGTACTTACCGTTGGGGGAAAAGGCCAGGGAGAGCACAGGGCCGCGGTGGCCCGTGAAGAGCCTCACTGAGTTTCCCTGCTGGGTGCTCCACAGCCGCACCGTCTTGTCGGTCGAGCCCGTGGCTAAGTAGTTTGAATTGGGGTGGAACTTGACGCAGTCCACGTCTGCCAGGTGCCCAGCGTAGATTCGCAGTGGGTACGTCCGATCAAACGACCAGAGCCGGGCCGTGCGGTCGTGGGACCCGCTGGCAAAGTACAGGCTGTGCGGGCTGATGTCCAGGTCCCACACGGGGTAGGCGTGGCCCTGGTACCGCACGGTGTTGGTGAAGCTGCCCAGGTCCCAGTACCTGATGGACATGTCTTCGGAGCAGGAGAGCAGCCCTGAGCTGTCTGCGAGGAACCTGGTGCTGTACACTGGCCCGCAGTGTCCCCGCAGGACCTTCATCTCCGTGCCCGCGTTGTCGTCCTCGTCATCCTGGGGGTCGTGGGGACACACAGGAGAAGAGTTTAGCGGTCTGCCATGGAGAACAAAATGTCCAGAAACAGAGAGACCTGCTTGGGAAACAGCATCTACCCAGTACCTGACTCTGTCCTTCAGGGTGACCCCAGGAGAGCACCTTGTAACTGTGTAACTGAATAAAAAGTCTCCTACAACTTATAAATTTGCTTTCTTTAAATTCACCTTGCAGCTAACACTCTAGCAAGGCTACTAATGCAGAGTAATGACCGTGGACCTTACTCTTACGCTGAGCACAGACTTCAAAATTCAGAAGTCCATCAGTAGAAAAAATTTATTTTTGATGTTATGTTCTTGGATTCTTTTATTCTACGGGCACGTCTTCACCTGTCAGTCTTGGCTGCTTTGCAGGCCACAGTGCTCCCTGCTTCTAGTCCATTGAGAAAAATCACCCGACAGCTGGGATCAGTGATGGAGGCAGACGTGGTTTCACTTCAAGATGTATACAGAACCGCTGTGGGAGTTTAGCCAAAAATAAAACCTGGACATATCACAGAAATAACCGTGGGCCAGGCAAGTGCAGTCATCGGTAACTTACACCCATGCTCTGTAACCAGACATGAATGGCTGGTACCCAAAAAGAAAGAACAGTTTTGAAACCGTGACTTTCTGCATCGGCTCAAATATTTTCCCAAAGTAAAAAAGGAGGCAAGGATTCAGAATTCCTCTCAGAGTCGAGTGACTCTTGTGATTCCTGGAAATAAACCCCTATGTGTGGGGATAAGAAAGACAACTCCTGGTAAAAGGGGCAGGGGTTGGGGGGAGGCCCCCTGCCGCACGCCCAAGCATATTCTTTGGGTTCAAATCTACTTTCCTTTTGTTCTTGCAGACAAGCTCCTTATAACTGCAAATATCTCAATCCTGGAATTCATAAAGTCAAATGAGTTTCAGTTTTACACTGGAAGAATAAGGAGTTAAGATGAAGCTTCTTGAACCAAATGGGCCTTGCTGGCTGAGAAATAAATACCTTTGTGAGCTTTTGTACAGAAAAAGGTCATCCTTTTAATTTCTATTTGAAAACTATTAAATTAAAAATAGAATGAATGCCTCCAACGTATACATTTTTGAGAAGAGTTAAGAGAAAATAAACATTGATGTTCATAGATATTCAAAATGGCTATTCCGGATAATCAACATTGAAAATACATAAGTATTTGGGAGCTTAAGGTTCTACTGAGTATTACCAAGAATATTAGTAATTTTCCTTTCCAAAGAGGTTACAGTAACACTTTAAAATTTCAGGAATGACTCACTGCTCTACACCAGAACTTATCTCTGAGGTGTAAGACATCTTCGTGTGGAGCAGGAAGTCCTGGCATTGGTCTCGCCTCCGAGTGCTTGGGGCAGAGAGAGGAGGACGCACTGGGAGACAGGCGACCTTCTCTGGGGCCCCACAACTGTCCCGAGCCTGTGCAAAGTGCCTGCTGACTCTATAAACCAAGAAACAGGGAAACCAGAACAGTCCTGCAGGCTAGCCCTATCAACTCCCTGCCAGGACCACAGCTTAAAATAGTTTGGCCACATTTTCTTCTGTGGCTGAGGCAGCCCCACAATGGCCTCAGTGCAGCTGAGCTGAAACCCTGAACAAGCAATGGGTCACCCATGCCTGACCATACAGACCCCTCCCATGCTAACAGGACAATACCCCAAATGTTCTCCAACTGTCTAACCACCACCCCCCACAGTAAATTCTACCCCAGATGCATCCCAAATGGGAATTTTTAATTTGTAAAGTACATTCACGTAATAATGAACTGTATTATATACATTATAAGATATGCTTAAAATAGAAATTTTAAAAGAATAAGAAAAATAAGTATAAAGGCTCTTTGAATACTGCAGTCTGCTGACCCTGCCTTAGACCAAGGAGCCCCCAGCACCCTAGCTACAGTGCAGTCAGTCCTCGGTCAGCGTGCTTTGGGATCTGAACAAGCCTTGGGTTGTTCTCCAATCAGCCACCAACGGAGCTGAAAGAAATTAAATATGGCTGGGCTTGGGAGTGGGTAAGACCTGGAAGCAGGTGAGACACTGCTACTGTGTGAGCAGAGAGCAGCCTGATCGAGGAGAGAAAAGGTGGCTGCTGGCCAGTGTAAATGGACATGTGCTATATGTGTAAATACACAAGGGTTTCTAAGGCTTAGGACTAAAAGGCAGAACGTGACAGATTTCATTAAAACTTTGAAAATACTGCTTACATGCAGAATGACAATATTTTGGCTATAATGAATTGAAAATACATTATTAAAATTAATATCAACTACCTCTTCTTACCTTTTTAATGTGCTGACTAGAAAAACTTGAATTACACATATGGCTCACACTGTATTCCCATTGGCTAGCACAGATCTGCGACAGTCTGGTACACAGCTACAGAACTGAGCATTACTGACAACACTGACTTCACTTCTCAAACTTGAAGATGGCCAGGTTGGGGCAGAGTGAGCAGACGTTAATGAGCTGAACACAGAGCGGCGCTGCTGGGTGGAGGCTGCTGTCCTAGCCACAGCATGACTGGACAGGAGGGCAAGTCCTCCTTTCTGGTACCTGTGGTTTTATCATGCTGCACAAACATTAACAACGTGCAGCTGCCGATCGACAAGCTCTCTCCGTCGTCCAGTACGGCGCAGAGTGGGAGGGCAGGCCCGCTTTCCACTCCGCACGTCTCCACCAGGAGGAGGCTGCTGCCACCGGGGTGACAGGAGCAGCAGCGCTGCACCAGCAAACAGATTCCCAAGGCTAATCAATATTCTCTTCCAGTGGAAATGGCAGAAGCTGAGGCCAGTGCTGTAAAGCCAGCTGAACTGGGGGTAATTTTATGCTTACACAGAAGGTTTTGGTTATTGCTCTTGATTTTTTAAAAAATGAGATAAAATTCACACATAAAATTCAGTGGTAGCCAGCGGGGAATCTTAAAAATTTTTATTTTAATCTAATGTTCTTTCCATCTTTGCACCTATCTTTCTACCTTTGCTATCTTCCTTTATATTATTTTTTAATGCCTAGACTAATCCCCAAACCAGTATCATATCATTAAAACTAGTAAGGTCAGCAGGAATAATTTTTCTAAATAGAAAATTGAGAGTAAATGAGGGCAGTATCCCTCACGGCATGTGAAGAGCCCCCAAGAAGCTAGAACTGTCCCCAATGAAGAAAAACTTGATAATTCAAATATGTGTGCAATGAAAAATATTCTGGAGGGCACTACAGATTCTAGAAATCAAAGTTCGTGCATCAGAATTTAGATTCTTTATTCATCATAACAAACTCCTCTAATTTTCCTGTTTCAACTTCAAGAAGCAAAGACTCAAAGGCCATACTAACTGGAAAATGACTCAGAAAACAGGAATAGGTAAAAAAGGCTGACTTTGTACATCCAATATTCTTGACATCCTTACCAGCAACTGGAAATTAACTTGAGTGACCTTTTTTTTTTTTAAAAAATCCTTAACCTTTCAACCTAGTGCAAAGAATTTTCCATCCAAAGTAAGTTGAGTCTGAGCTACCTGAATTCCAACGGTGATATGAAAAAGGTATTCTCCCCGCAAATTCTGAGGCACCACTCTCAGGCAAGGTGAACTCTGTGACGTTCCATGTCTATTTCCCTTTGCCCTCACTTTCTCTGAGCCAGTGCTTCTCAGTGACCTGAAACTCAGGCCATTGGGCCGGCCCTTTTCAATGACCACCCCCAATCAAAGCAAACAAGATCATTATGCTGACTGCTGGACGAAAACAGGACACCCTGGGTGAAGTCAGAGGACTGCACTGCTGTGAAAGGCCAAGGGCACCCGGGGGGGGCCGGGGAGGGGAAAGAGAAACAGCATCCTAGTTTACTCTTGGGAAACGGCAATATATCTTTTGACCCAGTAATCCTACTTCTGATTGCTTATACATGCACACATGCACACTCACACACATAGCTAAAGGTCTTTAGGCTCAGCAATGATATCCACATTTCAGGTAGTAATACATACATACTGACCATTCATTAATGATGTTCAGCTCATGTTAACATTTTCCTGTTGGCCAAGGTTGGCCATTAGCAGGAATTCACTGGTTACAGGTTACCAGGCATTAGTCTGGCATTAGTTATATGATGAGGAATATAATGAAGTCCATTTGCGATAAGATCTGTCATGCTTGGTAAGAATACTCGAAGCACATTAGTAAGGCAGGTGCAGGGAAGAAAAACCGATATACCTACCTCCTCCTCTAGGATATCACAAGCCAAGTGGATGCGGGACACGTCTACTTGATGGGGTTCTGACTTTAACTTTTTGGAGCGCAGACTCCACAGTTTTATACAGGAGTTGTCAAAGCCTGCTGCGAGCAGCTTGCTGTCCGGGGAGACCTCTGCAGTGTTCAGCAGCTGCTCTGTGTTGTAGAAGGCGTAGAAGCAGATGGTGGTGAGCGAGGGGGGGCCGTCCTTGACGCGCTTGATGCTCTCCTGCAGGAGCTCCAGCGCGGCCTCATTCTGCAGGATGGGCGCTGGCACGTCGGCGGGCTCCAGGCCACCGCCCTCGCCGCGGGAAGAGCCCCCGCTGGCGTAGAGCTGGTAGTCCGTCCTCTTGGCGGGCTGCACGTCCAGGTGGATGTGCCAGGCGAGGACCCTGCACAGCGCGGTGTTGTTGTCACTCTGGAGGTAGCGGAGAAGGTAGTTGTAGCTGTCTTCCTGCAGACGAACCACGTACTTGTTGTCCAGGAAGGCTCGCAGCCGGAAGTTAGACAGGATGTCCTGGATGGTCTGTGTGGTCTGGAGCTGCTCGATGACATCCTTCTGGCTGGCGTTCTGCAGAAACATTCCATGGAAGCGGCTGTAAAAGCTTTCCACTGTGCTCTTCGGACTGTTCTGGACCAGGTTGAGATGGAGGTAGACAAAGAGAGGGTAGAGGAGAGGCATCACTTCGTGGCTGTGCTGGGAGTCAGAATCTGTAAGGAAAAAGAAGTGAAGCCTTTACAACCAGCATGGTCTCCCGTGGAGCGCACAGTCCCCTTCTGGCCAGGACCCTACTTCCTGAGGCTCTGGATTGAAGTATAAGCCCAGCACAAAGTTCTGGAAACTTGTAGCCGAAGCCTTTGGACCAAGGAAGGAAGATCATAGACCCAGAAGGCCAGCAAGTCTGGAATCTGATGCCCAACAGTGTGCCTCTTCTTACACACATGCAAAGAAGCTTGCATCCAGGCCTTTGGGTTAGCACTTTCCCCGAAGTATTAGCATTGCTCAAATTGGGATCTCAAACCTCGGAGAGACCTTACATGGATTCTGGGGATACCTGAGTCCTTCACAGAAACTTTAACTTGACAATTTAAAAAGGAAACACAGGTAAATTCAGGGTTATCTGGATGGCCTTCAGCAAGTACTGGCACAGTTTCTGTGCTCTCATCTCCTGCAGTGACATCGAAGCTCTGAGTTTAGTGGGCTCACGGACATGTACAGTTCCCTGGTTGGCACGTCCCAGCGCTAAGACGACACTGTTCATCCCTACGTGTCTCACATCTCTCAGTGTACTCATTTTGATTTTGCTGATTAAAAAGGACAACTTCTCTTTGCAGTGATAATTTGTAAGAGGAACATTTTCATGTCATTAAAACTAAACCATTTACCAATGTGAGACTTAAACAACATGAAACCACATGACAAAGAATGTTCAAGTAAGTGTATACTTTGGTCACAGGCTAACGAGAACAGCACAGAGGTGTGTGTGTGACACCTAAGTGAGGGAAGGCAGAGAGCTGGGACAGGGCAAAGGTCCCAAGGCCACGTGCACAGAAGCAACGGCCAGCAAGGAGGGACGCCGGTGCACCAGCGCCTCGGGGGAGCCAGGGAACACCAGCCCCTGGTCTGTGTGGCGCAGTGAGCTATTTACGGCAAAATCCATCTGTCACATTCACTGGCTAATCTGAACTTTAGTTTTTGTGATTTTGCTTGTACTTTATTTGTAAATGAGTTTAGGTTCAAACAAAATAAATGAAGCTTAAAAGTTTCATGTCTAGTGTAATGTCTGTATGTACCTAAGTAAATTAATATAAAAATGCTTTAAGTTAGCACTTATAGAACATTCTGCTAGCATTTTCCTTTCTTATTCCATGAAAAGGAATCCACACCTGTCTCAAGATTCAGGAATACTGAATTAGGGCACTTATCTCTCTAATCGGAAGGGAGATGATTCCAGCACGCTACCTCTGCTTAATGCTCTATTTCATCTTACCACAGGTGAATTAACTGCACAGTATGTGCATTTAAGGATAAACATGCCCCCACTCAAATGCATTCTTAGAAGATGAACTTCAATTACAGCGATCTCACACTGAATTGGGGCTGCTGCCCAGCTGCTTCAGGCTCCTGCCTCTGAGCTGACAGGCGCAGGGTGCTCTGGTGCTGGCTGCGCGACTGAGCCTGACTGCCGAGGGGAAGCTGCCCTGCTGCTCCACAGCAGGGGAGAGGAGAGCGTGTCCATGATATAGGAGGTCACGTACGGCACCTCAGTGCGACCACCCCTGCGGCGACGGTTGGTAAAACAAACGCAGCAATCCAACCAAGGCAGGACCACGTAAAGAACCAGGACCAGCTGAGGTGCTAACTAAAGGTAAAAGCAATCCTGAATAGGGAGTAGAAGGTAGTTAAGGATGAGCTATGACCATGTGACCAGTTTCAGACCCCAGAACTGTAACTATCATGAGTACTCCTCCTCATTTTATTGTGAACATGTTGGTGTGAGTATCTGTACATAAGCAAATATCTTTGTTTTCTTTCTTTTCTTATCCCCTACGACAGAATATAAGTTACGCTGACTTTGCATCATAGTATTTACTCTTCTTGTTGGCTGGGCCACATGGCATGCAGGGTCTTAGTCCCCTGAGCAGGGACTGAATGCATGACCCCTGCAGTGGCAGCACAGAGTCCTGACCACTGGACCACTAGGGAAGTCCCTATATCAGAGCACTCAAACCACAGGATTTCAAGAAGAGCAAACACTACCTGTGGGCTTTGTTTCTTCTTCTGAGAAAGTGATTAGGAAATTTTTGGCTGTTGTTGTTCAGTGGCTAAGTCGTGTCTGACTCTATGTGACCCCCACGGACTGCCAAACTTCCCTGCCCTTCACTCTTTCCCAGAGTTGGCTCAAATTCATGTCCATTGAGTCAACAATGCAATCTAATCATCTCATCCTCTGCCGCCCCCTTCTCCTATTGCCTTCAATCTTTCCCAGCATCAGGGTCTTTTCCAATTAGTTGGCTACTCGCACCAAGAGGCCAAATATAGCTATACCGAGCGTTAGGCAGAATTATGACCTTGTTAATCATCTTTATCTGGAGATTAATTATGCTTTAAGAAGATGGGTATGAGTGTCAAGTTCATAGTGGGTGGACTTGTGATTGTTAATTTTATGTGTCAATGAGGCTAGGACACAGTGCTTAGATTTTGGGTCAAACATCCTAGATGTTTGCGTGAAGGAAATTTTTTAGATGAGATGAACATTTAAACCAGTAGACTAAGCAGAGGGGGTTCCCCTCCATATGTGGGTGGGGCTCATCCAATCAGCTGAAGGTCTAGGGGCACAAAGAAGAGAGGAGGGGACTCTGCCAGCAGACTGCTTTTGGACATGAACTGTGACTCCCCTGGGTCCCGGTCTGCAGGCCGGCCCTGAAGATCTTGGACTTGTCAGTCTCTGCAATCATGTGTGTCAGCTCCTTAAGATAAACCTCTTTATATAGACATTCCATTCTGTTGGTTCTGTTTCTCTGGAGAACCCTAATAAAGATTTTGGTATTTCTTTGAATACTATAATTCTTTAGAAGACCTCCGGAAAATTTCAACCTCAAAATACTAACAAAAAGATTCAATTTTATGAATTAGACATCCAATATATTCTATTGGGGTGAAGGGCTGTTTTCAACTCCTTACAATCTTAAGTTTCAGGCTTATTTTTGAAAATGAGAGGTATTTCAATTTACTAAGCTCAGGATAAAAAAAAAAACACTAGCCATCTAGAAATAAGGATGCAGTACTTTAAAACTTAACTGATACTCACTGCTGTTTCAGTTCATAGTTTCAAAAGTTGTTTAATTATTCCCTCTTGTCTGAAAAGAACAGTATATTAGGTATAAAAATACCCATCAACACATCTGGAACAAGGTGAGATTAACTTGAAGTTTTAGCTCAATTTTAATCTTGCTCCTTTGCAATCACAATATACACCTCATGTTTTACTGAAGGAGACTAAGTCAAACAAACACCGGTCCTCATTCCCTGGCCTTTGTCCACAGGGCTGGGCCTTCAGACACAACCCACCTCCTTCCTCTGTCTGTAGGCAGCACCACTGGCCTGACCCTTCCCATCCATGCCTGTGGACTCCTCTTCCTCCCTTGCTCTTCAAAGGCTCACCTCACTTTAGGGAACTAACACTGCGTGTGTGCCTTCAATAAGCCAGGTACTTACACCCAAACTGTATCTAAGAGTCCCAGGTATCCCCAGGTTCAGATCCAGAGTGACTGACTGCAGTTGATGCTCTTCCTACTGTGTGCCCTGGAGAAAAGGCCCTCAACAGGTGAGCTCACAGAACCTCTCACGCTATAGCTTCGAGAGGAGAAATATGTTGCAGGTGCCACAGCCTTAGTACTCACTTTCTCCATTATCTCCTTTAGGAGTTCTCATCTCCTAGCCTTTAATTTGTCCTTTCCCACAGCTGATGCTGAGTTCTGTACCTTACATGCTACGCAGCAGGATGCCATCATCCTAGCCATGTAAACCTGACTTACCTCTGCTCAGTAAAGCCCGTCATTCTCAGCTCTCCCTCCTTTACTCCTGGATATCCCACCTTGACGATGAACTATGGACTCAAGACACCGCTTTCCACTTCTGCAGCCCTGTTTCCCTCCTCAGGGCCTCTGTGGACTGGGGCTGGCCTCCATCACCCCTTAACACACACTCTGTCCACTGCTCCCATACCCACAGTCACACCCAGGCTGGTCTCCATCACGCAGGATGAAGGTCACACTTCTCAGCCTTTCTCCATTCTGTCTTTCTCTTCAATCTGAATGCCCATTTTCAACAAAGGGCTCCTTCAAGGTTCCTGAAAACATAATCACCACCTCTGCCCCTGTCCACCTCAGGCTCTGCTCCTCACAGAGCCCGAATCCTTCTACTTCTCTTCCACAGATGTCTGAACTCCAAGTGCTAATGTAAAGCCCACCCTCCTCAAGAAAGCCGCCTCTAAGTGCCACACCCCCACCTCTCCCCCTTTACTTCAAATGCGGACTCAATACCTGGCGGCTGATTCCACATTGGTCCATGAGAACACTTCCCTCCTGTCACATCTCATGCAAAAACGGTGATGTTCAGCCCTCTTACTTAGCGTTAACCTCAATTCAGATTAATGACTATATGTTATACTTCCATCTTGGGGCTCAGGAGATAACTATTCATTTGATTTGGCTGACTACTCTTCAGAGACCTGATGGTAGAGAAAAATGTTCCAGGAAAAAACATTCTGTAAGGAAAAACCTTATATATTCTCCCTCTCAAGATAGCCTGTGACCAAGGACTGAAGAATCAAATTATAGACAAATAGGCAACTTTCTCAGTTGTGAAACAAGATGAGAAATTACACAGAAAAAGGCTAATAGAGATTATCTCAGCGACAGATTTGGAGCTTCCCAAGTTGTCTGGCTCCTTCATCAGAGGGCAGGCCCCCCACCAACACACTCTACTGTTACCCCTAGCCCCAGTGCAATCAATGCCTCATGTACATACAGTCCGAACGGATACAAGAGAAGGGCTAAATGAGGCCAGGCAACTCTTTCTAAACCACCTTCATCACTAGATTGATGAGAGAAATCTATTAAGGGGAAATCTTAGCTGTATTTTAAAAACCAAGTGAAATAATTTTCTAAAAACAGATTTTAAAAAATTTAAAAATTGCTTAAAGCCTCAAAAACCAATGCCAATAGTTAAAAATATCTCATCTCCAAGTTCTTGCTTACCTCTGATTGAAATTCTTTTTATAAATCCAATTTTTCTTTTTTTATCTTTAGCTGACACAGAAAGCAAATGATCACTATTCTGAGATATTTAACATTCATATGATATAATGATCTTACTGGAGTTTCTTTCCAGTTTAAACATAATAGACTCTTTTTATTAAACTGTTAATCTTCACAATTTTTTAATTTCTGTAACAATTTAACAGACTATTCTCTACTTATGAATCCCATCACTCAACATCTGTGAAACTGATAAGATAACCCTCTCTAGGGTTTTATTTTGTAACCTTTATCTCCTGTAACACTGTGGTCATTTTGCCCAACTACAGAATGCAGGAAATGTGGATTCTTTGCTTTAAAACACTAGCCGCTATGCAGGTGAAGTAAAATTAGAACTCTGTGTGTAATCAGGTATATTATTTTTGGTTTATATACTGATTGCTTACTAAAATTATTAACTCAAGGATTGTTCAAATAAGGAAAGAAAAATAGAACAACTTCAAAGTATTTGAACTATAATTTTCTATTAACCGATATGTGGCGAATTACTCTCCATCTGTTGAGGACAGAAAAAGTTTTGTATTTCTCGCACCTCAAGGTGTTTTGTGTAAGGAAAGTACTCAACAAAAGACTCTGATTAAGAACCAGAATTAACGTAGTCACTTTTATTGCAATCATCTTTCCAACGTTAAAAATTATAATCAGCCGTCCTAGGACTAGTCAAAATCCCTTGGTTTTGCCTTTGAATAGCCTCGTTCACTCCATGTATGAGGAACTACACGCACCAGGCAGGCTACATGACTGCATTTTTAAAAGTGAATTATAAAACCTCATTATAATTCATATCTACTGGTTCTGTATTTCCACGGTTATTACACCACCCACAAACTGCTCTAAATTACAACTTCTAATTTTTTGTGTTGCTGATTCATGAGTGTGATAACTCTCTTGCACTTTTGGAAAGAAGGGAAAAAGGACATTTTGAGATGTACTGTCTTACCAGCAGTGATAGCAACGTCCATTTCACATCCGCTGCATGTAAGGAGGCATCCTTACAGGGCTGACTGAGCCTCCACTTATGCAGCACAAGTTACAGTCACTATGCTGAAGGCCATGGACTAATGAATAGCATGCTCAGAGCCCTTTAGCACCCTGATTTAACTCTCTCAGGAGTTCCAACAAACTATAAGTTTGAATACAAGACTTGTGTTCAACTACCTTTGGATCCTTGGCACCTAAACCACAACTGGAACATAGCAGGTTCTGAGGGAAATGTGCATCACCCCTTTTTAACAAGAAAAGGGTGCTGGTGCTGAGTACTTACCGGTGAGAAAATTCCGCAGCCGTCCGAACTGTACTTCATACTGCTGGGGCTCTGCCTGGCAAGGGGCTGCGGACACTATGTTGGCACAACCAGATTCTGATTGGACTACAGAGGAAGAGACACACAAGATGCGGACAGAAAGACAATCATTAGCCTAAAACGTGGCGGGATGGGTGGTAGCTGGTGTTGAGGGGCGTCAGTGGCACTGGGCATCTCAGGACATTTTCAAAGGACACTGGGCTTCTGGTTAAGTATGACTGACACATCTACCCGCCCAGCAGAGGAACGAAAGGTATAAAGCACAGGATACACAAGCCGGATGAGAGGAGAGGTGCAGAGACTCATTGGGATGCATCTGAGCCCAGGACCTGGTACTGCACCATCACGTGCCCTGGGATGGGTCTACCTTCAACCTCGGTGCTGGGCATTCGGGGGCCCTTTCACTCTGGAGATTCACACCTTGCAATTCTGAGACATTCTCTTGAGTCATTTTGTTGACACTCTCTTGTGTTCTCTTTCCGTGACTCCTACAATTTCTAGATAGGCCTACCGAACTGATCCTTTAACCTCTCCCAGATTCCATTTTTTATCTTTCTGCTCTACTCTCTGGGAGGCTTTCTCAACTTTCAACTCTTCTAACGATTTTTCAGTTGTACTGTCATGTAAATACATGTATATACATAAATAAGTGGTTCTGAACTGTGGTGCTGGAGAAGACTCTTGAGAATCCCTTGGACTGCAAGGAGATCAAACCAGTCAATCCTAAAGGAAATCAAACTGTGAATATTCACTGGAAGGACTGATGCTGAAACTGAAGCTCCAATGCTTTGGCCACCCGATGCGAAGAGCCGACTCATTAAAAAAGAACCCTGATGCTGGGAAAGACTGAAGGCAGGAGAAGGGGATGACAGAAATGAGTTTGAGCAAGCTCCAGGAGTTGGTGATGGACGGAGAAGCCTGGCGTGCTGCAGTCTGTGAGGTCACAAAGAGTTGGACATGACTGAGCAACTGAATAACAACACAAATATTTGAACGTTCTTTTTTCTCTCAAAATAGCATTCTCTTGTTTCAAGATTATCAGTGATGGTATTTCTGAGGTTTTTCTTCTTTCTGCTGTTTGTCTTCTCCAAGATGCTTCTCATCATTTCTTTTCACTTCCATTTTTCATGTGAAGTAGATCAGTTTCTTTCAAGGTCTGAACCAACAGTCCCTAGTTTTCTGAAAGTCAGCATCACAGAGCTGATAAGAACTTTGGGCGTGGGTTTTATCAGCCAAGAGGACCCGGGTGGCATCTTCCTGGTGATGTCTTCAGGTCTCTTCTGTTGGACAGGGCAGATCCACCAGAGATGAGCGATAGTTAATCACCTTCCTGGTCAGCAGGTGCTTGGCTGCCAAAGTTCTCGGTAATGGGAGGAGGAAGAAGGCTGGAATACTCAGGATGTAAACATACACTTCATCACCATTTTGTGAGTTCATGCTTTCCAAAAAGAAAAGCAAAGTTCTCCTACCCTCGTTGCTGGGAATTTGAACCTCAGGACTGGAAAAAGGTGGCTGGGGGCTGAGGAGCCATCTTTGGCAATAATCCAGATAAAACACTGACACACGTGTAATTAAGCATGGAGGTAATTAATGCAGCAGGGCTGTAGAGCCATGACATACAACACACAGAGATGGGGAGATGGGTGAGAATAATCAGTGTCCCCTCTGATACTCAAGAGACTTGATGGAAGGCTGCACATGTAGGAACAGCCTCCTCCTGCTGCCCCTCCATGAGGAAGCCAGTCTCGAGTCCTGTCATGAGTCCTCCCTGCACTCTTCTGATGACTGCCTTTCAGCTCAGACTGTCCTCACTTCAGACTGGCTCATACCGGAGGCTTCTGAGTAGCTCCCCTGGTTTTCATCTGGCCCTTCCTCGGTTAACACGGACACTAGAATCATCTTCCAAAAATCCACATTTGGTACCTTGGATGCGCCCCTTCAACTCTCCCCCTGATAAGCTCCTAATGGTTCTTTGGAAACTCAGCTCATTCTTTCTATGATTTACTGACCCCTGACTATATGCTGGGAACCACCAGACCTTCTGGGAAGCCCTCTTGACCTGCGGATCTACCTGTAAAGAGTATGTTCTTTGTTTGCATGGAGGCTGAGCATGCCCCTCACCGGACTCACTATGTTGCTCTCCCACGAGTGCTGATTTATCTGCCTCATTTCCCGACTGTAACGTGAAGCACCTCAGAAACCAGAATCAAGTCTCAGCTCTCTTAGAATGTCTCAGCACCTGGCCACCGGCAGGCCTTCAAGATCGTCTGCTGAATGCAGACATAATTACTCAGATTACTCAATTAAATTATTCAGGATAAAATTTTATGGTAATCACATTTCATGCTTCTCACTTTTCCTGGCAGTTTTCTAGAAATAACAGGCCCTCTCCTGATATGCCATAATATCTAAATCAAGACAACTGAGAACACAAATTTAACAGTTTGGTTTAACAGTAGGTTGCCCTACTATCAGCAGCAGCACAGGTTCCAATGAACACAAGGCAGCAGGAGCTTACCAAAGACTGTGATGCCAAGCTTAGAAGGAGTTACTCATGTCCGGGACCCTGGCCATCTTACTAGAAACAGTACTGCATTCATTAATCTATTCCATCACCTGGCCCCGCCCTTGTCAGGGGAACCCAGTTGAGTCTGAAGGGGAGGGAGAGTGAGTGAGTCTGACATGGAAGATAAGGAGGCAGATGCCTGCTGGGCTTCTTATGAGGAGCCAGTGCTGAGCTAGAGAATGCACTGTAATGTCAAGCTTCACCCTTGGCCATTTAAAGACGCTTATAACCAGTCTAAAAGTACTGCAGGAAAAATTTCTCAAAATTTTTTCTAAAAAATCCAAATCCAATTTCAAAACAATTTCAAACAACAAAAGCAGAAACACATTCTAAGCCTCAGGAATATGCGTATGATGCCAACACTTACAACCACTTCCCAAAGGACTCATTCTGGAGAACCTGGCCTTCCATGAGTGAGGCCCAGGTGAGACGGGAGGGGCCCATGCAAGAGGGAAGAGACAACCCTGCCCCGGTTCAGGGAAGGAGAAAGTCGCACACAACATCAGGTACAGCTCAAAGGCCCTGGGATTCCAAGGGAGGACGTGTCATGATGGGTTTTCAAAGAGGCACTTGGGCCAGCTGCTGCCTCTGGGAGAAGGGCAAGGTACCTGCGAGGCTGGCAGCCATCTCCTCGGTACTCTGCGACAGCCGCAGGCCTTGCTTCAGTGGGCCGTCCGCATCCCCGTACTGCCGGCGTTTGAGGTAGCAGGACACGGCCATCTGGATCTGCTCGGTGCGGACCCGTTTCATGACCTGTGGGGGAGTCACATGGACAGCTGGATGTCATGATGGGTAGGGGCCACCTGGCCGACTGGAGAGCCTCAGTGACCAACCTCACCCTCTCTCCCACCTGATCTACTGTCCCAATGACCACCTGGCCAACTTCAATCATGGAAAATGAGAATAGCTTAAATATTAGGTTGGTACAAATGTAACTGTAGCTTTTGTGTTGTTAAATTTGCTGTCTGATACTGGAATACATTTTTAAATAAATGTAGTTATGTTATACAACGTTTTAACGACATTTCTCACCTTATGTTTTTTTGCTAATGACTTATTACTTGCTGTTTATTTTATATTTATTTTAGACTATGGAAATGAGGTTTGACAAAATGCAAATCTGAACAATTTTCTTATTTGAGTTCAAAATGGGTCATAAAGCAGTGGAGACAACTTGTGCCATCAACAATGCATTTGGCCTAGGAACTGCTAATGATCAATTAGCTAATGTGGTGGTTCAAGAAGTTCTGCAAAGGAGACAAGAGCCTTGAAGATGAGGAGAGTAGTGGCTGGCCATCAGAAGTTGACAGCGACCAACTGAGAGCAACCACTGAAGCTGATCCTCTTACGACTACACAAGAAGCTGGTGAAGAAGGCAACATCGACCATTCTACAGTCATTCGGCATCTGAAGCCAGTTGGAAAGGTGAAAAAACTTGGTAAGTGGGTGCCTCAGGAGCTAATCAAAAAAAAAATCATCATTTCCAAGTATTGTCTTCTCTTAATATACACAACAATATACCATTTCTCAATCAGATTGTGATGTACGACAAAAATATATAACAACCAGCGATGGCCAGCTCAGTGACTAGACTGAGAAGCAGCTCCAAAGCACTTCCAAAAGCCAAACACGCACCAGAAAAGGTCACAGTTACTGTTTAGTGGTCTGCTGCCTGCCTGATCCACTACAGCTTTCTGAATCTCAGTGAAACCATTACATCTGGTAAGTATGCTCAGGAAATCGATGAGATACCGTGAAAACTGCAATGCCTGCAGCCAACAATGGTCAACAGAAAGGGCCCAATTCTTCTCCATGACAACGCCTGACTGCACGTCACACAACTAATGCTTCAAAAGTTGAATGAATTGGACTACGAAGTTTTGCCTCATCTGCCACATTCACCTGACCTCTCGTCAACCAACTACCACTTCTTCAAGCATCTGACAACTTTTTGCAGGGAAAATGTTTCTACAACCAGCAGAAGGCAGAATCTGCTTTCCAAGAGTTTGTCAAATCCCAAAGTGGGCCTTTTTATGCTACAGGAATAAACTTATTTCTCGTTGGCAAAAATGTGTTGATTCTAACAGCTCCTATTTTCTCCTATTTTGATTAATAAAGATGTGTCTGAACCTAGTTATAATGATTTAAAATTCATGGTCCCAAAGCGCAATTACTTTTGCACCAACCTAATACTAGAGACCCACAGGGAGAACGGTTACATGTATATGCACGGCTGTTCGCGAGTCCCTTTGCTGTTGACCTGAAACTATCACAGCATTGTTCATCGGCTGTACCCCAGTACAAAACAGCTAAAAAACAGAAGCCCCACAGACTCCCCCCTCCATTCAGATCAGTGTGTTTACATGTCAGTCACGCTGTCTGCCTCTCTCCTGACCTGTAACACCAGGTACAGACAAGCACCCAAACAATAAGGGGACGTGTGGACGCATCAGAAAACTTCTCACCAATCCTTCTATTTGAGCCGCACAGGTTCTCACTGCGGTGACCTCCCTTGTTGCAGAGCACCAGCTCTAGGGCACACGGGCTTCAGCGGTTGTGGCTCTTGGGCTTAGGTGCCCCACGACACGTGGCTATCTCTTGGACTAGGGATTGAACCCATATTCCCTGCACTGCCACGTGGACTCTCAATGGACCACCAGGGACCACCAGGGAAATCCTCTCATGAATTCTTTTAAGCGAGAAAATGCAGGGGTAATATTCAAACTAATTTGAGGTGGTAATTCAAGCTAGTTTGAAAGTTCCCCTTCAAAAGGACTGTTTTCCTTGACTGCTAAATTTATGATCAAGAATGACAGAAACTCCTTGGACTTCCCTAGTGGTCCAGTGGTTAAGACTATGTGCTCCCAATGCAGGGGGCCCAGGTTTAACTCCTGGTCAGGGAACTAAGGGCTTCTCTGGTGGCTCAGATGGTAAAGAATATACCTGCAATGCAGGAGCCCCAGGTTTGATCCCTGGGTCAGGAAGATCCCCTGGAGAAGGGAATGGCAACCCACTCCAGTATTCTTGCCTGGAGAATCCCATGGACAGGGGAGCCTGGTGAGCTACAGTCCACAGGGTCGCAAAGAGTGGGACACAATTAAGTGACTAACACTTTCACTTCAGGGAACGAGCCCACACGCCATAACTAAGACCTGGCCCTGCCAAATACATACACACACACACACAATATCAGGAACCGCTGACCCTGCTACTGGCCTCAAACACTCCTCTGCCTGGAGTAAAGAATACTGCAGTCCAGATGAACACTGACAGCTGGATGAATTTTCTAAGTTCACTCCGGTGATGTAAAAAATATTTTCTTCTTCAGAATCAAAACATGGTGTCCATTCTGGAATGCAAACAACATTATCCGTACACATGTGATTGTCCCCATTAGGGTAACTTTCTCTAAATCAAGGGCTTCTAATTTTTCTGTCTGTGTGTAGAAGATGCGTTTTTGATAATTTATTTGGATATGTTTAAGTTTTCAGTTTCAATTATAGGCACTGGACTTCTCTTTTGTGATTTCCTCCATTTGTTTTAAGATTTAAAATTCCTCACGTTTCAAAAATCTGTTATTCTTTAAATATTAAAAAAATTTATCCATATATAATTTTTATCCATTGGAATTTCTTTCAGTGAATAACCAAATAACTATTTTATCCATATACTGCACCAAACAAGCTGTTCCAAAATCACTGACAAATAATCCTTGCAAACTGATTCATGTTAACTCTTTCAAAACATAATCTAAAGATTTTTTAAAAACATAACCTGAAGATTGACTTTTCATTGCATAAAAGTCATACAACAGAAGAGTAAAGCTGGAGATATGCATATACAAAAACACATATATTTATATACAAATATAAAATATTACAACATCATAAATGTTATTTTAAAGCAAGTGTACAGAATGATTATATTATCTAGAGACAGTATCAAATATTTGTTAAAAAGGAGAGGCAGTGGGTCTGACATGGTTGAGTCAGTGATAGAATTCTTAGTCTCCAAGCTCTTCCAAAGCAATCAAATTCCTCATATTTTAGCTGAAACTAAAACTTTTCCAGATTTCCTACTAATCATCTCTTATTGCCATGGGAATGCAAACTATCAATGTATGTCCCTTAGTGTCTCAAATAAGATGGGAGTTAAGAGGTTACCTGTCTTGACAGGAAAAAAATGTACACAGGAAAAGACATGGGAAAACTGACAGAGCAGACCCTGAAATGACAAGTGAGCCCAAGGTGGGACAACATATATGTATGTTTAAAGAAGGGGAAAAGAGACAGCAAAGAGAAAGCAGCTAGAACAACAGTTAAAAAAAAACAAACAAACACAACTGGCCCTATTGGGGATGACTAGAAACTAGTTTGTAAATACAGATTCTAATGAATTTGCCCAAGTTAGCTGCCCCAAACAGTAGTTTCTGGCTCCAAACCACCACTTATGAGGACGTTCCCTGAAGGTAGGCAGTGCATCATCTGCAAGGCCATGGATCTCAAGGGGAGGAACGCAGGCACTAAGTCTCTTTTACAGCTGCACTCAACTAAAATATCAGAAACATGAGCCAACCGACTTCCCTGGACTAGATTCCAGTGCACACGTATTTTAAATGAAATAAATAACTAGTGGAAAAAGTTCTGCAGAGAAATCAGTCCCTCTTCCTTGACTGATTTCCCTAGATGCTGTGTTGTTTTTCAGTAGCTAAATCGTTTCTGACCCTTTTGCGACCCCACAGACTGTAGCCCAGCAGGCTCCTCTTTCTGTGGGATTTCCCAGGCAAGAATGCTGGAGACGGTTGCCATTTCCTTCTCCAAAGCATCTTCCTTACTCAGGGATTGAACCCACATCTCTTGCTTGGCAGGTGAATTCTTTACCATTGAGCCACCTGGGAAGCCTGATCTCCACAGTACGAACACCCATAAATGGACACATGAAGAAAAGAAAAAACAAAACAAAAGGAACCCTCCTTAAAATGGACCTGTCTTTTTGAGAGACTCAGGCATGAGACCAACACTGCAATTCCCTTACCTATTTATCTTCTCCCATATTTATAAAATATTTTAAATTTAAATTGATTTTCAATCTGATTACATCTTTGTCAAAAAATTTCAGGTTTTCTCTTAATTTTCAATTGACATAAAATATTTTAACTTTAAAGTTAAAAATACATACATACATACCTTTCTTTTCATATCACATTATTAGTATTTATGGAAACTAAAATGAGGATTCTGACCTAATATGTATCTATTTCTCATGCATTAATAGTTGTCTACTATTTAATACTTCAACAAAATTGCTACAGAAGAGCAGGACAGGATCACCTTCCTGCCTCAAAGTAATGCCAGGAAGAAAGAACCACAGCTGCTCTCTTAACACTCTCCCCTGCAGCCTAACCCCACCCACATGTTCAAATGTGTGTGGTTGGAGGGGTGCTTAAAGAGGCAGCCCCAGCCCAGCACTTCATGGGCTAAGGACTACCCAATTCCATGAGATGCCAATAGAGTACCATGTGAATAGTGTGTCTCCCCTCACTCCTAAGATACAAGGTGACAGCTCTGAGGACAAATGAATTCAAAACAAATCTAGGCAAACTTACCACCACTATCCTCAAATCAATTCTCTGAGTATATGGACAGCAGCTAGGTGTTTCTGTTTTTTTTAAGTGCATGTTTTCCAGTTGTAACTATGTTTAAAAACTGACAAAAATCATTTTATACTTTTGAAATGAGATGTAAAGTGCCTACTAAGGAAGGACTCACATATCAGTTCTCTTCTTTCACTGCAGCATTCTACATGCTTGCAAAATCCACTGACAGATCATTCTAAGTAGCATCTAAAAACCTAAGTTTTTGCATTAATCATCATGATTAAATGCTTTGTGGAAATATAAATCATAGCTTAAAAATAAATGAACCAGACTATTCTTGATTTCAGTCATACATCATATAATTTTAAAACTTGCAGAATACACTTGAATTAAAAGCTGTGCTCTTTCCCATGGTGTCCTAAGAAACAAATGCTACAAGAATAAGGCTCACAGCTCGGGGCTCAGGAAGTAATGTACAATCTGGGAGGGGATAGGGTGGAGCAGAAACCATACAGTCTGGCAGCCAGATGACAGAGAAATTGATCTTCTCTAACATCAGCTGAGACCTCCATAAAGTCCCAGAAGTCTTTTCTTATCAATTACTTTCTTTTCCTATAGCTTCCTACCCCCAGCCACTCCAAACCTGCACTAGGCTCCTTACCCAGCCAGCCAACACTGGCGAGCTGTTTACTAAGACTTGAGATTCCTCAAATCTTGTCAAATCTAAGTCATTGTCCCCCTACTATCTTACATGGTTTCCAGGCTGCTGAACACCCACCTCCCCTGCAGGCATGTCTTCTGGTTCCCCTTTTCCATACTTCACATTCCCTGCATCACAGCACCGTGACACAAGACTCTATGCTGTTTGTAGTCAGATCACCTTTCTGAGCTCAAGACTGAAAGATTTCTCTATCTGGATGCTGCCAACATCTGAAATGCAATGTGCTCAAATTCTCTTCCTTCCATACTTCCTCCTTCTAGTTTTCCTAGCCAGCTTAATGGTGCCACCAACCACCAACACAGACAACAACAACAACAAAAACCAAAACAAAACCAAACAAGCAAAAACTAGTGGTCATCTTCTCTTATCTCCCCCAACCTCACTTCTAAACGGCCATCATCTCCTTCTATTCCAGACAGGATTGTCTTGGAGCCACTGTGCTACTATATCCTCACTGCTGCTTTTTGACAGCACAAATCACTTCTCATCTGGACTATTCCAACAGCCTCCCACCTCTAGGCCTACCTCAAACACCCTTTCAAAGGTGGTCAGAGAAAAAGACAAATCTGATTATGCTGCTCCATGCTAAACATCGTCCTCCACAACCTAGGCCAGCTGCCCTCTCCTGCCACCACTGTTGCTTAGCTGCCCCAGATAGACAGTTCCCTAGAGCAGGGCTTTTATCTTGGAAATTCACATTAAAAATAAAGTGAGCTTTGTCTAGCTCCTGCTTGGAATTCTCAACGGTTTACTTTGCGCGCGTGATTTCTCTGGATTTTTATGAACCAAGAAAGCCACGAATATTTAATTCCTGCTTCAACACTGTTTTAGGGCTCAGAAAACTTATTTCTATACAAAACTGTGTTAATGTGAAAGGGTATGGCACAATCTATAGAATGGCTACCTATATCTATGATGTCTGATTTTATAAAGAAAACTTTTCACATGTACTCCATTTACAACGTCTGCAGACAGAAGAAACAGGATATTGTGCTCTCAGAATAAGGGGGATATGGTTTCCTATGTTTATCATTCTCTCTGAAACAGAATTCAAATGAGGTTTTGGAGATGCTTTAGTGACATTAAACCCTTGTGTGTGTCTCAGTGGAAAGATCACTTTTTTATTCTAGAGCAGTACTGCCCACGTGCTTCCCATCTGCCAGTACAGGAGATGCCGGTTCACTTCTTGGGTCGGGAAGATCCCTTGGAGAAGGAAATGACAACCACTTCAGTATTCCTGCCTGGGAAATCCCATGGACAGAGGAGCCTGGCGGGCTATAGTCCATGGGGTCACAAAAGACTGGGACATGACTTAAAAACTAAAACAACAGTACTACCCATAGGACTTCCTGCAGTGATGGAAATGTTGTACATCTGCACTGTTCAGTGTGGCAGCCACCAGCCACAAAGGGCTATTTAGCAATTAAAATGTGACTAATGCAACTGAAGAACTGAAGCTTTAATTAAAGCAACCACAAGTGGCCAATGCTTACTGTATTGAACAACACAGTTCCAGAGCATGGTATTATTTTGTAAAAGTAAAGCAGCAGTGTCATAACTTAAAACTGTCAATTCACAAAGTTTTGCAAAATACTTCTGATTACTGAATTGTAAAATCTCCAAAAGTTTAGTATTTTGCTTGTAAAAATGGTACTACTTTTTTCTTATTCTCAAATCCTGTAAGGTTACTAAGATAACAGATACATTTAAAAACATCTTACCAGAAAGGTATCTTATCTGATTGCTAAACAAAGATTTATGAATGGGAATTTTCTATAGTATTTTCTAAAGCTTGCCAATATACAACGTTCTTCAAACCATCTTCAAGTTAAAAAAAAATAAGAAGGGAAAAGGGAATTTGTTCCAGCAGACAAGCAGAGCAGCAGTTACTTTCTGTAAAACATTCAAATAAAAACAAGCTCAAACCTAAGACAACTTTACCCTTGCAATAGGAAAATTAATAAAGAAAAATATTTGGTTAACTTAAAAAAAGGTTCCATTCCTAGATCAGGAAGATCCCCTGGAGGAGGGCATGGCAATCCACTCCAGTATTCTTGCCTGGAGAATCCTATGGACAGAAGAGCCTGGCGGGCTCTCGTCTATAAAGTCAGAAACCACTGACCAGCAAAGAGGCAGACACCACTGAAGCGACTTAGCATGCACGCAAGCATCCACTTATGTCTTCAACATCTATGCCTCTGTGGTCACTTTAGCCACTCTGAATCATCAATTCCATTTTCTATAACACGTCACCTTCACATCTATCAAATCACCTATGACACAGCACTTCTTGAACCCACACATCACTGGAAATCTCAACAAACCCATCAATACCCATTCAGGTGGGCATACCTTTTTTACTTATCACTTATTAATACTATACTGATTGTATAAATAATCCCAAACTAGCATTGACTGAGATTGTTTCAGTCCAGTACCTTTCACAAACGGCACCTTGTTGTTGGAAAGCGTAATTATAGTGTTTGTAATAGGAGACACTTAAGCGTGTGATGACACTTTCTTTTAAGAGGGATACTTTGCCAACAAAGGTCCATCTTGTCAAAGCTATGGTTTTTCCAGTGGTCATGCATGGATGTGAGAGTTGGACTATAAAGAAATCTGAGCGCAAAAGAACTGATGCTTTTGAACTGTGGCATTGGCGAAGACTCTTGAGAGTCCCTTGGACTACAAGGAGATCCAACCAGTCCATCCTAAAGGAGATCAGTCCTGGGTGTTCATTGGAAGGACTGATGTTGAAGCTGAAACTCCAATACTTTGGCCACCTGATACGAAGAACTGACTCATTGGAAAAGACCCTGATGCTGAGAAAGACCGAGGGCAGGAGGAGAAGGGGGCGACAGAGGATGAGATGGTTGGATAGTATCACCGACTCGATGGACATGGGTTTGGGTGGACTCCAGGAGCTGGTGATGGACAGGGAGGCCTGGCATGCTTTGGTTCATGGGGCCGCAAAGAGTTGGACATGACTGAGTGACTGAACTGAACTTCACGGGGGAGGTGGGGGGGGAAATCCTGCCTTGTAGTTAGGCATATACAATACATCCCTAAAGATCTTTTCAAGAGAAAAAGTTGCCTGGAATGGTCTCCAGGTTTTTTCATGCCTTCTCAAAGTGCTCTCTAAGCTTCCAGATTTGGATTAAAATGCCTGCCTCTGTTAAGCAGTCCTTTTCCTTTCAGAGTCAAAAGGCAGACACAAAGCTACCAGGACAAGTGGCTGAGCCTTCCCTTCTTTCAATTCCACATTACTACAGGTATAATCTTTCCAAAAAGCTAATCCGATGCCATCTGTGATCAGCTTAAAAACTTTCTCCTTCCTCCACCAGTGGGGAAGATAAAAAAAAAAAATCCCATCTCCACCTAGTCATATCAAGGTTACTCTGATCTTTGTTTACAAAGCAGGTGGGTACCACCCCGTTGTCTAGCCTTAGGGGCTTTGGTCTGAGGCTCCTTCTTAATCTGGAGGAAGCCCTCCCCCTCCCCTCTCCCCCAACTGGCACTCCCACCTGGTTTACCTAAGTCTCACTCATGCTTCACAGCCCAGCTTGGCCATCTCTTCCTCGAGCCTGATTCCGTCTGCCCACCAAACCCAGGAACAAACTTCTATCCTGGGAATCACCACACTATTTGTTTCCTACACCACCATGACACTAATACCTAGCACTTACTGACCCATAGGGTAGGGAACATTCCTCAGATGAGAAAGTTGAGGCTCACAGAAGTCAGACAGGTGCCGTGGGGTCCACAGTGCCAGGAGGGGCGCTTGGGTCACCTGGCTGCTGGGTCTGAGCTCTTCCCCTTTATGTCTTGCTGCTCCAAGGGTTCTCTTGGGGAACAGAATAGTGAGAACTTACCACACGCTTGTTGAAGGCATGATCATAATAGTTACCACCTGAGAAGCTGCCTGTCACAGAGAGGCTAGGAAGGGCTTCCAGCACTGTCCTGGGTAACGCTGTTTAACAGCACCTTTGGGGCCTCCTTCCAACTGAATCATCAAACAAACAAAAATCCTTTCTCCAAAGACGTCCTTCGTAGGTATTATGAAGGATGTCTGTTTGCAGAAGTAAAACCAAAAAACTGGTTGACCGCACAGTTAAAGGAGGCCTTTACCTAATTCCCCAGTGACAGAACCAAGTATAAACTTCACACATTTAGAGGCAGAAGCATCAAAGTCACTCCCTAACACACTAATCTGATTTACTGTTGATAACCAAAAACAAACAAAAAAATGCTCAAGGTAAGCCCACTTTTCGGTTTTCCAGTTTAATACAGATTCTTAAGGCAGGAAATATTTATAATTCATAAAAAGCAAAAGTTAGCATGCTTCACATTTAATGCAAAAAACTTACGCCCACAAGGAACCTACAAATTACCAAAAAAGTAACTGTAATAGCCGATAATCAGTATTAACAGAACACATCCTATTTGTCAAGCATTTTCATATACGTTATTCCTTTTTTGGGTATCCTTTAAAAAGTCCACTTTTAAGTTATCAGTCAATACCCCAGAAGAAGAACCGAATGCTCATTGAGATTATAGGTAGTTACATGGTTTCCACAGAAGGCCGATGTAGTCACGAAGCCCATCCACTACGAGAAGCTTCCCTGAGTGTAAGGACAGGGCCCGAACTCCTCTTCTGACTTCCATCCTCAAGCAGGGCTGGGACCCAGACCGAGTTCGGCCACCGCAGTCCCCTGCCCCCCACCCCGCAACGCTGGGTCACCTAGGAGCAAACGGTCCCCGCGCGCCCCGGGTCCCGCAGGCCGACTTTCAGCTCCAAGACCGCCACCTGCAAGGTCAGAGGTCAGAGCTCAGCCGGCCTCCGCGGGGGGCCGGCCCGGGGCGCCCCCGCCGCAGTCTGAAGGGCCGCACTTCCGCCGAGCCCAGGACGCCGGCTCCCTCACCTTCGGCTCCCCGCCCACGCCTCGCCCAGGCGCTCCGCGGCCTCGGGCTCCGCGGCGCACAGCCCGCAGCCGGCTGTCAGGGGTGCGGCCGCCTCGAGGGCGCCCTTGCAGGTGGGCATCGCCGCGCTCGTCAGCGTCCTCCCCGCCACCATGTGCCAAGTTTCATCCCGACTTTGGCCCAGAGACACTCCTCTAGCTTAAACGCCCGAGAGAGCGGGCCCGCGCGCCGGGCCTCCGGGCGGGGCCGCCGCCCGCAGCCACGCCGCCCCGCCGGCCCGCCCCGCCCCCACTGCCTAGGCCGCGCCGCCACCCGCGCCCGCGCCCGCCGCCCGCACTCACTGAACATCCCAGGCGGCTCCCGCTTCCCCCGCCGCCCCTGCCGCCGGGGTCGCCCCGCGTCCGCCTCCGTCGCCTTCGCGGCAGGCTCACTCTCCGCAGCCGGCTCAGCCGGACCCCCGAGCCCCGAGCCCCGCCGCCCCCGCGGCGGCTCTGGGCGGCCGCCCCATGACTGACTAACGCGGAGCCGCCGCGGGCTGGGCCGGGCCGCTCGGGCCTCGACGCGCAACTGTCTCCGCCAATGGGCGCGGCGCCTCGGCGCTCGGCTGGCGATGCCTGGCGCGCGCGCCGCCCCGCCCCCGCGCTCCTTCCGCCCCGCCCAGCACCGCCCAGCCCAGCCCTGCGCGGAGGGCTTTGGGCGGAAGAAGCCAGGCCCTCACGTGGTAGCTCCGGGGTCGGTCCCGGCGTCGCTCCCGCTGTCGCTGTCAGTCCCCTCGAGGTCCCCGTCCGGGACTGACCGCCGGGAGAGCTCCCGACTCGGGGACTGCCCTCCGACCAGTCCGCTGCCCCTCACGGCGGGGCCTGTGTGAGTTCCTCACCTGAGGTGGCCTGCAGGTGAGTCCCCTCCCGGCCGGCCTTCCGTGCGAATCGCGGCTCCTACCAGGTGACCACGTCCCTCCAGGTGGGCTCCCCACCAAGGCACGGCCCTCCCCGCTGGGTCGCTCCTTCGGCGGCCTCTCGTCTGGCTCCTGGCTGTTAGCTTCCTTGAGTTCCTCAGGGTTCCGGCGTGTGAACGCGCAAGGACGGACACGGCTTTGCGCTCCTCGCGGGTTTGTGGTCCTCAACCCGGCTTTCCACGCCCGCTCGCAGAGATCGTTGCGGTCACCGGGAGCCCAAGGTTGGCAGGTCTAGGAGAATTGTCTGGGGCGTCTTTGTAGCTAGTTCTTCAGACGCCTTTTAAGTACTTTGTAGCTGTCGTGATGGTCGTGATGGCTGTCTAACATTGAATTTAGCAGTTAGTAACGTTTGGATGTATATTGGATGTTTTGACACACGGGCAGACTGACATCTTTTGACTGTTCTGGTCTCTGTAGCAGAGGAAGGGTACTTTCATTCCTTATTCCCTTGTAAAGATGCCTACTGAGAATTAGTTCTGAAGGTAGGTCTGTAGAATTTTGGACCCCTTATATTTAAAAAATCCAGTGATCCAGCTCTGAGGAGAGCAAATTCTTTTCGTTTGAGAGTATTTAAATTAGAATCGTGAGGCTGCGATTTTTTTGTTGTTATTTGTAGTGCTGTGGTCAGTTGCCTCAGTCGTGTCCGACTCTTTGCGACCCTATGGACTGTAGCCCACCAGGTTCCTCTGTCCATGGGGTTCTCCAGGCAAGAATCCTGAATTGTGTTGTCATGCCCTTCTCCAAGGGATCTTCTGGACCCGGGAATGGACTTGCATCTCTGTGTCTCCTACATTGCAGGCATATTCTTTACCCACTGAGCCACCTGGGATCTCTTTATTTCAGTGTTAAGTATCATGAAAAACTTTCCCCTTTGAGGAACTGGCTTGTTTACTTTTATATAATGAAAATGATTTAACCTGATATGTTTTCCATTTTTATTATGACTTTTAGGAAACTCAAAGCTACATTTACCTCAGTCTTATAGGATTATAAGTGGTTGGTATGTTTGTATTGCTGCTTTAGTCATCATTTTTTTAAAAATTTTATTAAAAAAATTTTTTTAGTCATCATTTTTTTAATATTGTATTTTTCCAGCATTAATTGTATAACTACTGTATCCTGTAGAGTCTTTATAAGCAGTGTATTTTGGTAAATTAATGAAGTTACCGTTGCAGCTGAAATAAGTCTATTGGGACTGGGTTTATACTTTATTTCTTTTGAACTTGGAGAAATATTATCATTTCCAAATACTGCTTATCTTTTTAAATTGTTTAATGGAGTGTATCCTAATACATACTGTACAGTATGTATATATTAGAACATTTTTGCAGTAACAACCTTTTCAATCTAAAGCCATGTGTGAAAATAAAGTAATTTGAGTGTTCACAAGTAATTTGAACACTTTGGGTTTTATTTTAGCGAATTCCTGCACACTGATCTCTGAGGATGTGATGTTTGCTCACAGCAGGAATACTTGTACACATGTCTGTAATCCATCTTCTGTCTGCTCTCATGTGAATTTCTTCTAGAAAACTCAAGCATCTTATATATTGACTTCTGTCCAACAGTGTTTTAATTCATTGAATAATTTTTTTAAACGGAGTATAAGTTATGTAGACAATAAGGTACATAATATTCATTTTTGGTGCCTATTAACTTTGATCTTTATATAATGTTTTTTTTTTTTCCGTTGCTTTAAATTGTAGGTAAAGTGCCGAAATGGCAGCTGTTTATTCTGGCATTTCTGTGAAACTTAAAAGCAAGGGAACGTCCTGGGAAGATAAACTAAAACTAGCTCACTTTGCTTGGATTTCCCACCAGTGTCATCTTCCAAATAAAGAACAAGTAAGTTTAATGTGAAAGTTACATTTTTCCAACCTAAACTAATGATCACTTATTAAATTGCATATTGATGTTCAGTTAAAATTTTAAAAGATTAGAGAAAAGGTTGGAGAAGGAAGCATAGTTAGAAAGTTAAAAGTTTCAGTGAGAAGAAGTTAATAGATACTTCGCTAACAAACTTTTTCTGTTACAAAACCTCAGCATTTCTTTTATGTTTGGAAATATCTCTTATATTCCAAATTATGTGGGTGTGTGCTAAGTTACTTCAGCCATGTTCAACTCTTTGTGACCCTATGGACCATAGCCTGCCAGGCTCCTCTGTGCGTGGGATTCTCCAGGCAAGAATACTGGAGTGGGTTGCCATGCCCTTCTCCAGGGGATCTTCCCGACCCAGGGATTTAACCTGCATCTCTTATATCACCTGCATTGGCAGGCAGGTTCTTTACCACTGGTGCCCCTTGGGAAGCCCCAAGTGCATCAGTGAACAAATTTGGACTGGGGTTACAGGAATTAGGTTCTGAGTCTGTTGGCAGTTTCATTTATTTGTAAATCCTAAGTGATGCTCCATAAGCAATTCTTATTGGTGCTTTTTAAACATGTTTGGAACTTGATGAATCAAAGGTTGGGAAGTAGAGAAGCTTTAGCATTTGTAATAACCCAAGGGAAAATAGATTATAAACCGATAGATTAGAAACAAATTAGGAACCAAGAAAGACATGGTTCTTTGTTAACATTTCTCAAACTTATCTGACTAAGAAAAACTGTTAATATAATGGAGACACCAGGATGATGAACTCATTAAATTGGATTAAATTGGTGCCTCAGCAGTAAAGAATTCACCTGCCAGTGCAGGTGATATAAGTTCACCTTATATCACACAGGAGACACAGGTTCGATGCCTGGGTCGGGAAGATCCCCTGGAGAAGGAAATGGCAACCCACTCCAGTATTCTTGCCTGGGAAATCCCATGGACAGAGGAGCCTGGTGGGCTAAAGTGCGTGGGGTTGCCAAAGACATCAGACACAACTTAGTGCTAAACAACAACAATAAAGTAGTTCAAAATGTGTGAAAGATGGATTTCAGCTGTTGGAATGATGAGATCCACTCTGTACAGCACCAGCAGAACTAGTAGTTTCTAAATCTGGCTGTGCATAAGAATCGTTGCTGCCTGAGTGTCCCCTGACAGCTGTGGCAGGCAATTTGGTCAAGGTTTCCACTCTTCTTGGGAGAGTGTTTTCCTCTTAGCATTTGCACTATTCATGCTGTTATTGACAGTTCTGGTGTCTTGAGCTGAGGCCTCACCACCTTTCCTTGTGTTTATGAATAAGGAATCATGTCACAATAATGAAAACTATCTTATGTTCAGCCCTCCTTCTAATACAGCATTTGTGAATCATTCATGGAAGATGCTGTCTTCTGAATGCAGGAAGTAGGTTTAGAGATGAAGCTGCAGGTAACTCAGGAAGCCAGGACACAAACTCTGGTCTCCTGACTCTGCGTCTTTGCTTTTGTGTGTCATTCTTTTTGTGGCCATCCTGAGCAATTGTTGTGCTTTTAACTTTTAAAATTTAAAAGTGATTAGTTAGAAGAAACTGTTTCACTTGAAACTTTTTATTGGCCCCAGGTGAAGGCAAAATTAGTTTTTTTCTTTTTTCTTTTATTTATTTATTTGGCTGTGCTGGGTCTTATTTGGGGCACACAGTATCTTTGTTGCGGTATTCAAGATCTTTTAGTTGTGGTATGTGGGATCCTGTTCCCTGACCAGGGATGGAACCCAGGCCCCCTGCATTGGGAGCATGGAGTCTTAGCCACTGGACCACCAGGGAAGTCCCCAAAGTTAGTTGTTTTTTTTTAATTGATTGTTTAGTAAACATATTTTAAGGTACCAAAACATAATATTACCAAAGTTAAGTTTTAAAGAAAGTTCTTCCCCCTGGCAGTTGTATTTGGTTATTCATGGGATGTCCCTATAAATGTCCAGTGTTTTTCTTGATAAAGAAATTCATTTATTTTTAAGTATATTTTTTTCCAAATTCAGGTATTGCTTGATTGGGCAAGGCAGTCGCTGGTTGCATTTTATAAGAAAAAACTTGAACTGAAGGAAGACATTGTTGAAAGGCTTTGGCTCTATGTAGATAACATTCTACATAGCAGAAAACTGCAGAACCTCCTCAAGAATGGAAAGACAGTTAACCTTCAGATTTCCCTCATCAAGGTAATTAACAGTTTCCTGTGTTATCGTGTATGTGTTACATGTATCTCTGTTGATTTCCTGCTAATGCCCGAGGCTTAATTGTCTTATGGTTAATTATATCAAGATGCAGAAAATATAAAGGTAGGAGGGGAGATGGCTTCCCAGGTGGTGCTAGTAGTAAAGAATCCACCTGCCAATGCAGGAGATGCATGAGACGTAGGTTCGATCCTTGTGTCTAGAAGATCTCCCGGAGTAGGAAATGGCAACACGCTCCAGTATTCTTGCTGGAAACTTTCATGGATGGAGGAGCCTGGTGGGGTACAGTCTATGGGGTGGCAAAGAGTCAAACGCGACTGAGCACACACACAGCACAACAGCAGGGGAGAAGAAAAAGTAGTACATTTGGAGTTATAATAATGATTGATATTTATTGAATGCTTATCAAGTTCTCTACACCAGGTGTCCCTAAGCCCTGGGAGTTAGGGACTGGGCTGTGCAGCAGGAGGTGAGCGGTGGGCAGGCCTCATCTGCCATGGCTCTCACTACTGACTGAACTAAGCACTTTATATTATTTAATATTGAATAAAAGATGAGAACTTTTTCATAAGCTGGTTAATTACCTTTTTAAAAAATTTTTTATTTACTTATTTATTTATTTTTAATTACCTTTTTAATTAGAGAAGGTATCCAGCAAATGATGCTACTTTATACCTTTTCCCCCCCACGTTTTTGTTGGACTAGAGGGAGATCAAAGGTCAAAATCTAAATGAGAATTTCCTCAAAGGTTTCTGACTCAGTGGGCAGGAGAAAAGCAGTAGAGGCTGCGAACAGAGGAATTAAATGGTTGATGCCTGATGGTCCACAGGCTTTAGTGGTTCTTGAAGTTATGTTCTGAATTGCGTCATTTTTTAAAATAATAGGTCAGGGGTTACCAAACTGGATTATTCTGAATGGTCCTTTGGGGATGTGAGAAGAAATCTCACATCTTTATATGATCTTTAAAAGGCCACCTTAATTTTTATGTATGCTTTATAATTGTATAAAATACTCGTACTATGGTGCATGTGTGTAATTTATAACCTTATCAGGTATAAAAGTGGAAAAAGTTGTATAATCAGAAATATTTGGCGATTACCGTAGTAGAGTGCTGGCATTTAAGTACAAAGTATTTTTGGTTCAGCTTTTCCAGAGCCAGCAGATACATGGATGGAGATAAACACATCTGTGTCATTGGGCTACTCATAACTTAGCACCTGGGATAGATTTGATTCTCAGATGCTGTGAGGCTGTAAGCAAGTCACATAGCCTGTAAGTGAATTTTGGAATCTGCCTGGCCCTCATGATTTCTGGTTTTTGTGAATTTCAGAATTTTGAAAGCTGTAGACTGGGTTTGCTATTATCATAAGTAGTAACTGGCAACGTTTGCTTTCTTCTTTTAAGAGTGCCTTTTGCTTTGGTTTTTTTTAGATACAAACAGTATTACTGATTATAAAAATGTGTTTTGGACCACAGAATCATAACCAAAGGCCACTGCCCCATCTACCAGTAGCATCTAAGTTGACTTATAGGTTTAGGTTCCAAGAAAACATGAAGTCTTTGGACTTTAGGCCTTATAAAACTTTGCTATTTAGAAAGGGACAGAAGATATATAAAGGTATGGAGCTCTTTTCTTGATTTATATTGGTAGGAGATGGATGTGTGTAGGAATTAAGACGGGTCCTCTGCCTTCCTTTGATGTGCTAAGGAAAAGTCAAGTTCATTTAGATGTGCTAATCTGGGCATTTCTTTCTCATTAAGATCAGGGCAAGGAATGAATTTGCTCATTGTGTTGTGTCTTTTGAGTGTCTGCGGGTTTAGGGTCAGTGACGAGTTTCCTTTCTTTCTTAATACTCAGATCATCAATGAAAGAATAGCCGAGTTCTCTCTTTCGGGATCCCAGAGGAACATATGTGCTGTGCTGAGCTGCTGCCAGGGTATCCTGTCGACACCCGCCCTTGCTGTCATCTACACGGCCAGGCAGGAGCTGATAGTTGAGCTGCTGAGCCAGCTCTGCTGGTCGGCCTGTCGGCAGCCAGGAGCTGTAACACCCCAGTTGTTTGAAGTCATTCACCTGAGCCTCGGCCACTACCTCTCACTTCAGCAGCAGCAGGTCAACCCGAGGCGCGCCTTTGGGGAGTTGACTGGGCACTTGCTCCAGCCCTGCCTGGTCTTGAGACACTTTCTCTCGGGGGGCACATGGACTCAGACTGGCCAAGGCCAGCTGCGGCCAGTGCTCGGCCGGGACATTAGGAATCAGATTGAGGCCGTGCTTCGCGGTGGAGCTTTTCAGCCCGAGCTGCTCCCTTCGTACAAAGAGGAGCTCTTGGACCAGCAGCAAGGCGACTCAAAGATGGGGGCCATGAAGAATCTCCTAGCTCCCCTGGGCACTATGATTGCCAGGCTGGTGGATGCCGGCTCCTGTGACCCTTCCCTTCAGGCTTTAGTGGTGGCCAACTCCGTGGCCTTGCTGTACAAACTCTTTGTAGAGTCTTACCTCAAGGAGGGGAACCAGCTGCTTTGCTTCAAGGTGCTGCCTCGACTTTTTGGCTGCTTAAGAATTTCCCACCTGGAGGAGCAGAAGCAAGCCCTGTCCGTGTCCGACTGGACCACAGAACTCCTGGTTGTGGAACAGCTTCTAAACTCAGTGGCCAGTAACACTATCTACAACATCGCTGCTGACCGAATCCGGCATGGTGAGGCTCAGTTCCACTTCTACCGTCGTCTGGCTGAGCTGCTGCTAAACCACCCACAGGCCCTCGTGCCGGCCTGGTTCCGCTGCCTCAAGGTTTTGCTCTCCCTGAATCATATGATCCTGGAGCCAGACCTGGATGACCTGTTGGCTTCAGCATGGATCGATGCAGAAGTCACAGAGTTGCGGACCCAGAAAGCCCAGGAGGCACTGATCCACATGCTCTTCCAGACATATGCCAAGCTCCGGCAGGTGCCCCGGCTGTTCGAGGAGGTGCTGGGGGTGCTCTGTCGCCCCGCGGCCGAGGCGCTGAGGCTGCCAGTGCTGGCTGCCGGCCCTGCCGCGGTGCTCCAAGAGTGCCTCCCGGAGCTGCCCATGAGCCAGGTCCTGGACACGTGGGCCTGTGTGCAGGAGCGGTTCCAGTCTCTGGTCTTGCCTGGCTTGCAGGGTGACGAGGACATGGCCCTGAAGTCCCTGTCGCTGAGCTCGCTGCTGTACTGTGTCATGGTCCACGCGCGGAGCCTGGATGCTGGCTCACCCCTGCCCGTGGTCAGGCGCACACAGCAGGCCATGGATGGGTTGCTGCAAGGCCTTGTGAAGCCCCTGCTGGACCTCCTCCGCAAGCCCTGGCCCTCAGCGCCTGAGCTCTGGCAGCAGAAGGTCGGCGACTCTGCCCTTCTGCTCGCCCACACCTGGGCCCAGGTGGACACTGTGCTGCGCTTGAGCTGCAGCCCGTACCGCTCTGAGCCCGGGGCCCTGGCGGGCGCCGCCCCAGAGCCCTCGGGCCCCCTTCCGCTGCTCCCAGGCGTGGAGGCCAAGCATTGGGAGGAGATAGAGGAGTTCACGGTTCAGTCCAACTCCCTCGGTCGGTACTGCTTGGAGCAGCTCCACCTTCAGAGAATGAAGAACACCTTACTGCAAGCCAGTTTCCAGTCTGAAGAAGCCCTCTGTGCTCTGAGGCGTGATGCTGCCTACATCCTGGGCTCTGGGAGAGCAAGTATGATCCGGGGGACATCAGCTTCCTGGGACGGCCAGGTCGGGACAGTGAGTGCGCTCACCTACCCCATCGCCCACTGGCACTTGGTCATGTCCAATCTCATGATTTTAACATCATATCTTGGTCCAGATGACCTACAGTACCTGGCCAGCATCCTGCTGAGAACTTTGCCAGTGAGCAAAGCCCAGGAAGGCTCAGCGGAGGAGGAACCAGATATCACACTCGGAAAGATCTCCCAGGCCGTCCTCCACAGCCCTCTCTTCCCCGAGATGCAGTCCCTCCACTCCGCGTTCTTCCTGGGCTTGACCGCGCGCTGCGGCAGCATCTTGTGTGCCGCTGCCCGGAGGCAGCCGGCTCTTCTCCGCCAACAGCTGCCCTGGCTCTTTGAAGAGGATTACATGGTCATGGCTCACTGGGAAAGCAGATTCGCCAAAGTTGGATCTGAAGGTGTAGAGCCAAGAGGAGAAATTGCCCAGAACGTACTCTCGTTGGTCAGGGGTGACTCCCCCGTTCAGCTGGAGGGGGAGCAGTTGGAGAGCACCCTGCAGCTTTTGGGGGTTCTTTCTGCTCTACAGCTGGACAGCCTCCTGGCACCCTGCCACGTGCGCTGTTTCCTTCTGTTACTGTGTATGGCCGTCTCCTCGCCGGGCAGCTCTTGCTCCTCCTCCCTGACCCTCAGGTTTCTGAGGACGTGCTACCAGCTTCTCGGTTGCCTGCAGAGAGGCAAGAGTGCCCAGGCAGTGCTCAGGGTCATGTATGTTAGCGATATCTTTGAGATCACACTGACCTCCTTGTTCAGAGCCAGCAAGAGGTTTCTTGTGAGTGTGGATGACCCCTCTTGGCTGGAATTCCTCCAGGTGGTGGGAACGTTCTTAGAACAGCTCCTGCAGATGCTCATCCAGAGAAAGCTCAGCCTGGGGCTCAATTTTGGGAAAATCCTTGCATTCCTCTCAGGGCACCAACTGCACAGTGAAGTGACTTCAGGCAAACGGTCAGGAAATCAGACTCCTCTGGGCCAGCAGCTCGTGCTGGTGTCCTTAACCAAGGTGTGCCAAGTGCTGGGGCCTTTAGTCAAGGAGCAGAAGCAGCAGGACGAGGCCCCGGAAGTGCTGCCCAAGCTGTTGGAGGAGGCGGTGCTGCAGGCGGGGGCCCTGCTCCAGCACTGCGTGGCCCCTGGGGCTCCGGGCCGCCTCCCGCCCGCTGTCATCTCGTCCGTGGGCTCGCTCTTGGAGGCCCATGTGGCCCTGCGCTCCAGGCACAGTCGGACAGATGTTTCCAAAGAGACAGACAAAGGGCTGTCCGCTTACACTGCCCTCTACCAGACCATCTATGCTCAGGTCCTGTTGGAGTTGCCAGCTCTGGTGGGAGATCCCCCATCTTTCCAGGCAGCTGTGCAGTTTTTAACTCTGTTCATTTTGGTCCCAGAGCTACACCCTCAGAAGGATTCTGTGTGTACCTCCGTGTTTCATTCTGTGAGAAAAGTCCTTGCAGGTGAGATGTTTTCTCTTGAGCTCCTTGCGTATTGCAGAGCTTTTGGTGAAAGGTCCCTGAGCGGCAGCTGTTTTTGAAACAGGTGTGCGTTTCAGAGGGTACTGCGCCGGGAGCTGGTAGACGCCATCCCTGGTGTTTGTCTCCAGCGTCTCCCTTCTTCGTGCATGTGAACGTTACCCACAATTGTTTCCCCACTTTTACACAAGTAGCAGCCTTCTAGATACAGTGTTTCGCACTTTAGTTCCTCACTTACTTTGGAGGTTGTTCTAGTCTGCAGTCTGGAGTCACTCTTCTCTGATGGAGTCTCTTTGTCCTGGCCCCAGAAGCCAGCGTAGATGGCTTCATCCCGGTTTTAGGCCCTCCAGGGTCAGATCTTCAGCACCACCAGTGGACCTCAGAAAGATTCACCTGCCAGCTTTTTAAAGTTGCAGGTGACTTAATTTATAGGGAACCTCATGAAATTCCTAGAGGGCGGATGTCATCCCCCAGGCCTCAGTGGCACTGGCCATTGTGGGGCCGTGGGTCCTGATTACAGCGGCTTGGCCTGTGATGTCATTGCAGTGTTTTAGCTGGATGTCACCCTTGCAGGCCAGCTAATCAGGACCAAAAACCCAGCCAGTGTCCTCATGCAGAATCCACTCCCTGCTGTCCCCAGGTCAGAGGTCAGCAGACCAGAGTCCCTCCCTAACTTGATCTCCTCAAGGTAGCACTGTCCCCAGTTGCTGTGGGCCTGTTTTCTTCTTATTTGCTTGTTATTGAGGTGGAGGCTAGTTAGGATCCTCTGAGCTGGGGCAGGGGGCCCGCCAGCCTAGCCCAGCCCTCACAGTGCACACTGACCTCTCTCTTTCCTGGTGGGGAGGCTGTGGTGGCAAGCTGGGGCTATGGTCTGCTCACACACACAGATGTTCTTGGGCTCTGCAGGAAGAGAGGCCTCCTGGGCCACGGCCAGGGCAGAGGGCTGCTCCCTCTCTTTGTGGTCTGCTCTGGGTGCGGACTAACTGATGTGCCTTGGTCACGTGTTCTGTGTTCTGTTTCACTCTGTCAGCGACTCTCTTAGGGAATGGTGTCACCTTCTTAATGGGTAAAATCCAGTCTTCTGTTAACTCATTTAACACTTCTGTTAGAGCATTTAAAACCAGTGTCCTGAGAAATGGCCCCTGGTGGTCTAAAGCTCTGGCCCCCTTCCCCTTTGTTAGATAGAATGGAGTGTCCTCCTTTATCCCTGAGACCCCTGTGATTGGAGGCAGCTTCTGAGTCCTAATTATGTGTCCCTGGACTTGTGGTACCTTTTACCCCGGAGACAGATCTGGGTCAGGGGGTGAGGCCTCATACCCCACTGCACCCCCAGATCACAGGCCTGAGTATTGCCAGGGTTGCCATGGGGGCAGGCCTCATGCACCTAGACTTGCCTCTAGAAGGGACCAGGGTGGTGAGAGGTCTGGAGGAAAGGCCTAGGATGGTGGCCCGGGGCTTCGGGCTTGGAGAGGGAGGGTTAAGGTGACTACCTTGGTCCTTGGGGGTGAGTCAAGTAGGTCTCAGCTCAGAAAAATGAGCATTTGTAAGAAATGCTGGCTGACAGGAGAATTGACTACCTCGATTCAGTTATAAAAAACCATCACGTTTAAAAATGCTTCCTATATATGTGGAACTGTGTCCTCCGCACAGATGGGCAGAAATGAATGAGGTGTTGGTTTTGACCTAATTTAGTAAACAGACGTTCACACAAATTACCTGAGTCACAGGGTGAAGAAAGGCTTTGAAGTGACCAGCACGGTGGACTCTGGCAGGCAAGGCCTCCCAGGGGATGGGTGAGGCGGGGGCAGCGAGGTCACGGTGCCGACGTTCAGCCATCCAGTGTCTGACCAGCTATAGGAGCTGGTGCTGTCCCACCCGTTTCACAGATGGGAGAGTTGAGGCTCAGGGAGGTCACACCTCCAGGATCCTGCGGCTGTGGGACACTTGGACCTGGATGTTCTCTCTCAGAGCCCTGGGCCTGTCCACCCGCCCCCAGTGCTGCGCGTAGTAAACAAAGACTGGGGCATAGGAGGAGCTTGCTCAGGGTGGGCTCATCTGCTGGCTGGAACAGTTACGCTGGGGTCAGACCGTAAAGGGCCTTGGGCCCGCTAACTGTGTGCTCTCTGATGAACCTGTGGACCCTGGGTGTACTTCATAAGACTGTCCTGCATTAAGTAGGGGTACTGGGGTGACTGCAGCAGGCAGGCGCCACGAGCCTGGCTTCTTTCCATCCCTTCAACATCCCCATCTATGTAAAAGTACCATCCCACCCCTGAGCCCCTACTGATTTCATAAAAGAATACAAGAAAAGTAGAGAAGAGTATGAAGCAATTGTCAGTCACCTGCCTCCCACGGTCCAGAGATAAGCCCTGCTAAGCATCGCCATCATCATCATCCTGGACTCCTTGCACTGGGTGCACAGGAGCTGTGGGCAGGGCGCAGGGGCCAGTGTGAGAGGGCAGTGTCAGGCTGTGAGCGTGCCCTGCTTTTTCACTTGCACCATGACTCTCTCCATGTCCCCAAGGTGCTGGCCCTTACTGACTGCACACCACTTCATCGTACTGAAATGGTTTACTTAACCTGCCCTTGTCTGCCATATCTCAGCAGTCCTGTTTCCCTCACAGATCCTGCGATTCCGGCTCAGGTAGTTGAGGAGATTGAGCCTCACCTGGGAGCCTTGTTCACCCAAATGTTAGAGGCTGGGACGACAGAGGACTTCCGCATGTGGCTGCAGTGTATCCTCCAGGGACTGGATGTCAGTAACCTGTGGAGAGCAGATCTGCAGGTGGGTTGCTCCTTTGGCTTCAGTGGGGAAAGTTAGGAATGCCTGTGTCAGCGCTGAATGATACAAACGTGCAATATCAATCCGACAGAGACTGTAGGCCCCGAGGAGTTTGGGACAGAGCTGTGGACTCGGGAGCCCAGGTCCTCAATGCATGGAGGCTGTTTCCAAAGGGGAACTCTTTCAAATTAGAAGTGTGTTCTTATCATATGGAATACTGTTGGGCTTCCCAGGTAGTGCTAGTGGTAAAGAACCTGCTTGCCAGTGCAGGAGACAATGGAAGAGATGTGGGTTCGATCCCTGGGTCGGGAAGATCCCCTGGAGAAGGAAATGGCAACCCACTCCAGTAGTGTTGCCTGGAGAATCGCCAGAGGAGGAGCCTGGCAGGCTACAGTTCATAGGGTCGCATAGAGTCAGATACGACTGAAGAGACTTAGCATGCATAGCACGCACACACTCATAATATTGACACACAAAAAGTTAAGTCCTACTCTCCATTGCTTGAGATCACTCACCTCATACTTGTGAAAATGTTACTTGGTTTGGTCGCATACCAAACGTGGCTCCCACTTGAGACTCTCAGGGTAGCGAGCTGCCCTTGGGCCCCCTGCCCCAGCCTCCTCGGTCGTTGCTAATGAAGCCCTGCCTTCACACTAGGTCAGTGTGTCCCGGGAGCGTCTGCAGAGCCAAAGTGCTCGGGTTTGGCCCCTAACCCCCTGAGCAGCAGGCCGGCTGGAGGCTGTCGCTTGCACAGGAGGGCAGAGCTGGGGGCTCACTGGGTCCCAGGCTCTCTCTGCTTCACGAGGGCTTTCTTGAGTCCTGGTTAGAATTGGCACCCAGAGTTGGGTTTTGATGTGAGTGGGAGGAGAGCTGGTGGGAGGCAGACTGGGGGCAATGGGGAGCTGGCCTCTCCTCCATGTGAGCGCCGCCACAGCACGTGCTTGCCTCTTTGGGAGTTTGCACTGTGTGTCTGTGGCCCTGAAGGCCTAGCTTGGAGAAGCCTCTGGGCTTCCATTCAGTCAGCCAGTGGACACAACCCAGGAACTTCAGTTCAGACCTGGCAGGGACTGCCCTGGCATTCAGTGGTTAAGACCCTGGGCTTCCACTATGGGGAGTTCGGGTTTGATCCCCGGGCAAGAAACAGATCTTGCATGCAGTGTTTATTTATTAAAAAGAAAGAAAGATACCCATCAGCTAGTCAGAGGAACGCCGTGGAGGAGGTGAGGCTGAGCTGAGCTCAGAGATAAAGAGGATTTGGATGGAACTGGGGTGTTGCTGTGGAGACAAGGGAGGTGGAATGGGTGAGTGAGTGGGGAGATGGGTGGCAGGGGTGGGCAGTAAGCAGGCCCTTGATGGGGAGACACAGCCTGCAGGGAGGTGGAGAGGGGAGTGGATCTCAGCAGAGAGAGTGTGGGTGTCTGGTCAGAGGGAGCAAGGGCAAAGCGCAGAGGCGAGGATTTTGTGGTGGGGGAGGCTGCAACATTAGGAGAGGAGGAGGGGCCCCCATGAGGCCCGAGTTCATGGGGTGAGACACCCACATGGGTCACAGTCACTTTGCTTCCTTCTCATGGTTTAGAACCATCGCCGGTCATCATGGCACCTGGTCTGCTTGTCATACTCTGCCCGCGTCTCCCGCTGGCCGTGCTTTTTGTCCCTCAGCACAGATGGGTCTCGTGGGTAAGGTGCAGTGGCGGCCTGGTGACAGTGCCGTGATGAACGGGGGCTCCGATTCAGGTCTCCGCAGACTCTTCTGTCTCTCCGTCCTGGCATGTTTATGTGTTGGGCTCAGTGAGGCGCTGCAGAGAAAGCTCTTCCTCTGCCACCATTCTGCCTACTCAGTTCATGTATTCCCTCAGGCGGTGTAAAGGATGGCACCCTCAGGACTTGACCTGAGCTGAGTCTCATTCCCACCCCAGCGTGGGGCTCCGACGGGCTCTGCTCTGTCACAGCACCGTGACTGGTCTGCTTCCTGAGATGGGCCTCCTTCCAGAGCCAGCTCCTTCCACTGCTAGTGTTTTCACTTGTCCCCTAGGCTGTGTTGTCGGCTGCGACATTGGTTAAGTTACTCCTGACCTGTCCATGCAGTGACGAGAAGGCCCGTTTATTCTGGCACGCGTGCCCGCAGATGGTCATGGCTCTGACGGTGAGTACCTCTGGGCTGTGCAAACCCCTGTCCCTGCCTTTCAGTCACCTCTGCTTCTGTCACGTGCTGGTTTTCTGTCACGTGCTGGATTTATTATGCAGAGCGTGTTTCTGGGGCTGTGTCATGAAGTCAGCTGTAAGCACTGTGATTACAGCTTGTGCTTATGTCATTATCAGCTCTGAGTCTAACTTGTGCTACATGAGCATGGCCCTGGATTAGCACATTCTCAGGGCGTAGGGTCTAAGCCTTCTCTCTGATCTTCTGTTTTGTTGCTTTGTTGTTTCCCTGGGAATCTGCATTAGTGGGCAAAGCCCCTTTGTACTTAGGTGTGGGTAGGGGGAGCATCAGGAGGAAGAGGGTGGGAGTGTGAACGGGGGTCAGGGTGGGACCTGGTCAGTGCTGGAGTCTGGACTTTCTTACCTCTGTCACTTCGGCTTTGGGGCTATTTCCCTGGAGATTTGCCTTCATTTTCTGTCCCTTGTTCCTTGCCCTGTAGCTGCAGACCCGAGAGGCTTGTCAGGAGCAGCCCTCGGCCCTGGCTCTGGTCGGGCCTGTCTTGGAAGTCCTGGCTGCGCTGCTGCGGCAGGGGGAAGGGACCATCAGCAACCCGCACCATGTCAGCCTGGCCTTCAGCGTCCTGCTTACCGTGCCCTTGGACCACCTGAAGCCTGTTGAGTACGGGCGTATCTTCTCGAGGGCACACAACGTGCTCTTTTCAATCCTGCAGTGTCACCCAAAGGTGAGGAGGGCAGGGTGCATGTGGGCAGGGAAATGCACCCTTCAGAAGAGCAGCAGCAGGAGGAGCGTAATGGGTTGCAATCATTGCAATTTTTGCTTCCAGTGGTTTCCAGGGCCCAAGTGGTTTCTAACACACAGGAGTGTTTGACGTTCACATCAGGCTGTGTTGAATCTGACACTTCAAACATATCTGTGTAGTAGGTGTTTCTGGAGGCCCATTAGAAATTATTCTGTTTTTGCAGTTGTTGTTTAGTCACTAAGATGTGTCTGACTCTTTGTGACTGTGGCCCACCAGGCTTCTCTGTCCATGGGATTTCCCAGACAAGAATACTGGAGTAGATTGCCATTTTCTTCTCCAGGGGATCTTCTCAACCCAGGGAATGAACCTGCATCTCCTGCATTGCAGGCAGATTCTTTACTGTTGAGACATGGGGATCATATATTTAAATGTCACTCACTGGCTTAGATCTCATCTCAGGTTTATAATTCAGTTGGATACAGTGAGTGAGGCATCCTGAGTTCTGGTTTTATAGTATGCTGCTTTTTAAATAAAGTGAGACTAGGAACAAATGCTTCATAGAAGAGACTTCAGTTCAGCTGACATTTACTGAACATGTGCTATGTGTCTCGTTTCACCCCTGCAGCAACTCTGTAGTCAGTGACGATCCCATTTCATTGGTAGAGACACTGATGCTCAGAGCTCCTGAATGATTTGATCAGTGTCACCCCGCTGAGTCTGAATTTTAGCTAGAAGACTGGATTTCCTTGACCAGTGTTTGTTTTGCTGTGCCACTGCTCTACGTGATACATGGGAACTTCTAAATAGGACAGATACATATACACATAGGCACGTTCAAGTATTTTTAAATGTTTTAATGCTCTAAGTTTGGAGACCTGCCAATAGTGTAGTTTTTGAAAAATTTATTTTTTGGTAAACTAAGCACTCCATCCAATGTCCTCCCCACTTAACAATCACCTTTGGCCCTGCCCATCTTGTCAGCATCTTTGTTTGTTAGATCCCTGCTGATTCTTAGATTACTGTGTGACTGTCGCGTATACATGCAATAAAGTGGAAGTGAAGTTGCTCAGTCGTGTCTGACTCTTTGCGACCCCAAGGACTGTAGCCTACCAGGTTCCTCCGTCCATGGGATTTTCCAGGCAAGAATACTGGAGTGGATTGCCATTTCCTTCTCCAGGAGATCTTCCCAACCTGGGGATTGAATCCAGGTCTCCCACATTGTAGGCAGACGCTTTACTGTCTGAGCCACAGGGAAGAGGTCAATACCAATCAATTATAAGCTGGAACTGCAGATCTTGCAGAAGCTGTGGGATTTCATGCAGCTTTTGAAAGTAACATTGGAAAGCTGTGTGCATCTCCTGCAAAACCAGTGATGAATAACCATTGAGCAGAATTAGACCATTTAATAATAGGAGAGAAGTGACAAGGATAACAACATGGTGTTGCAGTAAAGAAGGATGTGACCTGTGACAGCCTGTGGGGCACATTGCGGGGAGCAGGGCCCGTGCGTTGGGTCATGTGTGTAGTAGGTGATACAGAAGGGTTGATCCAAACCCCCGGCTGGAATCTGCTCGGGTGAATCTGAAGGGAACAGCACAAGTGAGCCCAGCCAGGGTACCCGGCAGTACAGCAGCTGGTGCCACTCTGAGCTTTTGGTATCTTTTACCTTACTTGACCCTCATGACAACCTGTCACTATCCTCAGTTTGCAAGTGAGGAAATAGGCACAGGAAGACTCAGTGCTCTGTCCAGGACTGCATGTTCAGCCGGGTGTGAGCTCAGGTGGTCTGACCTTGGGTCTGTGTGCTTCTCATCACTGGCATCAGGATGAAGCGAGGGCCTCAGTACGCGTGGTGACACGCTGACAGACTTGGCAAGATGACTTCTTTCTGAACATGTTGCTGAAGTTGATGGTTTGGCATAAAGAGTGGTATATTATGCTCTCCAGACCTTGCTTGAATAAACTGTACCAAAGAAAAGAGTCCTCGCCTTTGATTCACTCCTTGTTCACCCTGGGCCTTAGAGCAGTGCTGCCCAATAGAACTTCTCCTGGGCTGGGGGTGTTTGTACCTGCGTCTCCCACGGGAACTGCTGGCCATGTCTTGACCGTGTGAAATGTGGGCTAGAAATTGTATGATTAGGAACTGAATTTTAACTTAATTTAAATTTCAGTAGCCACATGTAGCTTGTGGCTGCTTTATTTGACAGTGTCTTGCTTTGATTATGATCTCAGGATCAGTTCAGTTCAGTTGCTCAGTCGCGTCCAATTCTTTGTGACCCCATGGACTGCAGCATGCCAGGCTTCCCTGTCCATCACCAACTCCCAGAGCTTTCTCAAACTCATGTCCTTTGAGTCAGTGATGCCATCCAACCATCTCATCCTCTGTTGTCCCCTTCTCCTCCTGCCCCCAATCCCTCCCAGCAGCAGGGTCTCTTCAAATGAGTCAGTTCTTTGCATCAGGGGGCCAAAGAATTGGAGTTTCATTTTCAGATCAGTCCTTCCAATGAATATTCAGGACTGATTTCCTTTAGGATTGACTGGTTTGATTTTCTTGCAGTCCAAGGGACTCTCAAGAGTCTTCTTGAACACCATAGTTCAAAAGCATCAGTTCTTTGGCACTCAGCTTTGTTTATAATCCAACTCTCATACATGAGTACTGGAAAAACCATAACTTTAACTAGACAGACCTTTGTTGGCAAAGTAATGTCTCTGCTTTTTAATATGCTGTCTAGGTTGGTCATAGTTTTTCTTCCAAGGAGCAAGTGTCTTTTAATTTCATGGCTGCAGTCACCATCTGCAGTGATTTGGGAGCCCCCCAAAATAAGTCTCTCACTGTTCCCATTGTTTCCCCATCTATTTGCCCTGAAGTAATGGGACCGAATGCCATGATCTTCATTTTCTGAATGTTGAGCTTTAAGCCAACTTTTTCACTCTCCTCTTTCACTTTCATCAAGACACTCTTTAGTTCTTCTTCGCTTTCTGCCATAAGGGTGGTGTCACCTGTGTATCTGAGGTTATTGATATTTCTCCTGGCAATCTTGAGATCTCAGGACGGTTGAGTATAAAAGAATCCTGTGTATAACTTAGATATCATTTTTCAAGATAAAGTCCCAGCCAGACCTTTTCATTGCTAAAAAATGAGAAATTTTGTTTCTCATTTTAAATGGGTTTGCTTTATGTAATCTTTTTCTCTAGTGGCCATTGTACTTGAATACATTGGCTACTGTACTTTTTGTTATTTGTTTCTACCCATATCCAGAATGCACCAGAAACAACTTAGAGTGAAAGACAGATTCAGTAAATTCTAAACTAGGATCCTTCATTAGATTCCTAAAGTTATGCAGTGTGGGAGCCCTACTCCAACCATGAAAACAGGATGTAAAGCAGTTAAGTAGAATGAGCATTTCCCTAGAAAGTCCTGGCTAGAAGGAGTTGCTGCAACTGTTTTGAGTATTAAAGTTAAGAAGGAAATAAATACAACTTCCTTTAAAGTAGAACTTGAAATAAACAGTTGCCTCTGTATTTTTATATTCTTTTGTCTCTTATTGCAGGTAATGCTGAAAACTATCCCTTCTTTCCTGAACTGTTTTCATAGATTGGTGTGTTCAGTTATACATGAAGGACGGCAGAAAGATACAGGTAATTCAGAGAAACGGTATTATGCACAATTTCAAATGTGTTTATTTTACAGGTGTCTTTGGCCACACATGTTACCAAAGGTAAAAAACCACCCAACTTAAACAACTCAGTGAAGTTTAAATAAGGTACATATTCAGATCATTAAAGGAATACTCAGAACAGTTTTTTAAAATGTCACATTAAAAAAAAAAACTGTCACAGTTTTTACTATATCCACAGCAGTGAATGCATTTGACATCCCCTAATTGAAATAGTTCTTTTCTGGAGGAAAAAAAGTGTGCGGATTCAAGAACTACCTCTGGAGCTCGTAGGTCAGTGGGGATATTAAAGGGGAGCAGGCAGTGGCCGAGCCAGCTCATCACTCATCTTATAAAAGGGTGGAGTCTCTGCAACTCACCATTGCCACTGTATCTCGGCAAGGTCATGTTTGTTTAACAGTGAAGCAAACTGCCATATGGCAATCGCATAACTTATGTGTACAGCTGGTTTTCCAGCCTTGAAGTTGGTTGATTCTTGCTAAACTTCTAATTTGTGGGAGATTCTCATTATTTAGAAATTTGCATATAAAGTGAAGCTCTCTATACTGTGCTGTTTCAAATTTTTGTAGCATGAACATACCGTGTGATGTGCCTGGCACAAGGGTGGGTGTGCTGGGTGCTTGGGACTACAAAGGAGGGCCTCGGAGCTCAGCTTGGAGGGCATCAGGGGGGAAACCCCAAGGCAGTAGTTCTGGACTAGAAATATATAATCACCCAAGTATATGGTGGTAATCCCCACTTGTGAATCAGGTTAATGGGTTTAGATTTGGAGATTTAAGCTACTTAACCAGTTACCTTTTGCAGAAGGAGAAAAGGTAAAGTTATTACTGACTGTAATTCCCAAGTTATTCTGCCTAATTTTGGGGCCAGCTAGTAGCACGATTAGGTATTTCGCCTTCTCTTGTGACTTTTTGAGTCTATCTGGCAACAGGATTTGGAAACAGGCTCCTGGCCCTGTGCTGGCCGTGGGCGTGACCCCAGCTCTGTGCTCAGGCTGCTGAGATCAGCTCTGAGCTCACGAGCAAGAGCCTGGCTCTGGCTGTGCCGTCCACTGCGGCAGCGGGCCTGGTCCCGGCCTGGCGGTCAGGGTGGGTTGGATGTGTGCAGCATGTGGTCATCAGCGTGCCCTGAAGTTTGATCTTGGGCTCTGGGTTCTGCCTCGTCGTTGCTGGTGTGGCCCAGTCACCTCCCGTCAGGCCAGACTGGGCTCTCTGATGTGTTCATGGCTTAATCGCAGAGCCTGTTAGCTGGTTATTTTTTTTTATGGGTGGTTATACTCTTTAATGGCCACATGTTAAATTTGGACTGGAATAACAGGTGCCAGGCATTCCTGTGTGAACCACATGTGTCTTCAGGGTTTCAGGAGGGAAGATGTGGTATAGATTAGAAGCTAAAGAGGCTCACTCATGGGTGCCACTTATTGACGCGTTCAGTGGAGTGATGGTAACCGCTGATGCATTTCCATAAAGTAGCGTTCACCGAGAAGAATTGCTTATGTGTAAGATATCTGTGTGTATGTTCAGTGTCTAAAAAAAAGCATTGTGCATTCCAAAAATTAAGCTCATTGTTGCATAATATATGTGTGAGAAGCTGCATCCGTTTGAAGTATATACTTCAGTGAGTTTTGATGGATAAATTCATGCAGGAAAGCACCATGACAGTTAAAACAGCATTTGTTTCATCCTCAGAAGAGCCCTCTTGGGGTCCAGCCCCAGCCCCTGGCAACAACCAATGTGCTTTTTGTCATTATAGGCTTGTTTGCATTTTCTAGAATTTAATAAAAACAGTGTATTACTATGCTGAGGGAAAACCAGGGAGGTTGCTCTGCTGTGCCGGGGTACCCGGCCCACCCTGCTGTGACAGACTTGGGGGGGCATGTGTACCCTGGGTTGTGGTACATTTCAGACTGTTAGAATTCTGAGGACGAGTTTAAGGCCTGGGTGATCCTGGCACTCTAAGGTGGGAAGAACTAGGAGTCTGAAATAAATCTGGGAAACTGGGTAGATCTAGTAATGTTAGTTGAGTCATATATATATATATCTGACTATGAAAGAAAAATCCTAGACAACTTTTGAAACTTAACGAGGCAAAGACACAATTAGGCCATCTTATTTTTAGAACCATTTGATATCAAAAGCCATTTTTTAAAGATGGTTTTTCTTTTTTCTCCCCCATTTAAATTTTTCTTTTAGATATCCGTCTCCTTTTTAAATACAATAGCAATCCTAGATTCATCCTGAAATCTTGGTTATTCTAGTTCATCTCTTAAAAAAACAATCGTGGACTCTTGAGTATTGTAAGTGTTCTTCTCTTTGTAATATAGATAAATATTTGGATACATTGTCTCCCCCTAATTCTGTCTTCAATTTGAGCCAATTAAAGAGTCTAGGAAAACAAACAAAACAGAAACAGAAGGTTTGAATAACTGGGGCATGTTGAAAGTGTAAAACTGAAGAGTTAAAATGCACGGTCTCTGAATTAATCGGCCTGGGAACGCTGCCCCCACAGGAAACGCAGAGGGCCTGCCGGTGGTGCTGGAGTGTGCCCGCCTCCTGGAGCGGATGTACAGCCACGTGGCGGCGCACGCCGAGGAGTTCCGGGTGTTCTCCCCCTTCATGGTGGCCCAGTATGTGGTGGAGGCACAGAAGGTAGGCCGGGCCGCCTGCCCCCGAGGGTTTCTGCTCACAGCCCGCGATCACAGGCCTCCTGGTGGTCCTCCCTGGTGGCAGCTGCCCCGTGACTGCAGCAGCCCCACAGGGCCACCGAGACGGCCACACACAGACGCAGAGGCTGGCGGCGCGGGGCTTGCCGGCTCCTGCAGCCACCCTTAGGTCTCTTGTGCTCCAGCGCAAACCCTGGGCCTGCTTTGCTTGGTCTCTTGGGTCGTGAGGGAGAGGAAAGGAGGGACCCAAGTTCTAGAGCAGGAGACAGAAAAGAGGTCCTGGGGTCCCTCAGCAGCAGAGGGCTCAAGGGTTCATTGTGCATGTGACTCAGCTGCTCTCACTCAAATAGGTGACCTGGGGAAGATCCTGGTAGACTTGTTCAGTCAGATTAAAGGCTGTAGTCCCAGATTGTCTGACTTTAGGCTTCTGGATAATTCATTCATTCTTCAGCAGTGATCTCACTTTGGCATGTCAATGTGCTATTTTTGTAATTCCACAAGACCCCCTGTGACCTGTGTATTAAGTTCATTATAATACTTCATGTCTTATTTGTTATAATGGAAAGTCAGAGGCTTAAAGTACAGTATGTTCAGGTGTGTATCTGTCTACTTGTGTAGGATATCTTGCTCCCGATAGAATATCCTATTGTGAATCTTGTAAGACTGGTGGTAAGCAGCTGGTAAAGTGTTACATTAGAGGAGTCAGCGTTTCCTCAAAGGAGGGTCATCTGAATGGGATTCCTCAGAAGCCTGGCATGGTCTTGGCTTCCGTCCGGACCCTGTTTCAGGGCATTTCCACAGCCCTGACCCTGCTCCCTCCATCAGCAGAGATGCCCATCATGTGGGCAGGTGGGTGGGTGGCTAGGAGGCAGGTGTATGGGAGCCAGAGCTGCACGCAAGAGCCCTTTCAAGTCATCCTTTGAATGAGATGTGGGCTTAGAGTTTGGTTTCCTTGCATTTATTTAGCATTTTTATAGACTCTTGGTATTTCCCAGGCAGTCATTAATGTGAGAGCTTTTGATGGAACACGAGCTGAAGAACAGAATGAGACACCACAGTATCACTTACCTAAGGACAAGAGGGGAGTCTGTAATTTGAAGTGTGAAGTCACTGATTATCATCCCGAGATTTACTGTATGAAAAGTCTTTTGCATCTCAGCCTCATTATACATGTCTAATTTATGCATATCAGTATTTTTTGATTTTTAATCTTGAAGACCAAAGGCTTTGGGAATTATCTCAGGGAGTTGTGTCCCAGAATCCATTGGCAGGACAGTCTACGTTTTACCTTTATAATTTGTTTTTAATATTGGTAATGAAAAAAGTATTCCATGTGCATTAGCAGCTTCTACTGAGAGAACCATAAATCTTTTGAGACCAGGAAGACATGTTGTTTTAATTACAGGCTGGATGGCAGGGGTAGCTCGCCTTCCCCTCGAGTTCTGGAGGCAGGTGCCGTCGGTGAAGGTGTGTCAGTGATTGGGGCTGATGACAGCGAGACAGCCTCGGTCAGGGAGAGGCAGCCGCTGCTGAAGACCTTGTTCCTTCCATGCAGTGCTGTGTTACCCTGGGTGTGTGTCAGGGAAGTTATGGTCACTTTTATCTTCTCTTTTACCCATAGATCAGATATACAGTTTTCCCTCTTTATTGATAGCTTTGAGTAAATTGTTTGCACTACTCACCTGGCCTAGGGTCCTTTTAAAAGTTACCTAGAAGTGTTTTCATTCATTGGCCAGTGTTGTAGAAACTGGCTTCCCCCGCCTTGTTTTCTAAATAAGTTGTCTAATGTGAAGATGTGCAGTGCTTGTGTTGTCCCGATCCTACTGCCTTCCTGTTCCCGCACCCGACCCCACCCCATGCTCTGGGCTTTGCCTTCACCAGGAGACGCCAGGTAAAAGGATTGTGACATCTGAACTCCAGCACTCGGTTCAGATATCTGTTCTGCCCCTGGGGAAATAACTGTGCCTCTTCTTGCCTTTGGAAGGGGGATTATTTGTTTAGTGAGTGATGTGAATGAGTGAGCAAGTTCTCACCCCAGCTAGTGAGGCTAAGGACTTCTGTTTTTAGTTTGTTTCATTTTTTCTTTCCTTCTGTAATACCTTAGTATGGAATCACAGACCAGTCATTCCTCCTGCTGTCCTTGAATGTTCTTATCATCTATAAAACAATAAAATTTAATTAAGGTGATCATCTGTCAAATGCTTTTTGAGCGATCATGTGAAAATAACCATAACTGTGAAAAATAGCATCATTAGTGGTAGAAACAAATCGCCTCTTTAGGACTATGCCTCCCAGAGGGTACCTTGGTGAATCATGCTGCTTCTAGTTAATAAACTGTATCCTTGCTAGAAGCTGCATGTTTGCAGAGAGGCCTGAGCTGCTAGGTCATCAGGACACTAATAAAGAACTGGCCACCCCCCAGGCTTGTCGGCCCGAACCTTCCTGCTGCTTCTGGTTGCAGCTGCTGCGGTGTGCAGACTCTGTGCAGCCCAGGTCCCGCTGGAGCCTGCGAGGCCCTGGCAGGGTGAGCAGTGCCTGCTGTCTTAGCCTTTTTGTCCAGATACCAGTCTGAATCTCTGATCTGAGAGTTTGTGCCAGTAGCAGATGTGGTCATCTGCTAATCTGCTAGTCCAGATCTGAACTGCCCACTTCTCCTGCTGTGGCTCAGATTTTGGTTAACCCAGATTCTTTAAATGGTAATTAGAAATCACATCTGATGCTGGGCCCTGGGACGAGATCTATCAGGGATCTGCTTGGAGAATGCTGCCCGCCTGCCCTGCTCTGGGGAAGGTGGTGACTTTGCTGCCCTCATCCCACAGGTAGGATAGCTTCCAGTGAGACTGGCCACATGGAAGAATGTGACCCGTAAGGTGACTGTTACTATACGATTTTTAAATCTAAAGCTTCCAGTTTTCAAACACCCCTGGTAAGCACAGAAGCATCATTTACTGAATAGCAAAGCCACCTCTGTGCTTTCATGATGTTTTACTCCAGGTTTTTGTTGGCTTGAGTTGACCTCTATTTCCTCCAAATAAAAACTTTTAATATTCAATTAAGTTACGTGCAAAATGACATTTTATTTGTTTATTTATTTATTTTTTAAATGACGTTTTAAAAGGAGCATCTTTTCTCAAATTGGCAGCCAAAGTTGGACTCCCTCATCAGGTATTCTAGGGCCTGGCATCTGCCTGTTCACTCTCACAGATAAATGTATCCCCTCATCCCAGGTCACTTTGTATCCGGCGGTGAAAGTCCTCTTGCAAGAGGGTATCTACCTCATCCTGGACCTGTGCATTGAGTCTGACATCCAGTTCCTGCGGGCCTCACTGCAGCAGGGGGTGAGAGACGTCTTCAAGGAGCTGCATAGTGACTATGTGAAGTACCACAAGGCCAAGCACGAGGGAGAGAAAAGATATGCTGTCTAAGCTGTGCCAGGACATGCCACCATGGCCCTGGGCCTGGGCGAGCTGGAGGATGTCGGGCTTCAGATGCTTGAATTCACAGCATTGAAACATATGCAAAATCCTTTGGGGTTGATATAATATGTATTGCCTTTTACAGTTATTTTTTCATACTGAATATTTTTTAATGTATTTTTTTAATGCAGTAAACATTACAATAGCATCCTGAAAATAGATCCTGGTGAGTTGAATAAAAATTGCCAGATCTCCCTTGTGGCTGTTCTGAATGTGGTTCTTTGTTAGTCCAGCGGTTTAAGGTCCCCTCTTCCCGCTAGGAACTATGTACTCAGTTGCTTAGTCATGTTAGACTCTTTGCAATCCTATGGACTGTAGCCAGCCAGGCTCCTCTGTCCATGGATTTTTCCAGGCAAGAGTAGTGAAGTGGGTTGTCATTTCCTACTCCAGGGGTTCTTCCCAGCCCAGAGATCGAATCCACATCTCCTATGTCTCTTTTGTTGGCAGGTGGATTCTTAACCATTGTGCTACCTGGGAAGTCCCTAGGAATTATGTAGGACTTGTTTTTTTCACTTCAGGTACATGGTTATATAATGAAGCCCAATTTAAATCTCTTTGCCTTTTACGTTCTTCAAGCAACATGCGGCATGTTCTTGACACATGGCTTTTCTGCCCTCCTCTCGAGGAGGTGCCTTCCTCCTGCACCTTTGGGTGGAGCTGGGCACGTTGGAGCATTGAGACGTGGTTGGCATCAGCCGGGTGGCTGCTCTGGGCGGGGATAGTGACCCCTACTGTGCAGGTGGATGCTTGGTGAGAAGATTCTAGGCCTGGGGTTCCATGTCCTTCCTGCTTCCGCACACAGAAGTTTATTTTGGAATTTTATTTTCTTCTATTTTAAATTTTAATTTAATATTAAATACTCTTGTTTTTCTCATATTGCCTAAGCAATACATTCCATCGTAGCAACCTCAGAAAATAAAAATAAAGGAAAAAAATGTAGAAATATCCCGTCTTAGTTGCCCAGACAGCCACAATCATCTTTCCACCCATGCATATATATATATGTAGATGTGTGTTTAAGTAAATGTGTAGTTGCTAAATTGGATCATAAATATATATTTTTTGTTGTAATTACCTGGCTTTTTTTCATGGGTAATAATTTAGTAACATCTTAAGGACTATACAGATACTAGACACACTTTGTAGAGGCTGCATAGTAATCTGCTGAGCAGATGCAGCTGTTTTATTTAATAAATCCCCCATGATAGATGTCAGATTTCTTTCCAAATTTTCTTTTACAGACGATGCTTGCAGCCAACTCTTTACTTCTGTCTAATTATTTCTATAAGATAAATTCCCATAAGTTGTATTGTTTGTCAGAAAATCTTGTTGGTTTTTAAGTATTTATATAAATATTGGCAAATTGCCCTCCAGAAAGTGTACAAATTTATTTTCCCTCCAGTGAATCAACTTCAATTATTATTGATTTTCTTTGTTTTAATGCCTCTTTGATGGTGAAATGTTATTTTGTTTTGAATTTCTCTAATTACTAAGAGATTTTTCATTTTTTATATCTACCATTTTATTTCTTAAATAAATTATGCAATTATGTGTCTTATGTAATATTAGCCTGTTTCTCAATTGGGATATTTGCTTTTTTTCTTACACATTATCTTTGTGGAATTTATGTTGGAATTCTCTTGATGCCCCTTTTTTAGTCAGCCAAAATATAAACTTGAATTATTTGAAGGATCATCACTAAGCAAAAGGCTTTTTTTTTTTAGTGCTAATTTTTCAAGCACCTGTAATTGTAGCAGACAATATAAAATGGATTTTTTGGTTGCCTAATGGAAATACCCCATTTTCAGGCCTCAGATTTGATTGTATTTCTTGTGTTGGGTGACTGAGCCTGTGTAGTGCTTTACTGGAGGTGGGTCCAGGGCTTTCACATTTTTTACTTCATGCTCTCTGTTGGCGGAATTCTGTCCATGTGTCTGGTTCTCTGCACCATCCTCTGAGGGGTTGATGGTGTTACATCTCTTCACACCTGGAGATGGTGTGCTAGAGCCGGTTGGGGAACTTTCAAGGACACAGACTATAAACAGAGCTGGAATTAAAACAATATTTTTGGCTTAGCCTCCTGGTCAGATACCCCGACAGGAGAGTCACTGATCTACAAGACCCTCACAGATTTTACGCCTGTTTTTTCTCTGCCAGAAGATCAGGAATGCCCCTGCTTTGGGACCATCTGAGAGCACAGGCCTGGAGCAGTTCCATGGGTGTCCTGGTGGTGGCACTGCAGGGCCATGCTCCAGGCTCAGAGGGCCTGCAGCCTGGGAGAGTGGATTAAGGGGGCTGTGGATCCAGGCATCCCTGCAGCGAATGACCCCACCCCCACCCGCCCCATCATTTCCTCAGTCATCTCTGCTTGAACTCTAAATCTTCCTTGGAGGAGGAAAAATTTTCCACTGTTTTGGTTATAACAGGGAAGAGGAAACCACATTCTTAGTGATAATCATGGGAGCTCAGCTGTGCTCATTTTTACTTTAGTAGACTAGACTTCGGGGCTTCACTGGTGGCTCAGTGGTAAAGAATCTGCCTGCCAATGCAGGAGACTCAGGTTTGATCTCTGGGTCAGTAAGCTCTCCTGGAGTAGGACATAGCAACCCACTCCAGTAATCTTGCCCGGGAAATCCAATGGAGAGAGGAACCTGGTGGGCTACAGCCCATGAGGTTGTGAAAGAGTGGAACATGACTCCGCGACTAAACAGCAACAGACTAGACCTCGTGGGGAGAGGGGTGGCCCCAGCGAGCGGGCATCGGTCCATCTGTGCCAGGTGGTGTGGTCTTTGTGGAGCTGGCTGCCTGCTGGGGGTGCTGACTGAGCCCACCACCAGGTAAGCAGGGTCACTGCAGGGGGCATGAGTGCAGGCACTGGGTGAGGGCAAGGCTGCCCTGGGCAGGTGACGTCTGAGATGACACCTGCCTGAACGACTAGGAGCCAATAGGGGCCTTCAGGAGGCTGCACAGACGTCACTTGTCTCACTGGTTTGGCCAAGGACAGGCACCTGAAGGGTGAGACAGAGGTGTTGGAAGTTGGGTAGAGAGAAGGATTAACGTGGGGGCTCTGCCTGGGATGCGATTTTATGGGGCTGCTCTGGCTCTCCTGGGGAGCAAAGCCCTGTCTGTGCCATACCCCATGGACCAAAGCAGCCGGGCCTTCGCAACCTGTCTTCTTCCTCCACAGCTCCCCAGCATCAGGTCAAGAAAGGCTCATACTTTCCTGGGAGGGATTTGGGTTGAAAGTTTCTTTTGCCTGATTTCTCATGTTATCTTCAAAATAATTCAGCTGCAACTCTGCCTCTTCTGTCTAATCAGCTTTATGCTTTGAGTTTTATGTCTACTGCACAGGCCAGGGCTAGATCACTTTTGACTCTTTGTTCCCTCCTGTGTGTTCCTAACACTCTTGTTTCTCTTTCTTGTTTCACTTTCCTTTCTGAGGGTGTCAAGCCTCTCAGTGCCTCTCCTCCTCACCCTAACGGGTGTCACTTGTGTGATCCTGGGCTGGAGCACCCTGGTTGACTGCTGTTGTGGACTCTGCCCCCCTGTCCACTCCCGCTCCCTCCAAGCCCCCCCACTCCCTCCAAGCCCCCCAACTCCCTCCAAGCCCCTCCCACTTGCCCGCGATGTGGCTCTGGGTCCCTTCCCCCTGTCCACGCCCACTCCCTCCAAGCCCCTCCCACTCCCTCCAAGCCCCTCCCACTTGCCGTTGATGTGGCTCTGGGTCCCGTCCCCGCTGTTCCCTGCCAGCCCCCTGAACCCACTTCCTAAGGTCGCCATGCCTGTCCCCACTCGGCTACCAGGTGCCAGCAGCTGGCCCGCCCTCAGAAGCCTCCACACACCAAGGGCTTGTCCTCGGTGTCACCTCCTCTCCACACGGCGCCGCCTCAGCCTGCCGGGCGTCCCTCCACCAGCGTGCCCACCGTACTCTCACAAACATCCTCTCCTTTGTTGTTCTCTGGCTGTCCTGTGCCCACTCCCGCTCCAGGAGGGCAGCACACTTGTGGCAGTAGGAAGTAACAACGACAGTGATTCTCCACAAAATCCTATTCTCAGTCCTCACCTGGGCCCACCTGTTGGGAGGAAAATGTCGTCTTCCTCAGAGGGAGACGTGTGTCTGAGGCAGCACAGCTTTGCAGTGGTCTGAATGAGTGGTGACTGGACTGTGGTGATGATTTTGTATGAGGTTGTGGCTGATTGTAGGATATAAATGTCATGGGTGAGAGAAAGAGGTTTGAAAAATGTCCATCCCAAATGCAGCTGAAAAGAGTGGGACAGGGTTCTCCTTACAAAGGAGCGATTCATCGGGATGGGCGCCGGGTGCTCTGCAGGCGGCCGGGCCAGGCTCCACGGGCTCCGGGATGAGAAACATATTCAGGGAAACAGGACCATGAAGTTCCCAGCAGAGTGTGCCTGGTGGATGCCACAGTGGTGATGAACCCCACAGCAAGCACAGGGGCAGCCACGCCAGTCAGCATGCAGGACGTGGCCACCGAGGCCGCTCTCAGGACTGAGGTGGCCGCCCCGTGTGTTCAGATGCGGGTGCCCACAGCATGCAGGGTCCTGGGTCTCTGGCTGCTATCGTCTCTATCTTCTGTATTCTGAGCTCTAATCACAGATTAAACTAGTCAGACGGGCTTCTCCAATGACTCAGTGGTGAAGAATCGACCCGCTGTGCAGGAAACATGGATTTGATCCCTGATGTCCCCTGGGGGAGGACATGGCAACCTGTTCCAGTATTCCTGCATGAAAAATCCATGGACAGAGGAGCCTGGTGGGCTACAGTCCGAAGGGTTACAGCAAGTCAGACGTGACTGAGTGACTGAGCACACACGCACACAAATGAGTCAAACAAGCCTTTTCCCATCTTCTCACCACATCCTCTGTCCCTCTTCTCTCCATTTCCCTTTCTGTTTACCAGTGTACCCAGAATATCCTCAATTTAATAAACTTGATTATCGGTCCTGTATAACCACCCAAATCACCCCAGCCTCTTCTCCTGACCACCAACGAGATATAAGGAGTAGTCTATGCTTGGGGTTCCTATTTACCTTCACATCCCTCCTGCTGAAGCTGCTCTTGAGAAGATCCTGGGCCCAGTTTGAACCACCCAGCTCTGGGGCTCTCGGGTTGGCCCTCTCTTCCTCATCTCCAGGCACCTTTGGCTTTTCTGCCTCCTTCAACTCCAGGGTCCCAGGTGCTCACTCTCCCTCAGACCCCATGTCCCCAGGGGCCACTCCCAGTCTCAGCTGCTTCCTTTCCATCTCTCCTCTATCACCAATTTCCTCTGAGCAAAGTCCCTCACAAAATTTCTAGTTTCTAGTCCTTGAGTTGCCTTTTCTCTGGAGTTGATGACCATAGAGGGCAGTGTGGCTGTTAGGTCATCCGCCTGGACTGTTACCTAACCCTGCTGGGCTCCAAGCACCCACCACCAGCATCCACCCCACATGCCAGCCCCTGTCTTCCCTCTGTCTCATGCTCCCTCTGGTCATCCATCCCATACATTTTGTCTAAATGGTTCAAACCTTAAAAACCTTTCAGAACCCTTTTTCTTCTAAAAATCACTGTCTTATCCTGGCATTGGAGGTGCTCTGTGATCTGACTACAGTCCATTGACAGCCTTTCTAGCTGTCAAGGACAGACCTTCACCAAGGTGTCTGCTGTCCTCCAACACACCCTGCTTATTAAAACTGCATCTTGTTCCCTCCACCCTAATTCATTGCCTCCCCTGGTCCTTGTAGCTTAAAACAGAGGCTTCTGTAGGCTAGATCTCTAGCTCAGCAGCAGCCGGATGCTGCCTTTTACCATGTCCCGTGTGCACTCCCTCACCTCACTTCCTGGCTGTGCTTCCTTGAAGGCAGGTCTGTGCATCTCGCAAGCCCAGCCTGACCGTGGTAGAGAAGGGTCAGGGAAACAGTTCTCTGAGCTCTGGTAAGTTGCAAACTCTATGCCAGGTGCTCTTTCTCCAAGCCTCCTCCACTGGGTGGGCAGAAAGGGAGGGTTAGATGTAAGTCAGATATCCAGGATGCTCAGGCCACAAATGACCAATCTGGGAGTTGAACCCAGCACCATCTTATTCCAAAGGCTTTCATACCACATGGCTGAAAACTGTTCCTCCCTTCCTTTAACAGTGAATGATTTTCCAATGCAAAGTCATCAGTAATTTTAACAGATGAAAATAGGGCTACCACACTGAAGTGCCTGGGTGTCTGGCACAGCTTGCTTTGCCCTCTCTTCCCTTCCTAATTCCCTGCTGCTTCTGGCTCAGCCTCCCTCCCCCTTCCCAGGCTCTGCTCTTCCTTTCCAGTTTTTTCCTCCCCTCCCTCTTCCTCTTCTGAGCTTTGTCTCCCCCATAGTTTTCTGGCTCTGCCTCCTTCTCCCCCTACTACCCTTGTTGGACCACCAGGGTCTCCTTTTCTTTCAGAGCTTTACTCGAAAATCTCTTTCTCTGGGAAGCCTTCTCTAGAAACCCAAACTAGAGCTCCAGACTCCCCACATTGAATGTCCTGTTCCCATCACTGCATTATCCCTTTTCCCTCAGTATTTAAACTCCCAACTTATATGTATTTTACTTGCTAATTCTGCCTGGTGTCCCCTCTCCCGGTAGAAGTTGAACTCCACTTGAACAGGGACTGTGCTGTTTGCTGCTTTTTCAGCACCAGGGACAGCGCCAGCACATAGTAGGTGCTTGGTTCATGTTTGCTAATGAAAGCCCCTTGGATATTCTGGGCTATTAGCAGAGCAGTTTAAAATCCTGCTCTCCCTCTTCCTGCTTCCACAAATGTCAATGAAAATGTCTTTGCAGAATAAATATTTGAGAGAATGAGCGAGTGGGCTGATGCTGTACGGCCTGAACCTCTGAGGTTGCTATTTACCACAGGGAAGCTTTACTGCAGCCTCCTTCCACTTAAAGCCCACCCACAGCTTACGTTTTAGTCACATCTGGAACTGTGATGCCAGCATTGTATTTTTTTAGCTTCTTAATTGTTGCAATTTCCAGATCAATCATCTGTAATCTGGCACATGTCAGGAGGGTGCTTTTAGCTGCAGAGGCTGAGGTTTTCTGAACCTGTTTGCCAGGTGCCTAGTTTTTGCTGTTATTTAGATTTGAGACCAGGCGAAAGACAGCTGTGCTGAATTTGAATTCCAGTGAGGCTCCTGGCCACACGTCCTGCTGCTGGCTCATCACCTCGCAGGGCTGGAAACGCAGGGGCTTGTGGTGCCCTTTGCAATGGGGATGTGAAAAGTGGAGAAAGTATCCAGAGGAGATGAAGTGGGTTAAAGGCAGCCAGCCTGTCTGTTTGTCTGTAGTGACTTTGCATAAAGCAGGAGCACTGGGCAGATCTGAGTGCTTCCTTGCCCCTTGGAGGTTCTCTGGGTAGCTTTTGGATGTCACTGCTGGGTGTCGGTTGACAGGCTCTCAGAATGATTAGCCTGTATGTCCATTAGCTGTGTGTCCCGCGATTGCTGACCATTTCCTCCAGCTCCTTCCAAGCACATCTTCATAGAGGCGGGCACCTGGCCATGGGGCTGCTTCTTCCCTCCTTAGAGGGGATGAGGGAGAAGCTTCAGGTCTTTCAGTGTCTCTGGTCAACTCTAGGTGACCAAACCTCAATATCTTAAAATGTCAGCATCCCAATTTCCAGTGGAAATCTCCCAAAGAGCCACATCTAATAACAAAACCCACCCAAATCCCAGGTGGTAGGGCGTGGCCACAGGGTGTTGGGGGAGGGGTGCAGTGGTTTAGGTGTCTGGTCATGTGGGATAGCTGGAGGAGCTGTGGTCTGGGCAAGTAGCCCTTCCCGTTGGTGAGCTTCTGGACCATGAAAAGTTTCACTATGAAATTTTCATGTTATTGAACAATTTTGATGCATCTTGCTGATACAAAGGGCATTTTGGGAAAAGACCATGTGAGCTGAGATTGGTCCAGGGCTGAGCAGTGGGACAGGAACACACTTTCCCCTCAGATTCATTTCAAAGTTCCCTCCAGCTCTTCGGGAGCCTCTGATAGCTGCCTCCCTCCCATCTGCTTTCTGCTCCTTGTGCTGTTTCAGGCTCCTCTGTGCTTTGTTGAGCTCCCCATGATCAACTCTTGAGCTTTCCCGGTGTCAGAAGTCCTGGGGAGTCTTCATGAATAAGAGAAGCAAAGTATGTGTCTGCTTTGAAACTACTACCTACCTGCCTAGGATGGAAGGTCTTAACCTGGCCTGCAGGGGAGCCATGAACCCACTGAGACGCCATGCCTCAGTTTGCTTGCATGTGCACTTTTCTGGGGAAGGGGGCTTCTGTTGATTCTCTCTTAGCCTGGGCTCACTAGAAAGCAGCGTGTGAGCCAGAGGACATGTGTGATCTTACTTTGTTTCTGGAATATGATCCAGGGAGCAGGAGCGAGGGCAGGACCATGAAGCAGAGAGAGAGAGATTAGAGAGGAAGTTGTGTTCTGCTCCTGTCCCTTGGGCTGCACTTGCTTTGTTAGGGCTTCAGGTGGGAGATGGGGAGGAGGCTGCTGTCCAGAGAAGCTCAGGGGTAGGATGCTCAGTGAGGCCAGCTTGTGTCAGCAGGAGGTCACAGTCCACACAGAGCCGGACCAGGAGACAGGTAGTGTCCAGGGTCCAGAGGCTCTGAAAGAGATTCTCCAACTCTCTGCCTGCCATCAGGGCTACCGGGTACAGGTGTACAGTTGGTGCACTGCCCCAAATTTCCTGACCTGAGTTCTGTTTGCTGAGACTTGTATCCAGGGCCCTGTGCCCGCCTACAGCTAAAAGCCTTTTTCTCTCGGCTCTGAGGGGATCCCGCTCACCTGCTTTTCCAGCGTGACCAGTGCTGTCACCCATACCACCTGCGCCTGTGCTCCAGCTCGGGCTCCCCGAGTGCAGCTCACACACCTCCTCATGAGTGCTCGTGGCGTGCACCAACTGCTCCAAGTTTGGTTCTGGAACCTGCTTGTCAGAGTCCGCTGGTGTTGCCTTGTGTTTCCCTGTGACTGTTTAGATGTGAGAATTTGGCCCTGGGTTCTTTCTCTCCATCCACCATACCCTCCCAGTGTGCCTGTGGTAGGGGTGTCAATACATCTAGCTTATGGAATCTGACAGCCTCTGTGTTTTTATTTTTAAATTATGAAACTATATATTTGGGCTTTCATTCAGCAAACACTTGTTAACTTTGTGTAGCAAGCACCATTTCTTAGTGGTGAGATTCTGGGGAAATGACTTAATTTCCCAAGTTTCATTTTCTCCTCTGTGACATGGAGATAATTATTTACCCCAGAGGGGTCCTGTCTTTTAAGCAGGATAATGGGTATTAAAGGACCTCACCCGCTATCAGCCGTGGAAGGAGTTCTACAGGTGTGGGTATTCTCCCCTGTCAATCCCCCGTCTCCCCCTAGGAGAGTAATATGATGCCATGGCCACTGCCAGCGTACTCACAGCCAGCCCTGCCTTCACCCTGTTCCCGTGTGACAAGCTCTCCGGGGACGGCACCTCCCACCCTGCCCTGCAGTGGTGAAAGGCATGTTCTGGAAGTATGCTCCAAGGCTCTGCTTACTGCCTGTGGCTTCGGTGCCTCATTTTCCTCCCAGAACACAGGTCACAGAGTGGTTGGAGGGTTGAGTTAGGTAGTATATGAGCGTGTTCGGAAGAGTGACTGGCACCCAGCAAGTGTTCAGTAAGCAGGGACTGTTCTTAGTATCATCACTATTCTATTACCAATGAGAGAGAAATGAGCCGAAATCCAATTTAGCTTTAGAACCAGTAGTATTTGAATTAACTTGTGTTGGCTCTAGGATGGAGAAGATCATCCTAGTTCTTAGAGACAATAGACCAAGCAAATGCAAAGCCCTGGTGATGTCAGGGGACAAGGCTGCTCTGGTCCTGTGAGCAGGTCTGCCCTTGGCTGCTGTCAACATCAGGGTCCTGAATCAAGGTTTGAGTTTTTCTAAGTTCATATCCCACTGCTGCTGGATCCTCAGAATAAATTCCTAGGAAAATGCCTTTTCTGAATGTTGATTCTTTGTTGTGAATGCTGAGGAGACAATACATTTTTCTGGTTCAGAACACAGAGTCCAAGTTAGACATACTTAATTTGAATCTTCCTTGTCATTTATTAAACTGAGTGAGTTTGTGCAAATCACCTAACTTCTCTTTTCCTTGGTTCTCCTGTCAGGAAAAGTGGGATAATAGTAGCACCTACCTTGTCTAGTTGTTTCAGGGAGTAAATCTGATAATGGACTTTTAGTACATTTTAGCATAGTCCCCGGAAGAGAATAACTGCTATTATCATTATTTCAAAAAACTTGCCCTCAAATTTTTCTTGTAAAAAATTCCACAATTATAGAAAGATCAAAGTATAGTACAACAAGCACTCATATGCTCTGCACCTGGATTGAAAAATGTAAATATTTAGACATATTTGCTTTATCTCTCTGTGAATGTGTCAAATTTATCTGTATCTACGTATGTAAAACTTTTGCTAATATAGCGTCAAAGGAAGTTGCCAACATCATGATGTTTCACTCCTAAAAACTTTTTCTTGTTCCTAATAATAAGGACATTCTTCTACATAGCCACAATCCCCTTATCACACCTAAGAAAAATTAAAATAATTTTATAAAATCATTTAATGTCAGTCTATATTAAAATTTTTCCCATTGTCCCAAGAAAGATGTGAAGTATCATCCCAAGGATTACTTGCTGAGTACAAGGAGGGAGGAAGGAGTCTTTGGTAAAGAGATCTGGTAAAAAAAGTCTTTGGTAAAAGAGAGATCTCGCCATGTTAACATACCACCACTAAGTAGTGACCTGCTTACACATTATCTCCTGAGAAATATTGCTGCCAGAATCCAATCAAGTCTCCAAACATGTACTATTTAATGTGGTAGCCACCAGCCAGTAATATGTGCTTGAGATGTGCTCTAAGAATAAAAAAACACATGTAATGTACACCCATGGCTGATTCATTCAGTGTATGGCAAAAACCACTACAATATTGTAAGTAATTAGCCTCCAATTAAAATAAATGAATTAATTTAAAAAATGTTTCATGTTTTGAAGATTTAGTATGAAGAAATACTGTAAAATATTTCATTACTAATCCAAAAAATTCTAAGTGTTGAAATGATGTTTAGTTATGAAAAGAGTTTAGTTATGGGACTTCAGTATATTATTAACATTAACTTCACCTGTTTTTAAAAATTTTTAGTGGGGAAACAGGCAAATTTATTTATTTATTTAGTTTTTATTTTAATCTATTTAATTGGAGGCTAATTACTTTACAGTATTGTAGTGGTTTTTGCCATACACCCACATGAATCAGCCATGTGGTCCCCATTCTGAACCCCTCTCCCACCTCCCTCCCCACCCCATCCTTCTGGGTCATCCCAGTGCACTAGCCCTGAGCACCCTGTCTCATGTATCAAACCTGGACTGGTGATTCATTTCACATATGATAATATACATGTTTCAATGCCATTCTCTCAGATCATCCCACCCTTGCCTTCTCCCATGGAGTCCAAAAGACTGTTCTATACATCTGTGTCTCTTTTGCTATCTCACATATAGGGTTATCATTACCATCTTTCTAAATTCCCTGTATATGCATTAGCATACTGTATTGGTGTTTTTCTTTCTGAATTACTTCACTCTGTATAATAGACTCCAGTTTCATCCACCTCATTAGAACTGATTCAAATGTGTTCTTTTTAATGGCTGGGTAATATTCCATTGTGTATGTGTACCACGGCTTTCTTATCCATTTGTCTGCTGATGGACATCTAGGTTGCTTCCATGTCCTGGCTATTATAAACAGTGCTGCGATGAACATTGGGGGTACATGTGTCTCTTTCAGTTCTGGTTTCCTAGGTGTGTATGCCCAGCAGTGGGATTGCTGGGTCACATGGCAGTTCTATTTCCAGTTTTTTTAAGGAATCTCCACATTGTTCTCCATAGTGGCTGTACTAGTTTGCATTCCCACCAACAGTGTAAGAGGGTTCCCTTTTCTCCACATCCTCTCCAGCATTTATTGCTTGTATATTTTTGGATAGCAGCCATTCTGACCAGTGTGAGATGGTACTTCATTGTGGTTTTGATTTGCGTTTCTCTGATAATGAGTGATGTTGAGCATCTTTTCATGTGTTTGTTAGCCATCTGTATGTCTTCTTTGGAGAAATGTCTGTTTAGTTCTTTGGCCCATTTTTTGATTGGGTCATTTATTTTTCTGGAATTGAGCTGCAGGAGCTGCTTGTGTATTTTTGAGACTAATTCTTTGTCAGTTGCTTCGTTTGCTATTATTTCTCTCATTCTGAAGGCTGTCTTTTCACCTTGCTTATAGTTTCCTTCGTTGTGCAAAAGCTTTTAAGTTCAATTAGGTCCCATTTGTTTATTTTTGCTTTTATTTCCATTCCTTTAGGAGGTGGGTCATAGAGGATCCTGCTGTGATTTATGTCAGAGAGTGTTTTGCCTATGTTCTCCTGTAGGAGTTTTATAGCTTCTGGTCTTACATTTAGATCTTTAATCCATTTTGAGTTTGTTTTTGTGTATGGTGTTAGAAAGTGTTCTAGTTTCATTCTTTTACAAGTGGTTGACCAGTTTTCCCAGCACCACTTGTTAAAGAGATTGTCTTTTCTCCCCTGTATATTCTTGCCTCCTTTGTCAAAGATAAAGTGTCCATAGGTGTGTGGATTTATCTCTGGGCTTTCTATTCTGTTCCATTGATCTATATTTCTGTCTTTGTGCCAGTACCATACTGTCTTGATGACTGTAGCTTTGTAGTATAGCCTGAAGTCAGGTAGGTTGATTCCTCCAGTTCCATTCTTCTTTCTCAAGATTGTTTTGGGTATTCGAGGTTTTTTGTATTTCCATACAAATTGTGAAATTATTTGTTCTAGTTCTGTGAAAAATACCATTGTTAGCTTGATAGGGATTGCATTGAATCTATAGATTGTTTTGGGTAGTATACTCATTTTCACTCTATTGATTCTTCCAATCCATGAACACGGTATATTTCTCCATCTATTTGTGTCATCTTTGATTTCTTTCATCAGTGTTTTATAGTTTTATATATATAGGTCTTTTGTTTCTTTAGGTAGATATATTCCTAAGTTTTTTATTCTTTTCATTGCAATGGTGAATGGAATTGTTTCCTTAATTTCTCTTTCTGTTTTCTAATTGTTAGTGTATAGGAATGCAAGGGATTTCTGCATGTTAATTTTATTTCTTGCAACTTTACTATATTTATTGATTAGCTCTAGTAATTTTCTGGTGGAGTCTTTAGGGTTTTCTATGTAGAGAATCATGTCATCTGCAAACAGTGAGAGTTTTACTTCTTCTTTTCCAATCTGGATTCCTTTTATTTCTTTTTCTGCTCTGATTGCTGTGGCCAAAACTTCCAAAACTATGTTGAATAGTAGTGGTAAGAGTGGGCACCCTTGTCTTGTTCCTGACTTTAGGGGAAATGCTTTCAATTTTCCACCATTGAGGATAATGTTTGCTGTGGGTTCGTCATATATAGCTTTTATTATGTTGAGATATGTTCCTTCTATTCCTACCTTCTGGAGGGTTTTTATCATAAATGGATGTTGAATTTTGTCAAAGGCTTTCTCTGCATCTATTGAGATAATCATATGGTTTTTATCTTTCAATTTGCTAATGTGGTGTATTACATTGATTGATTTGCAGATATTAAAGAATCCTTGCATTCCTGGGATAAAGCCCACTTAGTCATGATGTATGATCTTTTTAATATGTTGTTGGATTCTGTTTGCTAGACTTTTGTTAAGGATTTTTGCATCTATGTTCATCAGTGATATTGGCCTGTAGTTTTCTTTTTTTTGTGGCATCTTTGTCAGGTTTTGGTATTAGGGTGATGGTGGCCTCATAGAATGAGTTTGGAAGTTTACCTTCCTCTGCAATTTTCTGGAAGAGTTTGAGTAGGATAGCTGTTAGCTCTTCTCTAAATTTTTGGTAAAATTCAGCCGTGAAGCCGTCTGGTCCTAGACTTTTGTTTGCTGGAAGATTTCTGATTATGGTTTCGATTTCCATGCTTGTGATGGGTCTGTTAAGATTTTCTATTTATTCCTGGTTCAGTTTTTGAAAGTTATACTTTTCTAAGAATTTGTCCATTTCTTCCAAGTTGTCTATTTTGTTGGCATATAGTTGCTGATAGTAGTCTCTTATGATCCTTTGTATCTCTGTGTTGTCTGTTGTGATTTTTCCATTTTCATTTCTAATTTTGTTGATTGGATTCTTCTCCCTTTGTTTCTTGATGAGTCTGGCTAATCATTTGTCAATTTTATTTATCTTGTCAAAGAACGAGCTTTTGGCTTTGTTGATTTTTGCTATGGTCTCTTTTGTTTCTTTTGCATTTATTTCTGCCCTAATTTTTAAGATTTCTTTCCTTCTACTAACCCTGGGGTTCTTCATTTCTTCCTTCTCTAGTTGCTTTAGGTGTAGAGTTAGGTTCTTTATTTGACTTTTTTCCTTGTTTCTTGAGGTAAGCCTGTATTGCTATGAACCTTCCCCTTAGCACTGCTTTTACAGTGTCCCATAGGTTTTGGGTTGTTGTGTTTTCATTTTCATTCACTTCTATGCATATTTTGATTTCTTTTTTTATTTCTTCTGTGATTTGTTGGTTATTCAGAAGTGTGTTGTTTATCCACCATATGTTGGAATTTTTAATAGTTTTTTCCCCCTGTAATTGACATCTACTATTACTGCATTGTGGTCAGAAAAGATGCTGGAAATGATTTCAATTTTTTTGAATTTACCAAGGCTACACCTATGACTCAGGATGTGATCTATTCTGGAGAAGGTTCCGTGTGCACTTTAGAAAAAGGTGAAATTCATTGTTTTGGGGTGCAATGTCCTATAGACATCAATTAGGTCCAACTGGTCCAGTGTATTATTTAAAGTTTGTGTTTCCTTGTTAATTTTCTGTTTAGTTGATCTATCCATAGGCGTGAGTGGGGTATTAAAGTCTCCAACTACTATTGTGTTATTGTTAATTTCCTCTTTCATACTTGTTGGCATTTGCCTTACATATTGTGGTGCTCCTATGTTGGGTGCATATACATTTATAATTGTTATATCTTCTTCTTGGATTGATCCTTTGATCATTATGTCTCTTTGATATTTGTCTCTTTTCACAGCCTTTATTTTAAAGTCTATTTTATCTCATATGAGTATTGCTACTTCTGCTTTCTTTTGGTCTCTATTTGCATGGAATATCTTTTTCCAGCCTTTCCCTTTCAGTCTGTATGTGTCCCTTGTTTTGAGGTGGGTCTCTTGTAGACAGCATATATAGGGGTCTTGTTTTTGTATCCATTCAGCCAGTCTTTGTCTTTTGGTTGGGGCATGCAACCCATTTACATTTAAGTTAATTATTGATAAGTATGATCCCGTTGCCATTTGCTTTCTTGTTTTGGGTTCGAGTTTATACACCCTTTCTGTATTTCCTGTCTAGAGAAGATCCTTTAACATTTGTGGAAGAGCTGGTTTGGTGGTGTTGAATTCTCTCAGCTTTTGCTTGTCTGTAAAGCTTTTGATTTCTCCTTCATATTTGAATGAGATCCTTCCTGGGTATAGTAATCTGGGTTGTATGTTTTTCTCTTTCATCACTTTAAGTATGTCCTGCTATTCCCTTCTGGCCTGAAGAGTTTCTATTGAATGATCAGCTGTTATCCTTATGGGAATCTCCTTGTGTGTTATTTGTTGTTTTTCCCTTGCTGGTTTTAATATTTGTTCTTTGTGTTTGATCTTTGTTAATTTGATTAATATGTGTGTTGGGGTGTTTTGCCTTGGGTTTATCCTGTTTGGGACTCTCTGGGTTTCTTGGACTTGGGTGATTGTTTCCTTCCCCATTTTAGGGAAGTTTTCAACTATTATCTCCTCAAGTATTTTCTCATGGTCTTCCTTTTTTTCTTATTCTTCTGGGACTCCTATGATTTGAATGTTGGTGCCTTTAACATTGTCCCAGAGGCCTCTGAGGTTGTCCTCATTTCTTTAATTCTTGTTTCTTTTTTTCCTCTCTGTTTCATTTATTTCTACCATTCTATCTTCTACCTCACTTATCCTACCTTCTGCCTCCGTTATTCTACTGTTGATTCCCTCCAGGGTGTTTTTGATCTCATTTATTGCATTATTCATTATTGATTGACTCTTTTTTATTTCTTCTAGGTCCTTGTTAAACATTTCTTGCATTTTCTCAGTCGTTGTCTCCAGGCTATTTATCTGTAACTCCATTTTGCTTTCAAGATTTTGGATCATTTTTACTATGATTATTCTGAATTCTATTTCAGATAAACTCCCTATCTCCTCCTCTTTTGTTTGGTTTGGTGGGCATTTATCATCTTCCTTTACCTGCTGAGTATTTCTATGCCTTTTCATCTTGTTTAGATCGCTGTTTGGGGTGGCCTTTCTGTATTCTGGCAGTTTGTGGTTCTTCTTTATTGTGTAGGTTCCTCCCTGTGCGTGGGGTTGGACAGGTGGCTTGTCAAGGTTTCTTAGTTAGGGAAGCTTCCATTGGTGTTCTGGTGGGTGGAGCTGGATTTCTTCTCTCTTGGGTGCAATAAAGTGTCCCGTAGTGAGTTTTGAGATGTCTATGGGTTTGGTGTGACTTTGGGCAGCCTGTATATTGAAGCTTAGGGCTGTGTTCCTGTGTACTGGAGAATTTGCCTGGTAAGTCTTGCTCTGGAACTTGTTGGCTCTTGGATGGAGCTTGGTTTCAGTTTAGGTATGGAGGCTTTTGGATGAGTCTTGTCGATTAATGTTCTTGGAGTGAGGAGTTTCCTGGTGTTCACAAGTTTTGGATTTAAGCCTCCTGCCTCTGGTTTTCAGTCTTATTCTTACAGTAGTCTCAAGACTTCTCCATCCATAGAGCACTGATGATAAAACATCTAGGTTAATGGTGAAAAGATTCTCCACAGTGAGGGACACCTGGAGGGGTTCACAGAGTTAAATGGAAAAGAGAAGAGGGAGGAGGGAGATAGAGGTGACCAGGAGGAGAAGAGGGGGAATCAAAAGGGGAGAGAGCAAGCTAGCCAGTAACCACTTCCCTATGTGCTCTCCACAGTCTGGATCCCTCAGAGATGTTCATGGAATTACACAGAGAAGAGAAGAGGGAGGAAGGAGATAGAGGTGGCCAGGAGGAAAAAGGGGGAATCAAAAGGAGAGAGACAGATCCAGCCAGTAATCAGTTCCCTAAGTGTTCTTCACAGCCTGGAACACACAAAGAGATTCACAGAGTTGGGTAGATAAGAGAAGGGGGAGGGAGGAGATAGAGGCGACCTGGTGGAGACAAAGGAGAGTCAGAAGGGGGAGAGAGCAATCAAGCCAGTGATCACACTCCCAAGTAAAAATGGGTACTGAAGATTGGGTTCTTAAAGGTACAAAATTGATAACAAATACCAAAAAGCAAAGGTTAAAAATCTAGAGTAGAGATTAGACTCTCAACAATACAATATTAAAAAAAAAAAATCATAAAAATTATATATGAAGTTTGCTTTAAAAATAGGGTCTTTTTTTTGCAAGGTAATAGTAGGGTATAAAAATGAAAATTAAAGGAGTATCAGAGGACTTAAAAATAAAAATTTTTTTTAATAACAAAAAATGATAATAAAAATATATCTAGGACTTTCTCTGGAGCTGTCGCAGACAGTGTGGGGTCAGTTCATTTTAAGATAGTTCCTTGATCTGGCTTATACTTCTCAAGATCTGTAGGCCCGTTCGTATGTAGTCGGTGCTAACTGCAGGGTTTTAATCTGTTGCACCTGTCACTTCCAAGGCCCTTCTCTCTATTTTGGCTTCTTCTGTTTGCGGGCCTCTTCAGTGTCTAATTTCCGCCCTGACACAAGGGGGCGCTGGTGGTCACTTACTCAGGCTCGCTTGTTCAGTCGGGAGGGAGGGGCGCTGCAGACAAGCATCCCTGGCGTGTGGGGAGCGCTCGCGGTGTCTCGGCCACACTGGGTTTGCCCCGCTCACGGCGTGTGTGCTTTCCCCGTCTACACTGCTCAGGCTCCAGGTTGCTCTGCCGGGAACTGTCTGAGGTGGGTCCTCGGTTGCGTGCACTCCCCAGGCCTAAGCCGCTCAGGTTCAGGTTCAGGTTCTCGGGTACTCCACGAGGCGCAGACTGGGTTGGGCTGTATTTTGTGCCCTTCCCAGGTCCGAGCAGCTCAGGCGACCAGGTGCTAGGGAGTGCACTCTCCCCAGGTGGGGGCTGCGTCTTATCGCCTCCCCGTCCCAGCCGCTCCGTTTCCTGGGTGGCAGCGGGAGCAGCGTCTCAGGTGTGCCTGTGTGTCTCTTCTGGGGAGCTGGTCTCTGGCTGCAACCCTCCCGGCAGATGTCAACCGTCCAGAATCCCAGGAAGTCTTGGTTATAAACTGGAAGCCTGTTCGCAGTTTGGTAGGAGATGCTGTCTCTGGGGCGGAGTTTGCCCCTTTCCGGCTCTGGCTGGCGCCCTCCTGCCCCCTACCTCCGGTGGGGGATGGGTCAGTCCCCACCTGCTAGCTCTGAGCTGGTATTCGCTCAGTCCCTTGCTCTGTGAGCAGGCCGGCAGTGCCTTAGGTGAGGGCTTTTCACAGGATCGTTCTCTCTCTTTTTTCCCTCTCTCTCTGGCTATCCCACAGTCTGGGTTGCTATCTCACGTTACCTCCCTCACATTGCCCTCAGGGCATTCAGGCCTGGTCCTTACTCTAAGCAATGCAGCCCTCTCCTCCCGGTTCAGCCCTCACTCACTGGTGGCAGATGCGAACGTCTGGGCTACTTCTCTGCTGGGAGTTGCGGTTAGGCATGTAATCTGCGGGTTTTCTTTCTTTCTTTTTATTTATTTTATTTATTTTCCCCTCCCAGTTATGCTGCTCTCTGAGATTCCAAAACTGCCCACAGACCCCGCCGGTGAGAGGGTTTCCTGGTGTTTGGAAACTTCTCTTTAAAGACACTCCCTGGGATGGGTCTCCATCCCTAGCTCTTTTGTCTCTCTTTTTATCTTTTATCTTTTGTCCTACCTCCTTTCGAAGACAATGGGCTGCCTTTCTGGGTGCCTGGTGTCCTCCATCAGCATTCAGAAGTTGTTTTGTGGAATTTGCTCAGCATTCAAATGTTCTTTCGATGAATTTGTTGGGGAGAAAGTGGTCCCCTATCCTATTCCACCACCATCTTAGGACCGCCCCCCCCCCCCAAAGGCAAATTTAGAATCATGTGTGATACACATTGTACATCTGTTGGTCAGCACTGTTCTAGATCTAACTTTCAGAAAGTTGAGGGTTAGAGGAACAACTTAAGTGACACTGCAAGAAAACAGTCTGACAAAACAATCTTTGGGGCATTCTAGAAAACTCATCAGAAAGTCAATGTCCTGATAAAAGAAAAAGTGAGAGGATATTCTAGATTAAGAAATTACTGAGATAACACAAGCAATCCTTGAACCTGGATTAGGTCCCACGACAAAAGCAACCAAACAGCGCTGTGCTCCTATAACCAAACAGAAAGTAATAGGAAACATTCTTAGAAAATGTGATTATTAAAGATAAACAGGAACTGGGTAGTGAAGGGCATGTTTTGTATTTGGTGAGGACAACGTAGAGAGTTTAAGAGGTGCTTGTTATTAGTTGTGGCTCTTTGGAAGATATCCACTGGAAACTGGGATGCTGACATTTTAATATATTGAGGTTTGGTCACCTAGAGTTGATCAGACAAGATCCATCCCATCTCTGGGCCAGAGAGGGACAGGATGTTTATGTTGAGGGATCCCCTTGCATGAAGTTGGGGTTTGGTGGGTTTTTCTTTTGGACACTGAAGTTGCTCTTGGAGGTGTCAGAAATTGGGGTTTAATAACAGAACCAGAAAAAGAAAATGTGAAATTTAAGAAAAACCTTGACCTTCTTAGCCATTACTATCTTTGTGGTCCTTGCCCTTAGGTCATAGACTTGCACTGATAGCCTTCACTCCAGGCAATGCAAAAATTTTAATATGTAGATAGAAAGACATTTGGGTTCCTAAAGTGGACAGAATCTACCAGAATCAGAACATCCTCTGAGGTGGCTGGATGCTGGGGGTTTTGCACATGTTTCCTTTTTATTTGCTACTTCTTTGAATCCAGTCACTTTCCGGGAGCTTTGGAATTGTTTCTACTCTATTTCATTTTAGAAATAGCTAAACACCAACTGATAGAGATGAATTTTACACTAGCTCTGGGCTTTTCTCCATCCAAATTACACATTTGTTGAGAATAGCTATGTCTATAATTTTCACTGAAAATGAAAAGATCACTTAAGCAAATTGATAGGCAGGGCACTATGTACCTTTGATTACATTTACAGTGTATTTCTGATTTGGATATTTTTGTAAAGTTTTTGTCATTTTATTTCCATTTTAGCTGTTGGCAAGAGATCTGTCACTTTTTCCTCTCCTGAGATGTGAATCTCAAATCAGCCATGTTAAATCAGAAATATTGGGATAGTCTAATTTCTTACTGCTGGGGAAAGGTATTTGGGGGTTTTCTGTGCTTATTTTCCCCAAGAGTTTCTGTGATTCTTGGTGACAGAGTCGCACCTGTGTCTCACATGGATGGCTGTATGGACACGTGTGCCCATTCCATTGCATCTTCTAGTTGAGAGGCAGCCGTCCTGGTATAAACACACACGTTTAAGCCATGAGGTCACATGCTTGGCGTTAGGCTAATTCTGTTGCCATGAGTCATGCCAGTGGTAGAAATGCTGAGGTGGTATAAGCAGGCCACCCGTATCGGCAGGGCTTGCAGTGGATCAGACCCCTAACCCAGGGTCCCCCTGTGGTCTGGTGACATACATTCGTGCTAGTTTGGGAATCTTCACCGTATCAGTGAGCCCAGTGTCAGCTAGTTTCTGGGTTAACTCACAATGTTATGATCCCCAAACTTGGAAGAGGTTTACAGGGGACAGATCTATTGATGGTGATTCTTACTGAATGTGCCAAGCCCTACCTAGTTTCAGAGTCCTTGGGAAGCCTGTTCTCATCCTTTGTGGGTGATGTTTGTGTAAAGGTATCTGCAAGGTCCTTCACATGGGTTTTTACATCATTCCTCTGAGCTTCAAATGCTGACAGTACCAACCTGCTCCTGGGCTCCACCTGGCTGTCTAGCCCAGGCAGCTGCACTCTCCCCCACCGCCAGCTTTAAAATGTGGTCTGTGCCTTTCTCCCCCTCCCCATCCCTGTTGTCTGTCACGTGCTTGTCTGATGGAGTCCATGGGCCACCAAAGCCTTGCTTGTTCACACAGGTGTGCCAACCACAGCTCTCTGCCTTGATCTTCAGAGTCTTGTTGAAATGAAAGACAATCAAGGAGAGATATAATTTGCAAACTGTAACTCATTTACAAACATCAACATTTTAATTCTACTGGTGCCGGATTACCCTCCCCTGCAAAATAGCCTACAGATGCCCCCCTACCCCATGCCAGTAAAGCACCGACACTGTCCTTCTGTGTCCATCTTCCCTTTGCAGAGGAAGAGAGTCACCAGGGTCATGGTCACAGAGCATAAAGACTATCTTTCCAGCCTACCTGGTGTGGCCATGTGGCTACTGACTCACAAACTGATGTTGTGTGCCCATCTGCCTGGGCATTCTCCAGGAGGAAGTAGATTGGCTTCTTTTTCCTGTTACCTGGAGCAGAGTCAGGTAGACAAGAGAAATACCTGGAGGTTGGCAGGTGACCAGGCAGAAGAGCTGGATGATGCCCATGAGCATCTGTCTGTTCTTGCAGAGCCGGAGGGTGGGGGGTCACAGTTCACCTCATGTTCTCATGCCCGCCTTTCCCTGGCAGCGAGACACAGCCATGCTCAGCCTTCCAGGATGTGTACCTCTTCTCTGAGGCCCTTGCAGCTGGTGGAGATGCAGGTGTGAGGAGCAGATTCACAGGGGGCTTGAGATGTAGTGAGTGTCTTACCATTTGGATCAGTGTGGACAAGTCTTTGAAAAGTGGAAGTGGTAGTCACTCAGGCGTGTCTGGTTCTTTGTGATGTCATGGACTGTGGCCCGCCAGGCTCCTCTGTCCATGGAATTCTCTAGGCAAGAATACTGGAGTGGGTAGCCATTCCCTTCTCCAGGGGATCTTCCCAACTGAGGGATCGAACCCAGGTCTCCTGCACTGCAGGAAGATTCTTTACCATCTGAGCCACCAGGGAAACCTGTACAATTCTTTACTACATGGATAAATGAATCATCTGTCCATCCCGCCATTCCTTCATCCACCCATCCGTCAACCCACCCACACATATATCCCTTCATCCCTCTATCCATCCAAACCAAAAAAAGTCTCTACCCTCATGGAGCTTATTTTCTTACAATTAAGGTAGCCAGAGGAAAAAAAAATTCTTAATCATTGACGCCCCCTGCCCCCCATTTACCAGATCCCATTCTGTTACTTAATTTTTTCCAGCAACATGTAAAAAGTTAGTCTTTTATTTTCTTGGCTGCCATCATGTTATGTCATAACTTCCTAGTACTATAACCCATATCTTGATTATATTTTGTTGTTTTTGTTTAGTTGCTAAGTCATGTCCAACTCTTTTTTTGACCCCATGGACCATAATCTGCCAGGCTCCTCTGTCCAAGCGATTTCCCAGGCAAGAATACTGGAGTGGGTTGTCATTTCCTTAATCTTCCTGACCCAGGGATCAAGCCCACATTTCCTGCATTGGCAGGCACATTCTTTACCACTGTATATCTTATTAATGTCATTTTCAGAGAGTCAATTTGTTTCCAAGTTTTTGAGGCATTTACGTCTGTGTCTAAATGACATTCATTCACTCATTCAAAAGGATTTATTCTTTTAACAAATGCTTCTTAAGCAGCTATTGTGTACACTGTTCTAGGTGCTGGGGGGTATAAGAGAGAATTGGACAGGCAAGTCTTCTCAGTGATGCAACTGGGAGCAACATGCCATTCGGTTGTGATCGCAAGGGCATATGTGAGTGAGGCCAAAAGAAAAAGGAAGTATTTAACCAAGTTATTTTCATTCTAGTTAAAACTAAAACTAGAAAACTAAAAATGGATGAATTCACCTAAAATCTGCATCCTAACTTAAACATCAATATATAACTGTATGTCACAGCAGTAAAGATGTTTATAAGTTCCACATTTTTCTTCAGTGAATTTTTTCTGGTTTCTGTAATTGGTGTCATAAAGACATCAGCCCATTTTCACTAATCATTATCCCATTTTTTCTCATTAAATATACACACCATTCATTTTTTGCAGAGGCCTTGGATCTTAGCCACCATTCAATTCAGTCTGTATTATGAAAACCATTTCACAAGCAAAAACTATCACATGATTCTAAAATGAATTTAATAGTTTTCTTTTATGTTGAAATTTAGGAATTCTTTTTGATGAGCCAAATTGTGAATTCTTCACTTCATGGTAATAGGCCTACTAGTTTTTCATTTCATTCCTGACTTAAATAGAAACATCAGAATATTTTGTTTCCAATTTTAAGCTGTATGCTGAATACTACCTAGCTGACATTCCAAGTCATATTTTATTTGACATTTTCATATATTTTGATGTACTTTCTACTAATATGTCTTCCTCACCAATTCCACCTCATTCCAAGTTCATTTTGTCCTCATTGCTTTCTTTCAATTCTTAATAAAAACTTCATTAATAAGCACTTTATTTCCATTATAAAGAAGAGAGGAAAATCTTTCAAACAATTCTTTATTGCATGATCAAAGCTATACTTTAAAGGGAGCTGCCTCATTTGCTCCCATCTATAATTCAACTGCTCACACTGGCCATTGTTTATTAGTTTGTTAAACTGCTATTCTTTTCTTTTATTATTTATCATTTTTGGTTGCATTGGGTCTTTGTTGCTCTGCGTGGGCTTTCTGTAGTTGTCACGCGTGGACCGTGGAGCTCAGGCCCAGCAGTTGTGGTGTACAGGCTTAGTTGCCCCACAGTATGTGGGATCTTCCTGGGCCAGGGATTGAGCCCGTGTGCACTGTATTGGCAGGCAGGTTCTCAACCACTGGACCACCAGGGAAGTCCTACAATACTTTTCTATTTAGAATTAAACAGTAAGAATCGCTACTTTATTTTCAAAACAATTGAGAGAACACAAAATAGCATTGGCATATGAATTTGTATTTCATGTATTGTTCTTAAAAGAACAATTCATAGAATTTCATAGAATTCAAAAAATTTCATATTAATTCAAAATTGAGAGAATTTTGCTTGCTTGCTTAGTCACTTCAGTTGTGTCTGACTCTTTGAGACGCCATGAACTAGAGCTGGCCAGGCTCCTCTGTCCATGGGATTTCCCAGGCAAGAATACTGGAGTGGGTTGCCATTTCCTTCTTCGTGGGATCATCCTGACCCAGGGATTAAACCCAGGTCTCCTGCATTGCAGGTGGATTCTTTACCACTGAGCTACTGGGGAAGCCCCACTTAGGTAGGAGTGAAGGCAAAAAAGGAAAGTGATTTACTCTGAGATATTCGAGGCTTGAAGCTACACATGCAATGGCACCTCCCCTCTTGAAATACCTTCATTCTTTGAGAACTTCTCTGTATTCTCAATGGAAAATGATGGACGAGGGATCAGAAGACATTCTGACAAACATTCAAGAAGGGGACTCCCGGGCTCCTTTTACTGAAGTAGCAGGCAGTGATTGCTGTCTTACATTTGGTCTCCTGTGAGTGACTTTACATTGCTTATTGATATTTAAAAGCAATATTTATAAAATTGTTGTTTAGTTGCTAAGTCGTTTCTGACTCTTTTGCGACCCCATGGACTCTAGCCCACCAGTCTCCTCTGTCCATGGAATTTCCCAGGCAAGAATACTGGAGTGGGTTGCCATTTCCCTCTCCAGTCAATCTTCCTGAGACTCCTACACTGCAGGCAGATTCTTTACCGCTGAGCCACCAGGGAATAACAGTGATCAAAACCAAATTATTCCACGTAGACAGGGCAACCATCCACCCAGGTCCATCTTCCTTAGTACCTTAATTTTAACAGAAATCACAATGAGGGCTCCCTGTATAACTCCTAATCAAATACATGCAGAGGATTCCTTGAATAAAGTGCAGGCTGAACACACACACACACACGCACACACACACGTACACCCTGGCTCAGATCAGTTCCTCAGAGAGCTGTGAATTGGATTGCAATGGTTTGGCCTCACACAGAACTTCTCAAACTCACACATTCTTTTGTTTTATCCTAACTGTGATGAAGTGTGTTAATTGCAAGTGTAGGATGTATAAAGCTCACAATTGTATTTATTGTAAAGATGTGGTCAGGACATTATCCATGACATCATACAGTATTATTCTCTTTGTGAAGACGCATGGGTAAAATTCACAATATCAGAAAAGTTGGGCTGTCCTAAATTTGTTTTTATCTTAAGGATATTGTGACTCATAATCAGTATTTGTTTTTGCTTTGTCTGCTGGGAATCTTTAGTATTTCTGGCTCATTTCTGATTTCCAATCAGGATGATACGGAATGCAATTCTAGGGTATAATCAGGTTGCAATTTCTTAATTATGTTTTTCCTTTACCTTGACTTTTCAGCTATTTAACCTAACAGTTAAGAGCTTAAGGCCTTGGACCTGACTTGAATTCTAGCGTTACGCCATACTAACTGTATCACATTGTGCAAATTAAAGTCTCTTTAAATCCCAGTTTTTTCATCCAAAAAAAATGGAGATGGTAATACTGCCTACCAAAGGGTTATTGTAGATAAAATGCAATGGTGTAGGTAAAAGCTCTAGCATGTGCCTGCTGCATGGTAAATGCTTAATAAGTAATTTTTGAAAATTATGTATTTTTGTAAGCCTCTCAGAAACCTTATAAAACCAAGTCATTATATCAGCAAACAAACCAATGAATAGCTTTATGAGCTTTTTTTGTACTTGCTTAGACTTGCAAAATATTTTTCTACCTAAGGCGCTATTGTGATGAGCAGAGGAAAGAGCATGGGCTTTGAAATTGGATAGGGTTAGCCTCAGCACTCAACCTGCAAGTTACCAGCTGTGTGAACTTGAACTGTGAATCCTTCTGGTTCCCTTGGACCTCCCTCAGGTCCTGAGTTTCCAACCACTGCCTTGCTAGGACTGTCTTGGTTCTGGCTTTAGAAAACAAACAAACGAACTGATGAATGAACAAGCAAACAAATGTATGTAGACCAAGCTTGTGTGCAACTGCTTTATTCAAAACGGCGTGCCCCTCTCTGTCCCACTGTGTAGACGCTGGGGCCCCTCTGCATGGTCCTCTGTGCTTACCACCGACCATTGGTCCAGTGTGATTGTTTATATTCTGATGCTTCCCACCCACCATAGCGGACACCTCTTGTCTTTTTTTTTTTTTTCTCTTGTCCCTCAAATCCACACTGTAGGGATGTTGGCCTCCTGTAGCTACCTCCAGTGTGTGATCGTGTCTCCCTTGTAACAGTCCCTGGGCCAGAAAAAGACAGCTAGTATAGGCCAATTACTGTTCTTTACTTAGGCCATAGTTGAGGAATTGATGGGTAAATACCTGTCCTCAAATATCTCTTCCAAGGATGTGGGATTATACCAGAGGGAGTGTGTCTAGACCAGTATGCAATTGTGGTTACTCTCCTTGCTGTGCTTCTGATCAGGTGTGTCCTCCTGAGACGTGTGAGAGCTGCATTTGGCTCCCAGGGGCTGAGAGGGGCTGGCCCCCTCCTGTGCATTGTCAGAGACTGAGGCAGGGCAGATGGAGGGCAGTCCAGGCTGTACTTCCAACGGCAGTGGGGCTCTGCGCATCTGAGGGGCACGGCCCACCCAGTCTCTCTGAATCAGAAGTTTCTGGATAATACTGGGCAGCCAGGGCTGAGAGCTCATCTGGGGCCCCTTTTTCTGCTGGGGGCAGTGCTTGTGGGAGGCAGGCCTCTGTTGGTTCCAGTTGGATGGCGAGATCAGAGCCGGAGGAAAAGGCAGTGGGAACCACCTCACCCAACTGGCACAGACCCCAGCTCATCGTCACCTTTGCTGATCACACTGGGGAGATGCCATCCCACCTAACAAGCTGCACCTGCTGGGTGTGGCCCCACAAGCTGTGAGGCTGGGACTGATCTGCTGCAGGACTCTCCTGCTGGGTCAGGGCCACCTTGCCACCTGTGGTCTCCCTTCATTCCCAGTCGAACCTGTCCCTTGAGCAGTGAAGTTGGGAGAGGCATTCAGATTCGAAGGATATCTGGTCCTATGGAGTCTGAGCACTGGGTATTTTTCCATTAAACCAAAGGCAGGCCTTTATGTCAAGATTTGGCCTGTGTCATCTGAAAGGCAGGTGATGGGAAATTGTCACATATGTTTGTGGTTGGAATTTTGGCCATTTCAAATGACAAAGGTATACAGAATTTGGCCCCTGAGAATGAATTCTGGACTCTTCTGGTAACTTCTAGAGAATGGCCTGCCCCCTGGCACCTCTCCAGCAGCATCCCTCAGGTCTCACAGGTACATTGGGGTCGTCCAGGTGTGCAGCTGCCCAGCACTTCACTTTGTGCCCACAGTTTTCCTATGCTCAGACTGCTTTCATCCTTGCTGGCTGGGATAGCACCAGTGCATTCTTCAAATCTCAGGTCAGGAGTCACGTTTCCTGGAAACCTTGAAGGTTCTGTCTCCCCATCATGCCCAGGTCAGCGTCGGTCAGAACACATCACTGTTGACGTGGGAAAGTGCAGTGCCCTGCCAGTCCCAACTCTCTTGGGTGTAAATGGGAGTAAAGACATCCTGTGATCATGTGGCAGGGCTATGCCAGCTCACCTGTGCCAAGTATTTAATTCGTGATTTGAGGCTTAGTAAATTTTCAACAAATGACTGCCGCTGTCTCCTACTGACACATTGGGTTAGAAATCTCCAGAGAGTAGTTCAGATCGTGGCACTGAGGGGCTACTCAGTAAGGGTCTGAAAGTGAATGTCTGAGGCTTGAGAAGGTAACAGCCTGGTGGGGTGGGATGGGGAGGGAAGAGGTCGGGTGTTCATGTGGGAAGGGACATGAACATAGGTGAACCTATGGCTGATTCATGTTGATGTTTGGTAGAAAGCAATGCAATACTGTAAAGCAATTATCCTTCAGTTAAAAAATAAATAAATTTAAAAAGAAGAAAGAAAAACTAGTGGCTCAGATGGTAAAGAATCTGCCTGCATTTTTGGGAAGATCCCCTACTCCAGTATTTCTTGCCTGGAGAATTCCACGGACAGAGGAGCCTGGCGGACTACAGTCTATGGGGTCCCAAAGAGCTGGACAAGACTGAGCAACTAAGAACCATGTCAGTCAGTAAAATTAATGGTGATTATAACCATTTTTTGAACTAGCGGTCAGTTGTGCCTAATTACTAGACAGTACAGTAAAGTGCTCTACAAAGTTAACAAGCACTTCCGTTACATTTTCTATGTTCTGGACACGTTTAGGTATAGTAACTCCTTTGAGACTCACAGTAACCCTATAAAGGGTGCTCAGTCACTCATTCATGTCTGACTCTTTGCAGTCCCATGGACTGTAGCCCACCATGCTCCTCTACCATGGAATTCTCCCGGCAAGAATACTGGCGTGGGTAGCCATATCCTTCTCCAGGGGATCTTCCCAACCCAGGGATCGAACCCCGTTCTCCTGCATTGCAGGCATATTCTTTACCACTGGGGCCTTGTTAATTTTAGTATCACAATTTACATTTATAGATGAGGAGGCTGGGGCAGGGCAGGGTTAGTAAAGTCATCCTAAGGTCAAGCAGCACAGCCAGAACTTTGGCCATGTGGACCAACATGATGCTGCAACACCCTTGCCAGACTCCACCATGATAAGCCACACATGGAACCCACCCAAGTGAAAGAGGGCCCCTGTGGCTCAGACCTTTTGAGACCAGAGGTGGGTGGTCTTTGGTCTTGGATGGGATGAGCATCCTCCAGAGAAGGCACAGCTTTGCGTTAATATTCCAACTATGTACACAGTCCCAGATGGAGCCCCTCAAAGCAGGAAGCTCAGGAAGATGGAGGGGCTGGGCATGGAGAACGGAGCTGAAGAAGGGGCAGTGAAGGGGTCGCCTCCCCACAATAAGGCTCAAGAAGACCCCTCCAGGATCTGCTTTGGCCTCAGCCGCCAGCCCTGCCGAGGGAGCCCTTCTCTCCCCACAAAAATTGAGCCCTGCTGCCCCTGTGTGCCTGTGTGGCATCCTGAGACATGGAGGATGTGAGTGGCTTTACAAACAACTACTTCATCGTAGTTGTGCACTTTTTATTGATGTATAATATACACACAAGGGGGTGACCAGATCACATGTTGTATTCATCACATCTTTTTATTTTCTGTATTTCTGATGTTTTGATGTCTTGAGACCTTCTTGACTCTGGAGGGCCTGTCCCTCCCAGGGTTGGCTGACTCCTAAAGACAATAAACTCCTTTTATATACAAACCAACCAATCCAGAGCCCACATCCCAACCACTTCCCCTATGAGACTCTAACTCAGGGCCACTGTCCCCCTGCCCTGATCACCCAGGGCCAGGTACCAGACAACTAGGGAAGAGCCTACTCCCTGGAGCCCTGAAATTATTCCATTCAGCCAGTCCTGAGCCTGCTGACCCTGCCTCACTGGTTCATTTCCATGGAAGCCACAGTCCAGGCTCCTGCCTGTGGTTCTCCCTCCCTCCTGACACCCTGGTGCCTTTCCTTTATCTGCCCTCACCCCTGTGGCACAGGGCACCCCTTCCTCATGGGAACCATGACTAATAAACTATCTTTACAATAGTAGTTGTCTCCTGATCTGTTGGACTGGCCACATCTGAACAAGAATGAAACCTATGTTTTGAAACTTGTTTGTATTGCCAATGGATGTCACCAGCACCCAGGTCAAGAATCGACATCAGCAGCCCTTCCACACCTTGCTCTTTCGTGATCCAACAAATACTCAGTGCTTCCCTCTCCCTCGGACAATCACATGCTCACCAACTATTTACCAGTTATGTGCTGTGTGCTGGAGAGTGTGCTGTGACTCACTGAAGTGCAGAGACGGCAAAACAGAGTGTTCGGCTTCACCGAGTGTGTCTGTTAGTGGATAAGACAGTCCTTAATCAAGTAATCACACCCATGAACATGCAGTAGCAGAGGATGACAAGTGCCAGCCGCTAACCTGCTCTGTGCGGGTCACAGTCATGAGTGACCTGCTTCAGAAGGCCTGTTACGTGGGCATCTGGGCATCAACATTCTGCACATTGAGGACACGAAAACGAGGCCTTGCCCCAAAGTTGTGCGGCTAGAGAGGCAGAGTCAGATTCATCCTCATGCACCCTGCCCATGCTGCCAAGATCTCACCAAGCCACTGACTCTGAGATATGACAGACTCCTCAGGCTGGAGGAGCCATGCCAAAGTCTCAGTACACTGTTTGCCCCTCTCTTATGCCTGATGTTTGGGAGCTAATATACAGGAAGTCCCTACATATGAACAAGTTCTGTTCTGAGAGTGCATTCATAAGTCCAATTTGTGAGTCCATCAGATTTAGCCTAGGCACCCAACTAAACAATTGGTTATATAGTACTGTACTGTAATAGGTTTGCAATACTTTTCACACAAATAATACATAAAGCATAAACCAAAAAAGTTAAAAAAAAAACAACCAACATTTGGAGCCTTACAGTACAGTACCTTGGCAAACACAGGAGTACAATAGAACAGCCAGCACACAGGTGCTGGAGTTGAGTGAACAGGCAGGAAGAGTTACTTGCTGGAGGAGGGAGAGGAGGTGGGACGTAGAAGAGCTGAAGGGTCGTCAGCAACAGCAGAAGGAGGGCAAGCTGCAAGTTCACTCATGCCTGATGTTGACAGAATGTTATGGTCACACCTTTGAAAGTTTGCAAGGTGAAGGTTTGTATTTAGGGGCCTTACTATACTGGATTAGATGCCCAAGGGAAGTGGCGAGGAGCTGGTGAGCAAGGTCCTCTCTGTGGGGGCACGTTGTGAGAGATCATGGGCCCCAAACGTGCGACACTGACCCTTACCCAGAGGGGTGCTGTGAGCATGTCACGGCCTCAGGTGATAGAGAGCCCACAACCACGAGAGAGCCTGGTGGGCTGCCAAACGGACGGCAGGTGCCACGAGGGGGTGTACACCTTACACAGAGAGCGAGGCACTAGCCTAGCTAACGCATGAGGACCTTAGGAGGGGGTAACATTTGACCTCGGCCTTGAGGGAGGGGTGGGATTCACCCTCAGAGTTTGGTCCATGCTGTGGGGCTGGGTGCCACTGACACGAAATCCCCATAGCCCGGGGGTGGGGGCACAGTACTGGCTCAGCATCCCTGGCTCTCTGCCAGCGTCCAGGCAGCTCTGCCCCCACAGAGAGCTTCCAAGGACCACGCAGTGACCTCGGGTGGAAGGGAAGTTGTTTTCTAACTCAGTCTGGGATGAACATCTGACATCCTTTGGGAGTCAGGCCAAAACAAGCCTCTGACTGTCAAAAGGGGCTGCACTGAGGGCCAGGCATCTCACTCCTGGGCAGGGCTCTCACTGAGGGCAGGGTTACCTTGGGCAAAGCCTTCAAACTTCACTTCCTAACTGGGGGTTTGGACAAACTGGCATTTCACATCTTCTGAAGAATCGTTGAATCATTGGCTGACAGAGTGTCTCAAACAGGACAGATGAAAACCACAGTTAGAGACTCCCAAAAAATAGCCCTGGCAAAGCTTGGCCGGCCCAGTGAGGCTGATCCAGGATTATAGGCTGCTGTCCTTCCTGCCAGGCAGAGGTCCTTCCTGCCAGGCAGAGGTCCTTCCTGAGATGCAAGTGGAAATGTACTTCAGGATGGAGGCAGCTGGTGCCTTGAAGGAAGGTAGGGCTTTAACAGGATTGAATTCTGGTTTGGTCACTTATTAGCTGTGCACCCTTGCATAAGTTTCTTAGCCTCACTAAGCTCCAGTGGAAATACAATGTAAGTCTTGCTCGGTTGAGTTAGAATAGACTTCAGACATGTCTGGATCTTGCCCAGCGTGGAGCAGGCAGCTCTGGTGCTCTGCTTTTACTCATCCACATGGCCACATTCTTTCACAGCCCTGGGCCACACGTGACAGTCATAGGGTCAAAGAGCTAAGCCAAGTACTCTGGCAGCAGTAGGCTGACCCTCAGTGGTAGCACAGGGATACAAGGATGCTATGTTTTTTTGTATCTTCTTACTTTTTCCCCCTCTTCTGGGACTCCCCGTGCAAAGCCACTTAAACAGGTACAAATGTGGAATCAGAGACATTCTCCAAATTTTGGGGTTGGTCAAAATGTTCATTTGGGTTTTCTGTAAGATGTTAGGGAAAACCTGAACGAACTTTTGGGCTCATCCAATATTACTGTGCACAGACATACGTGACCTTAAATACACCCACCCTTGGCTGACCTCAATTTGTAAACACACACTGCTCAGAGGCTTATCCCTCAGAAAACCTTGCTATGTAGTTTCCCCAGGAGCATAAATGCCCAGGAAATATTTCCACACCAATGAGAGACAGCTGAGCCCCCATTTGTGACTTGGAGGAGAGAAGTGTGCTTGGAAGAGATTAAACTCTCTCTTTAGTTTTTCTACGCTGTTTCCTTGTTCCCTGTCTTGACCCAACAGTGCCTCAGAAGTTCTGAAAGAAAAAAGTCTCCACAATGTAGAAATGACTTGAAGTCATGTAATAATTTAAATCTTTTACACAAGTCTTAGTAATTTCCATTAAATATGTCAAAAAATAACAGGAAAAGATGCCATAAAAATGACTAGTTTTGCCCACACACATACTCATCTTATATGTATAGAAAGTACTGTTCTCAGTCTTGATAAATCCACAAATCAAATTATGTTTGCTATGCTTGGGGCAAGGAGATACATTTTGAGTGCTGCTCTATTTCTGGGACTGAAATATCTGCCCTTTCTAGGTTAGAAAGTTATATTTTATCTGCTTTTAGGGGCAAGAGTCAGGATTCAGGGAAGATACATTCTTTGGTTCCCAGACTTAGGATAGATTTTGCCAGCTGCCAGCACATATTGTCCTTTATTGTAAATGCTGGAGTCATGTTGTCCCCCAGCTTTGAATGCGGGTGGAAGGATATGTATGTTAATCTATGATCATATGATGCTAATTCTGATAATGAAGATTCACTAAGCTAAGGGTACTCCAGAGACCATTTATCTTGCTTACCAGATGGTATCAAATATGCTAGTCTTTGAGAGGGCATTGGGATGGTTTAACCAGGAATTATATCTTAGTATATTAGCCTTAAGTTTTTAAAATCAAAAGTAGAAAACCTACTGCAGGTCTAATCTTTTTTTCCTTCCTCATTTCGATGTCTTGTAACCAGCTTCTCAGTTATGTGATTAGCATTTACCCTGGCTCATCTCACAATCAATATCGTTTCTCCCCTTTCCCTTGTTTCTCTAAAAATGTTTTTATTAAATATCTAGTTAAATATTTTGTTAGCTATTAAGTAGAATTTTCACTGCTACTTACGATGCAGAAAGCTGCAAGATCACATTGCTCCTGCTGCTGCTGCTGCTAAGTCACATCAGTCGTGTCCGACTCTGTGTGACCCCATAGACGGCAGCCCACCAGGCTCCCCCGTCCCTGGGATTCTCCAGGCAACAACACAGGAGTGGGTTGCCATTTCCTTCTCCAAAGCATGAAAGTGAAAAGTGAAAGTGAAGTCGCTCTGCCGTGTCCGACTCTTAGCGACCCCATGGACTGCAGCCCACCAGGCTCCTCCGTCCATGGGATTTTCCAGGCAAGAATACTGGAGTGGGGTGCCATTGCCTTCTCTGACATTGCTCCTACCTGATGAGAAAAATCTAAACAACCTGCAAAATTTTAACTTTTTAAAGGCCTGCCTAGAGCTGAGGCTGTTGAGTTCCTAATGAAGGTTCACAAAGGGAGCAGCTGAGCAATGGTTTGCTGGTACCTCAGACAGATCAGATGCAAGAGTGTCAGTCACACAGAAGCTCTCTGAGGAGATGAAAGTACTCACGGTTAAGGGCCTTGCGATGGGGAGATTGATCCTGGATTATGCAGGTGAGTGCAATGTAATCACACAGGTCCTCGGAAGTGGAGAGGTTTTCCTGGCCACAGAGAAATGGCAGCACAAGAAAGACTCTGCCCTCTGTTCCTGGCTTTGAAAACGGAGGCGGGGGATCACAAGCCAAGGAACATGGGTGACCCCACTTTTATTAAATAGCAAATCATATATAAGATAAAAGTCAGTTGATGAGAACAGTAAACAAAAGAAAGCTGGAATGGTTATTACTATTAGACAAAACCAATTCTTAAGCCCAGAATCTCACCAGGGTTAAGGAAAGTCTTTTTGTGACAAAGGACTCCATGCCCTAAGAAGATGTAGTAGCTCTAAGTGTGTATGCATCTAAAAATACAGCTCCAAAATGCATAAACAAAAAATGACAGAACTTCAGTTCAGTTCAGGAAAGTCATATTCACAATTTCAGCTGCACATGTCAGCATTCCTCTCCCAGTAACTGATAGAACCCGCCGCCACACAGCAGTAGGACACAGAAATTTGAATAGCGCAGTTGTGGGATCTGGTGTCTGCTCCTCTGGGTCCTCCTGTCTGCGTCTCGCAGGGCTGAGCTGTGGCCTGTGTCACAGTGGCAGAAGTGGCGGCATGCCGCGTGCAAGGTGAGGTTTGAGAAGACAGGGACTCCTGTCCTGGGGCTCACACCCTCTCTCTCGGTCTGCTCCGCAGTGGGGGAAGCCAGTGCGTGAGCAGCCCTGGAGAGGACAGTGTGGCAGGAACTGAGGCCTTGAGGCCGTCTGCCGATGGCCTCATAACGGAGCTTGGCACTGAGTGCACCAGCTCCAAACAAGTGTTTAGCAACTCTGGCCAACAGACTGGCCGCAGCCCTGCAAGAGACTCTTGAGTCAGAACTACTTACCTAAGCCCTCCCAGAGTCCTGACTCTCAGAAACTTTGTTATTTCGGGGTACTTTGTCACACAGCAATAGGTAATACAACTGCCAAGATTTGATATAATTGTGATTGTAGCCTACTCCACCTAAAAAGAGCAGAATATACGTTCTTTTCAATTACCCAAAGAACTTTCGTTAAAATAGATAATATGCTGAAACATAAAACAAATCTCATCACATTGCTCATAATTTAATTTTTTCAACTTTGTTTCTCATCATTTCTTTTCTTTTTTTTCCCTGTGGTTTTTGAATTTTTGTTTGCTTGTTTGTCTTGACTGTACCACATGATATGCAGGATCTTAGTTCCTTGACCAGAGATTGAACCCATGTTCCCTGAAGTAGAAGCATGGAGTCTTTTAACCATTACACTGCCAGACAAGTCCCTATTTTCTTTCTTCCTTCCTTTCTTCTTTTTTTTAATTAGACCTCCCACCATGGGTATATTTCCTGGTGCTTGAAATATATTCATCAGAATTTATTTCTAAAAACTAAGGATCTGTTTGTGCTTAATTTACAATTTTTATTTATAAGAAATAACTTTTTTACCTCTTCCATCTGTGAAAGTTATTTTGACTGATATAATTTTGGGTTGGTGGTTCTTTTCTTAGCACATTGAGGACATTATTCCACTGTCTTCATTTTGCTATTAAGAAGTCAGATGCAAATCCATTTGTCATTCCTTTGTAGGCATTCCTTTGTCTTTTCTCTCTAATTGCTTTTAAGGTGTTTTGTCCATGCTAGGCATCAACAAACAGCCTGCATACCAAATCTGATGCACCAATGGTTTTTGTAAATAAGGTTTTGTTGGACTACAGCCTGGCTCACTCTTTTGCATACTGTAGCTGCTTTTGTTCTTCAACAGCAGAATTGAGTAGAGGTAATGCCAAGAGTTTCGCCTGCAAAACCTAAGCTTTTACCTAACTGACAGTTTTCAGAAAAAGTTTGCTGACCCTGGGTCTATGGTATTTTGCAATTTGAATTGTCTTTTTTTATCCTGCTTGAATCTAACGATTTTTATCTTTTATAAGTTTCAGAAAATTCTCAGCTATTGTTACTTTAAATACTGTCTCTGAAACTATTTATCTGTTTCTTTTGGAATTCCAATATTCATTTATTAGTCCTTCTCACTCTTTTACCATTTCTCTTAATCTTTCTTTTAAATTTTCTCTCTTGTTCTTTATACCTCATTCTACATACTATCTTCATATTTATTTTCCATTCTCTAATTTTCTCTTCATCTCATCTGCTGTTAAACTCAACATGGAGTTTTATTTTATTTTATTTCTTCATTTATTTTTATTAGTTGGAGGCTAATTACTTTACAATATTGTAGTGTTTTTTGCCATACATTGACATGAATCAGCCATGGATTTACATGTATTCCCCATCCTGATCCCCCCTCCCGCCTCCCTCCACATCCCATCCCTCTGGGTCTTCCCAGTGCACCAGCCCTGAGCACTTGTCTCATGCATCCAGACTGGGCTGGTGATCTGTTTCACCCTTGATAGTATACTTGTTTCAATGCTATTCTCTCTGAACATCCCACCCTCGCCTTCTCCCACAGAGTCCAAAAGTCTGGTCTGTACATCTGTGTCTCTTTTTCTGTTTTGCATATGGGGTTATCGTTACCATCTTTTAAAATTCCATATGTATATATGCATTAGTATACTGTATTGGTGTTTATCTTTCTGGCTTACTTCACTCTGTATAATGGGCTCCAGTTTCATCCATCTCATTAGAACTGATTCAAATGAATTCTTTTTAATGGCTGAGTAATATTCCATTGTGTATATGTACCATAACTTCCTTATCCATTCGTCTGCTGATGGGCATCTAGGTTGCTTCCATGTCCTGGTTATTATAAACAGTGCTGCGATGAACATTGGGGTGCACGTGTCTCTTTCAGATCTGGTTTCCTTGGTGTGTATGCCCAGGAGTGGGATTGCTGGGTCATATAGCAGTTCTATTTCCAGTTTTTTAAGGAATCTCCATATTGTTCTCCATAATGGCTGTACTAGTTTGCATTCCCAGCAACAGTGTAAGAGGTTTCCCTTTTCTCCACACCCTCTCCAGCATTTATTGCTTGTAGATTTTTGGATAGCAGCCATTCTGACCTGTGTGAGATGGTACCTCATTGTGGTTTTGATTTGCATTTCTCTGATAATGAGTGATGTTGAGCATCTTTTCATGTGTTTGTTAGCCATCTGTATGTCTTCTTTGGAGAAATGCCTGTTTAGTTCTTTGGCCCATTTTTTGATTGGGTCATTTATTTCTCTGGAATTGAGCTGCAGGAGTTGCTTGTATATTTCTGAGATTAATCCTTTGCCTGTTGCTTCGTTTGCTATTATTTTCTCCCATTTGAAGGCTGTCTTTTCACCTTGCTTATAGTTTCCTTTGTTGTGCAAAAGCTTTTAAGTTTCATTAGGTCCCATTTGTTTAGTTTTGCTTTTATATCCAATATTCTGGGAGGTGGGTCATAGAGGATCCTGCTGTGATTTATAGTCGGAGAGTGTTTTGCCCATGTTCTCCTCTAGGAGTTTAATAGTTTCTGGTCTTACATTTAGATCTTTAATCCATTTTGATAAACTCAACATGGAGTTTTAAATTTCCATTATTGTGTTTTTAAATTTTCTCAACCACATATAGGGCTTCCCTGGAGACTCAGTGGTAAAGAATCTGCCTGCCAATGCAAGAAATGTAAGTGAGACCATTCATCATTTGTCTTTCTCTTTCACTTAGCATAATGCCCTCAAGTTCCATCCACATTGTTACAGATAGCAATATTTCCTTCTCTTTTATGACTGAGTATGTTGTGTTCATATAAATGTATACAGACATGAACATATATCTCAAATTTTTTGTATCCATTCATCCATCCATTGATGGACACTTAAGTACTTACATTGCTTCCACATCCTGGGAATTATTAGTAATGCTGAAATGAACATGCTTTGGGAAGAGGGCATAGATCTTACAAGAGTAAGCTCTTAAAATGTATAAGACATGGGTTCAATCCCTGGGTTGGGAAGATCCCCTGGAGAAGGAAATGGTTACTCATTCCTATATTCTTGCCTGGGAAATCTCATGGACAGAGGAGTCTGGTGGGCTATAGTCCATGGGATTGCAAAAAGAGTCAGACATGACCTAGCAACTACACAGTAACAACAAAAACCTCATTTAAAACGTTTATTCTTTAAACGTTTATTATATAAATGCTTTTATATTCTGTCTAAAAAGAGTTCTAATTTTTCAATTTTTTGTGGATCTGATTCTGCTGTTTTTTTTCCTGGGTCTGTCTCATGGAGACTTTGGAGAAGGAAATGGCAACCCACTCCAGTATTCTTGCCTAGAGAATCCCGTGGACAGAGGAGCCTCATGGGCTGCTGTCTATAGGGTCGCACAGAGTCGAATATGACTGAAGCGACTGAGCATGCATGCATGCATTGGAGAAGGAAATGGCAACCCACTCCAGTGTTCTTGCCTGGAGAGTCCCAGAGACAGAGGAGCCTGGTGGGCTGCTGTCTATGGGGTCGCACAGAGTCGGACACGACTGAAGCAACTTAGCAGCAGCAGCAGCATGGAGGCTTATTTCCTTGATATTAAATGATATTTTTATTATGACCTCATACTTATTGAAATTTTAGCTGTGGAAACTGAGTTTTCCTGTGAAAGTGGTTTTCTCTAGGGATGGTTTGTATCTGTCAGTTGCCTGGGGATACTCAGGAGTTTTTTTTTTTAACCAAGAACTAATTGACATATAACATTATATTAGTTTTAGGTATACAACATAACAATTTAATGTTTGTATATATCATGAAGTGATCACCACAATAAGCCTAGTTAACATCCTTCAACACAATAATTACAAATTTCTTTTTTTGGGGGCAGTATGTATATATACTGCCAATGCAGGAGACTCACGAGATGAAAGTTCGATCCTTGGGTTGAGAAGATTCCCTGGAGGAGGAAATGGCAACTCACTCCAGTATTCTTGCCTGAATAATCCCATGGAGAGAGGAGCCTGGTGGGCTAAAGTCCATGGGGTTATAAAGAGTTGGACACGACTGAGCAACTGGGTATGCATGCATAAATATGTATATATTCAGCTGTGGACTTCTCTGTAGCTCAAATGTTAAAGAATCTGCTTGCAATGCAGGAGATCCAGGTTCAACCCCTGGATTGGGAAGATCCTCTGGAGAAGGGAATGGTAATCCACTCCACAGAGAAGCCTGGAGGACTACAGTTTGTGGGGTTGCAAAGAGTTGGACATGACTGATAAACTAACACTTATATATTCAGCTGTGCTGGATCTTAGTTGCAGCACGTAGGGTCTTTGGTCTTCATTTTGGGTCTTAGTTGCAGTATGCAGGATCTCTGATCTTCATTACAACATGTGGGATCTTTAGTTGCAGCATGCAAAACTCTAGTTGTGGCGTGTGGAATCTAGTTTCCCAGCCAGAGACTGAACCCAGGCCCCCTGAATTGGGAGTGTGGAGTCTTAGCCATGGGAAGTCCCAAATTTCTTTTCTCTTGTTATGCAAACTTTTTAAGACCTACTCTCTTTATAACTTTCAAATATACAATACAGTATTATTAACTATAGTCATTATGCTGTACATCACATGCCAAGGACTTACTTATTTTATAACTGGAAATTCACACCTTTTGACCACTGTCACTCATTTTCCACCTCCAACTCCCTGCCTCTGGCAACCACCAATCTGTTCTTTCTATCTATGAGTTTGTCTTGTTTTGTTTTTTTGACAATTCCACATAAAAGTGAGACCATTCATCGTCTGTCTTTCTCTGTCTGACTTATTTCACTTAGCATAATGCCCTTAAGGTCCATCCACGTTGTTGCGAATGGCAAGATTTCCTCTTTTTTGTGACTGAGTATGTTGTGTTCATATATATGGATACACACATACACATATATCTCACATTTTCTGTATCTATTCATCCATCTATTGATGGACACTTACATACTCATGTTGCTTCAATGTCCTGGGAATTATAAGTAATGCTGCAATGAACATGATATAGGAAGAAGGCATAGAGTGACTTTGTTTCCTATGGATAAATACCCAGTAGGTGAATTGATGGATCATAGGGTAGTCCTATTTTAATTTTTGAGGAACCTCCATATTGCTTTTCATAGTGGCTACACCAATTCGCATTCCCATCAGCAGTGCACAACTGTTCTTTTTCTCCACATTTTGGCCCAAACCTGTTATTTCTTGTCTTTTTGATAGTAGCCATCCTAACAGGTGTGAGGTGATATCTCATTGTAGTTTGAACTTGTATTTCTCTGATGATTAGTGGTGTTTTTATACTCTTGTTGGCCCTTTGTAGTTTTTTTTTAAAATTTTTATTTTTTAATATAAATTTACTTATTTTAATTGGAGGCTAATTACTTTACAATATGGTAGTGGTTTTTGCCATACATTGATATGGATCTGCCACGGGTGTACATGTATTCCCCATCCTGAACCCCCCTCCCACCTCGCTCCCCATCCCATCCACTGGGTCATCCCAGTGTACAAACCCCGAGCACCCTCCCTTTGTAGTTCTTCTTGGAAAAATGTCTGTCCAGCTCCTGTGCCCATTTTTAAATTAGGTTAAGTTGTATGAGTTGTTTGTGTGTGTGTGTGTGTGTGTGTGTGTTAACTACTTATTGAATATGTAATTTGCAAGTATTTTCTTCCATTTAGTAGGTTTCCTCATTTTGTTAATGGTTTCCTCTGATGTGCAGAAGCTTTTTAGTTTGATGTAGTCCCACTTGTTTATTTTTGCTTTTGTTGCCTTTTCTCTTGACATGAAATCCAAAAGATCATTGTAAAGGAGCTTACCTCCTGTATTTTGTTCTAGGAGTTTTAAGTCTTCAGGTCTTACATTCAAGCTTTTAATCCATTCTGAGTTAATTTTTGTGTGTGGTCTTTGATAGTGAAACAGTTTCATTCAATTGCATGTGGAAGTGCAGTTTTCCCCACACAATTCATTGAAGAGATTGTCCTTTCTCATGGCATATTCTTGGTGCCTTTATTGTAAATTAATTGACAATATATGCAAGGATTTCTTTCTGGGCACTCAATTCTGTTCCATTGATTTATGTATCTGTATGCCAAACTATACTGCTTTGATTACTATAGCTTTGTAATAGTGTGACATCAGTGTCATATTTCTAGCTTTGTTCTTCTCTCTCAAGATGATCAAGATTTGGCTATTTTGGGTCTTTGTGATTCCATACACATTTTAGGATGGTTTGTTCTATTTCTGTGAAAAATGTCATTGAAATTTTGAAAGGAATTATATTGAATCTGTAGATTGCTTTGGGTGGTATAGACTTTTTAACAATGTTAATTATTCCAATCCATGAACAAATAATATCTTTCCATTTATTTGCATCTTTAATTTCTTTCACCAGTGTCTTATAGTTTTTATTGTACAGGTCTTTCACCTCATTGATTAAATATATTGCTAGGTATTTAATTCTTTTTATGCAATTGTGAGATTGTTTTCTTCACTTCTCTTTTGGATAGTTCATTATTCACATATAGAAACCCAACTGAATTTTACATAGTGATTTTATATCCTGCAACTTTACTGAATTTGTTTGTTCTAACAGTTTTTTGATGAGGTCTTTGGTTTTGTTTTTTTTTTTTATTTAATATCATGTTATCTATAAATAGAGATTTACTGCTTTCTTTCTTAGTTGGATGCCTTTTATTTCTTTTTCTTGCCTAAATTTTCTGGCTAGGACTTCCAATATTATGTTAAATAAAAGTGTCTAGACTGGGCATCCTTTTATTGTTCCTGATCTTAAAGAAAACACTTTCAGCTTTTCACCATTGAGTTTGATATTGGTTCTTATCTTTTCAGAAATGTCCTTTATTATGGTGGGATATGTTCCTTCTATATCCACTTTGTTGAGAGTTTTTATCATAAGTGGATATTGAATTTTGTCAAATGATTTGTCTGTATCTACTGGGATAGTTTTCATTTTTATTTTATATGATTTTTATTCTTCATTTTGTTAATGTAGTATATCACACATACTTGTTTGCAGATATGAACCATGCTTGCATCTCTAGAATAAATCCCACTTGATCACAATGTGTGATCCTTTTAATATGTTTTTGAATGTATTTGCTAATATTTTGTTGAGAAGTTTTACATTTATGTTCATCAGGGTATTTGTCTATGGTTTTCTTTTCTTGTAGTGTCCTTGTCTGGTTTTGCTATCAGGGTAATGCTGGCCTTGTAAAATGAATTTGGAAGTCTTTCCACCTCTTCTGCTTTTTGAAGAGTTTGAGGAGGATTGGTATTAATTCTTCCTTAAATGTGTGGTAGAATTCACCAGGGAAGCCATCTGGTCCTGGACTTTTGTTTTGGGGAAGTTTTTGATTGCTGATTCAATTTCATTACCAGTAAACAGTCTGTTCAGATTTTCTGTTTCTTCATGATTAAGTCTTGTTAGGATGTGTGTTTCTGGAAATTTATTCATTATTTTAGGTTGTTCAATTTGTTGGTATATAATAGTTCATAGTGGGCTCCCAGGTGGCTCAGTGGTGAAGAATCCATCTGCAATGCAGGAGACGTGGGTTTGATCCCTGGGTCAGGAAGATTCCCCCGGAGAAGGAAATGACAACCCACTCCAGTATTCTTGCCTGGGAAATCCCAGGGACAGAGGAACCTGGTGGGCTACAGTCCATAGGGTTGCAAAAGAATCAGACATGACCTAGCAACTAAACAACAACAACAATTCTTAGTAGTAGTCTTATAATACTTTGTGTTTCTGTAGTATCACTTGTAACATCTCCTGTTTTCTTTCTGATTTTATTTATTTGAGTCTTCTCCTTTTCCTGGTGATTCTAGCTAAAGATTTATCTATTTTATTTATTTTTAAAGAAACCAAATCCTCTTACTTTCATTGGTAATTTCTGTTGTCTTTAGTCAATTTATTTCTGCTCTGATATTTGTTAGTTTCTTTATTCTACTACATTTGGGTTTTATTTGTTCTTCATTTTCTAGTTCCTTGAGGTGTAAAGTTCAGTTGTTTATTTTAGATATTCCTTGTTCTTGATGTAGGCATTTATCACTATAATCTTCCCTCTTAGAACTGCTTTTGCTGCATCCCATCTTTTGGTATGCTATATTTCCATTTTCATTTGTCTCAGGGTATTGCTTTATTTCTTTTGGTTTCTTCTTTGAACCATTGTTTAGTTAGTAAGATATTGTTTAATCACTGCTATTTGTCAATTTTCCAGTTTTCTTCTTATAACTGATTTCCAGTTTAATATTATTGTGGTTGAAAAAGATGCTTGATTTGATTTCAGTGTTATAACATTTATAAAGATTTGTTTTGTGGCCTAATATATCATCTGTCTTGGAGAATGTTTCATGTGTACTTAAGAAGAATGTTTATTCTGTTTCTTTTAGATGGAATATTCTATATATGTATGTTGAGTCCATGTGATCCAATTTAAGTCATTTAAGACTGATGTTTCCTTACTGATTTTTCTGTCTGGATGCTCTATGCATCGATGGAAATGGGGTATTAAATATCCACTATTATTATATTATTGTCTATTTCTCCTTTTAAATTTGTTAGTACTTGCTTCATATATTTAGGTGCTCTTATGTTGGGTGCATAAATACTTATAAATATTGTATCTTCCTATTGGACTGACCCCAGGACCTGGTATTGAAGACTGAATTTGAGATTTTCAAATTATACAGATAGTGTGAATTCAGGCTGAAAACCCATGTGAGAACTACTGTGTAGTTACGAATTTCAGGGTAGTTTCTTCCTCCACTCCATCCAGGGCCAAAGTGAGTCAGCAATTTTTACTGTAGCTTGCTGTGGGTGAGGACAAGGTTACTTCTGATTCACCCTTGCACTGAGAGTATAGCCCTTGGAATCCTAGCATAATGGAGGTCTCTCCTAAAAATTTCCCACCTTGGGCAGGCCCTGATTTTTCACTCTTGTGTCATATGTTCCCTGGAGGTGTAAAATCTGAAAATGAAACTCACTGCTTCACTTCCCTCTTCAGTTCTCAATTCCTTGAACTGTTGCCCTTTAGATATTCCTTCGCTTCTCCTCAGACTTACAGTTTTTAAAAGCTGTATCACATATTTTCAAGCACCAAAACTACTTTACAATATAATATGAAAGTAATCCTGTAGGGTTGAAGTCAAAGTAGATAAACAGCCATATTGTGGAAAACAAAATATTTTCCTGTCCAGAGATTTGTGGATTAAGATAGTGTTTTTCAAAATGTTCTAACAACATTTTGAAATGTTCTCTGCCCTCTACATAAGGACTGTTTACTTAAACTACAGGGTATTAGGTCTCAATGAAACCTGTTGAATCAAAGTTTCCTATGGGATGGGGCCTAAGAATCTTCACTTTTAACAAGTAATCTTGGTGATTTTGGTGTGTACTCTTTTGTGAGAATCATTCCACTAAGTCTTTCATAAAAACTGAGTAATTATCATCTAACCTCACTGGAGTATTATGAAAATTAACTAATTAAAGACTATGAAGTTTTTAAAGATTAAAAAAAGCACTATTGTAAGAGGGCATTGACAAAAAGTCATTAAACTAAACTAGAAATCTATTAAAGCCCTTAAATGGACTTGATTGAAGGAATTAGTCAATAAATTATAAAGTAACAGAAAACCCGCTTTAATGTACGCATTCTACAGTGGATTGTTGAACTTAACATCAATGCTTGCTTGGTGACACTGCAAAATGTTTGAATCCTTGAGGGAAGAAAAAGTGCTAAATTTTCCCCAGATATATATGAATGGAAAAAATATAGGCATCTTCAAATGAGACAGAAATTGTTTACCTTTTATTAGCTAATAAAAATAAGTTATTTGTTATTCTTTAATAATAATTCACATTCTAATTTTTAAGGGAAGATTAAGGACCCTAACAAGGAAATAGAAAATATTTGTAATTGAATAAAAATGAAAAGAGAATTTAACAGAATTTGTTGCATGCAGCTGAAGCTACTCAATACAATGTGGACTCTTGAATAAGGTATGAAAACAAATAATGGACACTAGCATAAAATTTTGTGAAATTTGACCAAACTCTGTACTTCAGTTAATAATGCTGTATCGTAAGTTAATTTCCTGTTTGTTTGTTTTTTTAACAGCATAGTATTTCTTTATATTCTCAGAACTGGATTAAAAGTTCCAAGCCTCATTTAAAAAAAATTTTTTTTAAATCACTATAAGATAATAAACTTTCTAGACTTTTAGCAGTAATATTAGATGACAAAACACATGGAAGTATATACAAGTTTTGAGTTGTAAAAAGAACTCAACAACTAAGAATATAAATTAGAAATCTAGCATTCTATTCATATGCAGTCAAACAAGTGGAATCAAAATGTCACAAAACTTTTAGCTAGGCAAAAATTCATGTTATCTAAAGTATATATATTGTATTATACATTATATATATATGTGTGTGTGTATATATATATACACACATTATATCTATATATAATATATATAATATACATTATATATATATGTGTATATATATATACACAAAACTTTTAGCTAGGCAAAAATTCATGTTATCTAAAGTATATATATTGTATTATACATTATATATATATGTGTGTGTGTGTATATATATATATACACATTATATATATAATATATATATATAATATACATTATATATATACACACACATACACAAAAGCTTTTCTACTGTGCTTGATAAGGGCTTGAAGAAGAACATCAGAAAAAAAAAAGAGATGGAGAAACTGGGAAACATAAACTAAATGAAATGGGAGCACTGAATATGAAAGAAAAAGTGAAACAAACCAGATTAAAGTAAAAGATCATCATATATTCCAGCTGTTTTTAAACATGACTTCTCATTAGAAACACATCTGGAGCTTTGGAGAAAAAAAGCAATGCTTAGCATTTGTATTCTTCAAAAAATTCCAAGATAATTCTGAAATGCATTCATGCTTTAAAAAGTGATTGCAAGATTTTCTATTAAACAGTAATTTTAGTGATATAGAATCATATCATTTTCTGTTGACCAATCATGATACAATGGTATTAAGTGAACAATAATAATTAAGTTCCATAATCACAATAGTAAAAGATGTTTAGTAGTTTTCACAATCAATAGCCAGACAAAAAAGTGTAATTACAATTGCAAGCCATAATGAAAACATGATTAACTCAACAATATAAAATAATTACATACAGTTTGGGGGATTAAGTAGAGTGATGTGGTAAGTAGAAGTGCATGCATGCACATGTTTTCATCTGACCTGCCAATATATGTCTCTTGGTTGGTGCATTTAATCCATTTACAGTTGAGGTAATTATTGATATGTATGTATGATCTTATTATCATTTTCTTAATTTTCTTGTTTTGGGTTTATTTTGTGTATGTCTTTTCCTTTTCTTGTGCTTCCTGCCTAGAGGAGTTCCTTTAGCATTTGTTGTAAAGCTGGTTTGGTGAACTTAAATCTCCTAACTTTTGCTTGTCTGGAAAGATTTTGATTTCTCCATCAAATCTGAATGAGAGTCTTGGTGGGTAGAATATTCTTGGTTGAGGTTTTTTCCTTTCATCACTTCAAATGTTTCATGCCATTCTCTTCTGTTCATGGTAGACACCACCCTTATGGCAGAAAATGAAGAGGAACTGAAGAGCCTCTTGATAAAAATCAAAGAGGAGACTGAAAAAGCTGGCTTAAAACTCAATGTTCAGAAAACTAAGATCATGACATCTGGTTCCATCACTTCATGGCAAATAGATGGGGAAACAATGGAAACAGTGACAGACTTTATTTTCTTGGGCTCAAAAATCATTGCAGATGGTGACTACAGCCATGAAAGCAATGAAGCAAGCCATGCTTTCTCCTTGGAAGAAAAGCTATGACCAACCTAGACAGCATATTAAAAAGCAGAGACATTACTACTTCATGACAAATGTCTGTTTAGTCAAAGCTATGATTTTTTCAGTAGTCATGTATGGATGTGAGAGTTGGACCATAAATAAAGCTGAGCACCAAAGAATTGATGCTTTTGAACTGTGCTGTTGGAGAAGACTCTTGAGTATCCCTTGGGCTGCAAGGAGATCAAACCATTCAATCCTAAAGAAGATCAGTCCTGAGTATTCATCGAAAGGACTGATGTTGAAGCTGAAGCTCCAATACTTTGGCCACCTGATACAAACAACTGACTCATTTGAAAAGACCCCGATGCTGGGAAAGATTGAAGGCAAGAGGAGAAGGGGATGACAGAGGATGAGATTGTTGGATGGCATCACCGACTCCATAGACATGAGTTTGAGCAAGTTCCAGGAGTTGGTGATGGACAGGGAACCTGGTGTGCTGCAGCCCATGGGGTTGCAAAGAATTGGACACAACTGAGCAACTGAACTGAACTGATTCTCTTCTGGCTTGTAGAGTTTCTGTTGAGAAATTAGCTGATAACCTTATGGGAGTTCCCTTGTATATTATTTGTCATTTTCCCCTTGTTGCTTTCAATATTTTATCCTTGTCTTTAACTGTCAGTTTGAAGATTATGTGTCTCAGTGTGTTCTTCCTTGGGTTTGTCCTCTGGGACTCTCTGTGTTTCCTGGACTTCGTTGACTATTTCCTTTCCCATATTAGGGAAGTTTCCAGCTATTATCTCTTCAAACATTTTCTCAGGTTCTTTCTCTCTCTGTTAACCATAAAATGTGAATTTTGGCTTATTTAATGTTGTCCCAGAGGTCTCTTAGGCTTTCTTCATTTTTTCTTTTTCATTCATTTTTCTATATTCTGCTTTATGGCAGTGATTTACACCATTCTATCTTCCAAGCCAATTTCCATTCTTCTGCCTCAATTATTCTGCTGTCAGTTGCTTCCAGTATATTGTTCATCTCTATTTGTTTGTTCTTCTAGGTCTCTGGTAAACATTTTTTTTTTTTTTTTTTTTGCACTTTCTCCATTCCCCCCCCCCCCCCCCCCCCCCCCAACAAGATCCTGGTTCATCTTCACTATCATTATTCTGAGTCCTTTTCCTGGAAGGTTGCCCTTCTCCAGTTCATTTGGTTATTTTTCTGGGGTTTTATCTTCTTCCTTCATCTGGGACATAACTCTCTGCTTTTTCATCCTAATTAACTTTCTGTAATATGGTTTTCATTCTAGCTGCTGTGGGATTATTTTTCTTTCTTCTTCTGTCTACTGTTTGGTGGATGAGGCTAAGAAGCTCGTGTAAACTTCCTGATGGGGGAACTGGGTGGGAAAAACTGGGTCTTGCTCTAGCGGGCAGGGTCTTCCTCAGTAAAGCTTTAATCCAATTATCTGCTGGTGGGTGGGACTGAGCTCTGTCCTTGTTAGTTGTTTGGCCTGAGGTGACCGAACCCTGGGGTCTACAGGCTCTATGATAGGGTTAATGGCGACTTCCCAGAGGACTTACACTAAGGGGACCCTCCCAGGACTGCTGCTACCAGGGCCCCAGTCCTGTGGTGGGCCACCACTGACCCGCAGCTCCAAAGGAGACCCCCCAACAGTAGTGGGTGGGTCAGGTTCTTCACTGCTGTAGTGTCAGCAGTGTCGCTGTGGTGTCATTCCTTCCTTCCCCCGAGTCTTTTTGTGCATGAGGTTTTGTTTATGCCTTCTAAGAGTGGAGTCTCTGTTTTCCCCAGTCATGTGGAAGTCCAACAATCAAATCCCGCTGGCCTTCAAAGTCGAATTTCCTGGGGATTTTCCCGTCCCTTTGCTGGATCCCCAGGCTGGGAAGCCTGATGTAGGGCTCAGAACCTTCGCAACAGTGGGAGAACTCCTTTGGTATTATTGTTCTCCAGTTTGTGAGTCACCCACCTAATGGGAATGAGATTTGATTTTATCATGATTGTGCCCCTGCTACCATTCACTGAGGGTTCATCTTTGTTTTTGGACATGGCGTATCTCTTCTTGGTGAGTTCCAGTGTCCTCCTATTGTTGGCTGTTCAACAGCTGGTTGTGGTTTTAGTGCTCTCACGGGAGGAAATGGGCACATGTCCTTCTTCTGCCATCTTGAATTGGAAGCCTCCATTTAGATTTAATTGCAATTGTTGATAAGGTATGGTTTGCATCTGCCATTTTGCTATTTGATTTTGGTATGTCATGTCTTATTTGATCTTCTATTCCTTCATTACTACCTTCTTTTTAGTTAGATATTTTTAAATGTGTTATTCTTATTTCCTTGCTATTTCTTTTACCATATTTTAAAGTTATTTTCCTAGTGGTTTCCTTGGGAGTATAAATTAGCATTTTAATTTAAAACAATATGGTTCATAATAAAACTGACTTCATTTCAGTAATATACAAAAACTTTGCTCCAAAATAGCTTTGTATTTTTCCCCTCCTTTGTACTATTTTTATAATACAAATTAGATCCATATACATTATAAGTCCACCAACACAGTTTTATAAATAGCACTGTGTGCAGCTTTAAAAAAAAGTCAGGTAGGAAAATAAAATTACAAACAAAATACATTCATGTTGTCATATTTACCTATGTGGGTGCATGCTAAGTTGCTTCAGTTGTGTCGGACTCTTTGCTTCCCTGTGGACTGTAGCCCCCCAGGCTCTTCTGGCCATGATATTCTTCAGGCAAGAATACTGGAATGGGTTGCCATTTCTTCCTGCAGGTGATCTTCCTGGCCCAGCTTTGGAAACTGCATCTCTTAGGTCTTCTGCATTGGCAGGCAGGTTCTTTAACACTAATGCCACCTGGGAAGACCATTACCTATGTGGTTACTATTATTGGTGCTCTTTACTCTTTCCTGTGGATTCAAATTATTGTGCAGTGTTCTTTAATTTCAGCCTGAAGGACTCCCTTTACTATTTCTTGTGAGCCAGTCTGCTAGTGATGAATTCTCTGAGTGTTTATTTTTCTGGAAATATTTTAATTTCTAGAAAATATTTTATGAAAGATCATTTTGCTGGATATAGAATTGCTGATTATCTTTTTCTTTCAGAAATGAATGTCATTCTACTACCTTCTGGCCTCCATGTTTTCAGCTGTTAATCTTGTTGGAGAGCCTGTGTATATGATGAGTTACTTCTCTATTGTCTTTTGACAATTCGACAATGGTGTGTCTAGGTGTGAATCTATTTAAGATATCCTACTTAACCTTTATTGAACCACTTAGATATGCAGATTAATGTTCTCCATCAAGTTTGAGAAGTACTTAACCATTATTTCTTCAAATATTCTTTTTCTCCTCTCTCTTTCTTTTCTCTCATGTGAATGTTAGTTGGTGGTCTCTTTTAAGGTCTATTCATTTTTCTTCATTCTTTGTTTTCTTTTCCTCAGCCTAGATGATCTCAATAGATCTGTCTTCAAGTTTACTGATTCTGTCTGCTGCCAATTCAAATCTTTGTTGAGCTTCTGTAATGAATTTTTTGTTTCAATTCTGTGTTTTTCAAATCAAGAATTTCTATTTGGTTCTAAAATTTTCCATCCATTTAAAGATATTCTCTGTTTGGTGAAATATCATTCTAAAGATTTCTTTTAATCCTTAGACATAATTTTCTTTGGTTCTTTGAACATATTTAAAATAGCTTATTTAAGCTGTTTTTCTGGTAACTCCAATATTTGAGTTTCCTCAGAAATAGTTTATCTTGACAGTTTATTTTAACTATATATGAGCCATACTTTCCTGTGTATCCTCATCTTTTTGTTTGAAACTGGAAGTCAAATAATTATAATATAGTAATTCTAGAAATAAAATCACCTTGATCTCCAGTTGTTGAACTAAACAATCTTGTTAGTTGTTTTTGTGTTTGTTTAGTGATTTCCCTGATATAAATCTATATACTCTGTATTATGTGTAGCCATTGATATGTGTGTTATGTGGAGCCATTGATATCTAAGCTCATTCAACATACTGGTCAGCTAATGATTAGACTCAGATTTCTTTAAATACTTCGGATCAATACATCTGTTAGTGTTTGCCAAGTGGCTATGTGTGTGTGTTTTGAGGTATGCTATCAATGGTGCTGGCAGGCAGTTAAAAAATCTTCCTTATAGTCTTTACGTTTTGCTTATGTAAAATGTGAAGGTCAGCTAGAAGTAAATTAGGGCCTTCTCAGGTATTTCCTAGGCATGTACATAACTCTGTACATTTGTGTGACCTTATAGAGTTTTAGGATTATGTTGGAAACTTTTCAGTTCAGTTCAGTTGCTCAGTCATGTCTGAATCTTTGCAAACCCTTGAATCACTGCACGCCAGGCCTCCCTGTCCATCACCAACTCCTGGAGTTTACTCAAACTCATGTCCATTGAGTCAGTATTACCATCCAGCCATCTCATCCTCTGTCATCCCCTTCTCCTCCTGCACCCAATCCCTCCCAGCATCAGAGACTTTTCCAATGAGTCAACTCTTCGCATCAGGTGGCCAAAGTATTGGAGTTTCAGCTTCAGCATCGGTCCTTCCAATGAACACCCAGGACTGATCTCCTTTAGGATGGACTGGTTGGATCTCCTCGCAGTCCAAGGGACTCTCAAGAGTCTTCTCCAACACCACAGTTCAAAAGCATCAATTCTTCAGCGCTCAGCTTCCTTTCCAGTCCAACTCTCACATCCATACATGACCACTAGAAAAACCATAGCCTTCACTAGATGGACTTTTTTTTTTTTTTTTTTTTTTACTAGATGGACTTTTGTTGGCAAAGTAATGACTCTGCTTTTTAATATGCTATCTAGGTTGGTTATAACCTTCCTTCCAAGGAGTAAGCGTCTTTTAATTTCATGGCTGCAACCACCATCTGCAGTGATTTTGGAGCCCAAAAAAATAAAGTCTGATACTGTTTCCACTGTTTCCCCATCTATTTCCCATGAAGTGATGGGATCAGATGCCATGATCTTAGTTTTCTGAATGTTGAGCTTTAAGCCAACTTTTTCACCCTCCTCTTTCACTTTCATCAAGAGGCTGTTTAGTTCTTCTTCACTTTCTGTCTTAAGGGTGGTGTCATCTGCGTATCTGAGGTTATTTATATTTCTCCTGGCAATCTTGATTCCAGCTTGTGCTTCTTCCAGCCCAGCGTTTCTCACGATGTACTCTGCATATAAGTTAAATAAGCAGGGTGAAAATATACAGCCTTGATGTACTCCTTTTCCTATATGGAACCAGTCTGTTGTTCGATGTCCAGTTCTAACTGTTGCTTCCTGACCTGCATACAGATTTCTCAAGAGGCAGGTCAGGTGGTCTGGTATTCCCATTTCTTTCAGAATTTTCCAGTTTATTGTGATCCACACAGTCAAAGGCTTTGACATGATCAATAAAGCAGAAGTAGATGTTTTTGTGGAACTCTCTTGCTTTTTCTGTGATCCAACGGATGTTGGGAATTTGACCTCTGGTTCCTCTACCTTTTCTAAATCCAGCTTAAACATCTGGAAGTTCCTCGTTCACATATTGTAGAAGCCTGGCTTGGAGAATTTTGAGCATTACTTTACTAGTGTGTGAGATGAGTGCAATTGTGCAGTAGTTTGAGCATTCTTTGGCATTGCCTTTCTTTGTGATTGGAATGAAAACTGACCTTTTCCAGTCCTGTGGCCATTGCTGAGTTTTCCAAATTTGCTGGCATATTGAGTGCAGCACTTTCACAGCATTGTCTTTCAGGATTTGAAATAGCTCAACTGGAATTCCATCATATCCACTAGCTTTGTTCGTAGTGATACTTCCTAAGGCCCACTTGACTTCCCATGCCAGGATGTCTGGCTCTAGATGAGTGATCACATCATCGTGATTATCTGGGTCACGAAGATCTTTCTTGTACAGTTCTTCTGTGTTTTTTTGCCACCTCTTCTTAATATCTTCTGCTTCTGTTAGGTCCATACCATTTCTGTCCTTTATTGGGCCCACCTTTGCATGAAATGTTCCCTTGCTATCTCTAATTTTCTTGAAGAGATCTCTAGTCTTTCCCATTCTATTGTTTTCCTCTATTTCTTTGCATTGATCGCTGAGGAAGGCTTTCTTATCTCTCCTTGCTAGTCTTTGGAACTTTGCATTCAAATGGGTTTATCTTTCCATTTCTCCTTTGCTTTTGGCTTCTCTTCTTTTTGCAGCTATTTGTAAGGCTTCCTCAGACAGCCATTTTGCTTTTTTGCCTTTCTTTTTTTGGGGATGGTCTTGATCCCTATCTCCTGTACAATGTCACAAACCTCCGTCATAGTTCATCAGGTACTCTGTCTATCAGATCTAGTCCCTTAAATCTGTTTCTCACTTCCACTGTATAGTCATAAGGGATTTGATTTAGGTCATACCTGAATGGTCTAATGGTTTTCCCCACTTTCTTCAATTTAAGTCTGAATTTGACAATAAGAAGTTCATGATCTAGGCACAGTCAGCTCCCAGTCTTGTTTTTGCTGACTGTATAGAGCTTCTCTATCTTTGCCTGCAAAGAATATAATCAATCTGATTTTGGCATTGACCATCTGGTGATGTCCATGTGTAGAGTCTTCTCTTGTGTTGTTGGAAGAGGGTGTTTGCTATGACCAGTGCGTTCTCTTGGTAAAACTCTATTAGCATTTGCCCTACTTCATTCTGTACTCCAAGGCCAAATTTCCCTGTTACTCCAGGTGTTTCTTGACTTCCTACTTTTGTATTCCAGTCCCCTATAATGAAAAGGACATCTTTATTGGGTGTTAGTTCTAAAAGGTCTTGTAGGCCTTCATAGAACTGTTCACCTTCAGCTTCTTCAGCATTACTGGTCGGGGCATAGACTTGGATTACCATGATATTGAATGGTTTGTCTTGGAAATGAACAGTGATCATTCTATCGTTTTTGAGATTGCACCCAAGTACTGCATTTCGGACTCTTTTGTTGACCATGATGGCTACTCCATTTCTTCTAAGGGATCCCTGCCCACAGTAGTAGATATAATGGTCATGTGAGTTAAATTCACCCATTCCAGTCCATCTTAGTTTACTGATTCCTATATTGTCGACGTTCACACTTGCCATCCCCTGTTTGACCACTTCCAATTTGCCTTGATTCATGGACCTAACATTCCAGGTTCCTATGCAATATTGCTCTTTACAGCATCGGACCTTGCTTCTATCTCCAGACACATCCACAACTGGGTGTTGCTTTTGATTTGGCTCCACCTCTTCATTCCCTGTAGAATTATTCTCCTTTACTTGAGGATCCTGTTCTTCAGGTTTTCCTTTTAGATTTTTTTGTTCAACCAGTTTTCAGCCCTCAGAATATCCCTTGAGGTATTCTGCCTTAGGCAGCTGAGATGTTAAACAATTACTACTGATTGTTTTTGACAAATGCCCTGGGAATAGGACTGCTTGCTCTGAGTCAGGTCAAATAAAGACAGGTCCTGAGAATGGAGTGTTTCAGTCAGCTGTTAAACTGTTGAAAGAGTGATAATGCTCTGGAGACAACTTTTTGGAAGAGTTTCAAACCCATTCTCCCCACTTTAGTGGCTGTTTGGCTGAAGAATTTCATAGTCACTCTATTGTTGGGCTCTTGGTTTTCGAGGCTAATATGGAGCTAGGGAGATGGGAGTGGCATTAGGACAAGTGAAAATACCGCAAGGCTCATTGTTCTTACCAATATTCAACTGTTTTTCTTGAATAAAATTTTTTTTTGAATTGTTGCAAGACTTTGGTTAACTTTGAGAATTCTGAAACATCGACTTTGGTAAGTTTCTTTCTAGTGTTATAGTTGCTGTTATGGAGGAGCTGCGATTTGGAGATCATTACTCTGCTGTGGCAGAAGTGCTTCCTATCTTCTCACTTCAGATCATTTTAAAAAGCATGTGGAAATGAGGGCCCTTTCCTGGAGAAAGGGTACGTGGAACTGGTAGTTGTTTTCTAGTGTAGAGGGGCTAAAAAAGTTTTATAGCCCAGTTCTCTAGGTAGGAAATGAGTTAGGGATTTGAGACTAAAAGTTGCATAGGTCTAGACTGTTTTCTAAAGCGTTTCTTCTCAACCCTTGGGAATTCGTTGATGTAGCAGGTGGCACTCCGAGTTTGGGAGCCCTAAGGTTACTAATTACAACCAGCAGGTTGGCCACCTTTACCCTACACCAAGGATTTCTTCATTCTTAGAACGTTCTGTTTTCCAAAGTTCTTTCACACGTGTGAGTGTGAATGTTGGCTCATTTCCCCAACAAATTCACTTATCTGTCCACCTTCTTCCACTATCCTTTCTTTCTGTTACCTCTGCCATCCCTCTCTGTTTCTTAGTTCCTCAATCTGAGTTCTAATAGTACTTTATAATTTTAAAGACCACTGTATGGGTCCCAATGTCATAGTTTAGAAAAACAATCTGGGTATAGTAGGAACATGGAGAAAAACCACACAGGAAAACCCCTATGATGAAAAACGGAATACATCCTGTCACCTAAAGTAAATTTGATAGAGACAGAGTAAAGGGACAAAGTAGGAGATTAAATAGTTAATCTCACCAGGGAATTGTATGTAAAAAAAAATATGGAAATATGGGAGACCCCCGTAAGTTAATGATTACACAAGAAAGCAAGTTTGATTAACCACAAAACCAAGCAGGCTTGCTTAGCAAGAAAGCCATGCAACAGACGCACAAGATATGCCCCCAAACGATAAAACAGCAGTGGCATGACACCCACATTGTGCCCAGTGAGCTCAGTAAGTTAGGACACACTCTGCACACAGAAAAAGCAGTAATTTGAAGACCTAGCCTGAACATGGACTTCCCTTGTGGCTCAGATGGTAAAGTGTCTGCCCACAATGCGGGAGACCCCGGTTCAATCCCTGGGTTGGGAAAATCCCCTGCAGAAGGAAATGGCAACCCACTCCAGTACTCTTGCCTGGAAAATCCCATGGATGGAGGAGCCTGGTGGGCTACAGTCCATGGGGTTGCAAAGAGTCAGACACGACTGAGCGACTTCACTTCAAACACGTAGGGACAAGGAAACTTCCCTGCCCCACCTTGAGGAGGAGCTGACGATAGAAGCATGATGTCAAGAATGACAAAGAATTCTTGTCCACATTTCCTTCGATTATAAGGAAATCTTTCCCTCCACCTTTCCTTTGATTATGAAATGGTAGCTCGCAAAGTTCTCAGAACATGGTACCTTCTTGCCCACCCACTTGTAAGCCTCACAAGTATACTGTTCTAATAAATGACTTCTTATCTATCACTTTGTTTCTCACTGAATTCTTTCTATGCTGAGACATAAAGGACTGGGAGCTCTTCAGAGCCTCCCTGAAATGCCACCCATGTGTTTCAAATTTATTAGTTTTTATGTGATAAACATATAATATTGGTAATTGCAAAATTTTATGATAAATGACAACTGCAGGGTGGTAGTTTATATGGAGCTTAGAAAAAGAAGGGTTCAGAAACAAAGAGTTTGTATTTATGTAGCATTGCCCAATGGGAATAAAAAAGACTGAATTTAAAAGAAAGATAAAAATTATAGTCTCTTCAACAGTAAACTCTAGTTCAGCCCTGAGACCATTCTCCATGGTCTTCCCTAAACTGGATAAAATAACCCATAAAGCTCCCTTTGCTCTGACTCTGCTTAATTTTCCAATGACTACTTCAGATAAATTTATAGTGAGATGCCCAGGACAGTGACTCTTAGTGTTTCTGTCTGCACACGCACACATATCTCCCCCTTCCACATCATGCTGTCATTCCCAGGCTGTACATCAGCCTTCTCCTTTATAATTCTGTCTCCCATGGCCTTAGCTGCTGAGATTTATCCCCTTAGAGACTGGTCTGAGATCTGCAGAATTCCTAGAATCCTTTACCTGGACCAATCTCTCTCTTTGCTCTTCATTATAACATTGGAGAAATACAATATCACGAACATAAAGGAAAAAGGCCCCATGAGAAGGCAGTACATCTTTTTTGGGACCAGTGTGGTTAAAAACGACAGTCAGTAACCTTGTTTGCAAATAACTAGGTCCATTTAAAAGCACTGTGGATATGGGTAATTCCAAAACAAGCATCCAGCACAAGGATCTGAGTGGTACATGTGCATGCCTGTGACGGAAGCCCTCTCATTTACCTACAGTGCTTCAGGTCTTATTTAAAAACATACCATTTTCCTTACCCTGTCAAATGGAAGCCACATTCATTTATACTAGCGAGGATTCTCAGGACCTCTGGGTTTATGGCTAGTCTCTCCAGACCGCTGCTCCTTGCCTGAGCCAGGCTGTGATATGCTTTCAAGCAAAAGGAGCATCTCCACAGAAACGGCGGTTAACATCCCCGCCACAGTGTGCCCTCACCCTGTGATTTTCCCTCCAAATTTGCATTCGTGCTGTCAGTTGGGAAATTGCATAGAATGACAATTGATGCCACCAGTGAAAGAAGCTTTGATGGTAATGAGGGATGGGGAAGAAGCAGACTTATTAATTAATGGCTCCAGAAGAAGGAATGGGCTCTCTCTACTCACATAAGCTGCTTGAACTCAAGTGGGGTTAATTGTTTCCTGTGTGAGTCCATGGTAGCTTTCATCTTGGGAGATGGCAGAGAATGAGCCTTAATTAGCCAGGCTGACCTAATCTCATGGTCTGTTCCAGGTATAACATCAGTGGTTTGCCCTCAGTTCTTCTGGAGTAGATGCATGTGTGTGTGTACACACCCACACCCCCCACCCTGCGGTTAGTCATCCTTTCAGCAAGAGGTGTGGGAGAAAGTGTTCCTTTGTCATTCTAAAACATCTGAATGAGCCTGTTTGTAGATGTGGTGTGTAACTGTCCTAGATTAGATTAACGTCTTCGCTGAGAGACAGACTCTGAGCTGGAGACAGTAAGGGGGTTAAGGGGTGGGGGAGGGCTCTGGGGTGCAGCCCTGTAAGGGAATGGGCATGCTCAGGGGAAGTTGACTGTGATATGGTTCTAACATAAGCTTCAGTTAATCTCCCAGGGACTCTGCCATGGGGTCAGCTCTCTGGGTTGTCTTAAATGAGGCCAAGGGACTGGGACTTTGGTTTCCACATGACGAGTCCCCAGGAAGGAGTGTAGCCTGGTGTCCTGGAGTTCCGTTCACGTGATGGGGATCCTCAAGGAACAGCTTGGGTGGGGCTCTCAGCAGCCTTGGTCCTGGACCTAGGACCTAGAGGGGCGGGCAGGGCTTCGTCACAGGGCTGATGCCCCTTTCAATGAATGGGCCAGGAGGAACTGTGGGCCATTACCTCACTCCCTGACCACCCGCCGGCTTTCTATTCAGAGCAGAGTTTAGAAGGCGGTTCTGGCAAGAAGCAAGCAAGCAAGAAGCAAATAGTCAGTCTTTCACTGAGGTAAGGGATGAAGGACCAGCCCTCAGTTCTCCTGTGAAGCAGGACTCAGACACCAATGGGCTCTGCATACTTTGTGAAATGCGTAGCCCATATTCAGGGGTAAATGGGTGACATGAAGTGTCTGAGTGTCGCGAATCAGTTGGCCCAGCATTAGTTTATAACAGAGCTGGGATGCCAGCTCTTCTTCTTCTTTTAAATTAATTCATTGATTATGTTTGGCTATGCTGGTTCTTTGTTGCGGTTCTTTGTTTTTGTTGCTGCACGTGGGCTTTCTTTAGCTGCAGTGTGTGGTCTTCTCATTGTGGTGGCTTCTCTTACTGTGAAATGTGGGCTCTAGATGCACAGGCTTCAGTATTTGTGACTCAGGGCCGCTAGAGTGTGGATTCAGCAGTTGTGGCCCATGGGCCCCATTGTCTCATGGCATGAGGAATCTTCCTGGACCCAGGGTTGAAACCATGTCCCCTGCACTGGCAGGCAGATTCTTAACCACTGGACCATTAGGGACGTCCCCACCATGTCTCCTTAAACCTCAGGACAGTTAGTGCCGCTTCAGTTTCACACGCTGCCTCCAAAATACGTCCTTTTTTAAAAAGTAAGGGAGGTCACATTTGCAAATGTTGGCTTTTCTGTGATGTGGCTTACTCCCTCTCTCTTTTTTTTTTTTAGCTATATTGAGATATAATTGACATATAACTTTGTGTAAGTTTAAAGTGTCCAATGTGCTGATCTGATATATGTATATATCTCGAAATCATTCCAAAATGTTAATTAACATCTCCACCAACTCACGTAATTACTTTGTCTGCATGTGTTAAAAACACTTATGATCTACTCTTTAGCAACTCTCCAGTTATGATACAGTTGCTGTTGTTCAGTTGCTAGGGTGTGTCTGACTCTTTGCAACCCCATGAACTATAGCATGCCAGGCTGCCCTGTCCTTCACTGTCTCCTGGAGTCTGCTCAGACTCATGTCCATTGACTTGGTGATGCTATCCAACCATCTCATCCTCTGCTGCTTTATTTTCCTTTGGCCTTCAATCTTTCCCAGCAACAGGGTCTTTTCCAGTGAGTTAGCTCTTCACATCAGATGGCCAAACCATTGGAGCTTCAGCTTCAGCATCAGTCCTTTCTTTAGGATTGACTGGTTTCATCTAGCAGTCCCAAGGGACTGTCAAGAGTCTTCTCTAGCACCACAATTTGAAAGCATCAATTCTTCAGCACTCAGCCTTCTTTATGGTCCAACTCTCACATCCATACATGACTACTGGAAAAACCATAGCTTTGACTATATGGACCTTTGCTGGCAAAGTGATGTCTCTGATTTTAATATACTGCCTAGATTTGTCATAGTTTTCCTCCCAGCAATCAGACAGTATTATTACCTATAGTCACCATGCCGTACATCACATCTCTAGAGCTTATTCATCTTACTGACGATTGTACTTTGGCATGGTTGTTTTCCTTTTTATGGCTGAATAATATTCCATTGTGTGTGTATAGTATAAATATAGGTTTATCTATAAATAAAATATAGGTGGATCACATTTTATTTAACTACTTATGTTGTTTCCATGTCTCAGCTGTAATACTGCAGTGAACATGGAGGTGCAGATAACTCTTCAAGGTAGTGTTTCATTTTCTTCTGATAAATACCAAAAAGTGGTATTGCTGGATCATGTGTGTGTTGTGTGTTGCTCAGTTGTGTCTGACTCTTTGCAACCTCATGGACTGTGACCTGCTAGGTTCCTCTGTCCATGGAATTCTCCAGGCAAGAATACTAGAGTGGATTGCCATTTCCTCCTCCAGGGGATCTTCCTGACCCAGAGACTGAACCCAGGTCTTCTGCATTGGAGGCAGATACTTCACCATTTGAACCACCAGGGAAGGGTTGGATCATATGGTAACTCTGTTTTTAATTTTTGAGTAACCTCCATACTCTTTTCCATAGAGGTTGCATGAGTTTACATTCCTACCAACCATGCACAAGTGTTAACCCTTTTCTCCACATTCTCATCAGCATTTGCTATCTCTTGTCTTTTTTTTTTTTCTCTTTTTCTCTGTGTCCCGGCGCTTGAGGATAGAACCGGCGGATTGCTGGCCGCCGGTACCGAAGACATGACGCCGAGGGGGCTAGAGCCCGTTCCCTCTACCTCCGTACATTACGCGGATCGGGACTGCACGCCCGACCCCCGCCAAGAAAAGGAGGGTTCTTGTCTTTTTTATAATAGTTCTATGACTTTAAACCGATCTTGAGCTAACAGGTAGAGACTGACCCCTGAAGGGTTTCTAGGCTCATGTGTGGCCTTGAAAATCTGAGTTACTTGAGAAGCAAAGTAGTTGAAGTTCATTCCCTATTTTTGCTCTACCGAGACCAGTGGCTCAGCGGTAAAGAATCTGCCTGCAGCATAGGAGACAAGGAAGACCCTGGTCTGATCCCTGGGTTGGGAAGATCCCCTGAAGGAGGGCATGGCAACCCACTCCAGTATTCTTGCCTGGAGAATCCCATGGGCAGAGGCGTCGGGGGGCCACAGTTCATGGGGTCACAGAGAGTTGGACACGACTGAAGCGGCTGAGCACACACAGACACCAAGACTGGAACGAAGGGTTCCCTTGTGGTCTTGCTGGTTCCACGTGGCACAGACTCCTACCAACCTCATGGGTCTGGGCCATCACCCCCTGTGGAGCCCTGAAGCTTGGGAGGAAAGCAGGAGGCACAGGGCAGGCAGAAGGGGTTCTGGTCTCAGGGTGGAGCTCGGGATGGCGCACTCCTTAGGCAGCTACAGAGACTGCACCAAGCCCGCGGGTACCCCAGTCTCTTCCTTGTTCTTCTTCCTAATCTTTTTCTGCCTCCTCCCCTCCATGCTGTGGGAAGGGGCGTTTCCTCTGAGGGTCAGCGCCCAGAGCGCACAGTAACTGCTTGATAGATGTTTGTGGATGACTGAATGTTGGTCCCAGAGGCTCTCAGGTGGGCCCTGGGAGAGAAGACAGGATCTTATCAGTCCTCCCTGTTCACACTCACTCTGTGGCCCACCTGTATTTACTCCTCAGACTGAAGTGATATTTGTGTAACTTTTCCTCTTTTACCATGCGAGCAGCTTACATGCCAATGGTCACAACTTATGGCCAACCTCTTCAAGTGTCCTAATCGTGATGTGGTCCCAGCCGAGGGGCCTGGAAAAGGGGAATGTTCTGAGCACCAAGGAACCCTATCTTCACACAGCAGGAATTTTAGCTGTGGATAGGCTGCTTGTCTCACAATTCTAGGACTTGCTGAGGGCAAGTACAGCCTGGTCTTCAGGAAAGTTTATCTCCAGGCTGCAGTCCTTTGCCCAGATTGGGCTGCTTCTCCTAGCTTTTTCTCGTTGCTGTGAATGCACTGGGATGGTATATGCAGCGGCCCTGACATCTGCTTCTTTCTTTAAGAAACAAGTTATCAGCAAATGCAGAAATGGGGGCAGGGAGAGTGGGGGAGCTGGATTGTTTCCAGTCGATTGAGGAGCTAGAGAAAGTGAACGTGACAAAACTTTAAACAGACTATTTCCTTTCCAGGTGTTCTCATGAAGGAGGAAAGACACACATGCATATGCACACACACACACACACACACATACACACACACACGCACTTTATATTTTACATAAAGGTATTATTGTGCTAAACAAACACATATAAGCTCTTGGGAAAGGAATCAAACCAGAAACCTCGAGACCAGGTCTGACAGGTGGCAACCTCACTACCCAACATCTGACTCCATCTCTCCTGTTGACTTGTAGTGTTGACTTAAGCAAGTCAATTAACCTTTCTGTGACCCACTCCCTAACCTTCTAAGTGGAAAAGAACAGCGGTGGCCCAGCTCCAAGGGGTGCCAGGAGATTAACCTGTGTCTTCCAAGAGCTTATCATCATTAGCGTGCTGTGTAAGGGCAGGTGCCATATTTGTATTAAAGGCAGGATGACTATTCATGAGTGTGTCAGTGCTGACACTTTCCCCAGCCTCCCTGGATCTTGCTGAGCTGTGGGGGGAGGCTCCTGGAAAGTGTAAAATGGAAATGTCCCGGGCCTCAAATTGTCTCTGCAAATAGCACACTTCAACAGTGTGTATTTACCAATGAAATGCTAAAGAACAGGAATGACATTTGGGTGTGAAACCAAATGGAACTCTCAGGGTGGCAGGGGTAGTGGTGGGAGAAGAAGTAACATTTCAGCAGCACCACGTACGGCCAGCACTTCTTACCCAGTGTAGTTGGACTGGGGCTGTGGGCTGTGGAAGTTGAAGTGGGGAAGCATACAGAGTGGTATCTTCAGACTTTAAACATTTCACTTTAAAACATGATTCTGTTCATTTTGGGGGATGATCTGTGGATACAAGGCCGAAACTCTTCCTTTGAGGACAGAAACTGACTGGTGTTTCATATGTTATTCTTGCATAAACCACTTTTGTGATCTATCTGCTAGGATTTCCAGTTTGAGATCCTCTTAAGTGGAGCAAGGACTTAAAGGTATGTGGACCAATGAAGCAAAACATCTTTATAGATTTTAACTGTTTCCCCACTCTTTCACAGATGTCTCACGTGTATGAAATCTGATAGTAATTTATTTAACAACTTGCCTTTAGGAGACTTTCCAAAGCATTCAAGTTGTCTTTCATAGAAACAATAGTGTTCTTTCCTTTTGCAGTCATATTTCATGGATTTAAGTAATATTGAGTTAAATTACATAATTCCATTGGGAAGTACAGCCAGCACACAGGTTTGATGACAGACACACCTGATTTGCATGCCTCTGATTCTGCTGGTGGTAGCAGAAGTACAGTATCAATCCATGGTGTCCATGGGGATTGGTGCCAGGACTCCCATGGGTACCCAAAGCCACAGATGTTCAAGCCCCTTGTATGATATAAAATAGTGGAGTATAGACAGCTCTCCACATCCAAGTGTCTGCATCTGTGGATACAGAGGGCTGATTCCATGGGGAGGACAGGCAAGAGCATGCCGGCCATGAACCTGAAGCAGGCCTAAGTCAGGAAGATGGAGAAATTAAATGGGCAAGTGGGTTGCATAGCAGTTGGGTGGGAGAAGAGCTCCTGCATGTTGATTTTGCTCTCTTTCCTCTAAAGCTTGTGACAACCCATCAGTTTTCTGTTACCACATCTATTTTGTGCTGTGCTTAGCTGCCCAGTCATGTCCCACTCTTTGTGACCCTGTGGACTGTAGCCCACCAGGCTCCTTTGTCCATGGGATAATGCAGGCAAGAACACTGGAATGGGTTGCCATGCACTTCTCCAGGGCATCTTCCCAACCCTGGGACAGAACCCAGGTCTCCCACACTGCATGCAGATCTTTACTGTCAGAGCCACCAGAAGCTCTATACAGTCATCAAAAACAAGACCAGGAGCTGACTGTGGTCCAGATCATGAACTCCTTATTGCAAAATTCAGATGTAAATTGAAGAAAGTAGGGAAAATCACTAGACTATTCAGGTATGGCCTAATTCAAATCCTTTACAATTATACAGTGGAAGTGACAAATAGATTCAAAGGATTAGATCTGATAGACAGAGTGCCTGAAAAGCTATGGACAGAAGTTTGTGACATAGGAGGCAGTGATCAAGACCATCCCCCCCCCAAAAAATGAAAAAAGGCAAAATGGTTGTCTGAGGAGGCCTTACAATAGATGAGAAAAGAAGAGAAGCTAAAGCAAAGGAGAAAAGGAAAGAAATACCCATCTGAATGCAGAGTTGCAAAGAATAGCAAGAAGAGATAAGAAAGCCTTCCTCAGTGATCAATGAAAAGAAATAGAGGAAAACAATAGAATGGAAAAGACTAGCAATCTCTTTAAGAAAATTAAAGATACCAAGGGAACATTTCATGCAAAGATGCGCTCAATAAAGGACAGAAATGTTATGGACCTAACAGAAGCATAAGCTATTAAGAAGAGTTGGCAAGAATACACAAAACTATACAGAAAAGATCTTAATAACCACGATGGTGTGATCACTCACTTAGAGCCAGACTTCCTGGAATGCCAAGTCAAGTGGGCCTTAGGAAGCATCACTATGAACAAAGCTAGTGGAGGTGATGTAATTCCAGCTGAGCTGTTTCAAATCCTCAAAGATGATGCTGTGAAAGTGCTGTACTCAACATGTCAGCAAATTTTGAAAACTCAGATGGAAAAGGTCAGTTTTCATTCCATTCCCAAAGAAAGGCAATGCCAAAGAAAGTTCAAACTACCGCACAATTGCACTCATCTCACACACTAGCAAAGTGATGTTCAAAATTCTCCAAGCTAGGCTTCAACAGTATGTGAACCATGAACTTCCAGATGTTCAAGCTCGATTTAGAAAAGGCAGAGGACCCAGAGGTCAAATTGCCAACATCTGCTGGATCAGCTAAAAGGCAAGAGAATTCCAGAAAAACATCTACTTCTGCTTTATTGACTATGCTAGAGCCTTTGACTCTGTGGATCACCACAAACTGAAAAATTTTTCAAGAGATGGGAATACCAGACCACCTTACTTGTCTCCTGAGAAATCTCTATGCAGGTCAAGAAGCAACAGTTAGAACCGGACATGGAACCACAGACTGGTTCCAAATCGGGAAAGGAGTGCATCAAGGCTGTATATTGTCACCCTGCTTATTTAACTTATATGCAGAGTACATCATGCAAAATGTTCAGCTGGATGAAACACAGCCTGGAATCAATTTTGCTGGGAGAAATATCAATAGCCTTAGATATGTAGATGACACCACCCTTATGGCAGAAAGTGAAGAGGAACTGAAGAGCCTCTTGATGAAAGTGAAAGAGCAGGCTGACAAAGCTGGCTTAAAACTCAGCATTCAAAAAACTAAGATCGTGGCATCCAGTCCTATCACTTAATGGCAAATAGATGTGGAAACAATGGAAACAGTGACAAATTTTATATTTTTGATTCCAGTATCGCTACAGATGGTGACTGCAGCCATGAAATTAAAAGACACTTGCTCCTTGGAAGAAAAGCTATGACCAACCTAAGCAGCATATTAAAAAGCAGAGACATTACTTTGCCGACAAAGGTCCATCTAGTCAAAACTATAGTTTTTCCAGTAGTCATGTTTGGATGTGAGAGTTGGAGTACAAAGAAAGCTGAGCATTGAAGAATTGATGCTTCTGAACTTTGGTGTTGGAGAAGACTCTTAAGAGTCCCTGGGACTGCAAGGAGATCAAACCAGTCAATCTTAAAGGAAATCAGTCCTGAATATTCATTGGAAGGACTGATGCTGAAGCTGAATCTCTGATACTTTGGCCACCTGATTTGAAGTGCCAACTCATTAGAAAAGAAAGTTGTGGTACATATACACAATGGAATACTACTCAACTATTAAAAAGAATGCATTTGAATCAGTTCTAAGGAGGTGAATGAAACTCAAGCCTATTATACAGAGTGAAGTAAGCCAGAAAGGAAAACACCCTATTAATGCATATATATGGAATTTAGAAAGACAGTATCAATGACCCTATATGTGAGACAGCAAAAGAGACACATACATAAAGAACAGATTTTTGGACTCTGTGGGAGAAGGAGAGGGTGGAATGATTTGAGAGAATAGCATTGAAACATGTATATTACCATTTGTGAAACAGATGACCAGTCCAGGTTTGATGCATGAAACAGGGCACTCAAAGCCGGTGCACTGGGACAACCCAGAGGGATGGGATGGGGAAGGAGGTGGGAGGAGGATTTGGGATGGGGGACACATGCACACCCATGGCTGATTGATGTCAATGAATGGCAAAAACCACCACAATATTGCCAAGTAATTAGCCTGCAATTAAAATAAATTAATTTTTTAAAAAAGAAAAGACTCTGATGCTGGGAAAGATTGAAGGCAGGAGGAGAAGGGGATGACAGAGGATGAGATGGTTGGATGGCGTCACCGACTCGATGGACACAAATTTGAGTAAACTCCAGGAGTTGGTGATGGACAGGGAAGCCTGGCTTGCTGCAGTCCATGGGGTCACAAACAGTCGGACACGACTGAGTGACTGAACTGAACTGAACTGAGCCATCAGGGAAGCCCATTCCTATTTTAAGGTATAGTATTTGAAGTTCAGAGAGCAACTTATTCCACCCTGTTACACAACTAGTGAGCAGCAGACTCAGAATACCAATCCATTTCTGGTTTTGCCTTTACGGGTCTCATTGAGGACTAACTTCCTTCAGAAACTGGTTTCTTTACCTGTTTTATTGAGTAAAAATTTAATAGTCACATACACAAAAAGCTGTATTGCTTTCTCTTTCATTCTTATTAAATCTGGCTTTCTGTATCCTCCACTTAGGGTGGTAAGAGATTCAGTTATGTTTTGGGCTCCCCAACCTAGGATTTTGAGAGGAATCTAAGGCTTTACATATTTACTTTATATTTGAGCAGGGGCCTTGTTCTTTAACAATGGTGATTGTTCTTGTAAATCAGTAGTTCTCACTGTGTGGTCCCAGACTGGCAGTATCAGTGTTACCTTGGAAACCTGTCAGAAATGCAAATTCTCAGGTTTCATCCCCAATCTGTTGAATCAGGAGCTCTGGGCCCAGCAATGTATGTGCTGACAAGGCCTCCAAGGATTCTGACACAGAGATACATTCTGATATCACACAGTTTGAGAACTGCTTCTTGCTAACATTCATTCATTCATTCATTCATTCATGCATTCAACAAATATGTTTTGAGTGTCTGCTATGAGTCAGGGGCTAGTGATAAAAAGACAAATGTGGACAGTGTATCTGTCCTCATAGAGCTGACGTTCCAGTGACATACCCAATTTCCTGGCTTTGCCCAGGTCCTAATGCTCCAAGCAGGCTGAGATACCTCTCCTTGGCTGCAGGCCTAGCCAACAGACAACCTTCATAGGCCCGTGAGGTTCTTTTTCCTTCTATTAAGCAGGACACTGCTCCTTGGCACTCAGGGGAACATCTAAATTTATGTGTCTTTTGCAGTGCTTGCAAGAAGTTATCAACCTCCACTCATCTGCCTGGGTTGATCTTTTTATTTTATTTTACATTTTATTTATCTAATTTATTTTTGGCTACACTGGATCTTTGTTGCTGCACAAGGGCTTTCTCCAGCTGCAATGGATAGGGGCTGCTCTCTAGCTGTGGCATGCAGTCTTCTCATTGGGGTGGGTTTTCTTGCTATGGTGCATAAGCTTTAGGGTATGCAGGATTCAGTAGTTGTGGTGCAAACCTAGTTGCCTCGTGGCATGTGGGATCCTCCCAGACCAAGGATTGAACCTGTGTCCCCTGCATTGGTAGGCAGACTCTTAACCAATGAACCACCGAACCACTAGGGAAGCCCTATTTTATTTTATTATTTTTATTTTGTGATAAAATACAAAAACTTTTGCCATTTTAGCCATTTCTATATTGTGACAAAATACAAAAAAATTTCCTCTTTGAACCATCTTAAGTGGACAATTCAACTGCATTAAATACATTCACACTGTTGTATAAGCACCACCACTATTCAATTCCAGATAATTTTCATCATCCTAAATAGAAACTCTGTACGCATTCAACAATACCTCTCCACTACCACTCTGGGCAGCCTTGCTATTTCTACTTTCTGTCTCATGACTTTCCCTGTTCTATATACCTCATATAAGTGGACTTATATGCCATATTTATTCTTTTCTGTCTGGGTTATTTTATGTAGCATAATGTCTTCAAGGTCATGCATATTGTAGAATGTCAGAATTTCTTTTTTTTTTTTAGGCCTAAATAGTATTCTGTTGTGTGGTTTCTTTCTTAAAAATGTATTTATTTTTAATTGAAGGATGATTCCTTTACAATACTGTGTTGGTTTCTGCCATACGTCAACATGAATCAGTCATAGGTACACACATGTCCCCTCCCTCTTCAACCTCCCTCCCACCTCCCACCCCATCCCACCCCATCCCACCCCTCTAGGTTGTTACAGAGTCCCAGTTTGAGTTTCCTGAGTCATACAACAAATTCCCATTGGCTATTTTACATATGGTCCTGTGTACGTTGCTATGTTACTCTCTCCATTCGTCCGACCCTCTCCTTCTGCCCCCTACCCCCGACCACAATTTCTTTATCCATCCATCTGCTGAGGGATTTTGAACTGTTTGCACCTCTTGGTATATTGTGAATAATGCTGCTGTCAGCATGAGTATAAAAGTATCTGTTTTGAACACTTGCTTTCAATTCTTTGGGCATATACTTAGAGTTAAATTGATGGATCTTATGGTAATTCTATGTTTACCTTTTTGAGGTAACCACTAAATGGTGTGATGTAGCAACTCTAACATTGTACGTTCTCACCAGCAGTGTATAAGTGTTCCAATTTCTTCACATCCTCACCAACACTTTTTATTTTCTAATTTTTCATAATAATCATGCTAGTGGATATGAAGTGGTATCTCATTGCAGTTTTTTGACTTCCATTTCTCTAAAGACTAAGGTTATTTATATCTTTTCATGTATTTGTTTCCATTTGTATATCTTCTTTGGAGAAATGACCATCAAATCCTTTGCCCATTTTTGATTTGGGCTGTTTGATTATTTTGTTGTTGGGTTTTAGAGGCTCTTTATATATTCTGTATTTTAACTGTGTATCAGATATATGATTTACAGATGTTTTTTGCAAATATTTTCTCTCATTCTGAGCATTATACTCTCACTCTCTTGATGACATCCTTGGTGGTGGTTTAGTCACTAGGTCGTGTCTGACTCTTGCGACCCCATGGACTGTAGCCCACCAGACTCTTCTGTCCATGAGATTTTCCAGGCAAGAATACTAGAGTGGGTTGCCATTTCACTCTCCAGGGGATCTTCTCAACCCAAGGATCGAACCCAGGTTTTCTGCACTGCAGGCACTCTTTACCGACTAAAGTTATTCTCTAGTGGCTTTTAATTTCAGTCTGAAGAATTCTCTTTTGCATTTGTTTTAAAGCAGGTCTACTGGTGATTAACTCTCAGCATTTGTTTATCTAGAAATATGTTAATTTATCCCTCATTCTTGAAAGATAGTTTTTCTAGGTATAGACTTTTAGGTTGATAGAAGTCCTACTGTCTTCTGGCTTTTATGGTTATTGAGAAGAAATTAACTATTTATTTCATTGAGGATTGCTTGGCCATAATGAGTCATTTTTTTTCTTGCTACTTTCAAGATTCTCTGTTGGTCCTTGTGTTTTAACAATTTGGCTCTAATGTGTTTCTATGTGGATTTCTTTAGAATTTATCCTTATTGGAGTTCACTGAGATTCTTAAATGTGTATATTCATACCTTTCCTCAGATTTGGGAAGCTTGGGACTATTTTCTCTCAAATTATTTTTCTTCACATTTCTTTCTTCCCCTGCAGAAGTCCAAAATGTGAACATTGGTGCATTTGATGGTGTTCTATAGGTCCCTCAGCCTCTGGTCATTTTCTTCATTCTTTTTTCTTTCTGTGCCAAAGACAGGATAATTTCAATGTTCTTCTCTTTAAATTCACTGATCCTTTCTTCCACTTATGCAACTTGCTATTGAACTCCTCTGGTAAAGTTTTTATTTTAGTTATTGTACTTTTTGGCTCTACAATGTGCTCAGTTTCTTTTTATAATATGAATATTTTGATTACTGTTCTTAGTTTGTTCATATATTGTCTCCCGGATTTCCTTTTGTTTGTTGTCCATGATTTCTTTTAGCTCACAGAACATATTTGAGACAGTTGATTTAACATCTTGAGTAACAATTTCAATGTCTAGGCTTCTCTAGGGATCAGTCAGTTCAGTTCAGTTGCTCAGTCGTGTCTGACTCTTTGTGACCCCATGGACTGCAGCCCGCCAGGCTTTCCCGTCCATCACCAACTCCCAGAGCTTACTCAAATTCATGTCCTTTGAGTCGGTGATGCCATCCAACCATCTCATCCTCTGTCATCCCCTTCTCCTCCTGCCCCCAATCCCTCCCAGCATCAGGGTCTTTTCCAATGAGTCAACTCTTCCCATCAGGTGGCCAAAGTATTGGAGTTTCAGCTTCAGCATCGGTCCTTCCAATGAACACCCAGGACTGATCTCCTTTAGGATGGAGTGGTTGGACCTCCTTGCAGTCCAAGGGACTCTCAAGAGTCTTCTCCAACACCATAGTTCAAAAGCTTCTTTCCATTAATGGGCTATGTTTTCCTATTTATTTGCAAGTTTTATAATGTTTTATTGAGAAGCTGGATATTTTGGATATTATGGTGATTCTGAAAGTCCTCAGGAATTGCTTGTTGAGAGTTGGAGCCATCTTTTGTGACTTTTCCAGACTATTTTTGCAAAGTGTGTATTCCTTGTTGTGTATTATTGCTGAAGTTTCTATTCCATTTTCTCTGTGGTCAGTCAATGTCTTGACAAAGATTTACTTAAATGTTTGACTCCAAAAAGGAGAGTCTCTTTAAGTTCTTGGGAAGCCACCGCAGCCCATGGGAGCTGAAACAGTGACTGCTGGTCCCTCAGTGATCAAAAGCAACAACCAGCAATCAGAATACACAGTATTGACATTTGGAAGAGAAGGTCCTATGTCCAGCCTGGTTCTAGGAAGCCACACCAGGAATGCTGGCAATTATCCCCACAGATGCCTGCCACAGGTTAGGCGCTGGTGACTGGTAATCTAATATGCAATAGGCTGAAATTCACTGAAACATGCTGGCCTCTTTATCAAGGTCTCCCCTGGATACTGCACATGTTTAACTAGATGATAGGGTTCAAAAATTGTTACTCCAGACAGTTGTGGCCAGTTGGATCATTGTTCAGGTGGAAGGATGGATTGCTTGAACTTCCTACTCTGCTTTACTGTCACCATTTCCATCTGTACAATAGTGTATGCATTAAGTATTTTATTGTGTTTGTCCCTTGTTATTTTATAAAAATGAAAGGAAAATGAAAGTGCCAATAATAGTGATAAAAGTATAGATATTATCAACTTAATTTGATTAAAACAATGATACAAACCATCAGGTATGCTGACAGTGAAACTTTAACCTCAGTTGACTGGTATTTACAATTAAGCTGGTTGAGAATGTGTTTAATTTCTTTAAAAAATTGTCAAAGAAAAAGTACAAAATTTATGAATGTGTAAAGAATGATGAAAATGTCATAAAATATGAAATGAAAGGGTGTGAGGAGCAATTTTATAATTTTTTTTTAGCTCTTTGGGAAATAAGGTCCTCTTACAGGATGTCTTCAAACTGTGGTGCTGGAAAAGACTCCTGAAAGTCTCTTGGACAGCAAGGAGGTCAAACCAGTCAATCTTAAGGGAGATCAACCCTGAATATTCACTGGAAGGACTGAGGCTGAAGCTGAAGCTCCAGTATTTTGGTCGTCTGATTTGAAAAGATGGCTCATTGGAGAAGTCCCTGATGCTGGGAAAGATTGAGGGCAGAAGGAGAAGAGGGCATCAGAGGATGAGATGGCTGGATGGCAACACCAATGCAATGAACATGAACTTATGCAAACTCCAAAAGATGGTTAGTGACAGGGAGGCCTGGCATGCTGTAGTCCATGGGGTCACAGAGTCAGACGTGACTGGGTGACTGAACCACAACAACAAATAAGATGTAAACACATTTAAAATTTTCCTTTCACTTTATCATGGTTTTTAAGGGATTATTGATATCAAAGTAGAGGACTTACTCAGGTTTCTCAAACCATTAAGATAAAATGTTGTTGTCTGCTTTTCTTTCTCTTTACTCGCTGATGCAACAATGATTGAGTATCTGTGCCAGATATAGGCCAGGTCCCAGAGAAACTACTGTGGATAAAATTTTATACTAGGTTTACACTCTAATGAGCAAGAGGGATGTTAATCACATAATCACTAGAATAAATATAAAACTACCCCTGGAAAGAAGGGTTGACACTCGTAGGATGGCTGGAGCTCAGGGCCTGGGGCTTCTGAGGAAAGGGACACAGGAGCCAAGATCTGAAGGGTGAGCAGTCAGGGTTTCCTGGGTCATTGTTGGGGCACAAGGCTCTGGGTGGTGAGAGGTGACATGGGGGGCTCTAACAGGGAGACAAGAGACAAGATGAATGCATATGGGTCATGGGGAGGATGTAGTCTTTACTGAAAGATATTACTTGAAAATATATTGTTATATGCATTACTGTTACTTAATTCTGTTAGGTTTTAGATCTATGCAACTCACTACAAATACCTTATAACATAAAAAAGTGAGATGTGTGAATTATGTTCCAGCCTCTAATCTTTGGCTGTGGTGACATTCACAGTCAGAGGTGGCTGGGCTATGTTTGAGGCTGCCTTTCTTCCCCCATCTTTCCCTGAGCTGCCAACTGTTGCAACAACCACCTCCTCAACCACTCCACATCTAGTCGGCTTCTAAGACTAAGTCCAAACCTGAACTCCTGGTCATTCTCACCAAATCTCTCTTCCTCTAGTCTTCTCAGCAAATGGCAAGCCAAACCTCCCGGCAGCTCAGGGCAAAGTCCGGACATCATTTAACCCTCTCGTTCCCTCACACTCCATGTCCAAATCATCACCAAATGTTGACAGCTTAACCTTCAATATACATCTAAACCCTGACAACTTCCTTCACAACCATCACTCCCACCCTCATCCCAGCTACTGCCATCTGTCCTGGATTATGGCAATTGCCTTCTAACTGGCTTCTCGGCTTGCAATCAGCCCTAGACAGTTTCCTCTTCTTGCCAAATACTCCAACAGAATGATATTTAAAAAACAGAAGTTAGGTCACACCATCTCTCATTCTAACTCCTCTGGGGGCTTGCCAGCTCTCTCAGAATAAGACCCAAAGGCCCTGCACAATTTGGCCCCCTGTTACTCTAGACACTGTTTCCTCTCACTTTCCTTTCTTCCATCCCATCAAGCCACATGGGTTTCCTTGCTGTCCCTCCAACATCCCTGGGCTTGTTTCTGCCCTAGTGCTTTTTCTCATTCTCTTTCTTCTGTCTGGTTGTTCTGCCCCCAGAAACCTGAATGGTTCATTCCTCTCAATCCCTCTGTTCCTTAAGATCTCTATTCAAATATAACTATAATAGAGTGTCTATTTCTGGCCTTTCTGTATAACATAGGAACACATACCAGTCCTGCCAATGTACTCGTTTTACCCTTCAGTTCAGTTCAGTTCAGCTGTGTCCAACTTTGCGACCCCATGAATCGCAGCACACCAGGCCTCCCTGTCCATCACCAACTCCCGGAGTCTACTCAAACTCATGTCCATCGAGTCGGTGATGCCATCCAGCCATCTCATCCTCTGTCGTCCCCTTCTCCTCCTGCCCCCAATCCCTCCCTGACTCTGTGTCATTCTCCATAGACCTTACCATCTGAAATGCTATATATTTCCTTAATCATCAGCTTCCTTCTCTATCATGAAAACTCCATGAAGGTGGGACTTGTCTATTTTGTTCAGTGGTCTAACCTCCAGTGTCTCCAAAAGTGCCTGACACATAGAACAAGCTCAATAAATAAATAAACTACTCCATCACCCTCTGATCACTTCTCTCAAGATGTTTCTGTTGGTGTTTTTGATCTTGGGAAGATAGCAGCAAGTGGTCTTGAAGCAGAGTCTTAGTTCCTTGCTAGGAACTGAACTTGGGTAGCCTGGATGGAAAACCAGGAATCTTGGCCACTAGACCACTGAGAACTGGAAACTAGAAGCGAAGTTTCCCTGACTCTTGCCCTGTTTGAAAACTTAATTTCTCAAAGAGGCAAAACCTGTAGAGATGGGTACAAAGTTTACTCTTAGAGATAGCACAGCAAGTGGCAGAGCTCACAGAGAAAGAGTTTGTTAAGTTAGGATAGAAGCAGGCAGAAATACGCACCTGGAGAGAAAGGGTGTGGGCGTCCTCCCTGAGGAAGAGCACCAGAAACAGGTGATTAAATCATTATATACAGCAGTTTTACCTCTGGCCAGTTATCACACTCCTTTTCCCACATCTGATCTGTCCTAGGACCCTCCCCCATCCGCATGCATATCTTTTTGCTAAGACGGATTCCAGCGCAGAGGCCTGGGGGAGGCTTGGTATCACCTATTATGGGGTGGTGCCCTCTTCTTTTTGACTCCTGAGGAGGCTTTCTGCACATGTTTAGTTAGGTAGATCTCCTTGACATCAGGAGTGGTCATCTTATCTCTTTACTCCAGCAGAGCTCAGCTCCTGTCATTAATTTTGTCCTTGGAGTCTCTAGGAAAACAAAGCTTCAATTTTACCCCACTTGACAGACACCAGGTGTCCAGCCAGGGGCCCATCTACCTCCTACCTCGTTTCTACTGTCCTTATTGCTGGTGATCTGTGGAAGACTTGCCGCCTCTTATTCATAGGAAAATTGGTTTCTTTTACTCTCTTTCTCCTAACTGTGGTCTATATTCCTTGAAATCCATAATATTTTCTATCATTTATCCTCTTGTTTTATATTTTTCCCATTATTCTCTTTTGCTGCTGTTACATATCTTAAGAGATGCCATTATTTCTTTATCCTCAGGAAATGTCTGGCTTCCTGACAATGACACCAGGAAGATAGTTCAATGGGAAACAACCCATGGCTTCTCCAAAATTTTCTGGGTTCTTGAAAATGTTGGTGAGGAAATGGAGAAATTAGAACATTTATGCACTATTGGTGGGAAAATAAAATGTAAAATGGTATCAGTTCAGCTCAGTTCAGTTCAGTCGCTCAGTTGTGTCCGACTCTTTGTGACCCCATGAATCGCAGCACGCCAGGCCTCCCTGTCCATCACCAACTCCCGGAGCTTACTCAAACACATGTTCATTGAGTCAGTGATGTCATCCAGCCATCTCATCCTCTGCCATCCCCTTCTCCTCCTGCCCCCAATCCCTCCCAGCATCAGGGTCTTGTCCAATGAGTCAACTCTTCGCATGAGGTGGCCAAAGTATTGGAGTTTCAGCTTTAGCATCAGTCCTTCCAATGAGCACCCAGGACTGATCTGCCTTAGGATGGACTAGTTGGATCTCCTTGCAGTCCAGCCACTGTGAAAAACAAGGCCTTGAGCAGATATCTGTACAACCATGTCCACTGAAGAATTATTCAAAATACCCAAAAGGTGGAAACAACCTGTGTCCACCCACAGACGAATGGATAAACCAATGTAATGCACACATACAATGAAATACTGCATGTGTGTTCAGTCGCTCAGTCCTGTCCAACTCTTTATGACTTCATGGGCTGCAGCATGCCAGGCTTCCCTGTCCTTCACCATCTTCTGGAGCTTACTCAAACTATATCCATCGAGTCAGTGATGCCATCTAACCATCTCATCCTCTGTTGACCCTTCTCCTCCTGCCTTCAATCTTTCCCAGAATCAGGATCTTTTCCAATGAGTCGGCTCTTTGAATCAGGTGGCCAAAGTTTTGGAGCTTCAGCTTCAGCATTATTCCTTCCAATGAGTATTCAGGACTGATTTCCTTTAGGATTGACTGGTTTGATCTCCTTGCAGTCCTAGGGACTCTCAGGAGTCTTCTCCAACACCACAGTTCAAAAGGATCAATTCTTCAACGCTCAACCTTCTTTGTAGTTCAACTCTCACATTCATACATGACTACTAGACAAACCACAGCTTTGACTAGACCAACCTTTGTCAGCAAAGTAATGTCTCAGCTTTTTAATATGCTGTCTAGGTTGGTCATAACTTTTCTTCCAAGGAGCAAGAGTATTTTAATTTCATGGCTGCAGTGACCATCTGCAGTGATTTTTGAGCCCAAGAAAATAAAGTCTGTCACTTTCCATTGTTTCCACATCTATTTGCCATTAAGTGATGGGACCAGATGCCATGATCTTAGTTTTTTGAATGTTGAGTTTTAAGGCAACTTTTTCACTCTCCTCTTTCACCTTCATCAAGAGGCTCTTTGATTCCTCTCTACTTTCTGCCATAAAGGTGGTGTCATCTGCATATCTGAGGTTATTGTTATTACTCTGGCCATCTTGATTCCAGCTTGTGCTTCATCCAATCTGGCATTTCTCATGATGTACTCTGCATATTAGTTAAATAAGCAGGGTGACAATATACAGCCTTGACGTACTCCTTTCCCGATTTGGAACTGGTCTGTTGTAATCCTAATGTACATTACCATCAATCTATTCTTTACCACAATTCTATTATACATTGGTACTTTTTTTTCTGGAGAAGAATCTGGCAGCAGGTAATAAGACCTTTAGAAAATGCTTAATTCCTCTGGCTTGGTTATTTCACTTTGGGGAATCTTTTTCCATTCAGTGAATAGTCACTAACCACTCACCTTCCCTGTGTCAGACATTGTTCTGGGTGTTGTGAACACAATGGTGAAGTCTGCATAATCCCTGCACTCAGAGTTTATAGTCCTATAGGGAGAAGGAGACATATTAATGTTTGTAGTGGACTCCATGCTCCTTCTTTCTGACAACAAGAGTCCAAATCTTCTTTAGGAAACATCCTCAGTTCCACCATGTGAATAGATTGACCACTTACCCAGCCACCCCTAATTTAATTCTGTCACTGTATTTCACCAACCACTGCAATCCCCCAGCCATGGTAATTGGTTCAAAGATGGTATATAACTCATTTGGAGCCAATGAGACCAATAAAGATGTTTTCTGGGGCTTGTGGGAAAGGTACATTTTCTTTTACTATATTTTATGAAGATGTGAGCTTGGCAGCTGCTGTTGCCTTCACAGTTCCATGGAGTATATCAGCAGAGGATAAAATCAACTCCTGGAGAAGGTGGAACAAAGAGATTAGAAAAATGGCCAGCTGATGTACTCTGAGCCTCTGCTTTGAAGCACTGTGGTCAGCCCTGCCCTTGCCAATAAGGTCTCTTCTGTGTATAAGCCAGCCTGAGTTGCACGCTATCACCTATACAGAAGGAAAACCAACTCATCACATTTGTCATACTGATGGCATGTCACAGTAGAGTGACGGTCTATGTGAGGAAGGGACCTATGGAAGGGAGTCTTCAGGCATATGCCTAGGGACATAGCTAAGAAAAAATAGTGATATATCCCAGGATGTTTATAGCAACCTTATCCCTAAGGGGAAAAGTGGAAATAACTCAAATGTTCAATGATAGGTACATTATTAAGCACATCATTGCATCTACAAAAAATGTAACACACACCAGTGTGATGAAATGCCATCAAAACTGACAAATATGTGCACTATTTAGGTACACAGTAATACTCAGTCTGGTTCTGTCAAACTCTCGAAAGTTAGTGAGGTGTTAACAAGAAAAGTTTAATGCTTTCCCAATCACTGTACTCCACCAAGTCCGCCTTTCCTTACCATGGCAGCATTTTGGGCCAGTTTCACAGTTTCCGTTCTCTTTCAGTTATTCAGACTCCAGATTAAGATGTAACTTCAGGCTAAGTTTGTCTGCTTCCCCAGTGCTGAACAGCCCAGAGACCTCTCTTGGGAGGGAAGGAATGTGAGCTTCTCTGTCACTGTGTTCTCTGCAATGTTTAGAAGGAAGATGATTTTGAGCTTGTTATCATCTCAACTCCCACTGATTTTCAAGGTCTAATTCCCATAGTGTTGGGGATTGGAAGAGGAGGAGGGGCGAAGATCTTATGGGCCTGACTTGAGAGTGCCCTTCTTGACAGGTGGCTGCTGGGCCATCATCTTGGCTTTGATCTTCTTGTCTCTTCCACACTTGGGGCTCTCTGCCTGTGGGGCTGCAGGGACTCTGCTTCTCCCTTCCAATTCTCTGAGCTGGGAGAGGATGTTGAAAATCCTTTCCATGAGGGTCACAGCACTTTCTTTTCCTTCTGCCTTCAGCTGCTCATATAGGCTTCTTGCCTCCAGAAATTTCCAGAGAGGGAAATGTCTTTATCAAACTCACAGGTGCTGTAGAACTTCCAGGGATATGGATCAAGTTCTCCCAATAATTCTCATACTTCTCTCCACACATGATGGTGGGCCTACTGGCCTACTGTTCACCAAGGATGCAGCCAGTGGAGAGATGGTAGTCTCTCCTTCAGACAAGTCATCTCAGATTCTACACGGGATTCTACTCCTAAAACTGTGCTGGGGAGGCTCTTTAATATGAACCTTGGACTCCTTCCAAGGCCAAAGACTTCCAACTTTTCCTCCTAACAATTGTTTCCTCATATGGGCTAGTGGAGAGGCAGGTAGATATTAGTTGGAATGAAGGTAGGGAGTAGTAGTAGGGCTAATTTGTCTGTCTCTTAATAAAGCGGTGTTGGCTTCCATTTTTGGCAGCTTTCTTTAGAATATTGGATACTTAGAGTCTCTTGTTTTCAGCTATAGGCCTTAGTGCCAATTCCAGGACAGAAGTCTTACTGAACATCCTATTTTATGTATCCTTGAAGTCTTATACATCACTGCCAATTTTCTGTCTACTTGTTGTATTATTACTGAGATAAGAATAAAAGATTCTCCAGCTGTGTGGATTTGTCTATTTTTCCATACAGTTCTATCAGTTTTGCTTTATGTTTTTTGAAGCTTTGTTTTTACTCCCAATGAATTCACACCTCTATCAATATAAAATGTCTCTCTTTATTCCTGGTAGTATTTCTTGTTCTGAGATCTACTTTTCTGATATTAATATTGGTATTCCAGCTTTGGGGGGAATAGTGTTTGAATAGTTCATCTTTTTCATTTTTTACTTCTAACCTACTTGTGTATATTAAATGTGAATATCTTATAGTCTGTATATAATCCAGTTTTGATTTTTAAATCTAGACTGGCAATACATGCATTTTGATAGTAGTGTTTAGATTCTATAATAGTTATGGACATGATTGCTAAGTCTAACGTGTTGCTATTTTTCTTTTTATCCCTTATTATTGAATTGAAGTCACTAAGTCAGGTCTGACTCTTTGTGACCTCAAAGACTGTAGCCTACCAGGCTCGTCCATCCATGGAATTTTCTATGCAAGAGTACTAGTTCAGTTCAGTTCAGTCTCAGTCATGTCTGACTCTTTGCGACCCCATGAATCACAGCACGCCAGGCCTCCCTGTCCATCACCAACTCCCGGAGTTTACTCAAACTCATGTCCATTGAGTCAGTGATGCCATCCAGCCATCTCATCCTCTGTCATCCCCTTCTCCTCCTGCACCCAATCTTTCCCAGCATCAGGGTCTTTTCCAATGAGTCAGCTCTTCGCATGAGGTAGCCAAAGTATTGGAGTTTCAGCTTCAACATCAGTCCTTCCAATGAACACCCAGGACTGATCTCCTTTAGGATGGACTGGTTGGATCTCCTTGCAATCCAAGGGACTCTCAAGAGTCTTCTCCAACACCACAGTTCAAATGCATCAATTCTTTAGCACTCAGCTTTCTTTACAGTCCAACTCTCACATCCATACATGACTACTGCAAAAACCATAGCCTTGACTAGACAGACCTTTGTTGGCAAAGTAATGTCTCTGCTTTTTAATATGCTGTCTAGGTTGGTCATAACTTTCCTTCCAAGGAGTAAGCATCTTTTAATGTCATGGCTGCAGTCACCATGTGCAGTGATTATGGAGCCCCAAAGAATAAAGTCAGCCACTGTTTCCACTGTTTTCCCATCTATTTGCCATGAAGTGATGGGACCAGGTGCCTTGATCTTAGTTTTCTGAATGTTGAGTTTTTTTTTCCATTTATTTTTATTAGTTGGAGGCTAATTACTTTACAATATTGTAATAGTTTTTGCCATACATCGACATGAATCAGCCATGGATTTACACACTGAACGTTGAGTTTTAAGCCAACATTTTCACTCTCCCTTATCACTTTCATCAAGAAGCTCTTTAGTTCTTCTTCACTTTCTGCCTTAAGGATGGTGTCATCTGCATATCGGAGGTTATTGATATTTCTCCAAGCAATCTTGATTCCAGCCTGTGCTTCCTCCAGCCCAGCTTTTCTCATGTTGTACTCTGCATATAAGTTAAACAAGCAGGATGACAATATACAGCCTTGACATAATCCTTTTCCTATTTGGAACCAGTCTGTTGTTCCATGTCCAGTTCTAACTGTTGCTTCCTGACCTGCATACAGGTTTCTCAGGAGGCAGGTCAGGTGGTCTGGTATTCCCATCTCTTTCAGAATTTTCCACAGTTTATTGTGATCCACACAGTCAAAGGCTTTGGCATAGTCAATAAAGTAGAAATAGATATTTTCCTGGAACTCTCTTGCTTTTTTGATGATCCAGTGGATGTTGGCAATTTGATCTCTAGTTCCTCTGCCTTTTCTAAATCCAGCTTGAACATCTGGAAGTTCACGGTTCATGTATTGCTGAAGCCTGGCTTGGAGAATTTTGAGCATTACTTTGCTAGTGTGTGAGATGATTGCAATTGTGCATTAGTTTGAACATTCTTTGGCATTGCCTTTCTTTGGGGTTGGAATGAAAACTGACCTTTTCCAGTCTTGTGGCCACTGCTGAGTTTTCCAAATTTGCTGGCATATTGAGTGCAGCACTTTCACAGCATCATCTTTTAGGATTTGTAATAGCTCAACTGGAATTCCATCTCCTCCACTTGCTTTGTTCGTGTGATACTTACTAAGGCCCACTTGAGTTCTCATTCCAGGATGTCTGGCTCTAGGTGAGTGATCACACCATCATGATTATCTGGGTTGTAAAGATCTTTTTTGTATAGTTCTTCTGCGTATTCTTGCCACCTCTTCTTAATATCTTCTGCTTCTGTTAGGTCCATACCACTTTTGTCCTTCATTGAGTCCATCTTTCCATGAAATGTTCCCTTAGTATCTCTATTTTTCTTGAAGAGATCTCTAGTCTTTCCCATTCTGTTATTTTCCTCTACTCTAAGAGTACTGGAGTGGGTTGCCATTTCCTTCTCCAAGGGATCTTCCCAACCTGGGGATCAAACCTGTGTCTCCTGCATTGCAGGCAGACACTTTACCATCTGAGCCACCACGGAAGCCCTTATTATTACTTTTCCATATTTCCTGCTTTCTTTGGATTAACCATAGCTTTAGGATTCTATTTCATCTCCACTGTTGGCTTATTAACTAATCATGTTTTCTTTTTACTAAATGTGCTGCCTAAGCAAGTTCTGTGTTCTTTTCTTTTTAATTGTTGCTCTAAGGCTTAAATATGCATTTTTAACTAATCACATTTTGCTTTCATATACTACTTCAAGCATAGTGTAAGAAACTAACAGCAGTGTACTTCCATTTACCCTTTCTTAACTTTGATGCTATTGTTTTAATGGATTTTATTTTTATATATTGTCTCTCACATAATTCACATAATTGTTATTATTTTGCTTTGTAGTCAATTATTTTTTAAGGAAATTTAAAGTGACAAAAATGTGTTACATTTACCTATATATCACCATGTCTGGAATTTTTTGTGTAGATAGAAGTTTTATCTGGGTTCCTGCTTCCTAAAGAATTTCATGAAGAGTTGCATTTCTTTTTCTTTTAAATTGAAGTATAAATTGACCCTGAGGGATGGGAGGGGGAGGGAAGTGGGGAACACATGTACACCCATGGCTCATTCATGTCAATGTGTGGCGAAAACCACTACAATATTGTAAAGTAATTAGCCTCCAATTAAAATGAATAAATTAATTAAAAAATAAGTAAAATAAATTGAAGTACAATTGACCTGCAGAATATATCAGTTCTATGTACAAAACATAATGGTTCAAAATTTTTATAGCCACTGTAAGTCTAATTGCCATCTAGTACCATACAAAGATATTACAGTGTTGTTTTCTATGTGCCCCATGCTTTACATTTCGCCCCCTGACTCATTTATTTTGTAACTGGAAGTTTGTACCTCTTACTCTCCCTCACCTGTTTCACTCATCCTCCCACCCCCTCTCCTCTGGCAACTGCTTGTTTATTCGGTATGTCTATGAGTCTCTTTCTATTTCATTATGCTTGTTTTGCTTTTTAGATTCTGCGGGTAAGTGAAATCATATCACATTTTTCTTTCTCTATCTGACATATTTCACTAAGCAGAATACCCTCTAGGTGGAATTATGGCAAATGTCAAGATTTCCTTTCTTTTATGGCTGAATAATATCCTAGTGTGTATGTGTGTGTGTACACAGACATATACACACATCTTATTTATCCATTCATCCATCAATGGACACTTAGTTTGCTTCCATATCTTGGCTGTTGTAAATAATGCTACAATAAACATAGAACTGCATATATACATTTTTTTCCATTAGTGTTTTTCTTTTCTTTGGAAAAATACTCAGAAGTGGAATTGCCAGATCATATGGTGGTTGTATGTTTAATTTTTTTGGGAACTTCTATTCCGTTTTCCACAATGGCTGCACCAATTTACATTCCCACAGCAATGTATGAGGGTTCCTTTCTCTTTACAGCCTTCCCTGTGGTTGTTATTTGTTGTCTTTTTAAATAACAGCCATTCTAACAAGCGTGTGATGATATCTCATTGTGGTTTTGATTTGCATTTCCTTGATGGTTAGTGATGTTAAGCACCTTTCCATGTATTTGTTGACTGTCTGTATGTCTTCTTTGAAAAATGTCTATTCAGATTCTCTGTCCATTCTTTAAGTCAGTTTTTTTTTTTTCTTTTTCTGGATGTTGAGTTATATGAGTTCTTTGTCTGTTTTGGATATTAACCCCTTATCAGTTACATTATTTGCAAGTATACAGTTACATTATTTGCAAGTCCCATTTAGGACTTCCCTGGTGGCTCACACAGTAAAGCGTCTGCCTACAATGCAGGAGACCCAGGTTCGATCCCTGGGTCTGGAAGCTCTCCTGGAGAAGGAAACGGCACCCCACTCCAGTGTTCTTGCCTAGAAAATCCCATGGATGGAGGAGCCTGGTAGGCTACAGTCCATGGGGTCGAAAAGAGTCGGACACGACTGAGGGACTTCACTTTCACTTTCACTTTTCTCCCATTTAGTAGGCAGCCTTTTCGTTTTGTTGTGTACGAAACCTTTTTAGTTTGATGTAGTCCTATTTGCTTATTTTTGTTTTTGTTTCCATTGCCTGAAGAGGCAGATCCAAAAAACAATTGCTAAGACTGACATCAAGGAACTTACCACTTGTATTTTCTGCTATCAACTTTATGGTTTCAGGTCTTACATTTAAGTCTTTAATCCATTCAGTGTTTATTTTTCTGTACAATGTGAGGAACTAGTATGGTTTTGATTAAAAAAAAAAAAATACAATAAAATCAAAGAGGACACAAACAGATGGAGAAATACACCGTGTTCATGGATTGGAAGAATCAATATTGTCAAAATGGCTATACTACCCAAAGCAATCCATAGATTCAATGCAATCCCTATCAAGCTACCAACGGTATTTTTCACAGAACTAGAACAAATAATTTCACAATTTGTATGGAAATACAAAAAACCTCGAATACCCAAAACAATCTTGAGAAAGAAGAATGGAACTGGAGGAATCAACCTACCTGACTTCAGACTATACTACAAAGCCACAGTCATCAAGACAGTATGGTACTGGCACAAAGACAGAAATATAGATCAATGGAACAGAATAGAAAGCCCAGAGATAAATCCACGAACCTATGGACACCTTATCTTTGACAAAGGAGGCAAGGATATACAATGGAAAAAAGACAACCTCTTTAACAAGTGGTGCTGGGAAAACTGGTCAACCACCTGTAAAAGAATGAAACTAGAACACTTTCTAACACCATACACAAAAATAAACTCAAAATGGATTAAAGATCTAAATGTAAGACCAGAAACTATAAAACCCCTAGAGGAGAACATAGGCAAAACACTCTCCGACATAAATCACAGCAGGATCCTCTATGACCCACCTCCCAGAATATTAGAAACAAAAGCAAAAATAAACAAATGGAACCTAATGAAACTTAAAAGCTTTTGCACAACAAATGAAACTATAAGCAAGGTGAAAAGACAGCCCTCAGAATGGGAGAAAATAATAGCAAATGAAGCAACAGACAAAGGATTAATCTCAAAAATATACAAGCAACTCCTGCAGCTCAATTCCAGAGAAATAAATGACCCAATCAAAAAATGGGCCAAAGAACTAAACAGACATTTCTCCAAAGAAGACATACAGATGGCTAACAAACACATGAAAAGATGCTCAACATCACTCATTATCAGAGAAATGCAAATCAAAACCACAATGAGGTACCATTACATGGCAGTCAGAGTGGCTGCTATCCAAAAGTCTACAAGCAATAAATGCTGGAGAGGGTGTGGAGAAAAGAGAACCCTCTTACACTGTTGGTGGGAATGCAAACTAGTACAGCCGCTATGGAGAACAGTGTGGAGATTTCTTAAAAAACTAGAAATAGAACTGCCATATGACCCAGCAATCCCACTTCTGGGCATACACACTGAGGAAACCAGAACTGAAAGAGACACATGCACCCCAGTGTTCATCGCAGCACTGTTTATAATAGCCAGGACATGGAAGCAACCTAGATGCCCATCAGCAGATGAATGGATAAAGAAGCTGTGGTACATATACGGACATGGAAGCAACCTAGATGCCCATCAGCAGATGAATGGATAAAGAAGCTGTGGTACATATACACCATGGCTGAGTAATACTCAGCCATTAAAAAGAATTCATTTGAATCAGTTCTAATGAGATGGATGAAACTGGAGCCCATTATACAGAGTGAAGTAAGTCAGAAAGATAAAGACCATTACAGTATACTAAACCATATATATGGACTTTAGAAAGATGGTAATGATAACCCTATATGCAAAACAGAAAAAGGGACACAGATGTACAGAACAGACTTTTGGACTCTGTGGGAGAAGGCGAGGGTGGGATGTTTTGAGAGAACAGCATCGAAACATGTATATTATCTATGGTGAAACAGATCACCAGCCCAGGTTGGATGCATGAGACAAGTGCTCGGGCCTGATGCACTGGGAAGACCCAGAGGGATCAGGTGGAGAGGGAGGTGGGAGGGGGGCTCGGGATGGGGAATACATGTAACTCCATGGCTGATTCATGTCAATGTATGACAAAACCCACTTCAATATTGTAAAGTAATTAGCCTCCAACTAATAAAAATAAATGGAAAAAAAAAAGATTGCTGGGAGAAATATCAATAACCTCAGATATGCAGATGACACCACCCTTACGGCAGAAAGTGAAGAACTTAAGAACCTCTTGATGAAAGTGATAGAGGAGTGAAAAGGTTGGCTTAAAAATCAATATTCAGAAAACTAAGATCATGGCATCTGGTCCCATCACTTCATGGCAAATAGATGGGGACTCAATGGAAACAGTGACAGACTTTATTTTCTTGGGCTCCAAAATCATTGCAGATGGAGACCGAAGCCGTGAAATTAAAAGATATTTGCTCCTTGGAAGGTAAGTTATGACCAACCTAGACAGCATATTAAAGAGCAGAAACATTACTTTGCTAACAAATGTCCATCTAGTCAAACCTATGGTTTTACTGTAGTTATGTACAAATGTGAGAGTTGGACCATAAAGAAGGTTGATGGTTGAAGAATTGATGCTTTTGAACTGTGGTGTTGGAGAAGACTCTTGAGAGTCCCTTGGCCTGCAAGGGGATCCAACCAGTCCTTCCTAAAGGAAATCAGTCCTGAATGTTCATTGGAAACACTGATGCTGATGCTGAAACCCCAATACTTTAGCCACCTGATGCGAAGATCCCTGATTTGAAAAGACCCTGATACTGGGAAAGATTGAAGGCAGGAGGAGAAGGGGATGACAGAGGATGAGATGGTTGGCTGGCATCACTGACTCAATGGACATGAAAGAAAGAAAGTGAAGTGGCTCAGTTGTGTCTGACTCTTTGCGACCCCATGGACTGTAGCCTACCAGTCTCTCTGTCCATGGGATTTTCCAGGCATTAGTACTAGAGTGGATTGCCATTTCCTTCTCCAGGGGATCTTCCTGACCCAGGGATCGAACCCAGGTCTCCCGCATTGGAGACAGATGCTTTACCATCTGGCCACCAGGGAAGTCATCAATGGACATGAGTTTGAGTATACTCCAGGAGTTGGTGATGGACAGGGAGGCCTGGCGTGCTGCAGTCCATGGGGTCACAAAGAGTTGGACATTGACTGAGTGACTGAACTGAACTGAATCATCTTTAGGTTTTATTTGTTCTTCTTTGTTTAGTTGCTTTAGGTATAAGATTAGGCTGCTTGTGATTTTTCTTGTTTCCTGAGGTAAGATTGTATCGCTAAAAACTTCCATATTAGAAATGCTTTTGCATTTTGGCTTGTTGTGCTTTCATTTTCATTTGTCCCAAGGTGTTTTTTTAATTTCCTCTTTGATTTCTTCAGCAATCTATTGGTTGTTGAGCAGCATGTTGCTTAGCATTAACATGTTTTTATTTTTACACTTTTTTTCTTCATAGTTGATTTCTAATCTCTAACCATTGATATGATTTCAATTTTCTTAAATTTACAGAGGCTTGCCTTGTGGCCCAACATTGAACTACCTGGAGAATGTTTCACTGTGACCTTGGGAAGAATGTATATTCAGCTGCTTTTGTATAGAATGCTCTATCGATATCAATTAAGTTCACCTGATCTGATGTGTCTTTTAAGGCCTGTGTTTCTTTATTAATTTTCTGTCTTTATGATCTGTCCATTGATGAGAGTGGGGTGTTAAATTCCTCCACTATTATTTTGTTACCCTTGATATGTCTTTTTATGACTGTTAGTTTTTGCCATATATACTGGGGTGCTATTGTATATATGTGTGCATATATAATCACAATTATTATATCTTCTTCTTGACTGGTCCCTTGATCATTATATAGTGTCCTTCTTTTCTCTTGTTACCAGTCTTTATTTTAAAGTCTATTTTGTCTGATATTAGTATTGCTGCTCCAGCTTTCTTTTGATTTCCATTTACATGGTGTACCTTTTTCCATCCACTCACTTTCAGTTTGCATGTGTCTCTAGGCCTGAAGTGGGTCTCTTATAGATGGCATATGTATGAGTCTTGATTTTGAATCTGTTTAGCCAGTCTGTATTCTTTGGTTGGAGCATTTAATCTATTTACATTTGAGGAAATTGTCAATATACATGTTCCTATTGCTATTTTCTTAATTGTTTTGTCTTTGTTTCTGTAGGTCTTTTTTCTTCCCTTTCTCTTTTGTATTCTTCTCTTGTGATTTGATGACTGACTTTAGCGTTGTGTTTGGATTCCTTTTTCTTTTTCATGTGTGTATCTATTACAAACTTTTGGTTTGTGGTTATCATGAGGTTTTGATATAGCAGTCTGTATATTAACAAGACTATTTTAAGTTGCTGGTCTTTTAATTTCAAATGCATTTCCAATATCCTCCATTTGTACTTTCCTCAAAATTGCTGGTTTTGATATCACATTTGTCTGTGAATGATGTCCTACATTTACTGTATGTTTGCCCTTGCCAATGAGCTTTGTCGTTCATAATTTTCTTGTTTCTAGCAGTTTGCTAGAATTGCCTCTGCCAGTGTCTTTGTACCTGCAGTGAACCACAGCTACCCTCCACCACAACAGGAGACTCTCCAATACTAGCAGGTAAGTCTGGCCCAGTCTCCTGGGATATCATTGCTTTTCCCCCTGCATTCTGGTGTGCATGAGATCCTTTGTGTGCCCTCCAAGAGTGGAGTTTCTGTTTTTCTCAGTTCTGTGGAACTCCTTCAGTCAAACCCCATTTGTCTTCAAAGCCAGATTCTCTGGGGGCTCCTCCTCCCATTTCCAGGCCCCCAAACCGGGAAGCCTCCCATGGGGCTCAGGACTTTCACTCCTGTGGGAAAACTTCTGTGTTATGATTCTTCTCCAGTTCGTGGGTCACCCACCTAGTGGGTATAGGACTTGAGTTTATTACTGTCCTCCTACTGTCTTGTTGTGGCTTCTTCTTTGTCATTGGATACAGGATAATATTTTGGGTCAGTCAGTTCAGTCACTCAGTCATGTCCGACCCTTGGCAAACCCATGAACTACAACATGCCAGGCTGCCCTGTCCATCACCAACTCCCGGAGCTTGCTCAAATGCATGTCCATTGAGTTGGTGATGCCATCCAACCATCTCATCCTCTGTCATCCCCTTCTCCTCCTGACTTCAATCTTTCCCAGCATCAGGGTCTTTTCCAAAGAGTCAGTTCTTCACATCAGGTGGCCAGAGTATTGGAATTTCACCTTCAGCATCAGTCCTTCCAGTGAATATTCAGGACTGATTTCCTTTAGGATTGAGTGGTTTGCTCTTCTTGCAGTCCAAGGGACTCTCAAGAGTCTTCTTCAATGCCACAGTTCAAAAGCATCAATTCTTCAACATTCAGCCTTCTTTATGATCTAAGTCTCACATCCACACATGACTACTGGAAAAACCATAGCTTTGGAAAAACCATAGACAGACCTGTTTTGGTAAATTAACGTCTCTGCTTTTAAATATGCTGGCTAGATTTGTCATAGCTTTTCTTCCAAGGAGAAAGCATATTTTACTTTCATGGCTGCAGTCACCATCTGCAGTGAGTTTTGAGCCCAAGAAAATTAAAAGTCTGTCACTGTTTCCAGTGTTTCCCCACCCAGTTGCCATGAAGTGATGGGATTGGATGCCATGTTCTTAGTTTTTTGAATGTTGAGTTTTAAGCCAACTTTTTCACTCTCCTCTATCATCTTCATCAAGAGGCTCTTTAGTTCCTCTTCACTTTTTTGCATAGAGTGTCTGAAGAACTATGGGCAGAGGTTCATAATATTGTACAGAAGGCAGTGATCAAGACCATCCCCAAGGAGAAGAAATGCAAAAAGGCAAAGTGTTTGTCTGAGGAGGCCTTACAAATAGCTGAGAAAAGAAGAGAAGTGAAAGGCAAAGGAGAATAGGAAAGATATATCCATCTGAATACAGAGTTCCAAGGAATAGCAAGGACCAATAAGAAAGCCTTCCTAAGTGATCAATGCAAAGAGATAGAGGAAAATAATAGAATGGGAAAGACTAGAGATCTCTTTAAGAAAATTACAGATACCAAGGGAATATTTCATGGAAAGATGGACTCAATAAAGGACGGAAATGGTATGAACCTAACAGAAGCAGAAGATATTAAGAAGAGGTGGCAAGAATACACAGAAGAACTATACAAAAAAGATCTTCATGACCTAGATAATCATGATGGTGTGATCACTCATCTAGAGCCAGACATCCTGGAGTGTGAAGTCAAGTGGGTCTTAGAAAGCATCACTGCAAACAAAGCTAGTGGAGGTGATGGAATTCCAGCTGAGCTGTTTCAAATCCTAAAAGATGATGCTGTGAAAGTGCTGCACTCAATATGCCTGCAAATTTGGAAAACTCAGCAGTGGCCACAGGACTGGAAAAGGTCAGTTTTCATTCCAATCCCAAAGAAAAGTGATGCCAAAGAGTGTTCAAACTACTGCACAATTGCACTCATCTCATACGTTAGCAAAGTAATGCTCAAAATTCTTCCAGCTAGGCTTCAACAGTATGTAAACCAAGAACTTCCAGATATTCAAGCTGGATTAGAAAAGGCAGAGGAAGTATAGATCAAATTGCCAACATTCGTTGGATCATAGAAAAAGCAAGACAATTCCAGAAGAACATCTACTTCTGCTTCATTGAATACACAAAAGATTTTGACTGTGTGGATCACAACAAACTGGAAAATTTTTTTTGGGTAGGTTCCAGTATTTTGTTGTTGCTGTTACTGATGGCTGCTAAGCAGTTAGTTGTGATTTTGTTGTTTTTGTAAGAAGAGGTGAGCTCACATCCTTCTACTTTGTTATCTTTGAACTCCCTTCTCCAGTTTGATTTTTTGTATGTAGCTCTCTAGTTTTCCCAACACCCTTCATTGAAGAGGTGGTCTTTTCCTTCTTGTCTATTCTTACCTCCTTTGTCATGGACAAACTGACCATAGAAGTGTGAGTTCTCACTGTGAGCATCCATTCTTTTGAGTACATTGAACATCTTTATGATTATTACCTTGAAGTTTTTATCAGGTAGATTGTTTAACTCCACTTCACTTAGTTCTTTAGGAGTTTATCTTGTTCCTTCATTTGGGGTATATTCCTCTGTTGCCTCATGTTACCTAATCCTGTTTTGTTTCTATGTATTTAATAGGTCAGTTACTTTCCCAGTTTTGAAAAACTGCCCTTATGTAGGAGGTGTCCTGGCAGGCCCAGCAGTACATTTGCTGTGGTCACCAGGACTGCATGCTCTAGGGGCACCCCCTGCCATGTGGACAGTCTGTGTCCTTCTGTTGTGGCTGAGCCAGCCACTGTGGGCATACTGGTTGGCAAGGTAGGGTCCCCATCCCGTTGGCTGCCAGGATTTCCTGGTATGGAGGTTTCTGGCTACTGATGGGAAGGGCAGTGTACTGGTATAGCTAACACTGTTGCCTGGAGCCTTAAGGGCTGGTGCCAGCTCACTAGTGGGCAGGACTGGGACCTTGATTTTCCTAGAACTGGCTCCAGCCTGCTCATGGGTAAGGTCAGGTCCTGGGCCTGCTTATGGTTGGGACTGGGTCCTGGGGCTGCTGGTTGGGAGAGTTAGGGGAGTGGTCTATGGCCAGTGCTGACCAGCTGATAAGCAGTTAAACCCCAGGTGCTAGTAGGTGAGAGGGAGGACTCCAAATTGCCCTCATCAGCACCAGTGTCTTCACTGTTTTATGAGCTTTCAGTAATTGCTGCCCCCAGTGTCCCTATCCCCAAGGGGAAGCACCAGCTGCCTCCTGCCTCTCTTTGCAGCTCTTTAAGTTCAGCAAGTGGGTGTTATCCAGGCTGCTTAAAGACCATTGCCTCCCACCAACAGTGTAAGAGGGTTCCCTTATGTTCATCGCAGCACTGATTATAATAGCCAGGACATGGAAGCAACCTAGATGCCCATCAGCAGATGAATGGATAAGGAAGCTGTGGTACATATACACCATGGAATATTACTCAGCCGTTAAAAAGAATTCATTTGAATCAGTTCTAATGAGATGGATGAAACTGGAGCCCATTATACAGAGTGAAGTAAGCCAGAAAGATAAAGAACATTACAGCATACTAACACATATATATGGAATTTAGAAAGATGGTAACGATAACCCTATATGCAAAATAGAAAAAGAGACACAGAAGTACAGAACAGACTTTTGAACTCTGTGGGAGAATGTGAGGGTGGGATATTTCAAAAGAACAGCATGTATACTATCTATGGTGAAACAGATCACCAGCCCAGGTGGGATGCATGAGACAAGTACTCGGGCCTGGTGCACTGGGAAGACCCAGAGGAATCGGGTGGAGAGGGAGGTGGGAGAGGGGATCAGGATGGGGAATACGTGTAACTCTATGGCTGGTTCATGTCAATGTATGACAAAACCCACTGAAATGTTGTGAAGTAATTAGCCTCCAACTAATTAAAAAAAAAAAAAAAAAAGATCATTGCCTCTGCTCTGGGTCTTGGATCATGTGAAGTTTTGTATGTACCCTTTAGGAGCAGAGTCTTTGTTTCCTATAGCCCTTGGCTCTCCTGTGTACAAGCCCCACTGGTGCTTGGGTACCCAAGGCGGGGCTTGGACCCCTTCCTTCTTGGGGAGAAGTCTACTATTGTGACTATACTCCTGCTTGTGGGTAGCCCGTCTGGGGGTGTGGCTCTTGACCTCATCATGCCCCCTTACCCGCTTGTTGTGGATCTTTCTTTATACCTTCAGTTGTCGATTCCCCTTGATGGTGGCTCCATGATAGTTGTAGTTCTGGTTTCGGTGGCAGGAGGTGAGCCAGAATCTTCCTATTCTGCCATCTGGCTACCTCTCAAAATTATATTTCTTATAGGGTGTGTCTGCTGCTGGGAAATTATTTCAGCTTTTTCCCATCTGAAATTTTTACTTTGCTTTTAGTTTTACACTGGGTATAAAATTCTAGTGATTTTTCCCCCTTCTCAGAACTCTGTTGTCTTCAGGCTTCTGTAATCTCAATCAACAAGTTCACAGTAATTCGTATCTTTCTTCCTTTGTCTATAATATGCTTTTTTCTCTGGCTAGTTTTAAGGTTTTTCTCTTTATTACAAATTTTCACCAGTTTGATCATAATGTTCTTTTGTATAGTTTTCCTTGTTGATTATTGTGCTAGTTGGGATTTGTTACGTTTCTTGGATCTTTTCTTTTTTTCTTTAATTTTAATTAAAAAAATTTTTTGGCTGCACTGTGTGGCTTATAGAATCTTGGGTCCTTGACCAGTGATTGAACCCACAGAGTCCAAACCACTGGGCCACCCATCCAGAGAATTTCTGGATCTTTGGGTTTAGAGTTTTCATCAATTTTGGAAATTTTTCAGGCATCATTTATGCAAGTATTTTTTTCTATTTTCCTTCTCTTTCTAATTGTATTTATCCTAGATTATTTGATAATGTCCCAAAGACCACTGAGGTTGCCTTTTTTTTTTTCCTATGATTTTTTCTTTTGTGTTTCATTTTGAATTCAAGTTCATTGTTCTTTTATTCTGGGATATCTAGTCTATAAATTCTACACTGTAAAAATTGTAGAAATGCAATTTTTATGTTGTATTTCTCATTTGCTTCTTTTTTACACTGTTCACTTTTCTCCCATTATATTTGTATTTTTCTTTGAATCTTTGAGCATACCACACATTTATTTTTGAGCACATCACATTTATTTGAATGTTTTCCTGATAATTCAGTTTCTCTACTATTCCCAGGTCCTTGTAATTTTTGAGGAATATTTATGTCTATTTTTATTGCACTTAAGCAATAAACTAGATTTTATTCTGACATTTTTGCTTTATTTACTTTATTTAAAAACTTTTTATTGAAGTATAGTTGATTTATAATGTTATACTAGTTTCAGATGTGCAGCCAAGTGACTCAGTTGTAATACTTACATGTATGTTTATATATCTATCCCTTTTCAGATAACTTTTCTTTGTAGATTTTTACAAGATATTGAATATAATTCCCTTGCTGTGCAGTAGGTCCTTGTTGTTTATGTAGCTTATATATAGTGGTGTGTATCTGTTAGTCCCACACTCCTAATTTGTCCCACTCCCCAACTCTTTCCCCTTTGGTAACCATGAGTTTGTCGAGTATATCTTTGAATATCTTTCTGTTTGGGAGTTTTATTGCATCATTTTTTTAGATTCCACATATAATTGATATCATATGATATTTATCTTTGTCTGACCTAGTTCACTTAGTATGATAATTTCTAAGTCCTTTCATGTTGCTGCAAATGGCATTATTTCATTCTTTTTTACGGTTCAGTAATATTCCACTGTATATATATCACATCTTATTCATCTATACATCTGTCAATTGACATTTAGGTTGCTTTGATGTCTTGGCTATTGTAAATAGTGCTGCAGTGAACATTGTGGTATATATATCTTTTCAAATTATAAGTTCTTCTGGGTATATGCCTAGGAATGGGAATATGACCAGGAATATGACCCAGGAATGCTGGGTCATATGGTAACTCATTTTTTAGATTTTTGAGGAAACTGTTCTTCATAGTGACTGCACTGATTTACATTTTTATGTGTCCTTTTTAATCAAATGATTTTTCTACTAGTTATGTGACACACCTTTCCTGCTTCTTGGAAGTCTACTAATTTTTTGGATATAGGACATTGCATTTTTTTTTTCATTGTTGGGTGCTAGGTATTGTCTTATTCCTTTATGGTGTGTTTGAGTTTGACATGCAATTAAATTACTTGTGGATTAGTTTGACTCTTTCAAAGCTTGTTTTTAAAGCTCATATAAACTAGTCTAGAGTAGCCTTTACTTTAAGGGTAGTTTAGTCCCATTTTAAGATGTGACTCTTTGGAGTTTATGCTAAATGTATTCAGTGGTGTTCCCTTCACTCTGGCAGGTAGATACTCATATGATTCCAAGCTGTGTGTGAGCTCTGGGAATTACTTAGCTTGAAACACCTTGTAATGCTCTTTTCTTGGAAGTTCTCTTTGCCTCCTTGTGGAGCTTTATCCTAAGCATGTGCAGGTGGTTTTTAAGTCAGAGACGGAAGGGGACATCATTCAGATTTCTGGAGCTCTTTCTCTGTGTATCTCCTCCTATCTGTAATCTCCCCTAAATTCTAGCTGCCTTGGCCTCTCTGAACTCTCATCTCTGTGTCTAAATTTGATAAGACTGCTGGGATCTGAGTTCTCCCTCAGCCTGAATAGCAGTTCAGAAATCGCCTCCAGGCAGGTGGGCCAGAGGGCTACATAACTCATCACTTGTCCCTTTTCCTCAGTGATCACAGTCCTGTACTGCCTGCTGTCCATTGTCTGAAAGCAGTTTGCTCTGTTTTCTGCCTTTTTTAAATGGTAGAAGTGATGCAGGAAAGAGACTGAGGCACGAGAGGATGGTCACATTGCAAGTCACATTTGAGTCCCTGGGATGGCCTCTAAGCGTAGGATATTGGCTTCATGCAGGAAAGAATTCAAGAGTGAGCCATAGTAAAGTGAAAGAAGGTTTATTCAGGGAGCAAAAAACACTCCCTAGACAGAGTATGGGCCATCTAAGAAGGCCAGAGAGGCAAGAGTGGAACCAGGATATGGGCTTGTCAGCTTTTATAAGGGATGGGTAATTTCATAGGCTAACGAGTGGGAGGAGTATTCCAGTTATTTGGGGGGAGGGGTGGGGATTTCCAGGCTTCCCTCATAGCTCAGTTGATAAAGAATCTGCCTGCAATGCAGAAGACCCTGGTTTGATTCCTGGGTCGGGAAGATCCACTGGGGAAGGGATAGGCTACCCACTCCAGTATTCTTGGGCTTCCGTTGTGGCTCAGCTAGTAAAGAATCTGCCTGCAATGTGGGAGACCTGGGTTCAATCCTTGGGTTGGGAAGATCCCCTGGAGAAGGGAAAAGCTATCCACTCCAATATTCTGGCCTGGAGAGTTCCATGGACTATAAAGGGTTGAACACGACTGAGAGACTTTCACTTTCACTTTTCACTGGGAAGTTCCAGAAATTGGGCCACCACCCTCCCTTTTGACCTCTTGTGGTCGTCCTTGGAGCCAACATGGCACCTGGAATATGGCGTTTAGTGTGCTGATGTGCTGCCGTGGGCGTACACTGAAGCTCAAGGTCGAGTAGAAGTTGACTAGTCCGCCATCTTGGACCTACTCGGTTTATGTTGTGTCATTGGGCGAAGTCATTCTTTTAAAGGTTGTGCCCTGACCCCTTTGTGTCTCAGGAGGTAATTTTAGACTCTCTCATTTTTTTTACTTCTTTCTTTTGACTAGAACTAAAAAAGACCATAGACATACAAGGCGCTAAGTTCATGGGACTTTTACAGTGAGGTGTAAAATGAAATGAAAACAATGTGTTTAACAGTATAAGCCTATGGGTGTGAGGCAAGTGGGTCTTCTCTGCAAATAGATAAAAGTTTTTCTAAAGAAAGAGCCAGACCTACAAGGTCTGGGTCAGTGGTTCTTGAACTAATAACAAAAAGAAGCATTTGGGTGTTAAAAGGGCAGATTCTAGGTTTCCTATGAAAGATCCTGTTCACAAGGTCTAGGGTGGGACCTCATACTTTCTGTTTTTAATAAGCACTCTAAGATGATTCTGATGCAGGTGGTCTGTGGACATTTGTTGGAAAAACCTCAGCTAAGGATCCCAGTTGGAGTGTATTGGTGTTACTATAGAAATCCATCTCGGGCACATGAGCGGGCACATTACTCCACATGGGTAAGAGACTAGCAGGGGAGCAAGAATGGGGTAACAAAGGGCCAATAAGAAAGAGCTAGCCTTCCCAGCCAGATAGAATGTCAAGGGATGGGAGAGTGTGAGCAGGAGGTAAGAAGGCATTCAGATCCAGAATTGCTTTCCCTCCACAGGCTGCATAGACTGTGTATGGAAGGTGCTCTTCAGGATAAAGGGGCTGAAGCCATCCCACACAGGAAGGTTCAAACACAAGAGCAGCCCAGAAGGAAGACAGCGAAAGTCAAAGCAGCAAGGAAACCTTGCTTTGCTGGCAACGACAAACACTGATTTAGATGAACTTTTGCCTCTGCAGTGGTGTGGCCTATTTCACCAGATGCTCCTCTCCATTTCCATGAGCTCTCTAGGGACACAATTTTAGCTTTGTAGTGATTCATGCTAGGTTGTTATGCAGCTCAAATTGCCCTAGTGCTTTATCGGAGAGCTGAGTACAAACAGAGGAAGTGGGGTTGATCTCATCATCAAGGTTCCTAAAAGACCTGTCTCAGTAGGAGTTTAAAAATTCAGGTACACTGAGTGCAGCTCAGAATCCTTTATTAACTTTCTATTGATGTATCACCTGTGAGGAGTCAAATCTTCCTATCTTCCATCAAAATCCACTAACCACCGCTGGTGCTTGGAGTAAAAAGAGAAGTCTTTCAACTACAGATAAAGGAACCACATAAAAGGAGTCTTTGGGGACAAACAATGCACATTCCAACAAACAGGCCCACTACGTAGCTTCTTTAGAGCAGGATGTGCACTTGGACCTGTGAGCAGGGAGAAGACATTGGACTTTCACGTTAATGACACCAGGAAGCTGAGAGAGGAGGGAAAACATCAGGAAAATGTCTTTGTGACTTATTTTATGATCTTCGGTGATTACAGACAGCTCATAAGGCCAGAAAGTGATCCTGTCCAGAGGGGACTGGCATTAACCTGTTGTGTGAGGAGTCAAGAGACTGCAATGTTGTAGGACTTTGCAACCACAGTCGCAAATTGTCAATCACAGTTCCATGGTGGGTGTTCTCACAAGAATAGTCACAGAAATCTTATTCTAGGAAAGGACTGACAAATTTAGAAAGAGACTTGACTAAATAAAGAACAGAAAGAACTCTTCATTTTGTGGAGAAAAAAACTGTTTCAGCTAGTGTATCCTAATTAAGAATCCACAGATTATTTTTCTTCTATGAATTGTAGCAGCATTTTCCAAATGTGTTTTGCCCAATATTCACCTATTGGGGTGCCTCATAGAAAAAGAGTTTCATGGTCAAATTTTGGGAAAACACTGCCTACTATAACATTTTTGTGGAATGTACAGACGGCTATTCAATTTAAAAAAAAAGGAGAAATAAAAAATATATACATGTTTGCTTATATTTTTTAAAAAATGGAAGGATAAAGCATTAAAAATGGTATGTAGGTCAAGAAGCAACAGAACTGGGCATGGAACAATGGACCAGTTCAAAACTGGGAAAGGAGTACATCAAGGCTGTATATTGTCACACTGCTTATTTAACTTCTATGCAGAGTGTACATCATGTGAAATGCCAGACTGGGTGAATCACAAGCTAGAAGCAAGATTGCTAGGAGAAATATCAACAACCTCAGATATGCAGATGATACTGTCCTAATGGCCAAAAGTGAAGAGGAACTAAAGAGCCTTTTGATGAGAGTGAAAGAGGAGAGTGAAAAAGCTGGCTTAAAACTCAACATTCAAAAAACTAAGATCATGGCATCCAATGCCATCGCTTCATGGTAAATAGATGGAGAAAAAATGGAAACAGTGACAAATTTTATTTTCTTGGGCTCCAAAATCACTGTGGACAGTGACTGCAGCCATGAAATTAAGATGCTTGCTCCTTGGAAGAAAAGCTATGACAAACCTAGACAGCATATTAAAAAGCAGAGACATTACTTTGCTGACAAAGGTCTATATAGTCAAAACATGGTTTTTCCAGTAGTCATGTACAGATGTGAGAGTTGAACCATAAAGGAGGCTGAATACTGGATTGATGCTTTTGAACTGTGGTGCTGGAGTAGACTCTTGAGCATCCTTTGGACCACAAGGAGATCAAACCAGTCAATCATAAAGGAAATCAACCCTGAACATTCATTGGAAGGACTGATGCTGAAGCTGAAGCTCCTGTACTTTGGTCACCTGATGTGAAGAGCAGAATCACTGGAAAAGACGCTGATGCTGGAAAAGATTGAAGACAGGAGAAGAAGGAGATGACAGAGGATGAGATGGTTGGATGGTATCATTGACTCAAGGGACATGAGTTTGAGCAACTTCTGGGAGAGGGTAAAGGACAGGGAAGCCTGGCATTCTGCAGTCCATGGGGTCACAGAGAGTTGAATGTGACTTAGCAGCTGAACAACATCAATAGGAGAGGGAGGCAGTAAGGTAGAGGGAGTGTAGATAGAAATTAGACTTACCTAAATATACATCCTTTTGTATATTTAATCTCAGACTCATGTAGATATTATGGAGAATTTTAAAACAAAGCTAAACAAATTTTAAAAAGAAACCACTGAAAATTGAAAGTAAAATAAAACAAATGAACTTTTTCCTAGCTAGGACATAGTTCTAAAAAGGAATTATTCTGATTGGCTTTATTAAAGAAATAGTTATTTGTTTGGCTCACTTGGGTTTTAGGTGTGACACATGGACTTTCATTGATTGATGTGGGTTGTTGCCATGCACTGACACTCTGGTTGTCAGACACAAGCTTAGTGGTAGTGGTGCATGGGCTCAGTTGCTCCTCGGCATGTGGGGTGTTAGCTCCCTAACCAGGGATCGAACTCGTATCCCTCCATTGCAAGGTTGATTCTTAACCACTGGGCCACCAGGGAAATCCCTTTAATTGACTTTAAAAAGGAATCAAGTAACTGTATGTCCCATGTTGGGGTATATCCTTAGCATGTAAACCAAAACAAACCAAACCACCCAACCAAATGAGAAAACCCCAAAGTTATGAAACTGTTTTTAGTAATCATATTGCTGATAATAGTCTTGATGTTGTTATTTGGAGACTTTTGTGTGTGTTATTATAGGAAAAGTAATTACGTTTGTGGTGTTAAGAATTGAGATTTTTGTCATGGTTGAAAAGAAATACAATGTAAAATTGATGAGGTTATGTTAAAAGTTCATAGAACTGAAATTGAATTGAAAATATTAATATGAACTCATGATGTATTTTATCTTCAACAAAGCAACAGTTATTTTTTAGTCCCATCCACCAAAAATGCCTAGAAACAATGACCAACCCAGTAGCAATAAGCACCCCCACAACCTAGACTATGTTTTCTATATGTCACTTGCCACTAAAGGAACCAGGACTCTTTGGAGAAATGGTTGCTTCCAGGTTTGTGACATCAAAAAACCTGAAAACTTTGTCATGCCAGAAAGAAAAGGAGCCATTAAATACTACCAGAATGATGTCAAAAGACTGAACAGTTACCTGAATAAGTTCTCCTTGACCAAAGATGGGATGCTTTCAGCATCACTAAGGATAATCAATGCAATGTTTACATGCAAAGGTTCACAATGAAACAAAAAATGAAAACCTCCATTGGATATCCTTAGAGCATTTTAGAAAACCATCTCATTAAAAAAAAAAAAGAGTGAATTAAAGAAAAGAATCAGAAGTTTATTTTGGCTTTTTGTATCTCAGGGTAACCAAAAATAGATAAAGAAAAATTTCTCTTTAAAGGAAGTTAACTGTTAAATGAAGAAATAGCAAACTTGAGATATCATCAATTCAGTTCACTCATTTGTGTCCAACTCTTTGCAACCCCATGAACCACAGCATGCCAGGCCTCCCTGTCCATTACCACCCAAACCCATGTCCATTGAGTCAGTGATGCCATCCAACAATCTCATCCTCTGTCGTCCCTTTCTCCTCCTGCCCTCAATCTTTCCCAGCATCAGGGTCTTTTCCAATGAGTCAACTCTTCCATCAGGTGGCCAAAGTATTAGAGTTTCAGCTACAACATCAGTCCTTCCAATAAACACCCAGGACTGATCTGCCTTAGGATGGACTGGTTGGATCTCCTTGCAAGCCAAGGGACTCTCAAGAGTCTTCTCCAACACCACAGTTCAAAAGCGTCAATCCTTTGGCGCTCAGCTTTCTTTATAGTACAACTCTCACATTCATATAAGACTACTGGAAAAACCATCGCCTTGACTAGACAGGCGTTTGTTGACAAAGTAATGTCTCTGATTTTTAATATGCTGTCTAGGTTGGCTATCACTTTCCTTCCAAGGAGAAAGCAAGCTTCCAAGGAGTAAGCGTCTTACTTACTCCTTGTAAGTAAAATATCATCAGGCAATGAAGACTAGTGATTGATGGCATTGCAGAGATAGATTATCAGACATCAGGTACCTCCTAAAGTAGTAATCCTGTCAAGAAAGAAAAAAGTTAACCTAAATCTGGTCAAGACTCTAGATCCTATAACTGATTTACAGAACCACCAGGGACAGAGGAACATACTGAATGATAGACAGAGACATAATCAACAAATCTCAGACTGTAAAACTTTATAAATGAGATCCTGTTTCTTCAAAAAATATTTTAAGTGTGAAGGGAGAGATGGAGAAAAATATGTGGGATAAAAGAGACTTAGAAGATTGGAGCAATTCCAATTCCAAGCAATTATTCTTCTTATTTTGATTCTGATTTAAATAAACTATAAACAAGATTGTAATAAGGTCAGGAAAAGAAACTGAGCATATTGGCTATTAAGAAATTGTTAACATTTTTAGATCTAATGACATTGAAGAAAGATCTTTACTAACTTTAAAAATAGTATTGAAGAGAACTATCATGAGTTAAAGGAAAAAGTTCTTCTCTTTCAGAGCAGAGGTGGGCACACTAAGCCCTGCTGGCCACTCTGGCCACTGCTTGTTGTGTAAGTAAAGCTTATTGGGACTCAGTCAGCCCCATTTGTCTGTGGCTGCTTGTGCACCATAGCGGCAGAGCTGAGTAGTTACTACAGAGACCTCATCTGACCTTTCCCAGCCAACCCCTGTCTTAGAGATACCTACTGATGAAAACAGATACCTACTGAAGAGGGGTGGTGACTGGGATTTGCTTTAAAGTATTCCAGGGATGGGAGAATGGGTGATGATATAGATGAATCAAAACGGACCATGTTGAATTTTGATTCATTATACTGTTCTCTCCACTTTCACTTGTTTTTGAAACTTTTCATAATAAAGTATTTAAAAAATAAGGTAAAGCTATATTTGATGACATAAAAAATATTTTCATGATACATTGTTAAATGAATAAAGTAAGTTTCAAAATGGTGTGTCATAATTCCATTTGAGTAAAAAAAAGTCTATATACACACACACATATATATGTATATGCATACAAATGTGTATAATAGAAAAGACAAAACTGTTAGGAGTGGGAATGGCAATGGTGGAATAGGAAATAGGTAGTTTTCTTTTTCACTTCTTATAATTCTCTTCTGTTTGATATTTTTTTAGCAATGTATTGTTATAGAAATTTTTTTAAAGTTATAGACTGTGTCACAATTTCTCTATCTTCCCAATTGAATTCCAAAGAAAATGGATGACCACCTCTTGATGAAAGATATTTCAAAGACATTTTCATGCACATTTGTCTGATTTATTTATTGGTCAGCATCTCTTATATATCTCTTCTATTTTAAGGAAAATTCCATAGCCCCACTTTTCCAAAATAAAAGTCAAGACTCAACTTCCCAGCCTCCTTTGTAGCTGGTGAGTGGGTGTGAAACCCAGGCCCTGCCATTGAACAAGCCCGGGGAGGTGGGGGTTGGAGATGGGAGTGGCAGGAGAGAGGGGCATGTGGGCTTCACCACCACATGGCCAGTGGGCCAGTGGAGGCTCGCTTTCTGGAGCAGCTCCTGGCATTTGACCCATGCTCCATCAGCATGAGTGGGCCCTGGAACCCACTGTGCTGCTGCCAGGAAAAGAGGTGGGGCTTTGCTGGAGCTGCCCTTGGATGGGGGTGGGGGGTGTCTTGTTTCCAGAGGCAGTGTCTGTAAACCTCTCACATACTCTAGTAAATCCTTTTCTTTTAAACCAGACTCAGCAGATACTTTTATTTGCAACTATGAATACTGCTGTACATTATCTTTAGGTGATTATAATAGCTACTGTCTTTCTTTTCCTTATCTTTTTTTTTCTTCCATTTAAAACATGATTCTATAGATTGATTCAAGGTGGCAGAGTAGGACATGCACTCAGCTCCTTCCATGAGAGCACCAAAATCACAACTAGCTACTGAACAACCATCGACAGGAGGATGCTGGAAACCACCAAAAAAAAAAAAAAAAAAAAGAAGAAGATACCCCACATCTAAAGACAAGGAAGGAGCTCCAATGAGATAGTAGGAGGGTCACAATTAAGATAAAATCAAATCCCATACTGGCCAGGTGGGCAATCTATAAACTGGAGAACAGTAATATCAAAGAAGTTCTCCCACTGTTGTGAAGGTCTTGAGCCCCATGTCAGGCTTCCCAGTCTGGAGATCTGGCAAAGGCACTGGGAATCCCCAGGGAATCTGACTTTGATTGATGGCCAGGAGGATTTGATTACAGGACTGCCATAGGACTGGGGGAAACAGAGTCTCCACTCTTGGAGGGCACAAACAAAAGCTTGTTCATACCAGGACCCAAGAGAAAGGAGTGGTGATCCCATAGGAAACTGAACCAGGCCCACCTGCTCGTGTTGGAGGGGCTCCTGTGGTGGTGGAGGTCGGCAGTGGTTCACTGTGGGGAGGGGGGGCTGGCAGCAGCAGTCCTGAAAGGAGCTCCTTGGCATAAGTCCTCTTGGAGGCCACCATTAACCCTACCATAGATCCTGTAGACCCCAGGGCTGGGTTGCCTCAGGTCAAACAACTTGCAGGGAGGGAGCACAAGCCCATCCATCAGCAGACAATTAGTTTAAAGTTTTACTGAGAACAGCTCTGCCTACCAGAGGAAGATCCAGTTTTTCCTACCACCAGTCCCTCCCATCAGGAAGCTTACACAAGCCTCTTAGCTGCATTCACCAGAGATAGGCAGAAGAAGCAAGAACTACACTCCCACAGCAGCTAGAATGAAAACCACATCACAAAAAGTTAATCAGAATGAAAAAGTAGAGACTTATGTCCCAAATGAAGGGACAAGATAAAACTCCAGAAAAACAACTAAATGAAGTAGAGATAGGCAACCTTCCAGAAAAAGAATTCAGAATATTGATAGTGAAGATGATCCAGGATCTCAGAAAAAAAAAAAAAAAATGGAAAAGATGCAAGAAATGTTTACTCCACCAGCAAGATTCCTCATTCAGATTTGATGGAGAAATTAAAATCTTCCCAGACAAGCAAAAGTTAAGAGAATTCAGCACCACCAAACCAACTTTATAACAAATACTAAAGGAACTTCTCTATGCAGGAAACAAAAGGAAAAGAACAGACCTACACAAGATAAACCCAGAACAATTAAGAAAATGGTAATAGGATCATCCATATCAACGATTATCTTAAATGTAAATGGATTAAATGCACCAAGCAAAAGACATAGACTGGCTGGACTGATGAAAACATGTGCATGTATGCACTTCCACTTACCACATCACTCTACTTAACCCATTAAAACTGTATGTAATTATTTTATTGTTTTATAATGTTAGGCTAATCATGTTTTCATTATGGCTTGCAATTGTAATTATCTTTTAAATATTGTCTGGCTATTTACTGTGAAAACTGATAAAGATATTTTATTATTGTGATTATGCAGCTATTATTCACTCAATACCATTGTATCATGATTGGTCAACAGAAAGTAATAGAATTCTATGTCACTAAAACTGCCATTTAATAGAAAAACCTGTAATCACTTTCTAAAATCCAAATACACAGTAGAATTATCTTGGAAATTTTTGATAAATACAAATGTACAGGTATTGTTTTTTCCTGCAAAGTATCTTTGATATTAATTTCTCATTTTAATATTAATTTCTAATTTAAATACTTTCTTCTCTGCAATCACCCTCTTGTGTTTTTCAATCTTTTAACTTCATTGAGGCTTTCAGTAGCTAAGTCAAAATTTCTCTTGGTAATTGTCACATTGCTCTTGAAAATACCTGGCTTATTTTCAAATATCTCTTGATATTGATTTCTAACATAATTTCACAGTGGTGAGAGAATAGACTCTATGACTTCAATACCCTTCTGCCTATTCATTCCATTAATTTTTGAGAGTATGATATTGAAACTCCAGCAAATAATATTTATCTACTTAAATAATTGTAATATACACCAGAACTATATGTATCTTTTTTTCTATATTTTAAAGTCTCCTGTAAATATATTATACTTTCATAATTAAAAAAATCCCAGATCAAAAAAACCCCCATAATGATGCTTAACAAATATTTGTTGAGTGGATGAATTAATGGTTAAGTCTGTTTATGGGGCCCAATACAAGGGCAGATTTTAAATTTATGTACACAGAATGTTAAAAACTCCCAGAATTGATCCCAGATTGCAGAAGGAGCTCTCTCTGACTCAGGACTTGGGAAGCCTGTCGTGGGTATAGCTGGGACTAGCACCTGGAACTCCTGCTTAATAAGCTGGTCTTCTCATTCCTGTTCTCCGTGTACTGTTGTCAGATAATTCTCCCAGACTTAAAGTCAAGGCCAGGAATAGGTTAGAAAGGCACGAGACTGGGGATGAGGTGGGGAGAACTACAAAATACAGGGGCCTGGGGAGCTCATTTCCTACTCTTTTCTAACCCTGGAATTTTATCTAAAACTTTCTTCTGTACCAAAGACCTTTAAAGGCAATGGCAAGCAGACTTGTGGTTGCCAAGGGGGAGGGGGTTTTTATTAGCGCATGTAAACTAGTGTACATAGGATGGATAAACAGCACAGGGAGTTGTATTACTATCCTAAGACAAACCATGATGGAAAAGAATATTAAAAAGGATGTATATAAATATATCTTCAGATATAACTGAATCACTTTGCTCTACAGCAGAAATTAACACAACATTGTAAATCAACTCTACTTCAATGAAAAATTGATTGAAAAAGGCAGTGACTCTGATACACCTGGAAAATAAAGGAGAATATTAAAATACCTTCTTCCCTGTAAAAAAAAGGGCAGTGGTAAAATTATCATTTTTTTGTCCCAATTAACACCAGGTATAATGCCCTATAAAAATTTTCAAGATCTTTGAAAGTCAGGGCGTTAGATTACCTGAGAATAACACTTCCCACGAGCTCAGTAATTCAGACAACTTCCATTGAAGAAGGAAGAGTTATGCTCCAATAACCCATTTCCCCATCTTTAGCCTTCTGCTTTCAGTCCTTCTGACCCGGAAATGATAGATCTTCTTTAAGATGGGGTGAAGAACCTTCTTGAGTATAGCATACCCAGTCCCTGTGGTCATGTCTCCCAAGCAGGACAGGAAAATGTGAGGAGTCCAGTCAAGGCTGGCGAGAGACCTCCCTCTGCCTCCCACTGCCTCGCTCTCCAGGCTTCTGGGCACAAGCTTGCCCTTGTTGAGGGGAGCCTGATTCACTCAGGGAAAACTATTTGGCTTGGCAGGATTTTTTAGATCCTTGTTTAACACTTTGTTGGTGATGTTTTAAAATCTAAAGTACCTGGAATAATCTAGAAGTCTGAAGTATCTAGACATATACTTTAAGACCTCATGGTGAAGAGGTCTGACAGAAGTGTTTATATTGACAAGCTTACTCTAAGTTTCTCTAAGTTTTCAGATTTCATCTGTGCTCATTGAGAAGTTCATTCAACTGCCTATGCACCAGCTCCTTGGAGGCAAATGCTTTCTTGGTTTCTTGAAATACTCTTCTACAAATTCCTTCATGATTTGCAGAACACGAGGGGGAGCCTCCCCCTCTTCTTCTCTGGAAAAGACCCTGGTCACATATGACAGATGGAAGCACATTGATTAAATCTAAAGCTACTGAATAATAAAAACTCATGAAATATAAATGTGCTCAGAGAAATAAGCCTTTCTATAGCAGCCCGTTCTGTCATATTTTCCTGACAGCCTATCTAATTTATGATGGCAATTCCATGGCAATTCCTCTTAATTTCCTATTATGGGTAGTTTATTTTTTCCACTTCTGGATGCATAGCATAAAAGTTTTTATTGCACACATAAGGGAGAAGAAACAGCTTCCAGCACAGAACTGATGCCAACATGACATCTTGAATTGCCCCTTGGATATAAGCTTCTGTAAAAGCTAATCAGTTGAAAGTCTGCATAGCAAGAACAGTTTTGATTGGAGCCTCCATTTAACCCCTGGATGCAAGGAAAGGTGGGAAAAGATGGAGCAGCAGGGCTGCAGTGTGCCCAGTGGACAGACACTGGTTCACACAAGTTGACAAGTACAGCTTTGCCCACTCTTTGACCAATAAATGTGGATTCCATAATTCTAACTATCCTGCCAAAGAAGGCTGAAACTGTCCCCTCACATACAGAATGAAGAGCAAGTATCTAAATTTCTAACAGCTGTGACATCGGTGGGTTTCCCTGGTGGCTCAATCGGTAAAGAATCTGCCTACAATATAGGAGATGCAAATTTGATCCCTGGGTAGGGAAGATCCCCTGGAGAAGGGAACGGCAACGCAATCCTGTATTCTTGCCTGGAGAATCCCATGGACAGAGGAGCCTGGCGGGCTACAGTCCTTGGGGTTGAAAGAGTGGGAGGGTGAGAGCCCTGCTGGCTTGTTCTCTGTTGTGTCCCCAGAGCCCAGCCCAGAGCCTGGCACCTGGTGAGTCCTTCTCAAATAGCTATTGGATAAATGAGAGTATTTCTTGAGGGAATAGTGTAATGCCACATGATCACAAATTCAGGTTTTTTTAGGACTTGCATTTTATAATCACAATAGCATGTAGATTTATCTGGAATATTGTTGATAAACATGTGTAGGCTAGTTCCAGAAGCCACCCTGCTTACAAAAGGTTGGGTTTCAAAGGCTGTCTATAGGTCTCTTTCTTTGTCCAAAATGGGATGACGCAAGCAACAGTGATGGTGGAGATGATGCGTTTTTGCTGATATTAACATGTAACAAATTTGGCATTCTTACCACATGCCAGCATTCATGCTGGTGCTTTATATGTGTTACGTCCTTTAACCCAACAACTGTCTGAAGGTGTTGTAATAACACCCATCTTACAGCCAAGAAAACTTAAGCTCAGGGAGGTGAGTGGTGCAGCCGCTTAGCTGCTGGCAAGCCACAGGGTCGGGATTGGAATGGCAGCAGCTAGTTTGGGGACTTAATCACTATAGACTGCTTTTGTTTATGATATGAGTTTCTGAACTAAAAAGTTGTGAGTGGAATGTTTTCCATTTTGCTTTTGTTTATTGGCCATGCTTGGTGCTCAGATGGGGCCCTGTGTGTAGGTACAGGTTTGTTCTAGCTTAACCCCCAAAACACAGTCCCTGTGGCTGTTTATTCATTTTCAATCCAACATGTGAGTCAAACTTATCTACAAGTCCGTTAGAATGGAACTTCCCCCAACCTGGGCTTCAGGGCAGCATTTAGGGTCAAGTTTCTTAATTAGAGTTCCTCTTCCAAATTTCTCTGCTCAAACTAGAGCTCAGAACGTAAGCTCCCACACCTGGGGCCTAGGGCACCCTCATTAGTGTCTTAGCCTCCTCCCTGTGGGTCTATATAGAACCCCCATAACAAATAGTTTCCAAATGCACAGCAGATCGAGCACATTGGAAGTTTATTTCACCTTCAAAGAGTTAAGCCCAGTGGTGGTTTTGGTTGTTAGGGGGTTCTGCTCCTGTAGTTATTCAGGGATTCTGACTCCTTTAAGTTTGTTGTTCCACCAACATCTAGGGTATGATCACTGTCTATACTCAGAAGAAGAGGACCAAGAAAAGGGAGGAGTCACTGCTATATCCTGAAAGCCACTCAGATTCCCACGGACTAGAATTTGTTACTCATGGCCATCTCTAATTGCAAAGGAGGTGGAAAATGGAGTTTGGCTATGTGCTCAAATAGATAAGGAAAGCTTTGATTCTGATAAACAGATAGAATTCTGGACCACTGGGATTGAATTAGTTAGGATTAGCCTAGGCCACTGTGAAAGAGCTAATTATCCTTTGGACAGGTAAGAGGATTTCTCTCAAACATGAGTCAGGAGTTCAGCTGCCCAGGTCTAGTAAAGTGGTTCCACAGACCCCAGGTCCCCATACTCCTTCTTCTTTGCTGTTCCTCCAACCTAGCATGTGTCCTCATGGTGCAAAATGGCTGCTTGAGCATCGGACACCACACTCTCCCCAACCCTTCTGCTCACATGTCACTACCCAGAATTCAGTCATATGTCCATACTTCCTCACTAGAAAGCTGACAAAAGAGATCTTTTATTGTGGGTCTGGTATGCTAAGCCAACATTGAGATTTTATTGCTAAGAAAGTAGAAGAGGTTGGAGGGCTAACTGCATGCCTACAGGCCTTTCTTTATTTGCAGTATGCCTGGGTCTGGTAAAGAATCTGCCTGCACTGCAGGAGATCCTGGTTTGATTCCTGGGTCGGGAAGATCTGCTGACAAAGGAGTAAAGGAAAGCGAGCCACAGTGCAGTGTCAGCCATACACAGAACAATACTCCATGGTATCCCTGAAGTGGCTCAGAGGGTAAAGAATCTGCCCGGAATGTGGGATATCCAGCTTTGATCCCTGGATCAGGAAGATCCCCTAGAGAAGAAAATGGCAACCCACTCAGTACAGTATTCTTGCCTGGACAATCCCATGGACAGAGCAGCCTTGTGGGCTACAGGCCCTGGGGTCTCAAAGAGTTGGACAGGACTGAGCGACTTTCACTCTTGGGTCTCTGGGAGGTACGCAGCCCCACACACCCACCAGCTCCTTCCCCTGGACACTGATTGCTGTTCAGTTTGTTCTGTCAGCTTGAAATGTTGCCACAAACTAACAGACAAATGTCTGCCTTTGTCAAGACAGCAATGGTGGAGAAGCAACAGGAAAACATAAATGTGTATTCAGAAAAGGGGGGGCGCATGGGGGATACACCGCAGGCCAGCAGATATTTCGCATCTGTAGTTGGTTGTTGTTACAAAGCCCTGTTGGGCAGTGAACCAGGTTTCCTGCCTCAGCCTCCCAGGCAGCTGTGCTTCTGCTTTCTGGACCTCACTTTGACCTCTGGGGATTCTTTGTCATCTCTTTTTTTTTGTGGCCCAGTGCTCTGCTTTTGGGTTTCAACCTGCAGACTGTTAACCAGCGAGGTTGGGATTTCTTTAGAATGACGTTTTCCTGAAAAACTTGGTAGCTTTTAAGTTCATCTTCTTTCATCTGGTTCTATGTGTAAATAATCAACTAAGGATCATCATACTAAGTGAAGTAAGTCAAAGAAAGACAAATATCAGATGATATCCCTATATGTGGAATCTAAAAAAAGGACACAAATGAACTTATTTACAAAACAGAAACAGACTCATAAACTTAGAAAACAGCTTCAGTATCAGTCCTTCCAATGAATATTCAGTTGATTTCCTTTAGGATTGATTGGGTTGATCTTTTTGCAATCCAACAGATTCTCAAGAGTCTTCTCCAGCACCACAATTTGAAAGCATCAATTCTTGGGAGCTTGGCCTTTTATACGGTCCAACTCTCACATCCATACATGACTACTGGAAAATCCATAGCTTTGACTATATGGACCTTTGTCAGCAAAGTGATGTCTCTGCTTTTTAATATGCTGTCTAGATTTGTCATAGCTTTCCTTCCAAGGAGCAACTTAGCAGCCCCCTAATCCTGGGCTGGGCCATCCTCTCAGTAGAGGATCCATGCTGGGCATGCCTGAAGTGGACCTGGGTGTGCATCAGCGTGGCCCCAGGGGAATCCCTTTCCCTGCTCTTTGGCTGCAGGAGTGGATCACCTTGATAGAAATTTTGCCTTGAAATCACATGGTCTGCTAAGTGTCACAGAAGCAGTTGCTTGTGCAATAATGGGTGCTTTGCTGTGGACAAACTGGGGCTGTGGGTGAGATGGAAGCAGATTATTTGCAAGTGTTCTTCAGCAATGGGAACATTTCTTCAACTGCATTCTGAACCCACAGCCCCATGGGAAGAGGGATCAGAGGTGAGATGCTTCTATTAAAGATGGGGGTCTGCTGCCCCCCACCTTCCGTGCAGGTTTCCAGGCCACTGCATTGAACCCCATGGGCCCTCTGGTGCCTTGTCCAGATCAGCTATTCTAATCCATGTCTCTTGTTTTGCTGATGAGAACACGGAGTCCCAGGAAGTTGTGCCCTGGACCGAGCTAGAGGCAGGCTGGCTTTGTCCTGGTTGGTGTGTGTGGTGCTGGGGCTCCCAGGCCTCACTGGCAGAGTTCTGAGACCAGTGAGGCCCTAATGGTGTGCTGACATGTTCACATGTGACTGAGACCTCCTGTGGATCACAACAGGCATCATTCTTTGTCCAAAGGGTCTGTGAGCACTGGGATCAGACTAAACTGACCCTTGTTGTTGATTTTGTTCACATTGGTGATGGGCAGAGATTTCTGCTCCCTTTGATTGACTCAGAGGCAGAGTGTAGGCTGTGCTTTAGTTTGCAGCAGAGTAAGAAATAGGTGTGTGAACACCTGGCACCAGATTGCCCTTAGTAGAGAACCACCTTTGCTTAGGAAGATGTGCTGAGAAACCAACAGTGCTGGAAGGAGGGCCCAGGGCTCTGGGCTGGTGGTGAGGCTGTTTGAGAGGCCCCGGGTCTCCAGGTTCGGGGCACCCTCTTGTATCCCCGCTCCTCTCAGCTTGTATCCCCATCTGCTCCACTCTACCCCTCCTCCCCCGGCTTCCTCAGCTCTGCCTGACTTTTCTTTCCCAGTAACTTTGGCTTGCTCATGGCCAACAATGGCTGCCCCAGCTCTTTAATCATCTTGACCTTTTAGCTTTTGTTTCTCTTGTAATTTCTTCTTCCTAAAGCACTTTTAATTCAGATTTCCGAGATAAGTTATGGGTTAGAATCAGCTCCTCTTTCAATCAGGTTGCAGATTGAAGGTCATTGGCCTGAAAAATGGCTGTCATGGATGGTGCCCACCTGGACTTCTTAGCCGTGACCCCCAGAGTGGGAGGGGCCACAAAGGGAAGTGGGAATATGGAGGGGCTGCTGCTTTAGCACTCGTTACAGGCTGCTTTAGCACTACTTCCAGGGAGGAATAGTCTCCAGCACAGCTATTTTTAGTATCTGATCAAGCTGAAACAGCATTCTAGTCTCCTGGATTCAATTGTTTAGGGAAATTGCTAGTCTTCTTTTGCAACCGTATACTCAAACCCTCCACTGCACCTTTTTCTGATCACTGAAATCGCTTTCTAGGCATCTGATTGCATGTGGTGCCAGGAGAGCTGTTTTGCAGAAAGAATGAGTTGCTGTGTTTGAATGAAGACTGTCACAGAGGATGCTGACCAGAGAAGATACCCATCTCCTTGCTGACTCTAATTAATTCTTTATGACTCCATGGACTATAGCCTGCCAGGCTCCTCTGTCCATGGAATTCTCCAGGCAAGAATACTGCAGTGGGTAGCCTATCCCTTCTTTAGGGGATCTTCCTGACCCGGGAATTGAACTGGGGTCTCCTGCATTGCAGGTGGATTCTTTAGCAGCTGAGCTATCAGGGAAGACCTTTCTAAAGCAAAGAGCCCAAAACTCAGGAATATTTGACAGGTATTACAGCAAAAGAATTTCCCCCATGTGCCTTCCATTTCCTGGTCAAGACAAGTTTGAGTCATAATGTTATCACCCGAGCTCTCCTGCAGCCCTTTGTGAGGAGTTACAAACACCAGACCATGGAGACCCTTCCTGTGGGAAGATAGGTCTCGAGTTGGGTCCAGGTTTCAGCTCTGAGATCCCGATAGAGCTTCAAACCCAGGTCCTCTCCTTTGTAGCTGAGACAGTTGTGCTTGATGACACCACAGTGACCCCTATTCTGACTCCAAACTTCCCATTCCCCTTCCTGAAGTAGGTGGATACATCCTTGTTTGGTCCTAAAAATGTGAGCGGCAGTGAGGATGTGAAGATGTGGGCAATTTCAGGGCAGGGGCTTTCAGAGTTGGTGTAGCTTGTGGAGTCCCCACTGTCTTGCCATGGTAACTGGAAAAGTATGTGTGACAACATGGCCTCTCACAGCCATCATGTCTGACTAACTTCCACTAACAAAGCCTATTTTATTGTTTAAGCCACTGACATTTTTGTGTTTTTGTTACTGCAGCATAACCTAGCCTATCCACTCACACACTATTTATGACAACTCTTTTCTCACTAGTAGGCTGAGAGGTGTCCAAATGATTTTTCAGAGTAGCTGTACCATTTTACATTTTCACCAGCAATGATGCATGACCCAGTTTCTCCACATCCTCACCATCACTTGGTGTTATCACTATTTTTTTTACAAAGTCACTCTGATAGGTAATGTTACTGACTAGGATTCTTTGCCTCCTTAATCAATAGAAATTGACTAGAGGACAGACAAGAAATTCTGGCAAGGCAAGAAATTCTGGCAAGGCAATTCTGAGGCCCCTGAAGCAGTTGGGTGCAGGGGAGAAGTGAGAACAAGCAACAAATTTCCTTGCTTGCTTATTCCCCAAGTGGGGACAAGCATGTTCTTTCACATGGGGTGCGGATAGGGGTCAGGCTGGATGGGTGGCTCAGGTGGTTTGTCATGTGCTTATTTACCATTTGTTTATCTTCTTTTTTTCCCAATTAATTGATTTCTTTATTGAAGGATAATTACTTCACAGAATTTTGTTGTTTTCTGTCAAACCTCAACATGAATCAGCCATAGGTATATATATATATATATATATATATATATATATATCCCCTCCCTCCTGAATCCCCCTCCCATCTTCCTCCCCATCCTATACCTCCCAATTGACATAGAGTTTCCTCACCGTGTTTGAGTTTCCTGAGGCATACAACAAATTCCCGTTGGCCATGTATTTTACACTTGGTAATGTAAGTTTCCATGTTACTCTTTCCATACATCTCACCCTCTCCTGCCCTCTCCCCATGTCCATAAGTCTATTCTCTATGTCTGTTTCTCCATTTCTGCCCTGTAATGAAGTTCCTCAGTACCATTTTTCTAGATTCCGTATATATGTGTTAGAATACGATATTTACCTTGCTCTTTCTGACTTATTTCACTCTGTATAATAGGCTCTAGGTTCATTCACGTCATCAGAACTGACTCAAAGGCATTCTTTTTTATGGCCGAGTAATCTTCCATTGTGTGTATGTATCACAGCTTCTTTATCCATTCATCTCTCAATGGGCATCTATGTTGCTTCCATGTTCTAGCTGTTGTAAATAGTTCTGCAATGAACAATGGGATACATGTGTCTTTTTCAATTTTGGTTTCCTCAGGGTATACGCTGAGGAGTAGGATTGCTGGGTCATATGGTGGTTTTATTCCTAGTTTTTTAAGGATTCTCCATAACATCTTCCATATTGGCTGAATCAATTTACATTCCCATCAACAGTGCAAGAGTGTTCCCTTTTCTCTACACCCTCTCCAGCATTTATTGTTTGTAGACTTTTTGATGATGGCCATTCTGACTGGTGTGAGGTGTTATCTCATTGTAGTTTTGATTTGCATTTCTCTAATAATGAGCGATGTTGACCATCTTTTCATGTGTTTGTTAGCCATCTGTATGTCTTCTTTGGAGAAATGTTGGTTTAGATCTTTTCCCCACTTTGTGATTGGGTTCTTTGTTCTTCTGCTATTGAGTTGTATGAGCTGCTTGTATATTTTGCAAATTAATTATCTATCAGTTGTTTCATTCACGATTGTTTTCTCCCATTCTGAGAGTTGTCTTTTCACCTTGCTTACAGGTTTCTTTGCTGTGCAAAAGCTTTTAAGTTTAACCAGGTCCCACTTGCTTACTTTTGTTTTTATTGCCATTATTCTAGGAAGTGGATCATAGAGGATCTTGCTTAGATTTATGTGGAGTGTTCTGCCTGTGTTTTCCTCTAAGACTTTTATAGTTTCTAGTCTTACATTTAGTCCTTTAATCCATTTTGAGTTTATCTTTGTATATAGTGTTAGGAAGTGTTCTAATTTTATTCTTTTACGTGTAGCTGTCCAGTTTTCCCAGCACCATTTATTGAAGAGGCTGTCTTTGCCCCATTGTATATTTTTGCCTCCTTTGACAAAAATAAGGTACCCTAGGTGCATGGGCTTATTTCTGGGCTTTCTATCTTGTTCCATTTGTCTATATTTCTGTTTTTGTGCCAGTGCCAGTACCATACTGTCTTGATGCCTGTAGCTTTGTAGTATAATCTGAAGCCAGGAAGGTTGATTCCTCCAGCTCCTTTCTTCTTTCTCAAGACTGCTTTGGCTATTCAGGGTCTTTTGTGTTTCCATATGAATTGTGAAATTTTTTGTTCTAGTTCTGTGAAAAATGTCATTGATAATTTAATAGGGATCACATTGAATATGTAGATTGCATTTGGTAATATGGTCATTTTCACAACATTTATTCTTCCTACCCAGGAACATGGAATATCTTTCCATCTGTTTATGTCATCTTTGATATCTTTCATTAATGTCTTATAATTTTCTGTGTATGGTTCTTTTGTCTCCTTAGGTAAGTTTATTCCTAGATATTTATTTTCTTTTTGTTGCAATGGTGAATGGGAATGGTTCCTTAGTTTCTCTTTCTGAATTTTCATTGTTAGTATATAAAATTAAAGTGATTTCTGCATTTTGATTTTGTATCCTGCAACTTTGCTAAATTCACTGATTAGCTCTAGTAATTTTCTGATAGTATCTTTTGGTTTTCTATGTACAGTATCATGTCATCTGCAAACGGTGAGAGCTTTATTTCTTCTTTTCCGATCTGGATTCCTTTTATTTCTTTTTCTTGTCTGATTTCTGTAGCTAGGACTTCCAGAACTATGTTGAATAGTAGTGGTGAAAGTGGACACCCTTGTCTTGTTCCTGATCTTAGGAGAATCCTTTCAGGTTTTCACAATTGAGAATAATGTTTGCTGTAGACTCATCATGTATGGCCTTTACTATGTTGAGGTAGGTTCCTTCTATGACCACTTTTTGAAGAGTTTTAATCATAATTGGGTGCTGAATGTTGTCAAGGCCCTTTCTGCATCTCTTGAGATTATCATATGGTTTTTATTTTTCAATTTGTTATTATGGTGGATCACATTGATTGATTTGCATATATTGAAGAATCCTTGCATCCCTGGAATAAACCCAAGTTGATCATGGTGTATGAACTTTTTGATGTGTTGTTGAATTCTGTTTGCTAAAATTTTGTTGAGGATTTTTGCATCTATGTTCATCAGTGATATTAGCCTGTAGTTTTCTTTTTTTGTGCTGTCTTTGTCTGGTTTTGGTATCAGGGTGATGATGGTCTCATAAAAATAGTTTGGATGTCTTCCTTCCTCTGCAATGTTTTGAAAGTTTTAGAAGGATAGGCATTAGCTCTTTTCTAAATGTTTGATAGAATTCTCCTGTGAAACCATCTGGTCCTGGGCTTTTGTTTTTGGGAGATTTTTGATCACAGCTTCAATTTCAGGGCTTGAAATTGGGTTGTTTATAATTTCTAATTCTTCCTGGTTCAATCTTAGAAGATTGAACTTTTCTAAGAATCTGTCCATTTCTTCCAGGTTATCCATTTTATTGCCACATTGTTGTTCATTATAGTCTCCTGTAATCCTTTGTATTTCTGCATTGTCTGTTGTAACCTCTCCTTTTTCATTTCTAATTTTGTTGATTTAATTCTTCTCTCTTTTTTTCTTGATGAGTCTGGCTAAATGTCAAATTTTTTTATCGTCTCAAACAGCTAGATTTTAGTTTTATTAATCTTTACTATTGTTTCTTTAATTTCTTTTCCATTTATTTCTGCTCATATCTTTATTATTTCCTTCCTTCTACTAATTTGGGGATATTTTGTTCTTCTTCTTCCAGTTGTTTTAGGTGTAAAGTTAGGCTGTCTCTTCAATGGTTTTCTTGTTTCTTGAGGTAGAATTTTATTGCTATAAACTTCCCTCCTAGAATTGTGTTTACTGCATCCCATAGGTTTTGAGTTATGGTGTTTTCACTGGTATTTGTTCCTAGAAATGTTTTGATTTCCCTTTTGATTTCTTCAGTAACCTGTTGGTTATTTAGAAATGTGTTGTTTAATCTCCGTGTGCTTGTGTTTCTTACAGGTTTTTTTTCTTGTAATTGATAGCTAGTCTCATAGTGTTGTGGTCAGAGAAGATGCTTGATATGATTTCAATTTTATTAAACTTACTGAGGCTTGATTTGTGACCCAAGAGGTGGTCTATTCTGGAGAATGTTCCATGTGCACTTGAGGAGAAGATGTATTCTTCTGCATTTGGATGGAATGTCCTGAAGATATCAATGAGATCCATCTCATCTAATGTATCATTTAAGACTTGTGTTTCCTTATTAATTTTCTGTTTTGATGATCTGTCCATTTGTGTGAGTGGGGTGTTAAAGTCTCCTACTATTATTGTGTCACTGTCAATTTCTCCCTTTATGTCTGTTAGTGTTTGTCTTATGTATTGAGGTGCTCCTATGTTGGGTGCATAGGAATTTACAATTGTTATGTCTTTCTCTTGGATTGATCCCTTGATCATTATGTAGTGTCCTTTCTTATCTCTTGTAATCTTCTTTATTTTAAGGTCTATTTTGTCTGATATGAGGATTGCTACTCCAGCTTTCTTTTGCTTTCCATTTGCATGCTTATTTTTCCATCCTCTCACTTTCAGTCTATATGTGTCTTGATGTCTAAAGTGGGCTTCTCATAGACAGCATATATATGTCTTGTTTTTATATTCATTCAGCCAGCCTGTGTCTTTTGGTTGGAGTATTTAATCTGTTTACATTTAAAGTAATTATTGATATATATGTTCCTATTGCTATTTTCTTAATTGTTTGGGGTTGATTTTGTTGATCTTTTTCTTCTCTTCTGTTTGTTGACTATGTAAGTCCCTTTAAGATTTTTTTGTAAAGCTGGTTTGGTGGTACTGAATTCTCTTAACTTTTGCTTGTCTGAAAAGCTTTTTTTTTCTCCATTAATTTTCAATGAGATCCTTGCCAGGTACTGTAATCTTGGTTGTAGATTTTTCCCTTTGAGTCCTTCAAATATATCCTGCCATTCCCTTCTGGCCTGCACAGTTTCTGCTGATAGATCAGCTGTTAAGCGTATGGGGTTTCCCCTTGTATGTTACTTGTTGCTCCTCCCTTTTAAAGTTCTTTCTTTGCATTTAGTCTTTGTTAGTTTGATTAGTATGTGTCTTGGCATGTTTCTCCTTGGATTTATCTTTTATGGGACCCTTTGTGCCTCTTGGACTTGATTGACTATTTCCTTTTCCATGTTGGAGAAATTTCAAACTATAATATCTTCAAAAACTTTCTCATACCCTTTCTTTTTCCCTTCTTCTTCTCAGACCCCTATAATTTGAATATTGGTGCATTTGATATTGTCCCAGAGGTCTCTGAGACTGTCCTTAGTTCTTTTCATTCTTTTTCCTTTATTCTGCTCTTCAGAAGTTATTTCCACCACTTTATCTTCCAGCTCACTGATTTGTTCCTCTGCTTCAGATATTCTGATATTGATTCCTTCCAGAGTATTTTGTTGTTGTTGCTTTTTTTTTTTAACTTTACAATATTGTATTGGTTTTGCCATACATTGACATGAATCTGCCATGGGTGAACATGTGTTCCCTATCCTGAGCCCCCCTCCCATCTCCCTCCCTATCCCATCCCTCTGGGTCATCCCAGTGCACCAGCCCCAAGCACCCTGTATCATGCATCGAACTTGGACTGGCGATTCGTTTCACATATGATAATTTACATGTTTTAATGCCATTCTCCCATATCATCCCACCCTCGCCCTCTGCGACAGTGTCCAAAAGACTGTTCTATACATCTGTGTCTCTTTTGCTGTCTCGCATACAGGGTTATCGCTACCATCATTCTAAATTCCATATATCTGGTTTAGTATACTGTATTGGTGTTTTTCTTTCTGGCTTACTTCACTCTGTATAATAGGCTCCAGTTTCCTCCACCTCATTAAAACTGATTCAAATGAATTCTTTTTTATGGCTGAGTAATATTCCATTGTGTATATGTACCACAACTTTCTTATCCATTCATCTGCTGTTGGGCATCTAGGTTGCTTCCATGTCCTGGCTATTATAAACAGTGCTGCGATGAACATTGGGGTGCACGTGTCTCTTTCAGATCTGGTTTCCTCAGTGTGTATGCCCAGCAGTGGGGTTGCTGGGTCACATGGCAGTTCTATGTCCAGTTTTTTAAGGAATCTCCAGTATTCTCCGTACTGGCTGTACTAGTTTGCATTCCCACAAACAGCCGCTCAGGTTCAGGTTCTCGGGTACTCCACAAAGGTGCAGACTCAGTTGGGCCTGCATTTTGTTCCCGTCCCAGGTCCGAGCAGCTCAGGTGACCAGGTGCTTGGCAAGCACAGTCGCCCCCAGTTGGAGGCTGCGACTTATCGCCTCCCCCATCCCAGCCGCTCGGTTTTCTGGGTGTACAATCAGCGTGCCTTCTCAGGTGTGCCGTGTGTCTCTTCTGGGGAGCTGATCTCTGGCTGCGACCCTCCTGGCAGATGTCGACCTTCCAGAATCCCAAGAAGTCTTGGTTAGCAGCAAAGCCTGCTTGTAGTTTCGTAGAGGATGCCTCTCTGGGGCCGTGATTGCCCCCTCCTGGCTCTGGCTGCCCCCACCTACCTGTCTCCAGCGGGGGATGGGCCGGTCCACAGCAGGCTAGCTCTGCTCAGTCCTTTGTTCTGTGAGCCGGCCTGGAGGTGTCTTAGGTTAGGGCTTTTTGCGGGATAGCTATCCCACAGTGTGCGCTGCTATCTCAAACTAGTTCCCTCAGATTGCCCTCAGGGCATTCAGGCCTGGTCCTTACCCTACGCAATGCAGCCTGTGCCTCCCGGTCCAGCCCCCGGTTGCTAGTGGGGGGTGGGAGGGTCTGGGCTGCTGCTCTGCTGGGAGTTGCTGTTAGGCACAAGTAATCTGTGGGTTTTAATTATTTATTTATTTTCCCTCCTGGTTATTTTGACTTCTGAGATTCCAAGGCTCGCCGCAGACCCACCGGACAGAGTGTTTCCTGGTGTTTGGAAACTCCTATCTTTTTTAAGACTCCCTTCCTGGGATGGATTTCCGTTCCCACCTCTTTTGTCTCTGTTTTTATCTTTTATATTTTGTCCTACCTCCTTTCGAAGACAATGGGCTGCCTTTCTGGGTGCCTGATGTCCTCTACCAGCATTCAGAAGTTGTTTTGTGGAATTTGCTCTGTGTTCAAATGTTCTTTCCATGAATTTGTGGGGGAGAAAGTAGTCTCCCTGTCCTACTCATCCACCATCTTAGGACCGCCCCCAGAGTATTTTTAATTTCAGTAAATGTGTTGATTGTCTGTATGTTTATTCTTTAATTCTTCTAGGTCTTTGTTAATGGATTCTTACATTTTCTCCATTTTGTTTTCAAGGTTTTTGATCATCTTTACTATCATTATTCTGAATTCTTTTTCAGGTAGTTTGCCTATTTCCTCTTCATTTATTTGGACTTCTGTGTTTCTAATGTGTTCCTTCATTTGTGTAGTACTTCTCTGCCTTTTCACTATTTTCTTTTAACTTATTGTTTGAGGTCTCCTTTTCCCATCCTTCAAGGTTGAATTCTTTCTTCCTTTTGGTTTCTGCTCTCCTAAGGTTGGTCCAGTGGTTTGTGTAAGCTTCCTATGAAAGAAAAGTGAAAGTGAAGTCGCTCAGCCGTGTCCGATTCTTTGTGACCCCATGGACTGCAGTCCACCAGGCTCCTCCGCCCATGGGGTTTTCCAGGCAAGAGTACTGGAGTGGGCTGCCATTTCCTTCTCAGGGGATCTTCCCGATTCAGGGATTGAACCCGGGTCTCCCGCATTGTAGGCAGACGCTTTTACCGTCTGAGCCACCAGGGCTTCATTTTTTGTTGTTGTTGTTACTGTTGCTGTTTGTTTGTTTGTTTTTCCTCTGTTGGGAAAGGCTGAGTGAGGTGGTAATCCTGTCTGCTGATGATTGGGTTTGTAATTTTGTTTTGTTTGTTGTTTAGATGAGCTGCCCTGCACAGGCTGCTACTGGTGGTTGGGTCATGCCGGGTCTTGTATTCAAGTGGTTTCCTTTGTGTGAGTTCTCACTATTTGATACACCTTAGCAATATGTGAACCGAGAACTTCCAGATGTTCAAGCTGGTTTTAGAAAAGGCAGAGGAACCAGAGGTCAAATTGCCAATATCCACTGGATCATTGAAAAAGCAAGCGAGTTCCAGAAAAACATCTATTTCTGCTTTATTGACTATGTATGCCAAAGCCTTCGACTGTGTGGATCACAATAAACTGTGGAAAATTCTGAAGGAGATGGGAATACCAGACCACCTGACCTGCCTCTTGAAAAGCCTGTATGCAGGTCAGGAAGCAACAGTTAGAACTGGACATGGAACAACAGACTGGTTCCAAATAGGAAAAGGAGTACGTCAAGGCTGTATATTGTCACCCTGCTCATTTAACTTATATGCAGAGTACATCATGAGAAACGCTGGGCTGGAAGAGCACAAGCTGGAATCAAGATTGCCAGGAGAAATATCAATAACCTCAGATATGCAGATGACACCACCCTTATGGCAGAAAGTGAAGAGGAACTAAAAAGCCTCTTGATGAAAGTGAAAAAGGAGAGTGAAAACATTGGCTTAAAGCTCAACATTCAGAAAACTAAGATCATGGCATCTGGTCCCCTCACTTCATGGCAAATAGATGGGGAGACAGTGGAAACAGTGTTAGACTTTATTTTTCTGGGCTCCAAAATCACTGCAGATGGTGACTGCAGCCATGAAATTAAAAGACGCTTACTCCTTGGAAGGAAAGTTATGACCAACCCGGATAGCGTATTAGAAAGCAGAGACATTACTTTGCCAACAAAGGTCCATCTGGTCAAGGCTATGGTTTTTCCAGTGGTCATGCATGGATGTGAGAGTTGGACTGTGAAGAAAGCTGAGCACCGAAAAATGATGCTTTTGAACTGTGGTGTTGGAGGACTCTTGAGAGTCCCTTGGACTGCAAGGAGATCCAACCAGTCCATCCTGAAGGAGATCAGCCCTGGGTGTTCATTGGAAGGACTGATGCTGAAGCTGAAACTCCAATACTTTGGCCACCTCATGGGAAGAGTTGACTCATTGGGAAAGACCCTGATGCTGGGAGGGATTGGGGGCAGGAGGAGAAGGGGACGATAGAGGATGACTTGGCTGGATGGCATCACCGACTTGATGGGCATGAGTTTGAATAAACTCCGGGAGTTTGTGATGGACAGGCAGGCCTGGTGTGCTGCGATTCATGGGGTCGCAATGAGTCGGACATGACTGAGCAACTGAACTGAACTGAGGGTTAGTTCTCTGGTAGTCTAGGGTCTTGGAGTCAGTGCTCCCACTCTAATGGCTCAGGGCTTGATCTCAATAAGGGTATTGTGACAAATCACCACTGTTGTGCCTTTTCTAATGCTGTTGCCAGGTCTATGATGTAAGTCACCCCAGGTCACAGCTTAGGGACCTGGACTTTTCATTTAGGTATTTCCATGGCCTTAGTGTTAGGTTACTGTGACTTTCTTATCCCAGTTGTAATTCACTCCTTTGTGCTGGAAGAGGGTCCTGCTTTCTTGAAGATAGGAATTTCCTCTCAGTTCCTGAACAAACTCAAGATTTCAGCTTGCAGAGTAGAAACTCAGGAGTTGAAATCCTCCACAGAAACCAGTGGTGAGGTATGGAAACTTTATCTGTAATTGACAAATCACTGGAGGCCACTTGTGGGCAAGTCGGATTAGTTTAAAACTCCAGAGGGAACCACTGACACTTTTGTGGGTTTTACCTCCATAAGTTCATCAGTTCCTCACAGTAAATACCTGAGAAAAATCCCTTTGTGCTCTGGCAGGAGCTGGAGGAAGGGAACCACTTAAAAATACACCAGAGCATCTGTTCATCATCTGTTTACCTTCTTTGGTGAAAGACTAATTGATTCAATTCATTTGCCCATCTTTCAATCAGCACAGCCTCCTGGGTTTTCACTGCCTCCTCCTTCATGTTTCCAGTGGACAGGCTCCAAGAGTTCCCACCAAATGATGCCATCACTTTCAAAGTGATCCTCCCTCCTAGACTCGACTTTTTGGAACTTTCATGCCAGCTGGATATTAGGACAAGAGATGGGACTGAACCATTTGACACTAAGCAGTAGATTGTTGAGTGTCCACTTGTGTTAGAAGAAACATCTTATCTGCCTAGTAAGAATTTCCTTAACAGATGGGTTTTCAGACAACATGCCACATCTTGGGCAGTGTGGAAGTTCCCTGGTTGTTTTCCAGGGAAAAAAGGAGAGATAAGGAAGGTTTGGCTTTGGTGTTCTCAGAAAAGCATATTCCCAGGAATATTCCCTTAGGTGCATCTCCTGCAGATTCCCAAAGTTAGAACTTGCCTTGTTTTTGTTTTGTTCTTTGATCTATTTGTGGCTTGAGATAACAGAGAAATCTTTCCAGGGTTCATCTTTCTCCACATTTGCTCCCTATACTTCAGGCCCAACTTGGGGAAAGCCTTCTTTAGCTTTGGCCCCAGATTCACCTGCATGAATCCCATAGGAGCTGGAGAGGGGAAGGGGCAGGCCCTTGAATGAAAAACTGGGACTCCAGCCGGAGGACAGACCTTGCTATCCAGTCTTGACTGACCCTCCTCTTCACTTTTAACTAAACTCCATGCATCTTTGGAATTTCTTGCCTAACTTGGCCATCTGTTTACAACTTTAAAAGCTGAAGAAACCATTTATTATTATTAGCAGATATAAATACTAATGTCAGCCACTATTAAACAGCTATTTGGTCCAGACACAATGCTGGGCACCTGATTTCTTTTTAATATTTACATGCTAAGTTACAGTTGAGTTATTATCCCTATTTGAATAATGAGAAAACAGGCTTATTCATGGTCAAATTTCTTACCTAAGGTTATAGTGCTAAGTATAGATGAGAATCATGTATGAGGGACTCCAGATTCATACTCATCCCCTTTATTTATTTATTTATTTATTTTACTTATCCCCTTTAAATGTCCATCTTGTGTCTTCTGTTCTGATTTAAACTTGAGGAGCAGGGAGTAAGAAATTTGGCTGGGAGAATCCTGCCCTGAGTAATTGCTTTGACCTAGAACTCTCACTAAGTTCGTAATAGTCCCTATTTGAGTGTTATGAAAATATGACTTTTAAAATCTGATCTTTCTAGAAGGTTATGAAGTTAGCTACACAATTATATATCAAAACCTTTCCCTCTTACGGAAATTAGTACTTTTTGTTAAACTCCACAGCATTGTTGAAATAATGAATTAAATTGTGCATTGCTAAGAGCTTTGAATTTTTCAGTAGGGAAAGCCCTTTACAAATGCAAGCCATGGTTATCCTTCCTTCCTTTCTTCCTTGCTTTCTGACCTTGGGCAAGTTAAGCCACATCTATTTGCCTCCAGGTCTCCACCTGTAAAGGAGAGATAACAGAGGCTGCTTATCCAGGTTAGGACCTTAACAGGAGAGGTAATAAGTGAGTACACACCTCAGAAAACCCATACTGTTATTTGATTCCATCAAGATTAATATCACTTACACACAATAATAAGTTCCCTGAATACAGATCATGATCATTATATCTTGGACAATTCTGGATGCACTGTTGGTACTGTACTCAGAAATATTGATAAGGTTAAAAAAGAAAAATATATAGCTAAGACACTGAATGCAGAAAGCAAAAACAATATATTTAAAGGGTTCAGGTTCGTTGTGTGAACTTTTGCGCAAGCAAATATGAACAACAGATCCTTGTATCTTTAATGACTACAGCCTGTGTGAAACATTGTTACCATGCCCATTTTATAGAAGAAAAATGGAGCCCCAGCTACAGGTGTCTTCCCAAGACCATGCAACCCCTTTGGAAACAACTGCCATTGGTGTTGCCCTGTGGCAGCCTGTGCCAAGCATCAGGAAGAGCAGGAAAAGAGAAAACACAACCTTGGTGCTCAGGAAGTCACAGTCTGGACAATGGACAATAGGTACAAACACTCAAGTAAAAGCAGAATTACAAGTGTATGTGTGTGCTCAGTCACTTAATCCTGTCTGTCCGACTCTTTGTGACCCTGTGGACTGCCAAGTTCCTTTGTCCATGGGATCTTCCAGCAAGAATACTGGAGTGGGTTGCCATTTCCTTCTCCAGGGGATCCTCCTGACCCAGGGATCAAACCCACATCTCCTGTGTCTCTTGCACTGGCAGATGGATTCTTTTCCACAAGCCACCTGGGAAGCCCAATTACAACTGTAATTGGTATCAAAGGAAGTACAAGTAGCTGGGACAGCATGTGTGCATGCTAAGTGGCTTCAGTCATATCTGACTCTTTGCGACCCTCTGGACTGTAGACTGCCAGTCTCCTTCGTCCATGGGATTCTCCAGCAAGAATACGGGAGTGGGTTGCCCTGCCCTCCTCCAGGGGATCTTCCCAACCCAGGGATTGAACCTGCATCTCCTGTGACCCCTGCATCGCAGGAGGATTCTTTACCATTGAGCCACCAGGTAAGCCCATTCAGTTCAGTTCAGTTCAGTCGCTTAGTCGTGTCCTACTCTTTGTGATCCCATGAAGGGCAGCATGCCAGGCCTCCCTGTCCATCACCAACTCCTGGAGTTCACCCAAACCCATGTCCATTAAGAGGGGGATGCCATCCAACCATCTCATCCTCTGTCATCCCCTTCTCCTCCTGCCCTCAATCTTTCCCAGCATCAGGGTCTTTTCAAATGAGTCAGCTCTTCGCATCAGGTGGCTAAAGTATTGGTCCTTCCAATGAACACCCAGGACTGATCTCCTTTAGGATGGACTGGTTGGATCTCCTTGCAGCCCAAGGGACTCTTAAGAGTCTTCTCCAACACCACAGTTCAAAAGCATCAATTCTTCGGTGCTCGGCTTTCTTTATAGTCCAACTCTCACATCCATACATGACCACTAGAAAAACCATAGCCTTGACTAGACGGACATTTGTTGACAAAGTAATGTCTCTGCTTTTTAATATGCTGTCTGTGTTGGTCACAACTTTCCTCCCAAGGAGTAAGCGTCTTTTAATTTCATGACTGCGATCACCATCTGCAGTGATTTTGGAGCCCAGAAAAATAAAGTCAGCCACTGTCTCCACTGTTTCCCCAACTATTTCCCATGAAGTGAGGGGACCAGATGCCATGATCCTAGTTTTCTGAATGTTGAGCTTTAAGCCAACTTTTTCACTCTCCTCTTTCACTTTCATCAAGAGGCTCTTTAGTTCTTCTTCACTTTCTGCCATAAGCGTAGTGTCATCTGCATATGTGAGGTTACTGATATTTCTCCCAGCAATCTTGATTCCAGCTTGTGCTTCCTCCAGCCCAGCGTTTCTCATGTAAGTTAAATAAGCAGGGTGACAACATACAGCATTGACTCCTTTTCCTATTTGGAACCAGTCTGTTGTTCCATGTCCAGTTCTAAATGTTGCTTCCCGACCTGCATACAGGTTTCTGAAGAGGCAGGTCAGGTGGTCTGGTATTCCCATCTTTTTCAGAATTTCCCACAGTTTATTGTGATCCACAAAGGTTTTGGCATAGTCAATAAAACAGAAATAGATGTTTTTCTGGAACTCTCTTGCTTTTTCGATGATCCAGCAGATGTTGGCAATTTGATCTCGGTTCCTCTGCCTTTCTAAAACCAGCTTGAACATCTGGAAGTTCACAGTTCACATATTGCTGAAGCCTGGCTTGGAGAATTTTAAGCATTACTTTACTAGCATGTGAGATGAGTGCAATTGTGTGGTAGTTTGAGCATTCTTTGGCATTGCCTTTCTTTGGGATTGGAATGAAAACTGACATTTTCCAGTCCTGTTTCTGGTCCAGTCCTGACCATTTCCAGTCCAGACCTTTTTCTGTTTCCGGTCCAGTCCTGACCAGTCCAGTCCAGACCTTTTCCGGTCCAGTCCTGACCGTTTCCAGTCCAGTGGAAAACACTGCTGAGTTTTCCAAATTTGTTGACATTTCGAGTGCAGCACTTTCACAGAATCATCTTTCAGGATTTGAAATAGCTCAACTGGTATTCCATCACCTCCACTAGCTTTGTTTGTAGTGATGCTTCCCAAGGCCCACTTGACTTCACATTTCAGGATGTCTGGCTCTAGGTGAGTGATCACACCATCGTGATTATCTGGGTCATGAAGATCTTTTTTGTACAGTTCTTCTGTGTATGCTTGCCACCCCTTCTTAATATCTTCTGCTTCTGTTAGGTCCATACCATTTCTGTCCTTTATTGAGCCCATCTTTGCATGAAATGTTCCCTTGGTATCTCTAATTTTCTTGAAGGGATCTCTAGTCTTTCCCATTCTATTATTTTCCTCCATTTCTTTGCATTGATCGGTGAGGAAGGCTTTCTTATCTCTCCTTGCTATTCTTTGGAACTCTGCATTCAAATGGGTATATCTTTCCTTTTCTCCTTTGCTTTTCACTTCTCTTCTTTTCACAGCTATTTGTAAGGCCTCCTCAGACAACCATTTTGCTTTTTTGCATTTCTGTTTTCTTGGGGATGGTCTTGACTCCTGTCTCCTGTACAATGTCATGAACCTCCATCCATAGTTCATCAGGCATTCTGTCTATCAGATCTAGTCCCTTAAATGTATTTCTCACTTCCACTGTATAGTCATAAAGAATTTGATTTACATCTTATCTGAATGGTCTAGTGGTTTTTCTCCACTTTCTTCAATTTCAGTCTGAATCTGGCAATAAGGAGTTCACAATCCAAGCCACAGTCAGCTCCCGGTCTTGTTTTTGCTGACTGTATAGAGCTTCCCCATCTTTGGCTGCAAAGAAGATAATCAATCTGATTTTGGTGTTAACCATCTGATGATGTTCATGTGTAGAGTCTTCTCTTGTGTTGTTGGAGGAGGGTGTTTACTATGACCAGTGCGTTCTCTTGGCAGAACTCTAATAGCCTTTGCCATGCTTCATTCTGTACTCCAAGGCCAAATTTGCCTGTTACTCCAGGTATTTCTTGACTTCCTACTTTTGCATTCCAGTCCCTTATAATGAAAAGGACATCTCTTTTTTGGGTATTAGTTCTAGAAGGTCTTTTAGGTCTTTATAGAACTGCTCACTTTTAGCATCTTCAGCGTTGGTGGTCGGGGCATAGACTTGGATTACCATGATACTGAATGATTTGCCATGGAAACGAACAGAGATCATTTTGTCGTTTTTGAGATTGCATCCAAGTATTCCATTTTGGAGTCTTTTGTTGATTATGATGGCTACTCCATTTCTTCTAAGGGATTCCTGCCCACAGTAGTAGATATAATGGTCATCTGAGTTAAATTCACCCTTTCCAGTCCATCTTAGTGCACTGATTCCTAGAATGTTGATGTTCACTCTTGCCATCTCCTATTTGACCACTTCCAATTTGCCTTGATTCATGGACCTAGCATTCCAGGTTCCTGTGCAATATTGCTCTTTACAGCATCAAACCGTGCTTCCATCACCAGTCACATACAACTGGGTGTTGTTTTTGCTTTTGTTCCGTCTCTTCATTCTTTCTGGGGTTATTTCTCCACTGATCTCCACTGACAAAATGTGGTCCACTGGAGAAGGGAATGGCAAACCACTTCAGTATTCTTGCCTTGAGAACCCCATGAACAGTATGAGAAAGGAAAAAGATAGGACACTGAAAGATGAACTCCCCAGGTCAGGAGGTGCCAAATATGCTACTGGAGATCAGTGAAGAAATAACTCCAGAAAGAATGAAGGTAAGCCCATGGAAGAGTATAAAACGGAGTAATTGAACTAATCTAGGAGATGGGGAGGGCTTCCTCAGGGACCCGGGAGGGAAGGGCAGCCTCAGTTAAGGGTATGAAGGTGGGGAGAATGCTGTGTAGGTGGGAGAAGAAACAGGTGCGAACACAACGAGTTGGGAAACGACACTCCTGGTTGGAGGAGCTGGAAGGAGCCCACTGGGCGCACAGTGCCGAAGGTTAGGGGCACGGTGAGAAAGAAACCCCAAGGAAGGGTCTGTGCTTCCAGGGACTGAACTCTTCAGGCCCTGTTAGGAATTTTTCTGATAATCAGAACCTATTGCTATTAGAATAAAGATTGATCTTAAAATGAAACCTTGCCGTTTGTATCAACATGGATAGACCTCAGGAGTATTATTCTAAGTGAAATAAGTCAGACAGAGAAAGAAATACCATGTGATCTCATTTATATGTGCAACAAAAACAACAACAAAACACACAAAAACTGAGTTTCAGATACAGAGAAAGGTTGGTGGTTCCCAGAGGTGTAAGTAGGGGTAAGAGAGGAAGCTGGTGAAATAGGTGGAGTCAAAAGATACACCAAAAGATGGTTATAAAATAAGTCCTGGGGATGTGATGCACAGCACAGTGACTAAGTTGATGATACTGTATTGTACCTTCAAAAGTTGCTAAGAGAGTTAATCTTGGAAGTTCTCACCACAAGAAAGTTTTTTGTAACTATGTATGGTTACTGGATATCAACTACACTTACTGTGCTGACCATTTCACAATATATACAAATATCAAATCATCATATTGTACATCTGAAACTACTTTAATATGTCAATTGCATGTCAATTTTTTTAAAAAAGGAGCTTTTCTATATGTGTGTTTGTGTGTAAAGTATAATCAGTTTACGTCCTGATCAGCTCCTTGTGGCTACATTGTTCACTGTGGAAGGAGGGAAGCCCCATGGGTGCAGGAAGATGAGGCAAGGAAGTTTTCTGATAGCCCTGGTGAAAAATGATTGCCACTGGGTGACTGTCCATAGGTCAGTCAGTCTGGGGTGCATCTCCTCAAACCCCCTTGTAGGAAACAACACCTTTTTGTGGTTAACAGGTGAGGGATGAAAGCCAGTTCTACATGCATATGTGTTTAGGAGATTCAGGGCCTGATGCAGTTAAATAGGTCTGCTTCCTCTAGAAGGTACCCACTGAGAATCTGCCCGGGGAGGGGTATAGACACTGTGTCTCCTCAATGAGCACCTCACAACCCACCCCACCATTCACTTAGCATCTTCAGAATATTCTGTGTAACAGTGTAAAGGAATGTTTATCCATTGACACCTCTCTTCAAAATCCATGGTTTTCTATCATCACCAATACAGAAAATGGGTGTTTGAAAACTTTAGCCTTGGGCAAAGGGGATGAAGTGTTGATGTAGACACGTCTAGTGAGGAATGTAGGTGGGAGGAGCACAGTCTCTCTTCTTACAGGATATGTGGATAAAGAGGTGGGAACTAAGGAGGCCGCTGCAGAGGCTGCTGCTGCAGGCTGGCTTGTTTGACCCTTGGCTTGACGACCTGTGGGCATGTCTGTTTCTTGGGCATTGCCCATGGAGCTTGGGAAGAAACAGACCCCAGGAGCCCCTTGATCCTCCTACATTATCAGGTGACCAGGCCAATGATTATTTCCAATATTCACTCAAGGACTCCCCAGCCAATAGCACATTAGCCAAAGCAACTGTGATTAGGAGGCAGAGCTCCAAGTTCTTGGGTGCAGAGGACAGCTGTACTCTGTTGGCGCATGTCCAGCAGGTCTAACTGGCCTCTCTTTCAAGAAAGTGCAAACTCAGGCTTCAGTAAGACTGGGCACTGCCCTAACCATCCATACTGATCGGTCCTCACAGCATGTCCTTCTGCTGTGGAAGCTAGAAGTTCAGTGCTCAGCACTGAATTTAAGAGTTTCTCAAACTAAGGAACACACACCCTGAGGAGCGGGTTTGGGGAAGGACACAGGACAAACATGTAGGCATTTTACTTGTAGATTTAAAAAAGTTATTTTTACATGAAACCAAACATATTATGACTTTCCATGAAAAACAGGAGTTCTTTTTTTTTTTAAGATTAAATATGAGACTTCAATGAGATCTTATGGGCCTCTGAAATGGAAATAAGGTAAGGAGTTGACTATCATCTGCTATTAGGGGCTCTTAATACTAAAAAGTTTGGAATTATTGTATCTAGTCCAATACTCATTTTATGAGTGAAGAAACTGAAGCCAGAAAGATTAAAGACCTTGTCTTGATCCCCTGGCTTGGAGGACAGTGTTGACTCTCAACCAACACTCATTTCCATCCCTCTACCCCCTGCCCCCTCTTTTTTTTTTTTTTTTTTTGCTACATAACCTGGGCTATGTTCAGGGAAATGATGTGCTCAGCTGAAAATGCTTGTCTTCTCAGATTCCCTTGTATTTAGGAACAGCCACTCAACACAGTTCTGCCCAGTGGCCCAGCCCAGAGCCCCTCACTCCCTGTGGGGCTTGCAGGAGGTTACGCTTAGAGAAACACTGAGAGATGCTACACTCTCTCCTGAAATCCCCTTTTTATTTTCTCTTTTATTTGAGCTATGGATATTTTTAGCCCTATAAATATGGGAAGCTCCTCTTTTTTCTTTTTTTGCAAATTAATTAATTTTATTTTGTTTATTCTTTATGTTTGAATTTTGTTGCACCTTAATTTTTAAAATTTATTTATTTATTTAATTGGAGGCTAACTAATTTACAGCACTGTAGTGGTTTTCACCATTATTCACATGAATCAGCCATGGGTGTACATGTGTTCCCCATCCTGAACCCCCCTCCCACCTCCCTCCCCATCCCATCCCTCAGGGTTATCCCAGTGCACCAGCCCTGAGCACCCTGTCTCATGCATCGAACCTGGACTGGTGATTTGTTTCACATATAATAATATACATGTTTCAATGCTATTCTCTCAAATTGTCCCACTCTCACCTTCTCCCACAGAGTCCAAAAGTCTGTTCTTTACATCTGTGTCTCTTTTGAGGTCTTGCATATAAAGTCATCATTCAGTTCAGTTCACTTCAGTTCAGTCGCTCAGTAGTGTCCGACTCTGTGGCCCCATGAGCCACAGCCCACCAGGCCTCCCTGTTCATCACCAGCTCCCAGAGTTTACTCAAACTTACTCCCATCAAGTTGGTGATGCCATCCAGCCATCTCATCCTCTGTCATCCCCTTCTCCTTCTGCCCCCAATCCCTCCCAGCATCAGTTACCACCTTTCTAAATTCCATATAGATGCATTAATATACTGTATTGGTGTTTTTCTTTCTGGCTTACTTCACTCTGTATAATAGGCTCCAGTTTCATCCACCTTATTAGAACTGATTCAAATGCATTCTTTTTAATAGCTGAGTAATATTCCATTGTGTATATGTACTACAGCTTTTTTATCCATTTGTCTGCTGGTGGACATCTAGGTTGCTTCCATGTCCTGGCTATTATAAACAGTGCTGCGATGAACATTGGGGTGCGATGAACATTGGGTCTCTTTCAATTCTTGTTTCCTCAGTGTGTATGCCCAGCAGCAGGATTGCTGGGTCATATGGCAGTTCTATTTCCAGTGTTTTAAGGAATCTCCACACTGTTCTCCATAGTGGCTGTACTAGTTTGCATTCCTACCAACAGTGTAAGAGGGTTCCCTTTTCTCTGCACACTCTCCAGCATTTATTGTTTGTAGACTTTTTGATAGCAGCCATTCTGACCAGCGTGAGATGTAGGTTACCTCATTGTGGCTTTGATTTGCATTTCTCTGATAATGAGTGATGTGGAGCATCTTTTCATGTGTTTGTTAGCCATCTGTAGGTCTTCTTTGGAGAAATGCCTGTTTAGTTCTTTGGCCCATTTTTTGATTGGGTCATTTATTTTTCTGGAATTGAGCTGCAGGAGCTGCTTGTATATTTGTGAGATTAATCCTTTGTCAGTTGCTTCATTTGCTATTATTTTCTCCCATTCTGAAGGCTGTCTTTTCACCTTGCTTATAGTTTCTTTCGTTGTGCAAAAGCTTTTAATTTTAATTAGGTCCCATTTGTTTATTTTTGCTTTTCTTTCCATTCCTCTGGGAAGTGGGTCATAGAGGATCCTGCTGTGATTTACACCAGAGTGTTTTGCCTATGTTTTCCTCTAGGAGTTTTATAGTTTCTGGTCTTACATTTAGATCTTTAATCCATTTTGAGTTTATTTTTGTGTATGGCGTTAGAAAGTGTTCTAGTTTCATTCTTTTACAAGTGGTTGACCAGTTTTCCCAGCACCACTTGTTAAAGAGATTGTCTTTTCTCCCCTGTATATTCTTGCCTCCTTTGTCAAAGATAAGATGTCCATAGGTGCATGGATTTATCTCTGGGCTTTCTGTTTTGTTCCATTGATCTATATTTCTGTCTTTGTGCCAGTACCATACTGTCTTGATGGCTATAACTTTGTAGTATAATCTGAAGTCAGGCAGGTTGATTCCTCCAGTTCCATTCTTCTTTCTCAAGATTGCTTTGGCTATTTGAGGTCTTTTGTATTTCCATACAAGTTGTGAAAGCATTTGTTCTAGTTCTCTGAAAAATACCATTGGTAGCTTGATAGGGATTGCACTGAATCCATAGGTTGCTTGGAGTAGTACAATCATTTTCACTCTATTGATTCTTCTGATCCATGAATATGGTATATTTCTCCATCTATTTGTGTTCTTTGATTCCTTTCATCAGTGTTTTATAGTTTTCTATGTATATGTCTTTTGTTTCTTTAGGTAGATATTTTCCTAAGTATTTTATTCTTTTCGTTGCAATGGTGAATGGAATTGTTTCCTTAATTTCTCTTGCTGTTTTCTCATTGTTAGTGTATAGGAATGCAAGGGATTCCTGCATGTTAATTTTAAATCCTGAAACTTTACTATAGTCATTGATTAGCTCTAGTAATTTTCTGGTGGAGTCTTTAGGGTTTTCTATGTAGAGATCATGTCATCTGCAAACAGTGAGAGTTTTACTTCTTCTTTTCCAATCTGGATTCCTTTTATTTCTTTTTCTGCTCTGATTGCTGTGGCCAACACTTCCAAAACTATGTTGAATAGTAGTGGTGTGAGTGGGCACCCTTGTCTTGTTCCTGACTTTAGGGGAAATGCTTTCAATTTTTCACCATTGAGGATAATGTTTGCTGTGGGTTTATCACATATGGCTTTTTATTATGTTGAGGTATGTTCCTTCCATGCCTGTTCTGGAGGGTTTTTATCATAAATGAATGTTGAATTTTGTCAATGGCTTTCTCTGTATCTATTGAGATAATCATATGGTTTTTATCTTTCAATTTGTTAATGTAGTGTATCACATTGATTGATTTGTGAATATTGAAGAATCCTTGCATCCCTGGGATAAAGCCCTCTTGGTCATGATGTATGATCTTTTAAATATGTTGTTGGATTCTGTTTGCTAGAATTTTGTTGAGGATTTTTGCATCTATGTTCATCAGTGATATTGGCCTGTCATTTTCTTTTTTTGTGGCATCTTTGTCTGGTTTTGGTATTAGGGTGATGGTGGCCTCATATAATGGGTTTGGAAGTTTACCTCCCTCTGCAATTTTCTGAAAGAGTTTGAGTAGGATAGGTGTTAGCTCTTCTCTAAATTTTTGGTATTATTCAGCCGTGAAGCCATCTGGTCCTGGGCTTTTGGTTGTTGTAAGATTTTTTATTACAGTTTCGATTTCCATGCTTGTGATGGGTCTGTTAAGACTTTCTATTTCTTCTTGGTTCAGTTTTGGAAGGTTATACTTTTCTAAGAATTTGTCCATTTCTTCCACATTGTCCATTTTATTGGCATATAGTTGCTGATAGTAGTCTCTTATGATCCTTTGTATTTCTGGGTTGTCTGTTTTGATTTCTCCATTTTTCATTTCTGATTTTGTTGATTTGATTCTGCTCCCTTTTTTTGCCTGATGAATCGGGCTAATTGTTTGTCTATTTCATTTACCTTCTCAAAGAACCAGCTTCTAGTTTTGTTGATTTTTGCTATAGTCTCCTTTGTTTCTTTTTCATTTATTTCCGCCTAATTTTTAGGATTTCCTTCCTTCTACTAACTGTGGGGTTCTTCATTTGTTCTTTTTCTAGTTGCTTTAGGTGTCGAGTTAGGTTGTTTATTTGATGTTTCTCTTGTTTCTTGAGGTAAGCTTGTATTGCTATGAACCTTCCCCTTAGCACTGCTTTTACTGAATCCCATAGGTTTTTGGTTTTTGTGTTTTCATTTTTATTCATTTCTATGCGTATTTTGATTTATTTTTTTATTTCTTCTGTGATTTTTTGGTTATTCAGAAGTGTGCTTTAGCCTCCATATGTTTATACTTTTAATAGTTTTTTTCCCCTGTAGTTGACATCTAATCTTACTGCATTCTGATCAGAAAAGATGCTTGAAATGATTTCAGTTTTTTTAATTTATCAAGGCTAGGTTTATGGCCTAGGATGTGATCTATCCTGGAGAATGTTCTGTGTGCACTTGAGAAAAAGGTGAAATTCATTGTTTTGGGGTGAAATGTCCTATAGATATCAATTAGGTCTAACTGATCCATTGCATGATTTAAAGTTTGTGTTTCCTTGCTAATTTTCTGTTTAGTTGATATATCCATAGGTGTATTACAGATACATATTATTGTGTTACTGTTAATTTCCCCTTTCATACTTGTTAGCATTTGCCTTACATATTGCGGTGCTCCTATGTTGGGTGCATATATATTTATAATTGTTATATCTTCTTCTTGGATTGATCCCTTGATCATGATGTAGTGTGCTTGTCTCTTTTCACGGCCTTTATTTCAACGTCTATTTTATCTGATATGAGTATTGCTACTCCTGCTTTCTTTTGGTCTCCATTTCCATGAAATATCTTTTTCCAGACCTTCACTTTCAGTCTGTATGTGTCCCTTGTTTTGAGGTAGGTCTCTTGTAAAAGCATATATAGGGGTCTTGTTTTTGTATTCATTCAATCAGTCTTTGTCTTTTGGTTGGGGCATTCAACCCATTTACACTTAAGGTAATTATTGATAAGTATGATCCCATTGCCATTTACTTTGTTGTTTTGGGTTCGAGTTTATTAGCCTTTGCCCTGTTTCCTGTCTAGAAAAGATCCTTAAGCATTTGTGGAACAGCTGGTTTGGTGGTGCTGAATTCTCTCAGCTTTTGCTTGTCTATAAAGCTTTTGATTTCTCCTTCATATTTGAATGAGATCCTTGCTGGGCATAGCAATCTGGGTCGTAGGTTTTTCTCTTTTATCACTTTAAGTATGTCCTGCCATTCCCTTCTGGCCTGAAGAGTTTCTATTGCAAGATCAGCTGTTATCCTTATGGGAATCCCCTTGTATGTTATTTGTTGTTTTTCCCTTGCTGCTTTTAATATTTGTTCTTTGTGTTTGATCTTTGTTAGTTTGATTAATATGTGTGTTGGGGTGTTTCACCATGGGTTTATCCTGTTTGGGACTCTCTGGGTTTCTTGGACTTGGGTGGCTATTTCCTTCCCCATTTTAGGGAAGTTTTCAATTATTATCTTCTCAAGTATTTTCTCATGGCCTTTCTTTTTGTCTTTTTCTTCTGGGACACCTATGATTCAAATGTTGGGGCATTTAACATTGTCCCAGAGGTCTCTGAAGTTGTCCTCATTTCCTTTAATTCTTTTTTTCTTTTTCCTCTCTGCTTCATTTATTTCCACCATTCTATTTTCTACCTCACTTATCCTATCTTCTGGCCCAGTTACTCTACTTTTCGTTCCCTCCAGAGTGTTTTTCATCTCAGTTATTTCATTATTCATTATTGATTGACTCTTTTTTATTTCTTCTAGATCCTTGTTAAGCATTTCTTGCATCTTCTCAGTCCTTGTCTCCAGTCTATTTATCTGTAACTCCATTTTGTTTTCAAGATTTTGGATCATCTTTACTATCATTATTCTGAATTCTTTTTCCAGTAGACTCCCTATCTCCTCTTCTTTTGTTTGGTTTGGTGGGCATTTATTTTGTACCTTTACCTGCTGAATATTTCTCTGCCTTTTCATTTTGTTTAGATTGCTGTGTTTGGCATGGCCTTTCTGTATGCTGGAAGCTTGTGGTTCCTCTTTTTTGTGGAGGTTCCTCCCTGTGGGTGGGGTTGGATGAGTGGTTTGTCTAGGTTTCCTGGTTAGGGAAGCTTGCGTTGGAGTTCTGGTGGGTGGAGCTGGATCTCTTCTCTCTGGTGTGCAATGAAGTGTCCAGTATTGAGTTTTGAAGTGTCTGTGGGGTTGGTGTGACTTTGGGCAGCCTGTATTTTAATGCTTAGGGTTATGTTCCTGAGTTGGTGGAGAATCGGCTTGGTATGTCTTGCTCTGGAACTTGTTGGCTCTGGGTGGAGCTTGGTTTCAGTGTAGGTATGGAGGATTTTGATTGAGCTCTTGTCAATTAATGTCCCCAGGAGTCAGGAGTTTTCTGGTGTTCGCAAGTTTTGAATATAAGCCTTCTGCCTCTGGCTTTCAGTCTTATTCTTACAGTAGCCTCAAGATTCGCTATCCATACAGCACTGATGATAAAACATCTAGGTTAATGGTGAAAAGATTCTTAACAGTGAGGGACACCCAGAGAGGTTCACAGAGTTACATGGAGAAGAGAAGAAGCAGGAGGGAGACAGAGGTGACCAGGAGGAGAAGAGGGGGAATCAAAAGGGGAGAGAACAGTCTAGCCAGTAATCAATTCTCTGTTTGCTCTGCACAGTCTGGAACACCCAGAGAGATTCACAGAGTTACATAGAGAAAAGAAGTGGGAGGGAGGGGACAGAGATGACCTGGGGGAGAAAAGGAAGAGTCAAAAGGGGAGAGAGCAATCAAGCTGGTAATCACACCCCTAAGCAAAATTGGGTACTGAAGATTAGATTCTTAAAGGTACAAAATTGGTAACAAATACCAAAAAGCAAAGATTAAAAATCTAGAGTAGAGGTTAGACTCTGAAAAATACAATACAAAAAAAGAAAAAATTCAAAACAAAATCAATCACAAAAATTATTTTAAAAATATATACGAAATTTGCTTAAAAATAGGGTATTTTTTGGGCAAGGTAATAGCAGGCTATAAAGATGAAAATTAAAGGAGTAATAAAGAACTTAAAAATAAAAAAAATTTTTAAGTAAAAAATGATAATAGTAAAATATATCTTGGAATTTCTCTGGAGCTGTTGAGGGCAGTGTGGGGTCAGTTCAGTTTCAGATAGTTCCTTGTTCCAGCTTATATTTCTTCTCAAGGTCTATAGGTCTCTTCCAATGCTTAGTCAATGCTAACTACAGGGTTTTAATCTGTTGCAGCTGTCACTGCCAGAGCGGTTCTCTCTTCTTTCTTTCTTTCTTTTTTTTTTTTGGCTTCTTCTGTTTGCAGGTCTCTTCAGTGTCTAATTTCTGCCCTGACACAAGGGGGCAAAGGTGGTCACTTACTTGGACTCACTTGTTCAGTCGTGGTGCGGGGAGGGAGGAGCACTGTAAACAAATATCACTGGCATGTGTGGGGAGCACTCGCAGTGTGTGGGCCACGCTGGGTTTGCCCCTGCTCAGGGCGTGTGTACTTTCCTGGTCTGCACTGCTCAGGCTCCGGATTGCTCTGCAGGGGCACTGTCCAAAGCAGACCCTGGGTTTCGTGCACTTCCCAGGTCCGAGCTGCTCAGGTTCAGGTTCTCAGGTACTCCACAGTGGCACAGACTCAGTTGGGTGTGCATTTTGTGCCCAGTTCTGAGCAGCTCAGGCGACCAGGTGCTTGGCAAGTGCACTGTCCCAGGTGGGCGGTGCATCTTAATCCCCTCCCTGGTCCCAGCCTCTCAGTTTCCTGGGTGCGCAGCGGGAGTACCATCTCAGATGTGCCGTGTGTCTCCTCTGGGGAGCTGACCTCTGGCTGCGACCCTCCTAGCAGATGTCAACCATCCAGTATCCCAAGAAGACTTGGTTAGCAACTGGGAGCCTGCTCACAGTTTGGTAGAGGATGCCATCTTTGGTAGAGGATGCCATCTCTGGGGCCGAGTTTGCCCCTTGCCTTCTGGCTCTGGCTGTCACCAGCCTGCCTCTCTGCCTTTGGTGGAGGATGGGATGGTCCACAGCCGGCTAGCTGTCCTTTGGTATTCGCTCAGTCCTTTGTTCTGTGAGCGAGCTGGCAGAGCCTTAGGTTAGGGCTTTTCCAGCAAAGTTTTTTCTCTCTCTTTTTCTTTTTTTTTCCCCCCTCTCTCTCTGGCTATCCCACAGTCTGGGTTGCTATCTCAGGTTAGCTCCCTCAGATTGTCCTCAGGGCATTCAGGCCCAGTGCTTACCCTAAGCAATGCAGCCCGCGCCTCCCTGTCCAGCCCCTGCTCACTGCTGGCCAACTCGAGCATCTGGGCTACTTCTCCGCTGGGTGGCTGGGTGTTGCAGTTAGATGCATATTCTGTGGGTTTTTGTTTTCCCCTCCCGGTTATGTTGCCCTCTGAGATTCCAAAACTCCCCACAGACCTGCCGGTGAGAGGGTTTCCTGCAGTTTGGAAACTTCTTCTCCTTCATGACACCCTCCCCTGGATGGGTCTCCATCCCTAACTCTTTTGTCTCTCTTTTTGTCTTTTATATTTTGTCCTACCTCCTTTCGAAGAGAATGGGCTGCCTTTCTGGGTGCCTGGTGTCCTTCCCCAGCATTCAGAAGTTGTTTGGTGGAAGTTGCTCAGCATTCAAATGATCTTTTGATGAACTTGTGGGGGAGAAAGTGGTCTCCCCATCCTATTCCTCTGCCATCTTAGGACTGCCTCCTCCTCTTTTTGATTCTTCTATTTCATCAGTTTTCAGTCCCCATCTCTTTAGGATGACTCTTCGTGGGTGGTTTCCAGACTTGAGCTCCAATGGACCAAATAAACATGTTTCTTTTATTTAAAAAAGGAAACAACCTTTTTGAGGGTTTCTGGAAATGTTTGCTTTGCTGACTTGTATGTTTCCCTTTCATTTTCTCTTCTTCTTTCATATTTCTGTCCAAAACATGAGTGTGAGATCTGTAGGTGCTGCAGTCACCTTGCACTAAGAGAGGACAGCTTAAGGGTTGATGCCAACATGCAGGGAGTGGTGAGACAGGGAGGGAGAGTGAGGCTTGGCCTCCGGTAGTTGAACAGCTTCTCCAGCCCTGGACTGCCCAGACTCAGACATTGTGATATGTTAGAACGATAAACACTTGTTTTTAAAGTCCCTTTAACTAGGTTTCCATCTCAGGCAAGTGAATTTCTTACTGATATGCCCAGAGAGCTTGGGGTTGGTATGGAAAGTTTTTACCCTGTCTCACACACACACACACACACTTGTGTGTGTGTGTGTGTGCACTCATTCATGTCTGACTCTTTGTGGCCCAAGGACTGTAGTCCTCCAGGCTCCTCTGTCCATGGAATTTTCCAGGCAAGAATACTGGAGCAGTTTGCTATTTTCTACTCCAGGGGATCATCTGGACCCAGGGATCAAACCTACATCTCTTGCATCTCCTGCATTGGCAGACAGTTTTTTTTTTGTTGTTTTTTTTTTTTAATCACTGCTCCACCTACACAATCTTCCTGAATTAGGGGCTCTGACAGAGAATAAGATGGACCGGAAGGCAGGAGGCTGTGATTTTTCTCCCCTGCCTGTAGCAGAGGAGCAGACCTGGTTTCATACAGTGGTCTTCAGAGCAGGCTGTCTGAAGGGGCAAGGCCAGGGCTGTGTGGTGCCCTGCTTGGCTTTGAAAGGCGTATTCCCTTTTTGGAGGTCAGAGACGCCTGAACCAGAGCTGGGAGAGAAGGGAACTGGGCTTCCCACGGCTTCGGGGCCCTCTGGCTGCTTGTTCACGCAGCGTCTCTGCTGTCCCAGCCCCAGCCCTGCATTGCCATGGTAACAGTCTTGCCCTCCTGGCATTCTCAGTGCCTTTTCTTGAAAGGGCCTCTGTGCTTTATTTATCAATCTCACCCCTTGTCACGGCCTCCTTATTGAGCTCAGGGACACCTTGGTCCCAGCTCTGACCTCAGCACCTGCAGGAGGGGCCAGTAATCCTCCTGCTGAGGACAAAACAGACAAACACAAAGGCCGGGCTCTGCTCCAGGGTGGCGTCTGCCGCCTGTGACAAGGGGATGGAGGTGGCTCCGGCCCCAGCCCCCATGGTGCCCTTCGGCTGCCCCTGAAAATTGCTCCAGGTCACAGAAGACATGGGCCAGCATGCCTCTCCACAACTGGGACTGTTGCCCGGGGTGGCTCTGCAGTTAGGGTTACACTGTCAATGGTCAAAGGAAGACTCAGATGCGCTGTGAACAAATTGCAAGAGCAACACGGAAACATATAAATTACCGTTTGTAAAATAGATAGCCAGTGGGGGTTTGCTGTGTGACACAGGCAGCTCAATCCCAGTGCTCTGTGACAACCTAGAGGGTTGGGATGGGGAGGGAGACTGGAGGGAGGGGACATATATATACCTGTGGCTGATTCATATATGGCAGAAACTAGCACAGGATTGTAAAGCGATCATCCTCCAATTAGAAATAAAAATTAAAAAATAACCTTCTCAAAGTGGAAAGAAGTTTGTTTTCTTCTCCTATAAGTGCAGGGTGGACGGAGTGGGGCTGGAGTGACTGACCAGCAATACCAGCCACCCCAGCCTGCCGGCTCATCGTGGGCTTCTGTTCTTCAGGTCACATCACGGTTCAGAGGGCCTCCGGACCTTCAGCATCCCATGCGCATTCCAGGGAGAGGAAAGGGCAAAGCAGCCTTCCTGTCCTTCTGCCTGTCCCATACAGAGCCTCAGAAAGCCTCTCAGCGCACTCAAGTCTCACTCCTTGATCTGAGTCTCACAGCCCCACCACACCACACGCACTCATGGGATGAGCCTTGTGGGTCCTGATGAGGTAGGGGTTTGCCAGTTTGTGGGTATTGAGTAATGACTGTCCCTCTCTCAGATGGCAAAGGGGTATGTGGGAAAGACTCCATAGACCTTCTCCCAACAGGACTGAGTGCCTCTTGTGTGTGCACATCCATTGCTGAGCCTTACCTGTCAGGCTTACCTGTTTCCACCTGGAAAGTGAGAGGCAGTGGAAGCCGCAAGTGCAGACTGTGAAGTGTGAACTTACCCTGAATGGCAGATGGGGCATCACAGATGGCCCCCTCTGTAAAGGATCTAAATGCCACTACTCTCCAGCAACTAAATGTCCATGCTCAGCATCAGGGGCTGAGACATGCTCAGTGACCTGAATGAAGAATCAACAGAGCCCATTCACTAGACCAACACCAACATCCAAAACTGTTGGTTCACTTTGTCTGTTACCAAGCTGACAGCAAATTAAAGGGTGCAGTCTGTACTAGAATTCTGTATCCCCCAGGAAGCAGACACACAGAGCCCTGAAGGACATGGCAACTCCACTGTTGAGGATGGCCAGGAATAGAAAACAGTTCTCTAGGTTGGCAGCCTCTGCCTGGGCCTGCCTGTCAGCCAAAGAGACTGCCTCTGGCACAGGATGTTTAGGCTGGAGGGGACTTAGAGATGCTATGGCCCACTCCCTTCACCTGCAGGCAAGAAGCTTAGGTCTGCTTAGGCCACGTGAGTGGCTAAGGCTGCTGGACCAGAGGTGGCAGGGCAAGAACTGCATCCTTGGCAGGCCTGTGTGTCTCTGGGGCTGATCTCTGGCTGGGTTTTGGTCTCAAGGCCAGACAGGAGTGTGACCCATGCCACTAGCAAGGTAACAATCATTTCTCTGAGAAGTAATTCCTGGGAGAAGCAGGAAATGTGAGGACTACTGATGAGGCCTGCCAGACAGTGGTACCTAAATGCTAAGTGTGCATGGTTAATTTTACTCCCTTGCTGGCAGGTTGTGCTCTCCACGAGGTGCCTGAGTCATCGCTTCCAAAGGAGCTCAGAGCAGGGCTGGAATCCTCGGGGCTTCAAGGACTTGTGTGCCTGAGTGTTGCTTTGGGACCCCTCCTCCAGGAGAGGGTTGGCATGTGGAGGGCACAGCCCAGCAAGCACTCCTGGGGCCACACCTGAGTGGTCACGGGCTATTAGATGGTTGCACCTGCAAGAGGTTTAATTACCCCACCAGGACCTTGACTGGGCTGCTGGTAGGAGCAGTCAGCTGTGGATTGTCCCAGCTTTTTCTTGCTACAAAGGATTTTACAAATTGATGAGAAAAGAAATGCCCCCATGTATATAGTGAACCGGGGCTTCCCAGCTGGCTCAGTGGTAAGGAATCCTCCTAACAATGTTGGAGCTGCAGGAGATGCAGGTTCGATCCCTGGGTCAGGAAGATCCCCCTGGAGGAGGAAATGGGAATCCATTCCACAATTCTTGCCTGGGAAGTCCCATGGACAGAGGAGCCTGGTGGGCTACAGTACAGGATCACAAAGAGTTGGACACGACTGAGTGGCTGAGTATGCACACACGCATAGTGACCCAGCATTAAAGAAAAAGACATCAGAAACTCTGCTCCTGTATGCATTTTTATGGTTGATTCACTATAGGTACATGGCCCTGTCTTGCTCTAAATTTCCTTATAAAATGGAGTGGCTGATACAGTGATGTGTACTCTGGGAAGACACATTTCAGAATGACTCTTGCTGGGAAAATCCTCCAAGTGTCTTTATATAGTTATTGGGTGCCTAAGTCCAGGCCAAGAATCTCTGCCTTCTTGGGGCTGATTATCCAAAGAGGTGGAGATCCAAAAATACTTAAAACTATAAGACCCACAGGGTGTGGCTGCTGCTTGGGGAGAGAAGGGGAGTGACCACACAAGTGTGGAACTGGGGTGCTCTACAGAAAACCCTTGAAGTATGGATCAGATTTTGACCAACAGGAATGGGGAAGAGCGTCTTGGGTAAAGAAGGAACAGGAGAGTATATTAGGGTTTTCCAGAGAACGAGAATCAATAGGATGCATGTAAATATGTGAAGAGAGAGACTAACTTTAACTAACTAAAGTTAGTTTAACTAACTAACATGATGGTGGGGTCTGAGAAGCCCACAGTCAGCAGAGCAGGCCGACAGGCTGGAGACCCAGGAAGAGTTGAAGTTCAAGTCCAAAGGCCATCTGCTGGCGGAATTCTCTCTTCAGTGGGAGACCCATCGTTTTCTTAAGATTTTCCAACTGATTAGAGAGGGCCTACCCACACTACGGAAGGCAATCTGCTTTACTCAAAGTCCACCAATTGAAATGTAAACCTTACCCCAAAAAAATTCTTTAACAGAAATATCCAGAATAATGTTTGACCAAACAACTGGGCACTGTGGCCCAATCACACTGACATGTAAACTCAACCACCACAGAAAGCAGATTTGGAAGGCAGGACAGTGTGGGCATGTGTGGGGAGAGAGAGTGGTCCATGCATGGGGTGAGGGGACCAGGCCTGCAAGGGAGGAGAGGGTGGTGGATATGCCTTTTGAGGCAAGGTTTAGGAAGTGTGTGCCTTTTGAGGCAAGGTTTAGGAAGTGTGTGCCTTTTGAGGCAAGGTTTAGGAAGTGTGTGCCTTTTGAAGCAAGGCTTAGGAAGTGGGGCAACAGGAGAGGATGATTGGTACTGGTGCAGGATAGGCTAGGGGGAGGCTATGGGAGGGGTTTGAGGAAGAAAGTCATGAAAGGTGGAGGTGGTGGCAAGAGACAACTTGAAGGGAGACTACAAGTGCGCTAGCTTTAACCAAACAGTGCTCTGGTGTTATGTAGTTCTCCTACCCTGAGGGGCATCAGAAGCAGCCGTGAGATTCTTCCATGTCTTCCCACAGCATCACAAGCTTTCAGTCTGAAACTTCACGTGCACATAGTTTCTTGTCTTGGTACCAGGCATGGCCATGCTTCTCTTGAACAAGCCTTGGGTCATCGTGATTAGTGACACTGAGTAGTGCTTCCTCTTTTGGTTTGTTGAGCTTGAAGCCATACTTGGAAATGGAGTTTATTGCAGGGTATCACAGCACACATTTTGATTCGTATTTTGCTTTTATCTTAATCCTCTTGTCCTCGTTTTCTTTCCTTCCTTACCTCATTTACTTAAATCTTATTTTGATGAAGGCTGGCATGCTGCGGTCTGTGAAGTTACAAAGAGTCAGACATGACTGAGCGACTGAACAGCAACTTCTGCAAGTTACTGCAACTCCTCTTTGGAATGAAGCACAGATAGATTAGTCATAGATTAAGAACCAATTGGACTGGAAAATGGATGGGACCCACTCTGGGGTCCAGAATGATTCCAAGCCTTCACCGGAGAAAGGAAAACTGGTCTCTGGCCCGTCTGGAAATGACTCTGAAAATGAATCATTAAGAGAGTGAGCTCTGCCAGATCCTGCCAATCCCAGCTGCCCAAATAATGCCTGCTTCTGGGCTCTGGGCTCTGGAACAATGAGAATCCACAGTGGGTTGGTGTCCACTTGAAGCAACTCCTCTGCAGTGAGTTGTGCCGAGAACTGATCTGCTCCTGCACACTATGATCCTGGTGCCAGGTCCTAATGTGAATACAAACCTTCATCTCTGTGTAGCACCTGGGACACTTCTGCCCTGGGTCTCCATGGAGCCCTGGCCCTCTGGAGGGGTTCCTGTCACCCCCACTTCCCCTGAACTGGGCTTTGCTTCTGGAGTCTGTCACTTCATCCCAGATAATTCTCCCTGGTTTAGGATCTGAATGGACTGAATGTTGATCAGTTACATCACAGACCTTCCTGGTTAGGAATCCAGGTCTGGATCAGACCTGAGTCTTCTGTGCTGGCTTTGATCTCGTTTAAGAGTGCCCATTCTCTTTGAGGAAGACCCCTGTCTAAGCTGACCCAACTTCCCAGCCCTCATGCCATGCTTGTTGTGGAAGGGCCCTTTTCCTCCAAAGGTGAGCTTACCGAGTGTGTTGTAATCAGGTCAAGTTGGGAGTCACCAGTGTGAGACTCCACAGGGGTTGTAATCAGGTCGACGCTGGGTGTCACCAGTGTGAGGCTCCACAGGGGTTGTAATCAGGTCCACGCTGGGAGTGAGCAGTGTGAGGCTCCACAGGGGTTGTAATTAGGTCCACTCTGGGAGTCACCAGTGTGAGCCCCACAGGGGTTGTAATCAGGTCAAGCTGGGTGTCACCAATGTGAGGCTCCACAGGTGATCACATCAAGGCATGTGGCAGTCAGTCAGGAAGTTGGAAGCTGCTGCAAGTGGGGACGGTGAGTAGCGTTGATTCAAGAGAGATCCTCGTGGAAGGAAGCAACTGTAGGCATGAGCAGGAATTAAATCACTCAGAGAGTGAAACTTGGTGACAAGAGAAGGACAAGGAGATCACTTCAGGGCAATTACGAGGTCAGGAGAAGAAAGGAGGTCATAAAGTAACCTTGGGTGGCAGGATGGAGAATAGCCACGGAGCACCAAAGGGAATGGCGGGGTACAGGAAACTGGGAGAGGAGACAGTTTCTCAAAGGAGAAGCAGTGAACAGTGATGAATGCTGCAGAGAGAGCAGAGAGGAGAGGGAGTGGGAGGAGGGTGGGGAGGAGGAGAAGGGGAGGAGAAGTGGGAAGGATGGGGGGAGGGGGGAGTAGAAGGAGCGGGAGGCACAGTGGCACGGTGGCCACAGGTTGCTAGTTAGTTTCACTGGCACAATTGAATCATGGCCAAAAGTCTGACTGAACAGATTAAGACATAAGGAAGTGGTGAGAAAATAGATTTGCAGAAAGCCTACATTTTAAGAAATGCCTTGAAGGGAAAAACAAAGAGAACTGTGTGTAGGGAGGAGGGTGCTATAAAGTACAGTGCCACGAAGACCTTGTTAGTGGTGTGTTTAATGGCCATCTGAGCCTTAGCTAGTCACGAAGCCCACATTTCCACGTTCCTCTTTTGGGGGAGAAAGGAAGAAAAGCAGTATTTCTTCCTCCAGTAAGCCAACATGGACATCTCTCACAATACAAACTTCTGGTCAAAGGCATGAATCTTAATATCCTTGAATGCTCTGCAAGGAGACCCAGGACAGATCTGTGACTCTTTGTAAATATGTAGCTACAAGCTCTCAGCAGCACCAGTTATGTGGTTGAGAGACATAGTCTTTCTTTCTGGAATTTCTCATCCAGAACCTGGATATAATATATTTAATATTTTCTATATTTTACATTGAGTGTATTTGTGTGGATGAAAGGATAGAATATTGGTTCATGATAGTAGAGATGGCATTATGGAATTAGAAACGAGTAGTTTTTGAGTGACTATACAAAGAGAGAATCTGACAATTTAAATTCCTACTGGAAAACATATGGAGTTTTATCCACTTCAGAGTCAATTACTTTTAGAGTGACAGTGATTAGCTGTGGAAGTCTCATCTGAATACCAAGCCTTGACTGTCTCTAATCCTTGGAGAAGTAAGTCACATTGAAACTGGATTTTGATGCCTATAAATGATCTGTCTCATGGTCACTGATCAAATCGCAAAACAAACAATCTGAAAGTATTAGCAATTTTTTCACATTTGGGGGTTACTTTATCAAAAAGATAGATGTGGGATTTTTTTTTTAAGTTGAGAAATTAAAACCTTATTTTTCTCCATTGGCTTCTGATAGCTGTGTGCTTTGGGTCCAAACTCTTAGTGTTCAAAGCTCCTCCTGACCTGGCCTTGCCTTTGACTTTGTAACCTCACACCTGGTGGACACACACATTGCCTCATGTAGGCTATTCTGTTTGCAGCCGGGTCCAGCTTGGTCTTGTGTCTTGGTCTCTGTTGGGTCCCTCTGACCATCTTCACATTCAAGACAAGCAGACTGCTCCCCAGTGACCTATCCTGTGAGCATCCACCCGTCTGTCCTGTTTGAAAAGCTTCACTGTGAATCTCCTGCTCACACCTTACCCCTGCGTCATTCCAGTTTTCTCTGATCCATTTTGTCTTATATCCAGTTTCTGTCTCTTCTCCTGTTTCTTGTTTGTTTGTTTGTTTTTACACATTGGTTTTATTAACTGAACTTTGTATTCCAGTTCATCCCTTAGCGTCCCCGGGGATCTTCGGCTGGGGATTAACTATCTGGCTCCTTTGCTCTGATTCCCTCTAACAGGGCCCCATGTCCTAGCCCAGGACCAAGCTGGCCTGCTAGTCTAGTGCCCTGGATTCCTGGGGGTTTGAGTGCCTAGGTGGGCACATGTGCATGTAAGTGCAGTGCTCAGAAATTTCCCCACTAGGGGTGAGCACTCTCTCTCTTATCTAAATAAAATCTGTCTTGCCCAAGATGAGTTCTACTCCATGTGCCTCAATATTCTTCTCTTTAAAAGGAGGATCATAATAGTTATCTCCAGATGTTGTTGGGAAGATTTATATTTTAAAAAAATTACATTGCAAAGTCCCTGTCACATGTAAATTGCTCGCTAAATGGGTGTGATGTTGAAGTGATCTGATTTCTCCAGCCAAATTTCTGGTGGCCTCTTCCTTCTCTAATACTTGGTAGCACTTCCTTCTGAATCCCCAAACTGATTACTCAATCATGTATTCACTTGGATAATCCTCTTGATTCCCAAACCAGGTTGTAGGAAGATTAAGAACAGGAATGACATTATATTTTCTGGTGTCTCCTTCAAAACTAAGCACTAATTTTCAACAGTGAGAAACAGAAGTAAAGAAGATAAGAAAGCAAGAGGTCTAAGAGAAAAAAAGAAGGGAAAAGAAGAGAGGTCTAGGAGAATGTACTTTAAAAAAATTATTTTTTTTTAGTTGCAGAATAATTGCTTTACAGAATTTTTCTGTTTTCTGCCAAATATCAACACGAGAGAACGCACTTTTGAATGAATGTTGCCTATAAAAGGGATGTCCCACCAGGAGAAGAGTGAACACTGGAGCATCTCTGAGTTTACAGATAGATTTCCAGGCTGATTCCATTGCTGCTTACTATGCTCCCTAGAGCTCATAAAGAGAGCAGCCATCTTCTCTGTTCAGAGATGCAATGCTCATCCTTCTACACCAAACACAGGACTTCTTCACATCTCTCTCCTTCTTCCCACCACAGATGTTGGCTCTCGAGTCACAGGCAGCATGCAGAACTCCCCCACACTCCAAAGTGCTGTGAGTGCCCCATATAATGTCACTTGTATTCACTGGGCTGATGGGAATGTGGACACCCCCACGGTCTTGATATTAACAGGACCCCAGAGAGCCCCTTCTTTGTCTTCACAAGGACACCCCTGCCTCCTTTGCTTGAACTGGTTGGTGAATTTCTGCTCAATGTCTGGAAGGAATTGAGGAACTGCAGGGTCTCTCTTGGGCTTCCCTGGTAGCTCAGCTGGTAAAGAATCTGCCTGCAATGCAGGAGACCTTGGTTTGATTCCTGGATCAGGAAGATTCCCTGGAGAAGGGATAGGCTAACCACTCCAGTATTATTGGGCTTCCCTGGTGGCTCAGAAGGTAAAGAATCCACCTGCAATGCAGGAGACCTTGGTTCAATCCCTGGGTTGGGAAGATCCCCTGGAGGAGGACGTGGCAACCCACTCCAATATTCTTGCCTGAAGAATCCCCATGGACAGAGGAGCCTGGCGGGCTACAGTCCATGGGGTTGCAAAGAGTCAGACACGATGATCGACTAAGCACAGCACAGGGTCTCTCTTGGGTGCTGACAAACTATGTAAGAGCCCCACGATGGTGTGAGTACCCCCACAACACATGCCTATCTGAAGTCCTCCTCACTGCTTGTCACCATAAATAATATTTTGCAAGGAATTACTTGGGAATGACAGTAGGCAGCCATTTGTAGGAAGCTTCTATGAGTGGGCTCCCCGGGTAGGGCTCATTTTGTGATCAGGGGACCTCACGTATGTGGGTTATATGGCATTTGAGAGGCAGGAGGACAAGCTATTATTTAGTTTTGAATGGAAGTCAGCTGAGCTCTAAGCACCAGCTGGTCTTAATTCCACTCCTGTGTTTAAGTTCTCTTTCTTTCAATCTGAAACCAGTATCAGCAGATTAGTTAGCACAGCTATTCTGAAAGTTTCCAAGATAACTGCCATTCTCTCTTACATAGAAAGGAATTGGGCCAAAGTCGTTACCCTGCCAGAGAAAAGCAGACTCTGCCCCTGCCTCCTCTCTGCTGGAGCACTCACCAGTTGTGTCACTGAATTCTAAGCCTCTTTTTCAGCAGTTACAGCTCCTTCTACTGTGAGCCTGCTGAGAGTTGGTTTGGGTAAAATTTTGCTTATTTTCTTATTACACAAGAAAATCAAATTCTGCTCCTTTGCCCAAAGCCACTGCACCTCTAAACCTGTTCAGGGCTTCTGTCTACCGAGATCAATGACAACAGAAACACAATCAGACTCTGTTCCTCTTGTGAGCCAATCACTCCCGTTGGCAAATCTCAGCAGATTTGTGAGCTGAGATCAAGTCAGCATCAAGTGAGCAACAGCTGGCAGAACCATCCATCAAAACAAACCAGTCAACCCATAAATAAGCTGGGGGAATTCTCATGGGGCTTCAGAAGGATCAACCTTGTCTCATTCTCTTGCTTAGTATGTAATTCCTCTAAGGAGCACTGTGGCTTGTCCACTGCAGCAGACTCTCTGCGAGGTTGATTGCCGACCTGCCAAGGAGCATGCTACTGCCTTTCTGAGGACACTTCAGTAAGATACCTTGGAAAGAAATGCTGTTTCAATAGGGAGACTCTCTCATGGTGTGCTCTGTGCATGACAGAAACAGGGATCGTGTTTTCTCTTCTAATGATGAGGAATTACAGAATTTAGGAGTATTTCCAGGGACCTTGCCTGGACATATGGATGCCTTAGACTTAGCCCACAGATGGCCCAGATTCCAGCTGCATCTCAGGCCTTGTCTCTGAGGTCTTCCCCTGTGTGTTTTGTGAGTTTTGGAAATTATTTTGTGAAGATGTCACATTTTCCTGATTGTTTGGCTTATTCAGATGACAACTCTCAAAGAAAGGGAAAGGCTTATGTCCTTATTTCTGTATTGTATTTATTCACTGATGTTTGTATTCCTCATGTACAGTATGTCTTATACACCCTTGCATATCCAGTGCCTGACATTGGGACTCCCATGAGTTGTCTAGACAAAATAACTCAAGGGACTGTAGCAGAGGTCAAAGGCTTTATTCAGCGGGTACATGTTAGGTCACTGACGTAACTCTCCAGTCCCAGCAGGACTGGAACTCTGTATAGTGAGGGAAGGACAGGCGGCCACACCTGGTTTTTGGGTCAGGTAAAAGTTTCTGTCTTTTACTGCTGTGAAATTTGCCCTTTGATGGCTGCCCTGGTTTTCCTGCATCTTGCTCAGGATTGGGTGGTCTCATCCTGGTACCAGTTAGAGCAGTACTTTGAAGAACTGTTTTTGCAAGTCTTGCAGTTTGTTGGTCAGTCAAGGTTCACAGGGTGGGGAATGTAGGGGGAAAAGGGAGAAGGGGTTAGGATTGAAGGCAATGGAGAAACTACGGACCCTCTGTCATGCACGTTGGAGTCTTTTTACAGAGGAAAATACCTAATAAATTTTCGTTGAATGTATGAAGATACAACTAGTCTGAAATGCCTAACATTCTTGTCATTTAACACATGAAAATGATGTGAGTAGGCAGCCAGAGCTCAAAAACTTCCCAGTGACCCGGGTGGAGTAGGAGGGATGAGCAGAGCTCATAGATATGGGACACATCTCTAACTTAATGAAGTGGGCATTTAACACAGGGCATTTCGTGAGATGTTGAAAGAGAGTAGAGTCTCTGTCCCCCAGTAGCAGCATCTCTGCGCCCCCCCACTCCTGTTTCCTCAAGCTTCAGAAACGTGGGTAGAAAACAATACTCAATCTAGAAATTGTGACTGTGGGGAAGAAGAAACAAACTGGTCCCAGATAAGGTGAGGCATGTACTAAGGAATATTCACATTTAATGTTCCAAAAAATAGAAGGTCTAGATAGAACTCTTCTTGTTCAGCATGAGCAAGATGAAAAGAAATGGTCTGGCAACTCTGCAGACACACTCCCACCATACACACAGAATTAAAAAGAAGGGTGTTTATACTGCATTCAAAATACAGAAGAAGAATCCAGCCTGGAGGGAAACATAATCCTTAAACCAGAAACATCTTCTTCATGAGTGTTTCAAACTACATGTGAACTTAAGAACATAAACATTTTAAAAGGAGAGCATAGACAGGAAATGGAACAACATCCATAGAATTCTAAAGGAAAGAGCTATTTGAGAACACTGTTCTAGCAGTTGTCATTTAAATATAGAGACAGCAGATGGACACTCACAAATGTAAAACACTGACAGTGTGAGACCCTCATAAGCTTCTTGATTAAACATTTCCCAGTAATAAAATTCAACAACTTGAGAGGTGAACCAAAGTTAAGAATTTTAAATGGAAAAGTTGTGGTTACCAGGCAAACCCTGATCCTGACTGCTGAATCAATTAAGCTGCTTAATTAAGAACTAAGATTAAGCAACTGGAGCGGGGGTGGGAGGGTAGGTCAGAATTGCACATCAGAACATGTGTCATGAGGCCTCTGCAAGTAATGATAATACAGAGAACAGATCTTGGAAGGGTGGGGCAAGGGGTGTTGCAGAGAAGCTTAAGAATACTGGATGTCTTATTTCTCAGAGCAGGTAATCAATATTCTCTGAAACTGAAACATGTAGTTTAAAAAAATGGCTCTAACTTTTTAAACAATTTTTGTAGTCATTTTTCTTCAGTATAACGAGATATTTAAGGAACTAACATCTTGGGAACAGCATCTTCAAACCGTCTATCCACCTATTTATCCATCAAACTGCCTTTTTATATAAGCACAAAGAGGTGTATGTGGTGATGTCACCAAATGTTAACACTGATTATTACTGGGTATTATGATTTTGAGTAATTCATTATTTTCTTCTATTTTTCTTTATTGCCTGAATTTTTTATAATGATTCAATGTTTATTTCATGAAATCAATAACAGCACTATTTTAGTTAAAAGTTAGATGGTCATATCCTTTTAAGATTCTTGCTATCTCCATTTCATTGACCCAATTTTTCTTGTTTGTCAGATGTAAGCCTCAGGTAGCATTTTTTTTCTGATCACATCTTCAATTTCTAGAGCCATTAGCAAGACTAGCTAAGGGTTTTCAAATTTCCTTTCCTTTAAGTTTATGAAGTTTAAAGATATCACCATTACCATTCAAGATAGAATTCAGGAGAGAGAGATGAATGGAAAAAAAGAGATGAGAAAGAAATTCCATTTTGACTATGAAGAGTCTGATATCATTGTAAAGAGTCCAGACTTAGAAGAGGCACCAACAGGGCACCAGAGAGAAAGCACAGCTTGGAGCCATGGCAACAGCTAGGCTTCACCATGTGACACCACAGAAACACGAGGAAGGACGCAGGGCCTATGAGGCAAGAGATGGAGGATTAATTAGGGTGAAAAGGAAGGGGGTGAGGTATTAAGAGGAACACCAGATCAAGAGCACAAGAAATCCTGGGCAAAAAGGACTCTGTGCAGACTCCTGTCTGCTCTACAGTCTGCTGGAGTAGGTGGGGGTGAGAGGGGCATGGCAACACAGTGAACAAAATAGAAATCCCTCCAATAAAGTGCATACAACCATCTTAAGGACAAAGACTAACTATATATGACCCAGTAGAGTTGGAAAATAAAACCCTTATATTTAGCCAACATGAGATCACAGGAAACTTAATTGAAACTTGCATGTCCCAATTTACTCTGAGAGACAGCGTGAGTGGGTGAGAGTTATATTTTATTTGCCCAATTGGCATTTCAAATAAAAAATGTAAATCCATTTCTGGGATTTACACTTCTGTTCAACAGGAATAGGTGAGGGGATGAATACCAGTGCCAACAACCACAACAACCACCTCAAAAACAATCACAGTGATGACCACCTCAACAAAGGCAGCCCAGGGCTCATCTTCATTCATTGCCATAAAGAGGATCTAGAAGAGGGACAAGCTAGAGAAAGCCCTGCATCAATTGGAGTTTTTAACCTTTGGTTCGATACACTTTGTCTTGTGGTCAGAACTGAAAGGGCTGAGGCTGCTTTATTTTAAAAGTTGTGTTGATGACTTATCAAAAGAAGCTATATCTGATCTTTCGGGTGAGAGGATCCTGCAGAGTAATTTCTGTTCTACTTAGCATTTATATAGCTCCAGGGAGCACTATAGGGTTATTAATACACGTCTTGGACTTTCAAAGCAATTTACAATCTTTCTGGACAGAACTCTTATCCAAGGGGCTGGGGGGATGAGGTGGGGGTGGGGATGGCCAAGGAGTCAGACGGCTTGAGTCTCTGACTTTGGAGCACGTATTTGCTATTCCTGCTGAGGGTGGGCCCTGGGCTCAGAAATCAGCAGCGTTGTCTTCACCTGTGAAGCACAGCCCTTGGGTCGCCTGTGTGCCCTCTGTGAGACGGGCCACCTCCGGGACAAGAGGCACAGAAAGAATCTGGGGACACTTCCGGATACCCTGGACAGCACAGGGGACTGTGCTTTGCCCCCTGTGCCCCCTGTGCCCACTGACCTTCTCCTTGAGGCTCTCCTCCCCTTCCTCTGTCTGTGGCACTCAGGACCTCAGGGTCCGCAGTGTTTTCCGGGAATCTCTCACTGGGCTTCCCCGCCCCCAGGGGCAGTTGGCTGGGCCCTTTCCCCTTCTCCTGAGACTGGAGCCAAACGCCTAGAGCTGAAGACAAACAGGGCACGGGACCCTGGGGGAGCCACCGAGGACAACCACCACTGCGCCTGCGGCACAAGTGGCCTCCCTCCCCCTGAGCCGCTCCCTCCAGGCCAGGGGCAGAGGAGGGAGCAGGCAGGGAAAAGCCCGCGGTGGCGGCCCTGTGCGAACCTGGTGTTTCCCTCAAGAGGGGATCCCCTTCCTCCCACTGAGCCAGAGGAGGGTGCCTCTAAAGGAGTTACCTCTCAAGGCCGGAGCCTCCTGCTGGGCGGGGCGGCAACAGGGTGGTCCCTGTAAGCCCAGGGCCATTCGAGCTGGGGGCACCCTGGCCGAGGTGAGGGAGCACAGCTGAAGGGGCAGGGTTCTGCAGTGTCCCAAGCGCCCGGGGTGGGGGTGGGGGTGGGGGGCTTGCCCAGGAGCCGGCGGCCGAGGGCAGGGCAGGGCCACGAGCTGCAGGCTAGTTCAGTCTGGGGCGGCCTGGATGCGTCCTCTGCGCTGTGTGCCACGTCAGGGGGCCCATCCCAAGAAACTGGGAGACGGAGGGCCAGAGTGACCCCGCCACTAGGGGGTGCTCTTCAAGGAGCCCGCGGTAGTGGTTGCAGCCACACAGCCTTCCGCGCAGCACGGTGTAAGCCCCGGGGTGGGGGCTGCCCCAGAGGGGGCTGTGGCAGCGACTCGTCCAGGAGACATTCCTCTTTCCTTCCTCCTCTTCTCTGCAACCACGTGACTCATAACCTGATCTCTTACCTTCTGCTTCTGGGAGTAGAGTCGAGTCATAGGTGCGTATTTGGGTATCTTATTTAGATCCTAATGTGATAACAAGTCTTGTTTAACACTGTCAGTTTTAATATCCATAAAATGCATACATTCAAAATTTGAATGTATACATTTGGCATTTGAAAAGTAACTTTATATTATTTTAGGTCTCATTACAATTTATGTCTTATTACAAAATAATACATGTTTTCCAAAAGTTTTTAAAAAAATGTTATTGAGAGGACTCCATAAATCTATCCTTTTGAACAACTATGTTTTTTAAGAAGCGAAATATGAGCTGAAATCCCACCACTAAGAAATAACCATGATTAAGCTTTGGAGTACTTACTTTCCAAGCGTTATTGAGTGTGTATGTATGCTCGCATGCATGTGTGTGTACAGAGATGAGACCATACTTCATCTGCTGTAGTGTACATAACGCACTCTTCTATAATGACATTATATCGTAAACTCTTTCCATGGGATTCTCCTGCAGCTTTCTTTCTTTGTGGCATGGGGTTTGTGTTGGACAGCGCACAGATGGAGAAACCCACTTGGAAAGGTCTCCTTGTTTCCCTAAGAGGGTGGCTGTTATTTGAAGTTAGTTTGTGAAAGGAGCTTTCCCTCGGAGACCTCAAACCGTGATGTTTATAAGCCTGAAATCAGAGCTCTTCCTGGTACTTTAGGGAGCCTAGGACATAGAGGTGGAGGGCACGGGTCAAGGCAGCAAGAACAGCATGGGAAGGTGGGACCTCAAAACCTGGGCAAGTGTGGAAAAGAAAGTTGAAGGCTTGTCTGGGCTGGGGTTGGATGTGGCCCCTGAGAGGCTGGCTGAGTTCTTCAGGAAGGCTGAGTGGGAGGCCAGTGACAGGAAGGCTGGGGTCAAACCAGGCAAGGGCTCTCCAATCCACAGGCATGGAACCACGTGGGGCTCTGTGGGGTTCCCAGGCACAGAGGCCTTTCTGCTCCCCATATCTTGTAGGCAAGACTCCAGCTATTATGATCATTATGATCTTCTTCCCTGAGTTCCAAAGAGTGAATTTGAACAGTTGCTAATCAAAGGAGAAGCAACCAAGAAATCACCTGATACAAGATTAAATTGACCGGAGAAGCTCATCAAGATTAGGAGATCAACCACCTGAGGTTAAGGGTCTACAGGCCTTGCTCTGTACACTTAATACACCCTAATCTTGTCAGAGACCCCACCTTGGACCCACTGCTATAAACCCTCATCAAGTTCTCTGGAGTTGGGACACATAGCTTTTCAAGGCAGAAACCTGGTGTGTTCCCCTTTGCCTGTCAAAGCAATAAAGCTATCCTTTTCTACTTCACCTAAAACTCGGGTTTTATTTGGCACCTGTGTACAGAGACTGAACTTTCTATAACACTCACTCCATAAACTCTTTGAGCTCCATGTCAGGAGCTGGCTACACTCTGATGCCAGAAAACCTCACCAGTTCCCACAAAACCAACAGTCCAGTGGCAAGGATTTCTTTACAATGGGATCAATTCCATCAAAGTAGTTTGAATAAACTGCTGTGGGAGGAGGGGACCATGGAGAATGTGGGAAGCCTCAGATGGGGTGACTCCTGAGTGGAGCTGGGATGTGGGTGGTGGGTCACACTATCTAGCACAGATGGTGAGTGTGGCCAGTGGCTTGAAGTGGTGGGTCTCAGTGTTTGGGGAGGAGAGGGAGAAAGTTCCAAAAGTCAGATTTGATTCTCTCCTTGAAGTGAAGTTGCTCAGTCATGTCCGACTCTTTGCGACCCCATGGACTGTAGCCCACCAGTCTCCTCCGTCCATGGGATTTTCCAGGCAAAAATATGGGAGTGGGTTGCCATTTCCTTCTCCTTAGGTTTCTCTAATTAGCTCTAAGAGAGTGGATGTATGTGGGCTTTGTATTCAGGCTCATTAAAACTTAGTTGTTTAGCTCTGGTCCTGCAAGCTGGGTGACCTCAGGGAAATCCCCTTGCTGAGCACCCGCTCATGGCCCATCTGTGAAAGCAGGGATCAGACCTGACTCTCCAGGCTGTACTGTGGCCCCGGCAAGCCCTGGCTTCCTCCCTCCACCTGCACCCCGAAACCAGCTCCCTTGGAAGGCAGCCCTGTTCACACCCCGCAGATACCAGGAGAGAAGCACTGTCTGCAGAGGATTGGTGAGCACCCGGTCTCAGGCTCTGTCACACAGGAGTGTGGACTGAAACAGTGAAGGTTGGTGGGATTACATCAATCGTAAAATGTGGGGAAAGCATATCCGTTGTCAACTACAAATTGGCACTTACCAAGAGCATTACCAACGACTGAACAACAAAGGCATTTGCCATCTGCCTCTGTGGAGATTGAAGCCCACGCTGCTATAGCTGTGGACCCTCAACACCCCCTGAGGGAGTCAGGGTGGAGTGAGGCGCTCTGTGCTCCAGGGAATCTGGTGGGACAGGTCTTTAGACAGCTGGATCTTTTAGGAACAGATTTTCTGATCTCAATCCTTGCTTCTCCTCATATCTAGAGAAGCACTAATCCCTTCATGGTGACATCAGATCCTCATGACTAACAAAAAACCCTTTGTAAATTGAGTGCTTCATGGTATTGAACTCCCCCTTCACCAAAACCTTATATATTGACCTTCCCCCACTGCTGCTTTGGAGCAGCCACTCGGAGCTATCTGAGATGCTGCCTCCCAGGCTGCAGTCCTCATTTTGCCCCAAATAAAACTTAACTCACAACTCTCAAGTTGTACATCTTTTTTTTTTTTTTTAGTCAACATGGTTAAACATGATATTTCTGTTTATTTCGATTGTACAATCAACTGAATCAATTGTAATTATTTTCATTTGAATTCAGAAATCTTTCCAAACCACAATCTAACGTCTTCTCAAACAATCAATGACAATCTCTCACTATAAGAAGCTAAAGGGGCAACTTTTTCATGGCCGGTTAAGGAGCATCATAGAGATGTCTGTGTTTTCTCAAGAGAACAGACCTCCAGGACTATTACCTAGATTGAACTTGCCTGTGAGCATCAGCCATCTGGGAGCCAGGAATTTTGGTAATGTGACATTAAAAATTCTTTTCTTCTCAACCCTTCATTTACTATGGGATTCAGGCATGTAGCCCAGTTCCCTTAGAAAAAGGGCTCTGGTTGCAACCTGGGCTCTTTTCAAAAGTGTGTGGAGTCTGTCCTCACAGCTGGCTGTGAACCGCCAGGAGAGTCTGTAACAAGACAGAACTTGAATGTTTGCAGGCCTTTTGCTAAGGAGGCCGGGACAGAAAAGATTGTGATCTAGACCAGAAGGACGAACACAGCGCCTCTTTGAGGGGTCCCCCCCAGGCTTCCCTGATAGCTCAGCTGGTAAAGAATCCACCTGCAGTGCAGGAGACCCTGGTTTGATTCCTGTGTTGAGAAGATCCCCTGGAGAAGGAATAGGCTACCCACTCCAGTATTCTTAGACTTCCCTTCTGGCTCAGCTGGTTAAAAATCTGCCTGCAGTTCAGGAGACCTGGGTTTGATCCTTTGGTTGGGTCACAAAGAGTTGGACACGACTGAGCAAATTTCACTTTCACTTTTCACTTTCCTGCAGCCCCAGCCTCAGGGCCCCCCCTCACTGTAAACAGTATCAACTCCAGCACCTCTGTGAAGTTTATGGAGGTTGGTGCAGAAACAATGATGAGGACTCCTCTTAAGAAAAGGAGCAAAAATTATCTTAATTTAGAAATATTTCCTCACATACACAAGCATACAAACACTTTGCAGGGTCCATCTGGGAGTGTGGCAGAGCCCTCCAGGGGTCCCGGCATCTCCAGGAGAGTCACAGGGCTATGACTCGGCCACAGCTGCCTTAAGCCCTTGGGCCTCCGGCAATCTCCCCCCTGCCCATGGCTCTCACACCTTCATGCTTCCTTGAGTTTCAGTGTCAGGTAAAGCAAGAAGCTCTGCGGTTTACTCTGGATCTCAGTATCCCCCTCTGTAAAGAAAGGAATTGGGACGTGACCTTTTATAAAGTGTCTGAAACATGTTTGGCTCTCAGTAAACATCCTCCTGTGTCTATTTCTTAGACATCTTGCCTGAATTCCTGACTAGTTCCCCAAAATTCTGGAATAAAGCTTTATCTCAGCTAAGCATTAGAAGAAGAATTGTACCCTTCTTCCCATGGTGTAAAAACAGCCCCCAGAAGATAGCAGGGACATTGAGAGCATGAATATTGGGGCTCCTGGCTGAAGATTTGTTTATCATAGAAAATGACCAAACCCAACTGAAGTCTTAAATATCTAACCAGGCAAGACTGGTAAAATGAAGGTATCATTATATGGAGGGATCCATTGCAACTATCAGATTCCTTTTAAATGCTATCAATAGATTTTCATAACATACTGCTGAGCAAAAAACACAGGCTATAGAACTGTATTTTTAATAGTATTTCATTTTTATAAAACGATATACTTCTACTCATGGGAAGCATGTTTGCCAAATGTGATGAAATGGGCCATATTCTTGTTTCTTGCCTGTGTTTCCCACATGATTGCAGCATAGCAGTGCCCCAGGCTCACCTTGTCCCACTCCTTTTCTCTGTCTAACCCCACTTCAGATTTTTATCATCAAGCAGCTGAGCTATTGTGAGATGGTTTCAGGCTCGTGCTTGTGAATTTAGAAACAGTGCGCCTTCTTGCCTGTTTTGTGGTGAGTAGAATGATTAGTATCTCCATTCTATGGCTCTGATAATTCTTCAGGAAATTGAGCTGAAAATTTAATGTCAAGTGGCTTTGAGAAGAGCATTTTTACTGGAACTCACTGCTTTAACTTCTGAGATGTGAAGCAACATTGCTCTACTCAGAAAAGAGCTTTCTGAGACTGTTAAGTCATCAAATCTGGTTCAAACAGGAGGGGACCACATACACAGGTGATCCTAAACATCAGTCGTCTTTATCACAGCCTTCTTGCATCCAGACAGATCCATAGTGCTTGAAACAGCTTCCTAAGGAGCAGTTGGTTTCATTTGCAATTCTGATCAGCATCAGGGAATCTGAGAAAGAAACGTCAAATTATAATTAAGACTAGTGGCTGAAATGATTCCAATATTTTTACTGTTTTACTACCAATAACAATGGTAAATTAAAAATTGACTTTTGTATTTAATTTTATAGTCTGCAAACTACTTTTTTTTTTCCTTCTGAGTTCTTTTTTTTTTTTTTTTCAATTTCTCCTTTATTTATTTATTTTTTTCCCCAGTGGGGTTTTTGGTCATACATTGATATGAAATCAGCCATAGGTTACATGTATTCCCCATCCCGATCCCCCCCCCACCTCCCTCTTCACCCGACTCCTCTGGGTCTTCCCAGTGCACAGGCCCGAGCACTTGTCTCATGCATCCCACCTGGGCTGGTGATCTGTTTCACCATAGATAGTATACATGCTGTTCTTTTGAAACATCACACCCTCACCTTCTCCCACAGAGTTCAAAAGTCTGTTCTGTATTTCTGTGTCTCTTTTTCTGTTTTGCATATAGGGTTATCGTTACCATCTTTCTAAATTCCATATATATGCGTTAGTATACTGTATTGGTCTTTATCTTTCTGGCTTACTTCACTCTGTATAATGGGCTCCAGTTTCATCATCTCATTAGAACTGATTCAAATGAATTCTTTTTAATGGCTGAGTAATATTCCATGGTGTATATGTACCACAGCTTCCTTATCCATTCACCTGCTGATGGGCATCTAGGTTTGCTTCCATGTCCTGGCTATTATAAACAGTGCTGCGATGAACATTGGGGTGCACGTGTCTCTTTCAGATCTGGTTTCCTCAGTGTGTATGCCCAGAATTGGGATTGCTGGGTCATATGGCAGTTCTATTTCCAGTTTTTTAAGAAATCTCCACACTGTTTTCCATAGTGGCTGTACTAGTTTGCATTCCCACCAACAGTGTAAGAGGGTTCCCTTTTCTCCACACCCTCTCCAGCATTTATTGCTTGTAGACTTTTGGATAGCAGCCATCCTGACTGGCGTGTAATGGTACCTCATTGTGGTTTTGATTTGCATTTCTCTGATAATGAGTGATGTTGAGCATCTTTTCATGTGTTTGTTAGCCATCTGTATGTCTTCTTTGGAGAAATGTCTGTTTAGTTCTTTGGCCCATTTTTTGATTGGGTCATTTATTTTTCTGGAATTGAGCTTCAAGAGTTGCTTGTATATTTTTGAGATTAATCCTTTGTCTGTTTCTTCATTTGCTATTATTTTAAAAGTAGTTTTGTTGATATGTAGTTCATATAACTGTACAATTCACCCATTGTATTGTATAATTCAATGGTTTTTGTATATTCTTGGAGTTGTGCAATCATCAGCACAATCTAATTTTAGAACATTTTTTCACCACCAAAAGAGACTACATGCCTATTAGCAGTCACATCCCATCACCCACCGCCACCCCACATCCCCTGACTTAGGTGCCCACTAACCTACTTCCTATCTCTATAGACACTGCATATAAATGGAATCATATAATATATGGTCTTCTGTAACTGACTTCTTTCACTTAAGTGCATAATGTTTATGAGGTCATCCATGTTGTTACACATGTCAGTTATTCATTCCTTTTTATTGCTGAATAATAGTCCATTGAATGAATAGGTTACATTTATCAGTTGAATGCTTGGATTGTTTCTACTTTTTGGCTATTATGAATAATGCTGCTACAAACATTCATGTACAATATTTTTGGTAGATTTGTGTTTTCATTTCTCTCAGAAATATGCTCAGGAGCAGAACTGCTGGGTTGTATGTATGCGTGTTGAACATTTTGAGGAACAGCCAGATTGTTTTTCCAAGTGGCTGCACCATTTACGTTCCCACCAGCAATGTAAAATGCTCCAATTTCTCCATGTCGTCACCAACACTTCCTATTGTCTTTTTCATTACAGACTACCACCCCCCTCGCCGCCCCACCCCACCAACAACAACCAGTTCTTTAATTTTCTGACTTCAACTGGCTGTCCTAGTGATACTGAAAGTCAGCCCCTGTACACTGGCACTGAGTTGAATCTCAGAGAAAGAGTTTGGGTGAAGTAGGAAAAAATAGCTGTCAACTAAAAAGATACACAATGTGTGAGTTGGGAGTTAAGTTTTATTTGGGGCAAAATGAGGACTGCAGCCTGGGAGACAGCACCTCAGATAGCTTGAGAGACTGCTCCAAAGAGGCAGTTGGGGAAAGTCAATATATAAGATTTTGGTGAAGGGGGAGTTCAATGCAATCAAGCTACTTTACAAAAGGTTTGCTGCCAGTCATGAGGAGCTGATGTTACCATGAAGGGATTTAGTGCTTTTCTAGATATGAGGAGATTCAAGGATTGTGATCATAAAATCAGTTCCTGAAAAGACCTATTCCACCAGTTTCCCTGGAGCACAGAGTGACTCACTCTCCACACTGAATTCCCTTCAGGGAGTGTTGAAGGCCAGCAGCTGCAGTAGCACAAGCAGATGGAAATGTCCTTATTGTTGTTCAGTCACTGGAAAATGCTCTTGGCAAGTGCCTATTAGTAGTTGACAGGCAAGGGCCAATTTGTAGTTGACGTGACTTTGTTGATCTGCTAGGCAAGTGAGGCCACAGCGGGGTGATACCCTCAAAACTGTGTGTCCCAACCCAGGGGGTTTGTGAGGAGTCTTATAATCAAGGAGTGGGACTGCTGATAGAGGTCAGGGTGCATGCAGAGACTGCATTCCTTCAATTCAGAAATCATTTGGCATCAGGTGGTTTCGTGATGGGCTTCTGTGACTTTCAAGGTTATTGAACTGTGTGACCGTCTCTCTAGAACAAAGAATGCTTCATCAAATAGTTAACATCTTCCATTTAGCCGGGGGTTCAGTATCTGCAAAACAGCTAAAAATATTGTTATGTGTCTCACTTGAGGGGGAGCGAGAACCCTGCCGCAAGCTGCATCACTGTTTCCTGACTGCTCCTCTCTTCTGTCCACATCCCCTCCCTTTCCTGATTAGCAACTGTTTGAACCTGCCCTTTGGAACTCAGGGAAAGTCATGGAGTCTGCATGAAACATATTTCCTACAAACAAGAAACTGAGGACCCAGAAAGGAGTCCATACGCAGAGCCCCACAGAGTCCTGTTTGCTTTCATTGCCATTCAATTCCATTCTGACACCAAGTACCTGGAGTTGGCACAGATACCACAGGTTTAAGTGCTCAGTCTCACAAGACTGTTTCCACTTCACACTCCAGCTGCAAATGGGGTCACCAGACTACCCACATTTCTGCTGTGGTGACTACAAATTTGGGGTTTCCCATGACCTCACCTCGGGTACAATAATTGGCTGAAATAACACAGAACTCAGGAAACCACTATACTTATGATGGCAGTTTTATTTTAAAGGAGACAACTTAGGAACAGCCAAGTGGAAGAGATGCACAGGGCAGGGATAGTGGGGTGCAGTGCTCGCCTGCCCTGTCCAGGTTTGCCACCATCCCAGCGTGTCAACACACTCACAGTCCAGAGCTCTTTTAGCCTCTTTGTTTTGGTGCTTGTATCAAAGTTCATTGACTAGGCACAACTGATTATATCAATGGCCTTTGGTGTTTGAACTCAATCTCTACCTCCTCTCCCTAGAGGACCAGGACTAATATTTCTAACTTTCTAATCATGTGGTTGGTTCCTCTGACAACAAGTCCCCATGGTGAAGGGCCCACAAAGAGCCACCTCATCAGCATAAATTCAGATCTGATAAAAAAGGCCTCATTTTGAATAACAAAAGACACTCTTACCACTCAAGAAATTCCAAAGAGTTTAGGAACCTTAGGAACCATAGGCCAAAAACCAAGGGCAAAGACCAAATATATATATTTTTATTTTACCACTGTCATCCTGGTGGGTTTGAAGTGATATCTTTATTGTGCTTTTGATTTGCATTTCCCTAATGACTAATGATATTGAGTATCTTTTTATTTGCTTACCGGTCTTTTGCATATCTTTTTTGAACAATTATCTATGTTCAAGAAAACAAACAAAAAAAGGATCCTTTGCCCATTTTTTATTGGATTAGTTATCTTTTCACTGTTGATGGTAAGAGTTCTTTATATATTCTAGATGCATATCCTTTATAGACTTGCCAATATTTCCCCCCATTCTTTGGATTGTCTGTTCATCTTCCTGATGCTATTCCTTTTTAGCATAGAGTCTTTAATCTTTATGAAGCCCAATTCATCTATTTTTTTTTTCTATTGTGTCCTTTTTTTGCCTGTGCTTTTGGTGTCTTATCTAAGAAATGATTGCTTAACTATATTTTCATCTAAGAATTTAATGATTTTTATCTCTTCATTTAGGTTTATGATCTATTTTGAGTTAGTTTATATGACCTGTGTGTGAAAGAGGTATAACTTCATTCTTTAGCTTCTTTTGATATACAACTGTCCCTGTACTATTATTGAAAAGTTTATTCTTTTCACATCGAGTGATCTTGGAACCCTTGTCAAAATCAATTGACCATAAATGTAAAGAGTTATTTCTAGACTCTCAATTCTATTCCATAGAGGTGCATGTCTATCATTACGTCAGTATCACAGTCTTGGTTATTGTAGCTTTGTAGTAAAATTTGAATTCAGAAAGTGTAAGTCTTTCTAATTTGTTCTTTTGCATTATTGGTTTTGGCCATTCTGAATCCCTTTGCATTGCCATACAAATTTTAGAATCAACTTGTGAATTTTGACAAAAATTATCAATTGGGATTTTGATAGGAATTATGTTGAATCTGTGGAAAATTCTGAAAGAGATGGGAATACCAGACCACCTGTCCTGCCTCTTGAGAAACCTGTATGCAGATCAGGAAGCAACAGTTAGAACTGGACATGGAACAACAGACTGGTTCCAAATAGGAAAAGGAGTATATCAAGGCTGTATATAGTCACCCTGCTTATTTAACTTATATGCAGAGTACATCCATGAGAAATGCTGGACTAGATGAAGCACAAGCTGGAATCAAGATTGCTGGGAGAAATATCAATAACCTCAGATATGCAGATGACATGGCAGAAAGTGAAGAGGAACTAAAAAGCCTCTTGATGAAAGTGAAAGAGGAGAGTGAAAAAGTTGGCTTAAAGCTCAACATTCAGAAAACTAAGATCATTGCATGCAGTCCCATCACCTCATGGGAAATGGATGGGGAGACAGTGGAAACAGTGTCAGACTTTATTTTTCTGGGCTCCAAAATCACTGCAGATAGTGACTGCAGCCATGAAATTAAAAGACGCTTACTCCTTGGAAGGAGTTATGAGCAACCTAGACAGCATATTAAAAAGCAGAGACATTACTTTGCCAACAAAGGTCCGTCTGGTCAAGGCTATGGTTTTTCCAGTGGTCATGCATGGATGTGAGAGTTGGACTGTGAAGAAAGCTGAGCGCTGAAAAATTGATACTTTTGAGCTATGGTGTTGGAGAAGATTCTTGAGAGTCCCTTGGATTGCAAGGAGATCCAACCAGTCCATCCTAAAGGAGATAAGTGCTGGGTTTTCACTGGAAGGACTGATGCTGAAACTGAAACTCCAGTACTTTGGCCACCTCATGCAAAGAGTTGACTCATTGGAAAAGACCCTGATGCTGGGAGGGATTGGGGGCAGGAGGAGAAGGGGATGACAGAGGATGAGATGGCTGGATGGCTGGATGGGTTTGGATAGACTCCGGAAGTTGGTGATGGACAGGGAGGCCTGGCGTGCTGCGATTCATGGGGTTGCAAACAGTCAGACACAACTGAGCGAGTGAACTGAGCTGAACTGAACTGATGTTGAATCTGAGGCAGGAGATAGATGAGCTCCAGGTTAGACATTTACAACTGGCCTCCAGTTTGCATTTCATGGGACAGGAAGAAGTAGGCCTCAGGCTAGATACCTACAAGTAGCCTCCTGTTTGCATTTCCTGAGAGAAGAGATGGGTGGAAATCCAGTTAAGGCATTTACAATCAGACTCCTGTTTGCCCTCCAAAGAGGAAGTAACAACAGAAACAGAGTAAATTGCCAGTTTTGCTTCTTGTAAACTCCTTAAGGTAATAGTCATGGCAAGGACAAACAGGGACAAAACCTTGTTCGAGTAAAGGATTAAGGGATCTCCATTTTCCGCCATTTGGGACAAGGGAGACTTTACACATGCACACAATGGCTCCTTGTGGGTCAAAACTTCGGGAATAATGCCAAGCCATAATGAGTCTTGCTTCTCCCAGAAGCCTTCACTTTGGGATCCATCTTGGTTGAGGGGTACATATGCACCCAAGGAGAAGGTCCTAGGGTAGGTCAGATGTAGGAAAAGAAACCAGATAATTAGCTAAAGAAGGAAATGGCAACCCACCCCAGTATTCTTGCCTGGAAAATCCCATGGACTGAGGATCCTGGTAGGTTACAGTCCATGGGGTCGCAAAGAGTCGGACACGAATGAGCGACTTCACTTCACTTCACTTCACTTCAGAGACCAGTTAAGTCATTTATACATGTCAGTTATTCACCAGAAGAGATCTGTGACCTATTTATAACAGGTGTTAGTCATAGGTTTACAGATGAGGGAACTCAGGCTTTGAGTGGTAGATAACTTGCTCAAGACCCCACTGTTACTAAATGGCAGAGGCTTGAATGATTTTCAGGACAGAGTCTGAAAACAGAGCAGGCTAGCCACAGATTCAGTTTTCTCACCATCCAAAAACTCTAAAGGAAAATGTTTAACCTACAAGAAAAAGAGGTTGGGAAAATAGGCAATAATTGATAAGTTTCAACACATTTTTTTTTCCAGGATGGAAAACAGAGCAGCTACTGATTTAGTGGGTTAGAAGAAGTCTTAGCTTGAGTGTTGAAGGCAGAGCAGTAATTTGCAGAAATCCTGAATAAGCCTCAGGACTTGGAAAGTGCAAAGTCCCACAGAAAACAGGGGTGAAGCATGGAGTAGGGATTCAAGGAGATGTGCACACAGCATGTTAAATCCCATACCTCCTCTCCTGTCTCCCTCCACCTAGGAGATATGGAGAGTTTATATCTAGAAAAGCTGATCAGAGATCCCAGAGAGAGAGCGGGTGACGAAGGGTTGGGTATGAGGGGAGCAGTTTAAACAGTGGACTCTCACTCAGCTTCTTGTCAAAGGCTAGAAGCCAGATCTGCACTCCTGCCATCTCTGGATAGCAGAAAAGATGAAAAGACCTCTTTCCAGACAGATGGTGGCTGACACTTGGGATTCCCCCATTAGAAAATGTGGATTGTTGTGAGTCATGCTTGTGGATAGACCTACACCCACTCCCCCCACACACATCTTACCGTCAGCTTTTTGATGTCTGAATTTTTAATATGAACCAATATTTGAGGGTAGTCATCAATATCAAAAAGAGCAAAATAGAAAAATAAATAGAAAAAAGGAATCCAGAGAAAACTCTGATAATGTAGAAGACAGAAAACTAAGAAAACAACCCCAAACTTCTTAATATCTTCAAGGACTGTGAGAGGCCTCTTGGAAATTAAAACTAGGATTTGAAAAGTAGAATATAAACATAGAAACTTCATGAACAGGATTGGAAGATAAACTTCAGGAACTATTCCAAAGAATTGAAATTGGACAACAGAAACAAACCCATGGCAAGTGGAGAAAGAGAACTTAGATACAGTCAGGGAGATTCTATATCTGATGAAGTAGAATGAGAGCACAGAGAAACTGACAGAGAGGAAATTATCAAAGCCTTGATTAAAAACCTTCCAGAATGGAGGGGCCAAAGACTTAACACTGGAAGGGAACACAGAGTGCCCACAATAATGAATTTCTGGAAAAGTATCATATCATCATGTAGGATTACCCAGAATAAACAGAAAGCTTCTAGAAGTTCCAGGTGTGGTTGTGTGTGTGTGTGTGTGTGTGTGTGTGTGTGTATGTATGAGTGTATGTGTGATAGGTGAAAGATTTGAAACCAGAATAGCATGGAACTTCATAATAGCAAAACTGAAAGATAGAAGATAATGACACATGCCTTCAATATTCTTAGGGAAAATGACTTTCAGCCACAATTCTATCCTCAGGCAAACTATTAATCAAATAAACTGTAAGAGAAGGACATTTTCAGAAAACAAAAGGCTTAAATATTTTACCTTCTATATACTTTCCTTCAGAAGATGTGCTTCAGCAGAAGAAGGAAATTAATCAAGAAAGAGAAAGATGGCACATCACCTACATAACAAATGACTCCACACAAGAATGGGTAGCAGCCTCCAGAATGATTCAGGGATTGGAGCTTTATTAGAGGAATTTGCCAGCAGAAGTGAAGAATAGAACCTCTGTGCATGTGCGTGTGCTAAGCCACTTTAGTCGTGTCCGATTCTGTGTGACCCTATGGACTGTAGCCTGCCAGTCTCCTCTGTCCATGGGATTCTCCAGGCAAGAATAATGGAGTGGGTTGCCATGCCCTCCTCCAGGAGACCTTTGGGATTCAGGGATCAAATCTGTGTCTCTTACATCTCCTGCATTGGGAGGTGGGTTTTTTTAACCACTAGCACCACCTGGGAAGCCCAGAACCTCTGTACTTGAGTAGATATAAATATTGTTACTGATTTTTTATTATTTGGGGTAGGGGGAGAAACCACTGGAACATAGAAAATTTGACGAATGAAGAAACAGAGTCATGATTAACTCTGGGAGGAAAGAAAGAATCGGAGGAGGAAGGACACATGATTATAATGAACATTTTGGCTGAAGAGGGTGTCAACAACAAATTGGCACTTACCGAGAGCATTGCCAATGACTGAAAAACAAAGGCATTTGCCATCTGCCTCTACAGAGACTGAACCCCGTGCAGCTCTAGCTGTGGACCTTCAACACCCCCTGAGGGAGTCAGGGTGGAGTGAGGCGCTCTGTGCTCCAGGGAATCTGGTGGGACAGGTCTTTAGACAGCTGGATCTTTTAGGAACAGATTTTCTGATCTCAATCCTTGCTTCTCCTCATATCTAGAGAAGCACTAATCCCTTCATGGTGACATCAGATCCTCATGACTAACAAAAAACCCTTTGTAAATTGAGTGCTTCATGGTATTGAACTCCCCCTTCACCAAAACCTTATATATTGACCTTCCCCCACTGCTGCTTTGGAGCAGCCACTCGGAGCTATCTGAGATGCTGCCTCCCAGGCTGCAGTCCTCATTTTGCCCCAAATAAAACTTAACTCACAACTCTCAAGTTGTACATCTTTTTTAGTCAACAAGGGAATTATATTTTACAGTTATAGCTCACATAAACTGTGTGTATAGACTTTCTCAAAGATGGTGCCATAACCATTTTGGGAGAGGAGTGGAAGGTGGAGTGAGACAGCAGGAGAGCTAAGTCCTTAGCCCACACTGTACACTGTCAGTGGACAGTGTCTATGAATTTAGGGTCAGCACTGCTTCCCAGGTGGCGCAGTGGTAAAGAATCTGCCTGCCAGTGCAGGAGACACAAGAGACATATGTTCAGTCCTTCGGTCGGGAAGATCCCCTGGAGTTGGAAATGGTAACCCACTGCAGTATTCTTGCCTGGAAAATTCCATGGACAGAGGAGACTGGCAGGCTACAGTCCATGGGGTTGCAAAGAGCCAGACACAACTTATTTAGAAATGTAGAAGTTAAAGCAAGGGGCAAAGCTAGGCGACTTGAGAGGGCTTGCTTCTGAGAAGAAGCCTGGGAGAGGATGAAGGCAGAAAGGGCACTGATTATTAGCCTTTTGTAACATTTGACTTTTAAAACCATGTACATTTATTGAGAGAGAGGAGAGAGAGGGAGAGAGACAGAGAGCGACAAGTGACTTTGAGTCTCATGTCTGTCATAGCACAATACTGAACTTGACTCCCTCTTTCATGTACAACTTTGTAAACTTTCTATATCAGGGTTTGTAAAGAACTGTACCCTCCCCTCCACTGGCCACCCCTGCTGTGAGCCCCCATGACTCTAAAAATCTCTGTTCTGCATCCGCACATCTCTGTGGGGAGTCCTGTTCCAAACTTCATGGTTCCTGTGGGCAAACTGCAGCGTCAAGCCCCCTGGGCTGTGCGTTATTGAGGAGAAGGCACCTGGCTCACAGATCAGGATGGATTGCCGGCTCCTCTTTGGCCACACTTGGCGAAGAGCCCTGTGGAGAAGAGGTCTGAAACGACTGTCTCTCGGGAAGCCTTTGTGTTTCCGGAGCCTCAACACAGAGAGGGGAGTTCTTGCAGGAAGTGGCCCTGCTGAACTGAAGAACTGGAGGCCAGGAGCCTGTGCCCTTGGGCTGACCTCACACCGAGACTGCTCTGACGGCCAGCGGGCAGCTCAGGCCGGCTGCAGGGACTGGAGAAGGTCTAGGCGGCCCACGAGACGCCATGTGCTGGGCTCTGGGGGAGCTGGGCTCAGCAGGCCTGAGCTGACCTGGGGCTCTCCAGAACTGCCGTTTCTCCAGGAGGTGCTTTGGGCAGCCTGCCTGACCGCCTCTCTGCCATGCTCTGAGTGCCTGTGATAGAGGACTGACAGCTGGGGGGCGAGACTGGACAGTTTTTACTTCCTTTCTCCACAGTGGCTTCCTTAAGGTGGGACTGACTTCTTGAGATGGTCGCCTGTGGGGTCAGGCATCTCTCTATTGAATGGGAATAACCCTACCTGTTCGAGTCTGAGAAAGCCTAGAATACCCCAAGAGGTCTTTTCCTCAAAATGTTGTATTTTTTTTAAAATGAGGCACAGCTAGGCGTTGTGTTTCAGTGAAAAATGAAACCTCTGTATTACCTCCTAGAGCCCCCTACCTTCCAGCCAGCCCTATTCTCTGCTTTGTGTATGGACCCAAATAATAGGAAAAGAAACTCTCCTCTAATGGCATGATAATATAACCGAGTAAGAAGCTCTTCTGTAATATAGCTGAAAAGCCTCTTTATATTGCATTATACTTTTCTTTTAAAGTGTATCATCAGTGGAAGTTCTTCTGGGTGAAAACTTGGGATGGAGCATGAATTTTCTGCTAACACTTGAATAATAAAAAGTCTTGCAGTCACTTTAAGTCACAAACACAGTCTCAATTCAGAAATTAGAATATCTAGTCTAGAATATGCATGTTCAGTCATGTATGATTTTTTGTGACCCCATGGACTGCAGCCTGCCAGTATCCTCTGTCCACGGGAATTCTCCAGGCAAGAATACTGGAGTGACTTGCCATGCCCTCCTGCAGGGGATCT